>NC_139222.1:263800549-265000549 GCF_055691185.1 Crinia signifera
ACCCGGGTTGCTGGGCAGTGTGAATGGATAACCCATTGAACGACCAGAGTGCCGTTCACACCACCCACAGCGTCAGCTCCAAGTGCTGCCTCCTCCACCACCCACCGATGATGTGCTACCGCCACTCTGCCCGAGCCTTCTTATTGAAGATCACTGTGGGAGCTTCACTCCGCAAATGCTGGGTCGCTCCTGGGACGGACCCATGTCCATTTGTGACGTGAAAGGAGTATTTGCAACGACTACAGCTGTGCACCAGCTAGGAGAGTTGGAAAACGTGGACCGTTGGTAGGTCTCCAGGACTGTTTTAATCAGCCCTGTATAAGAAGAGTATCAGAATTTTTTTCACAGCACCCCTAGGCCAAAAGTTTCTTATTGTGAAATTTAGAACACACGGCACACAGTTTGGGCACCACTGGCTTAGGGTATTTCCAAATAAAAGCTTCATCATGAAGATCAAAAAAGACTTAAACCAAAGATGGTCGAAATGCTGACATGGACGAAATGCGGGCATTTATATGTCGACATGTCAAAACTCAATATGAGTTTTTCATGATTTTTTTTTTCTTTGAAACCAACTTGATCTTACTTCATAGAGTTAGGTTAATAATACAGGGCTGTCTTTCCCATTGGGCTTAATGTGCAGTTGCCCAGGGGCCTAAGGATTGTAGGGGCCCACCCCAATGGGGAAGACGACCCTGCCCTGGGGAACGGCGGCGGTGATCTGGGAAGCAGGGGGGCTGGGAGCGATGTAGCGATTCAGTTGGAGGCAGGTCCCGGGCGGTGTGTGCTGGCAAGTGCTGGGCAGCGTATGGAGCTGGTCCCGGGCGGCGTGTGGAGGCAGTTCCCGGGCGGCGGCTGTCAGCTGTGTCCGTGCAGGCTGCGGTGACGAAGACCTTGATGTAGCGCTATTTGCCCGGCAGCGGGAAGCACTGCTGATTTGGAAAAGAGTGGCCGGACGCTCAGCCAATCAGGGTCCAGCCTGTCTTTTCAAAATCTGCCGCGCTTCCCGTCCGGCGGCAAATAGAGCTACATCAAGGTCTCTAAGACGCCGCTGCCTGGACTGACCCTGCCACCCACATCGCTATATCAAGCTCCCATACCCCCTGCTGCTGCTGAACAGGTGGGTGGAGGGGGTTGTGAGGAGGGGGGGGGGGCGAGTGTAACGAGGCACCGCACCGAAGCATGGCAAACACAGCGAGTAATGCGAGGGGACATGGTGCACATATACGGTGTCCATGTCAACCTATGTTGACATACTCTAAAAATGTCGACTTATTGGTCAGGTCAACATTTTAAATGTCAGCATTTCAAACATGTCGGTATTTGGACCGTTGGTATTTTGAATGTCGGGAAATCGTGCTGAACATGGAAATGTGTGTGAAATCTATTGCTGTTGTTCATTGGTAAAGAAAGTAAATCGGGTGCCGATTCAGACACGCTTCCCCGATGTTTGCTGTTTGCGCATGAGCGCTTATGCGCATGTGCAAACCCCAGCACTCCAGAGGGGGGCGGGTGGGGGAACATTCAGCATTTTATGGGCGTCCCCAAAAAAACCACTGGGCGCTCCCGTGTGAACGCCTGCCCTGCTCGGGTGGCAGACGTCACATGACAGCAGCGCCCCTGCCCCGTATTCGGCGATCAACCGAAATAAAAGTCAGTTTACACTGATTTTTATTACCGAAGGGGAGAAAAATCATTCATTCGATGGTCAGCGACTCTCCCCTCCGGGATGCGTTCGAGTACACATCCCCTCATATACCAGTGAGGGTATTCGTCAGGGGGCGTTCGGTGGGCCGGCGCTTACCTGTTCGCTAGGCTGCGCATACTCATCTATACACGTCTGAATCAGGCCCTCATCGTCTTGGCTATTGCACAATATTGAGCAGGATTAGAATTCCAGAATTTTTTTTTAACCACTGGATATCACATAATGTAACCTTCTAATAACCAATTGGCAATAAAATGATTTAAAAAAAAAAACACAACAAAAATGTGTTGACGTAAATATAAATTTGCATCATTACTACGCAGCAATTTACTAATCAATGACCTCTGTCTCCCATTTCCATCGCTCCATCCCATACTGTAATGAATTTGCCATCTACAAAGACAAAAACGCTAACAAATATGCTGATGAATGTCTTTTTTCATGCAACATTAATTTGTAAAATAGATATGATTAACACTGATTGTCTAACTATTTAGACAAAGGCTTTTAACACACAAAAGAAATGTTGGGCCTGCCGCAGGAAACGTCGGGGGCTGCTTAATTTCTCATAAACTTGCGCATTCAATGAAGATGATTATTTGATTATCTCCTAAAATGTAATAACTGCGTGACCTATGCTAATTTTAATCAATTGAATATTTATGTATAGATTTTATAATTAAATAATAGGAATGAAAGCTGGAACGCGAACCTTCTATATTTCATAATTCTATAAGCAAAAAACCCGCTGCGCATTAGGGTTAGGCTGGGTACACACTAGAGACAATAGACCAGGGGTGGCTGGCAGAGCCGAATTTCCCATTAGGCACGTGAGGCACCGGCCTAGGGGCGGCACATGTCTGGGGGCGGCACTTGGATGCCTGTGATAGTACTGTCAGCCCAAAATGTACCAATAACTGCAAAATATCCAGTGTACTGTACTATATTCCATCTTAAAGAGAGGGTAAATGGATAGGACATGCAGATACTGCCCCTATAAACTGTCCTACTTAGTAAACATTATTTTTGTGCCTAGGGGCGCCCTCCTCCCTAAATCCGCCCCTGGTGGCTGGACTTTTGCAACCCGGGATCTACTTTTTTTGTACACATGGGGCCTTATTCTGGTTGGAGCGGCCGGGCCGTACGCGGACGTCCCGGTGTTTTTTATGATCTGCGCATGCGTACATTCGCTAATGCGCAGGCGCGACCACTCCACAACGCTTACGGACGGGTCTCTACATGCGAAAAAACCTATACGCGAGTGTACGGGCATTGGGGGCGGCATAGGGGCGTGATGAGGGGAGCGGCCGAAATAATGAGGGAAAATGGGCGTAAATATGGGCGTACACGGGGGTGTGCACCAAAAATGAGCGGTGCTACTACCGCACGATCGCCTACAGCACCGTTCATTTCGGACACAAAACAGGCGGCCGCCAACCGCCATCTCAAACCACCCCTACAGATACCGCATGTCAGCGTGGGCCTGGGTTTGCTAATTTACGCTGCTTACTACCAAACACATACACCTGAATGTAATAACCAATGCTGCAGTCTATTAAGTCCAAACCATGATTTCACTACCTGCAAGCCACACACAGCACTCAAACACATTGGAAGCTTATCTTTCCATACTTCTCTACATTTAAAGGTTTGTTTAATTTAAGGTAAGAATCTTTTTAAGACCTGCTTATATATGCTAAGGTAGGTATTTGTTAAACAGTTAGACACATTCACTACGTGCTTTCATAGACTTTACACAGTAGCACACTCAATCGACACAAGTCGACATGTGTCAACGTGTTCACTCTAATACAAACATAGGTTTTGTATTTATGATACAATAACATAAACCACATCTAACACCTACAAAGGATGTTTCAGTAATGTTTTAAGCCCATGCCCACTATTTTGCACATTAATTAATTCAATCAATTAATTAATTTTCATAATTATAGTTGAAAGGCAAGATTTGCAGGTCCATATATGTGAAGGGTATGTCAGCGTACACGGACGTACGCTCACTCTCACGAGCGGTGACATAAGCTGACTTTTCTATTGAAAACTATAGGGACCCGTCCGTGCAAGCTGGCGTACGCTCAGATAGCCGCAAGAAGTCGGTGGGAAGACGGACGAGAGACGTCCGTAAACGGTGGTGTACGCTCAATTGTACGCCAGTTGTCGGAGTGTAAGGGCTGGCCCGTCCGTGTACGTTGGCGTACGCACATTTGTACGCCACTCCCCTTCGGCGTTGTTTCTGGCCGTACGTATGCGGCTGAGTTGTGGGTGGACTTAACCCCAACGGCCGCGTGCGGATAGCGTACGTTATTAGCGAACGTACGCACGTTTGGCCGCTCCGATCAGAATAAGGCCCTTACTTACAGGGATCTATTGGCATCTCCCCCTATATACAATATACCATATTTGCTGACTTCTGGGAGAGGGCAGCCAGCTCAGTATGGCAGGGGGGCCGGGCCAAATCCGGGAGTAAAAAGGGGCGGTGCGGGGGTGGAGCCATGCAGTGGATCTGTTTATGGGGCGTGGCTAGATCGATCACGTCATTTTAGCCACGCCCCCGCCATGCAATGCCGGTATTTCAGGCATTGCACTGCAGAGGGCGGGGCTAAAATACTGCGATCGCATCATTTTATTCGCGGACCCCCCCGCCGAGGGGCGGTTTGCGGGAGATGGGGTATTAAGCGGGAGGGTTGCCCCCCTTTCTGGAGGACCGGGAGGGGGACCCAATTTCCGGGACCCTCCCAGCCATTCCGGGAGGGTAGGCAACCCTGCAATATACCACTCCAAATGCAACACGTCTCTTATACATTATGCAACACGGAATGAGCCAAACTTCGCATTACAGTAATGCCGCACATGATGAGGTAAAATTCACATTCTGACACATAGAATGCGCAGAAATTCACATTCTGCCTCAGGGGGCCATAAAACAACATCCCATTCAACTGGCCCTTTCTGCAGCATAACCCTAATCATTGCAACTGGTATAGTGAGACGGTTAAGGAACATTGTGAATTTCTACTGTATTTAAAGAAATGGAATTTAAATTGGAAATGTTTAACAGGATATGGTGGAGCCAGTTTGCATAGTCATGATTCACACATGTGTGAACCTGATCGAATATGTTCAAGCTTAACTTGATCAATGGTTCAAAAATGCGAAGACCAATAATGAACTTGAATGATCCTGTCCCTGTCCCCCTACCTGAAGCATACCAACCACATTACACACTTTAATGTAAAATCTGGCCTCGGCTGCAGCTCAACTTTCCCGCCCCACATAGTAAGCACATTATTAAAAAAGTCAGTCTCACACTTTTTATTCTGGCCGCCGCTGGAGCTCGGTCTCCTCCGCTGCTCAGCTCTCCCGCCAGACAAAATATCCTCTGTCCTGCATTGCAGTGACGTCACCTTTGCACCTGCGCAATGCACTGCTGGGAGAGCTGAAGCCAGAAGAGGCTTCAGAAGGAATTTTAAGGTAACGGGGCCTAAGACTTTACAAAAGGATTGCGTTCTACCTTCGGAAAGTCTGCAATCGACCGGTAGATCGCGATCAATGTTTTGGACACCTCTGCAATAGACAATATTCTACAGATTCCAACAGCTCGTGACATCAAAGTCTTGTCTAAGTCTTGTCTAGCGTGTATGCTCAATGTCGGTTAGGACACGTGCTTCAATGCATCATCCACATCCTCTGTCGCCTGTACATGCAGTAGGAAGACAGACTTTGCAAGCATGGGTCTTGCTGCAGAGACCTACTACGCAAGCGTGACTGATGGCCAAGGAAGGCGCAAGTCGCTGGGGACTCTGGGAGGGATTCTATCATATTTTATCATATCCGTCATTCGTGGGAATCCATGTTTCCAGAATCATGTAGTCATCTCTAGGCAACGCCATCTATACAGTTTTCCTTTCCGGCGCTAAATACGTATGGTCAATGTGGTCTTACCTCTGAAAGAGGCAGTTTTTGAAGATTTTATCCAATTTTGCCGTTGGTGCATTCTGCATTAAGGGCCTAATTCATGGTGGATCGCTTATCAGCAAATGTGCAAATAGAGAGATTGTCGAACTAATTTGCATGTGTTCCATATGCATTGAACACGTGCGAGGGGAAATAGCCACAAAATTGTGTGTGGATCGTAAACGCAGTCCACTCGCAGTTTGACTGCCAGGAAGCCGGTGTTTTGGGGGTGGAAACTTGACGTTTTCTGCACTGACCACTTGCAGCTTCTCAGAATTGCTAATAAAGCAATGTTACTTCACTGTTTCTGGAACTGCGTATAGATCGCAATTAGCGATCCATCCGCAATTTAGCAAGGGGCATTTTCTTTCTGTCTGTGCGGCGGCGATCTTCTTGCAGTCAACTTCTCAATTAACCACCCATGTCCTAAATATTGTTACAAAAAAGGTAGGATTTTGCTAATAAATCCAACACGAAGGCGGATCAGCCTACAATATGCATGTTCCGATGCGATGATGTCCAGTCTGCCCATGCATTTTAAAGGGCAATCAATTAAAAAGCAAATGTCACAATACACAATTCTCTGGCCTCCCTTACTTGCCGCCAATGTGCTAGAGCATGTCCTGGTGTTGTTCTATTTTCCGCCATCAATTGAATCCCCCCAAAGCAACAGGTACTGCAAATCACATCATAAATTCACACTTCTTTAATTTATATTTGTAACTCATATGGTAAGGCAAGAGTATCATTGGTGCATACACCTTGGCCACACACTTGTTGATGCGTTCATTGTCTGGCCATATTGTCTGCAAGTCCCAGGTGAATGTTGGAGTCCAGAGGTCGGACTAGACTAACGTGCATTACGATTTCTTATCTACAAATGATCCTTGTTGGGGGACTAGATCATTCTTACCCAGGCCAAACTGCAATCACCCGCACAAGACCAATACATTGGGCACGATAAACGTATATGCGGATTTGTATCAGAACAATGACACCTCGCACAAGAATGCGAATCGGTAACTTATGCAACTTTATAATTTAGGTTTTTACTTTTTTTTTATTTTTTAAAGTGAGTTACTTTAATGACTTTAAAACGAACTGTCTGAACAGAGATATTTGTATTTATTAGTGTGGGCTGTCATTCTGAATCAAGATATAGGGGGTATTCAATCATTGCCAGGTTTTTTTGCCAGGTGACAAAAATGACACTGATTAGCCAATCAGTATTTATTCATGGGAGGTTTCACCCAAGGAGTTTCACTTTTTTTTTAACGAATCGGCACAACTGAAAATGGCTGCGAGTTCACCAAAACACCTGGATCAGCGGCAAATTCCCCGATCCACATGGTTTTTACCAGTGCAGGATTCTTCACCCAGATGAAAAATCAGCATGGAGATTGAATAGGGCGAATCTAATTTTCCCTAAAAACGGGCAAAAATTGCTGCAGATAGATTACCACCCCCATAATGTAACCGTGGTGAGCAAACTGTTGGACAGGACTAAAGTTCATACTTGCATACCCTCCAAGAACAGCCGGGAGGCTCCTGAGAATCGGGTGGCACTCGCAGCCACCTGGAAAGGTGTGCAAATCTCCTGCACCCCCCTGGAACTCCCATAACCCCCTTGGCTGCCGTTTTTTACAGAACACAAGCGAGTGGACGGAGGGGGACCCGATGGCGCAATTCACGCTGAACTGCATCATAGCCCCGCCCATCGATATACAATGCCTCTCTTTACAGTACTGTATAGCAGGGGCGGAGCCACAATTGTGCAACCACACCCCCTCCATCAGTCCACCAGCTACACTGACCATGTTATTATGAACATGGCAGATTTACTTACATGCTTTCATCATGCAACTGGAATGCAACTATCCTGGATTAATGCTATAAGTAAAAGTCTCAAAAATCCTAGATTTACAAATAATGTTTATTATTAAAAATGGTAATTGCAGTAATACTACGAGGCGGCAGAGGACAGAGAGGAGGGAACATAAGGGGCCCCAATTCAATGCTCTCTGTGAAAGCAGCATAACATCTGTAACAGGCCATAAAGCAGTCAGCAGCAGGCATTTGCTAAGTGTGCTGTATTCGGGCTGAGTGTACAGGTGCAGTACAGGAAAGGTCCGTCTCTCTACCACTGGATTTTCTTCCAGCATTTCCATAATTCACCAAAAACACTGTTTAAGTCACGAGCAAGAGAGCCCTAAATGACAAATGTCTCCGCTTTCATGTCAGTTGATTTCCCCATCACTCTATCAATTGTCAGCAGCTTTTCTGACAGCTCGAGTGTTTTCTCCAGGTGGTATGTTTAATGTTTCATCGCAGCTCTGTCCTACATGATTTGCCAAGTCCCGGCAAGTTCTGTGCACGGAGTGTTCTGCGGGTGGAAAGGAAGAGAGGCCGGGGCAAAGGGTTTAAGGTGCTATGCCTCAGGTGAGACCTCAGCGTGACGGTGTGCAGATTTATGGGGGCCGGTGGGAAGTGGCGCTAAACAGATTTATTCCATGCATGCTATTTATGAGCGGTGATCTGCTGGTATTACCTTTGTTTAGCTAAGGCTTTGCTCAGCCCAAAGTGAGCTGCAACCAATCAGAACTCACACAGCCCCATCTACATTTAGATGGAGACAGCCATTAGTACAGGAGACTTCAACCTTTAGAACAGTGTGGGCCACATAAAAAAATTCAACAAAGCCCGAAGGACACTAAGCTATACTGTGATATACATAGACATGTGTCTGTGCACAAAGGCACCCCCCCCCCATGCACACGGCTATACTCCCCCCCCCCCCCCCATAGCATTGTTTTAACCCTCTGAGCCCCCACTCTACACGTATCTCAACCTTCCTCCCATAGCAGTGTCCTTACCCTCCTGCCCCTCCCCCCATAGGTCTCCCCATCCCTTCAGTCAGAGGGGCGTGGCCTAGAGCAGAAGCTCTCCATTGACATCACTTTGGAGGCTTGCCCAGTGCTCCCTTAACAGCTGCGCAGTACAAGGCTCCCTCCCTTCAGTAAGCGTGCTTCTGTGATCACCAGCTGTTCCCCAACTGCAGAGTAGAGCAGCGGTGATCTCCTGCTCTCCCAAACTGCCCCCCAATCAAGGGACATTGCGACCAGTGGGAGGGGCAGCGGGACAGTCTCCTGTTAGCCGGACTGTCCCGCTGCAATCAGAAAAGTTGGGAGGTATGTTTATAGTACAGGGAACGGTATTTGTGTATTATCACGGCGCCCCCGATTTCCATCGCAGGTCATCGTACAACCAAAAATCGCGATGCGACCGATTTTAAGTCACACATGCACCCAGATGCCTAATTCCTATGTTAAATGCCCCCCAGACCCGATTTTTAATTGTATCCCCACCCTGATGGGTAATAAGTATGTTAAATGCCCCCCCCCCCCCATTGTTAACGCCACACACACTATCAACGCCAACCCGAAGCGTGGCGAGCGCAGCAAGCCCGCGAGGGGCGGCGGTACGCGTCCTCCGACCTTTTCATACCCCCACTATCCACGTCGGCGTGGAGTTGACTTTATATAGTGTGGCGAGTGCAGCGAGCCACAGAACCCGAAGCGTGGCGAGCCCCGCAAGGGGACGCGTATTACTTCACATGTAATTCGTGTCCGCTCGCCACGCTTCGGGCTCGGTGGCTTGCTGCGCTCGCCACACTATATAAAATCAACTCCACGCCGACGTGGATAGTGCGGGTATAAAAAGGTCGGAGGACGCGTACCGCCGTGCTCGCCACGCTTCGGGTTGGCGTTGATTGTGGGGTGGCGTTAACAATGGGGGGGGGGGGGCATTTAACATACTTATTACCCATCAGGGTTGGGATACAATTAAAAATCGGGTCTTTAACATTGAAATCGCGTCACATCGCATGCCATTATAATGGCATGCGATGCGACGCGATATTAATTTAAAATTGTACACTCTGCCCGGGAAAAGCCTCAAATTGCTCCCATCGCATACCTTAATTAGTGGTATGCGATGCGTTGCGATGGGCGCCGTGATAATACACAAGTACCCAGGGAACTAAGAGAGTGGAGGCAATGCAATCAGTCAGATCAAAGTTGATCTAGTAGAGACTATTTATAGCTGCTTTTAGCGCAAAACTTCAGTCACGCACAAAATTTGTTTTGCACTAGTAGAGTTATTGTTAGGGAAGATTCGATCTTGACCTTCAATATAGGAGCCCCAACAGGGAAGGGAAACCTGCATCAGTTATGATGACATCACCAGCTTGCCTATTAACCAACCAGTTGTAAGGGAATCAGGCATTTACATTTTTTTTAAACAACACCCTCTCGCTGAGCCTGGTCAGCTGCTTCCTTACCGACTTGCAGGACCCTAGAAAACTCACTGGCCATCTCCCTGCCTGTCTGTTCAGTTTCAGCACACTAGGGCTTCCACAACTTAAGGTCCATACACACTTGGCGATTTTGCCCAGCGTGTATGGACATCGATGATCGCCGTCATCTCTGGGGGGAAAGCCTCTCAGCTTTCCCCCTGCTCAACGCTGTCAGCAGGGGGCGGGCACTTTCCATAGAGCAGCGCTATGGAACGCCGTCCACAAAGCCGCTCATCTGCTGGTAATACCAGCAGATGAACGGCTTTCCCAGTGATGATGCGGGAGCGTGCATCACCGCCGGGCCGTTCACATGGGCAGCTTTGAGCTGAAAGCTGCTGAAAACACCACGTTTAAGCGGCTTTGAGCTCAAAATCGTCCAGTGGGTATGGGCCTTTAGAGAGACAGCACACACTCAGGAGTTTATTAAAATATATTCCATTTAAAACATATCTGATTAAATAAATGATACCGGATGGGAGATTCTGAACTTCTCTCTCTATTGTAAACCGAGAATTATTTGCAGTTAGACATTTGACTATTTTGCACTTTACTTTCTCTGCAATAAAACATATTTATGTTATTCCAGAGAGATGTCTATACACCTTGGTGACAGCTCAAAATACTGATAAGAAATCTGTCAACGCAGACACGGATCTTCCCAAGCGATGTTCACAGGTTCTGACAAGACATAGCAGTGGCCAACGGATTTGCACTCAGCGGCTATTGCGGAAAACACTCCGGTACAGACTGCTCCAAGCCACTTGTCAATGTACCCACAACATATCTTAATAACATTTAAATAGCTATATCTGTAAACAGCTATATATTTTTTTGTCGTTAAAACTGGACAATGAACTGAATAGGCAACGAAACAGAACCCAACAAATTATTGTTTCACATTCGGGACAGATTCTTATTTAGGTGCAGAGGGGAAATAAAAGCAATTAACTGTGCACCTTGGTAAAAATATGCTGTCCTGCAGAGGGGGCAGATTTCAAATTTGCAGAGAGACTGAAGGCCCCCTTACACTGGGTGATTTTCCTGTAATTTAGGATCTTTTTCTGTGATTGCAGCAATCAATCACAGGAAAAGAGCCCAAATTGCAGGTGACCGACAGCGGGTTTTGATGCAATGCGTGGTCCTGTGCCCATTACACCGGACCCTCCGAGTCGCCCCTGCTACAGAAGCAATCTCTCGGATTGCTTCTGAGCCGGGCTGGATTGGCTCTGATTGCATGTGATAAATCGCATGTACAAGGACCGCATGCCAGAGGCGTAACTCTGGGAGACAATGGAGTCATCTGCTGCTGGGCTCCTGCTCCTACCTAACGGGGCACCTCCTCTCACCTGTAAGTTTGAATCAGACCATGACCTCTTACACTAGAAGCAGATACCTTACATACATACACACATATTTAAGTATGTGTGTGTGTGTGTGTGGGGGGGCAACTATGATGAAGTGCGACTTCTTCGAGGTGCTGGGTCTCCGCAGTGTATAGGGCATTTAGATGTGGGATGGGCGGGTCAAAATTCAAATCTCCAGCAGCATTCATATCTAATTGCATCCCATCTGGACTGTCTTGCAATCAGGTAGCACTGCCCCCCCAAATGACTGCCGCCCCTTTGAAAAGTCAGAGAGCTACAGGTATAATAGCGCCAATCCAGCACATTGTATTATCACTATATATACAGTACACCCACACAGACAAGTAGACACTGATCGCAGGGTATGCTGGGACTTGTAGTTCCTCAGCAGCCACACGCAGAATCAATACATGTTACAACACTATATACTGTGGACAAGGAGATACTGATCACAGGTTATGCTGGGACTTGTATTTCCTCAGCAGCTCCAATTTACACACAGACTCAGATCAGGCACCAGCAGCCTGAGGTAGGGGGGGCCATCATGATATATTGCGATACATACAGCTCCATGGCCGCAACCTACACCGACCAAGGGGCACAGCAGCCCTGCAGCCACCGCTCCATGTCGTGACAGACGCTGCACCGGAATCGCCGAAAGGGGGAGATGCGGCCTCTTTACCGTGAGCAGCTTCCGAGGAAAACGGGGGCTCTCGTCGCGGGGCAGTGACGTCACCGTTACCACGGGAACGGCGGGTGGCCGGGCTACTCGTGCTTGTAGTAGCTGCACACATTGTCAGTGCGCATGCGCGCTGACTGGCAGGCGCCGGTGTCCCAGTCCCACACAGTCACAGCTCTGCTCTCAGCAAACAAGTAACAGGCGGGACCCCGCTGCCCGTCCCCGGGATCCCGCTGCCAGGAGTCCCAGGACCGCACACTAGCGCCCCCCCCCCCCCTCCAGCGCCCGTGACCCCCCCTAGTTATGGCCCTGCCTTATGTATCCCTCCTATTATCCCTATAGATTGTGTGCTTGCCGGTTTGTTACTACACAGTTTTTTTTTATCACTGTTTCAAATTGTAATACGCAATGGAATATGCTGCACTATATAAATAATAAATCTACAATGAAATAATGAAGCTGTCCAGCATGTATGTGCTACATGCATAAGCAGCAAGGATTTACCCTGCGCTGTACACACGGCATGCATCAGAACAATATAGATTTGCACCCGTGCACTGTAGCACAATTACAAATTTAAAGTTGGGAGGTATGAACTAGTTAATATACTAGTTATACTAGTTATTATACTAGTTACAAAGAACAAAGGAACAATATAACTGTACTTTGAGCACCGGTGGTTGTGCATGCCCAAATGGAACAACACTTGAATTGCTCCGTTGGACCCCCCCCCCCCCCATAGAGGTGAGAATCAGCATTAGCCGTTTATTATATAGGATGAGAAGGTCAGCATTTTCCTTTATTGTGGTATTTACAGCTAAGGGGCAGTGTACCATCTGCTTGTAGCATGTTACCCAACCAAGGGTGGATTCAGGGTGTCAGAGAGTTATTACTCCAAACACCGGGGCAGATGTACTAATCCTTGGACAGTGATAACGTGGGGAAAGATAAAGATACCAACCAATCAGCTCCTAACTGCCATGTTGTAGTCTGTGGGCCAAATGCACAACCAACCAATCAGCTCCTGTCTGACATTTTCTAAACCCTGTCTGTGACATGGCAGGCAGGAGCTGATTGGCTGCTGTTTATCACTCTCCATTTTATCAGTTTTGAAGCTTAGTGCATCTGGCCCTGTGTTTGAAAAATGACTTTTGGATTTTATTGGCTGGTACTTTACCTCTCTCTGAGGCTTAGTGCCTTAGGCCCTTGTTACGCACTCAGAGAGGTCCCGCGGTTGCCCAGCAGCTTCCTACAGTATGTAACAATGTTGTGACACTGAATAGACGTATAGCATAAACATGCTTATTTATTCCATGCAGCTGGTCTCTTCCCAACACAGTACTAGCAAGTCTGACCCAACCACATAGAGCAATCATATGCTGTTGCTGCAATATTCCAGGAGACATCATAGTGCACATTGTATTGTTCATTTATGTCCCCACTCCTGCTCCAATCCTACCCCTGCATTTAGCAGCGGATTCAGTGCTCTTGCCTGGGCTCCCTTGGGCTACTCCATTACCAGCCTGCTCTCCTGGGGTTGCCCAGGGCACCACACTCTTAACTCCCCCTCCTTGCCTTGATGCTTTGATCCTTCCTCTTATCTCCCCTGGTTACAATGATCCTCACATGCTCGGCTCCCCTGGTATCATGTCTTCACAGTCCTCCTCTTGACAAAGTCAGCGGCTTCCTACATGTCTCATCTCTGCAGCCAGACAATGGCAGCTGCTATAATGCACAGAGGAGACACATTGTTCCCCTTCTGCCTGGTACAAGCTAGTCACTGACTGGGATTCTTTATCTCTAGGCTATGCTTCAGTGTTTCATTAGGAGAGAGCATGATGCATTCAGTGCATTCTGCAGCCAACCAGCCACAAGGAGCAGCGAGTGCTGTCAGCATCTGTTCAGAGAACTCTGGGCTTTAAATACAAATGCTAAATGTGTCATATAGCCTAATGAATAGTGGCAAGGGCGAATTTGTGCGCTGCAAGTAAAGCGGTTGTGCCTCATACCTCATTTCACTATGAAGTTGTAATAACTGAAAAAGGGTAAAAACAAAACAAAAACATTGTGTGTACGTCCATTAACAAAGTGCTACCGTACCTAGAGGCTAATTCGGCTGTGAATGCGCACAGAATTCAATAGAATGCGCATGCGCGACACCATCGTGCAATGGAAGCCAGCTACGTTCTCTGATCACTCACCGTTTGCAAGGTGACCAGGGGAACACCCAGGGCCAGATGTATCAAGCTTCAAAAAGTGATAACGTAGAAAGTGATAAACAGCCAATCAGCTTCTACCAGTCACTTTTCAAACAACAGCCAATCAGCTTCTACCAGTCACTTTTCAAACAACAGCCAGTCAGCTTCTACCAGTCACTTTTCAAACCCAGCCCGTAACATGCCCGGTAGGAGCTGATTGGCTGGCTGCTTATCACTATCACTTTTTGAAGCTTGATACATCTGGCCCCCAGTGTCTTATTGGTGTCCTCATGAAAACGCTGGGCATTCCCCTGGGAACACTGGCGTGGCGTTGCCTGCTCCGGATGGCAGGTTGACCCTTTTTAGAAGATGAGCGGTGGAAATAAAAGTCAGTCTGTTATTTCCAAAGTGGAGAAAAATAATTTGATGGTTGGCGAATGATTTCGGCCTCAAGGAAGGGAGGGTATGTTCTCGTACAGGGGATACGGGTGGCACTGATGGCAGGGGGGGGGGGAGGCATTCGGCGGGGCGTCGCTGACCTGTTCTCTAGGGTGAAGTTCTGAACTGACAACAGACCCAAGCTGGAACTCTGTTCCACCTGAAAATCCAAATTGATTCCAAACTGGGACTTGTTTTGATTCACTAGGTTCAGGTGTGTTCTTATTCATCCCAAAAAAAAAAAAAAAGGAGAATGTTTCATGTGCAACTGGTGAGGCCTGCACATATTTTCTGGACACCATCAGGTCACAAACACCCCTTTCATACATAATAACCAGGAAACACGCAGCTTAGACCCGGTTCTAACAACTTGGCTTTAACCCGGGTCTCAGCTTGACAGCCCCATTCACACACCACCAAAAAAAAAAAAACACAGGACCCAGGTCATCAAGCGACTTTTGTTTTCCAACAGGCAGTGGACTCTTCAAGATTATATCCTCTCCAAGCACCACTGTGCACTTTTTCGTCATGACCTGATAGTCGTGACCCAGATTATGCCAATCACAGTACAGGTAACCCGAGTCGGGCCCAGGAATGATAGGTTTAGGCAGCGAGGGGGAAGGTTTAGGGTGGGTGGGGGGGCAGGAGAAGGGTAAATAGACTTAACTGACACCTTGACCCCTGTCGAATTCCTTCTATCGTGATGCCGGTGTCAGTATTCTGAATGCTGGTCATCCGTATGTATCCTGCTTAAATGATAGACTATTCTGAAAGCATCTCATAAGAAGTTGTATTGCTAGACGTAATTGTGTAGTTACAGTTAAGTCTCAAGATACTGTAGGGTGAATACCTTTTTGGATAACTACAGTATATCTAACCCACCGATACCTCTGTAACGGTCTATTCATCTGTCACCTCCCACCTCCATGTGTAGAGAAAACGGAGTGGATGCCAGGACAACCACCCAATCAGTGCTCTCTTAGCACAAGTAATGTCTCATTATGGTGAAATGATTATTAGACAGGTTCCTGATGATTGATTGGATGCAAGACAATGAAAACACAGATAAGTATATGGAGAGCTCAGTATATCATTAGGGTTATGGTGGAAATTGATTAAACTATTTTGGTAAGATAGTCCAAAGACAGAAATGTATTTTCACCAACTGCAAGATTTTCAAAACTATCCTCGCTTTTCCTGGCCAACAGAATTGGATGGAGGGTGGCTGGTGTTAGGGAAATTTATTTGCCAGGGATACAGGTTATGAAACCAGGAACTAATCTCTGGGAGGGGACAGCAAGGCTGGTATGGCAGACGATAATGCAGGGGGTGTGGCTTAATAAAGGGGCAGTGTGCATGTGTAACGTGGCCATAGAAGCAGTGCGAGGTGCCTGGCTGTACGATTGCGTCATCATTCAGAGTGAGTAGGCAAGTATGATACACTAACATAGTAGAACAGACAATAAATCTCATCTTCGGTTTATCTCCAGCAATGCAGATAGTTACCAGGGACCATCCGGGTAAACGACAGGTATGTACTACCCTCACCCCGCACACTGCACTACTTCCCACCTTGCACCCATTCCATGCACACACTAAACTTACTGGCACCGTTATCCTTCTCCCCACTCATTGCGCAAACACTACACTACCGCTGCTGCCCTGGACCAACTTTCGCGCACATACTACCACCGCTACCCTGCATCCCCCTCCCTGCACTACACTACCTATACTACACTACACTGTAGTGCATCCCCCTCCCTGCACTACACTACACTAGTATTGATAATCCATAATAAGAGCAAGGTCTGCAAGTTTTTTTTTTTTTTACAGATAAGGGGGAGGGGGGTGTTCAATATGTGCCAATATTTCCCAACAGGAGAAATGTCCGCACTCACCTATTCAATGTTGCCGTTAACTTTGTTGGATTTGTTTTGTCGGAAATCGACACGGATTGACAAATTCACAGCCGTTTTTACCGATCCACGGACTTTCCGGCACTCAACAGCCAGAAAACCTCCTAAAACCTCACACCAAATTGAATATGCCCCTTAGAAGAACAGTTTTTCAAATTTTTTTTGCCATTTAAAACACCTACTTACAGAACGTACATTAAAAATAAGTCAGCAAAACAACGGTTAACCGAAGCTGACCAAAATGACAAAAACAGCAGTAACAACATATTACAAAATAAAAAAATAAAAACGTATGTTCGAAAACTACAGCTATCAAAACAAAATGATATACACTTTTAATAATAACAATAGGCAAAACAAATGTTGGAACAAATTGGAATCTGTGCTTACATTACCCGTTTGATCTGTAGTGTTTATATTTACTACATAAGCGTAGTTTCCTGCAGAAATAAATTACCCGGACGCTCGCACACATGCACAGCAATTTAAACGCACCTAGTATGCTGACAATTCATAGATTATGTGTGTGCCACCTCTACAAAATATTTAATTTAAGCATCACTTGTGATATGTTTGTCAAACGATGAAGCGTAGAGCGCAGGAAAATCATAGCTTAATTAAAGTTACGGCTAGGTCAATAATGTTCATAAGCAAGATGAATCAGAGTGATGTCACTTGGGTACAATCAATTAAAATGCACATTGAATAGTTTAATGAACAATCCAAACAGAAAAAAAACATGTTGTCAGAGGGGTGTGAATCTGGTGTAATGATTATTAAAAAAAAAAAAAAGAAGAGATAAATTTGTTGCGATCATCCACTGTGTAGCGTCATTGATAGAGAACCGGCAGACAATCAGAGCGGTCTGTTGATATAATTTGCCAATTATAATATATAAAAAAAACTGCACTTCTAATATGAAAAAATAATATGCGACAAGGTTTCTTAAAAAACATCCTGGTTTTGAACCCAGCGAGTTAAATTGCTTTTGCTGGCCTCTTCCACCTCACAGCATGCCTGACAGACAAATTGATCGAAACATTGGAAAATAATATGCCAAGAAAAGAAGGGGAAAAAACATAATCTTAGGCTGACTTCCCTGTCTTTTGCATTTTTCATAACATTTCGCCCCGCGATCCTTTATCCTTTCTTCCTTCTTCAGGTTGCGTAATGCAGAAGCGTTATACTGTAGTTCAAAACGCCACGTGTTAAACACAAAAGGATTATTTTTTTTACAATTCTTTTATAAACTCCCTTTTGTACAAAGTTCAGAGATAGGAACCAAGACATCTTGGTCCTGCAGATTATGTTGTTCAATTATAATAAGCTCATGCATGTGAAGATGCCTTAAGGCCGCTCATTAGACAGAAGGCTGTTTATTACAGAGTATATTGCTTGTGTCATACTCATTTCAGAAAGCCGATCATATTACATCCCTATGATAGGCACGACATGCGTTTAGACCAGGTGCCAGCGCCGCTGCGTACAGACAATGTAGCTATGTAGGTTTGGTTACGGCATATAAGCTTATTCCACAAAACACAATACGTTAGTAAATGAACTTAAAATGTAAATTAACCCACAATACATTTTTACCTACAGATGTGACAGATCTGTTGTAGCGGGGTATAGTAGTGTGTCATAGCGGTGCACTCTACCCTAGATCGAATCTCCACCTTGTATAGTGAATGGGGGGGGGCATGTGTATGCGCACAAACGGGTCTGGACACATCCGCATAGCACTAACTTACTGTTCTTGTACTGTAAGAATGAAAGTGAAACTATGTAATGGGCAAGTTAACAACGCTTTAACGCGCAAGGACATTAACGGCGATTAAAGTAATTATCGCCATTAAGAGAGGAGGAGCGGCGTCGTGGAGACGCAGAGTCTCTGGCAGTATTACAGAGATCCTGTGCCCCTTCAAATATGGTCGCCGCCATTGAGAAGACATGCTAGAAATACTCTTGCACCTCTATCGGCTGCCTCCTCTGCTGCGGCGGCCATCTTTGGAGGGGCGCTGGGTCTCTAATACTGTCAGAGTCTCTGCGCCTCCACGGCATCGATCCCCCTCTCCCCCCCTGCAATTGATCTTCCCCTTCGCAAGGACCATTTAACCCCTATGGCAGCAAGCATGTATTTGTATAAAAAAGCAATTCAAAATCTTGTGTCGGCCATTGTCATGTCAACCTTTTGAACCCTTTTTTTTAACCTCTCTTCCCGGCCTTAATAGGACAGCACAGCTTAGGCAGACACATATAAGAAACAACTGCAAGGGCTTCCGCACAGGTCTGTCTCGTTTGCCATCCCAGCATTCCTAGGGTGATACGTAAACATTACGGACTTCCCTGGTTCCCTGTAGCTGTTGCACGCATGGCTACGGGAGAAGACAGAAGCGGAACTGAAGGAGAGGTCTTTGTCCGGGACACGTTTGTGAAGAATTTCAGTGACAGCTGAATGTTACACTAGTAACTGGTGATGCGACCATGGGAGGAACTTCAACAGCAAATCCCAACGTTGGCAGGAAGAACATTCTCGTGGATCTGGCACACCTACATCCGTACTTGAGTCATACATCAGACATCTTAGGCTACTGCCAAGGACCTAGATTATGCAATGAAATGGCTTTGTATTATTGACAGAGTGAGGCCCAAATCAAATTTACTTACAGCCCTAGGGAAGTCCACCCCAACTCTGCAAGGCCAACGCAGATGAGTGACTGCAGATCAACTGGTCTAAAGAGGTTTAAAGAGGTTGCTTATTATATTCAGCGGTTATCACATCTTACAAGGCAATTACATGAGTTTAGTGGAGTGAAGAGCATAGATAAAGGACTAGGATCTGTATTGCCCTGGTGCCCATTTACCTAGCATGGCTGGAGTGCAGTCATTCCCTTAGACGGCAAGTTCAAAACTGTTCGCTACTAATACCACTTTCAGACAAGAGACCTGGGAATTTCCCTGCTCATTCTCGGGTTTTTCACATCAGATAAATCCCAGGGCTATAGCGGGACACCCTTTCACACCACACCTGAGACCTAGGAAATTCCTGGGTTGACCCCTTTCAGACATATGCCTGGTCTGCCAGACAGCTATCTTGTCAATACAAACACACACAAACACATCACACTCTTCTTACTGTATATGTCATACACCACAACAGGCAGCATTCTCTCCACTAAACAATGCACAATGAAACCTGCCTTCTCCCTGCAGCAGGTGGTGGTGGGGAAATGGGGGGGGGTAATAAACCAAGGTGACAATGCCCCCCATCCACATACTATACATCGAAGTTTCCAAACATATGTAAACTACAGTCTGACAACATTTAGCAAGAACACTTAAAAGTCTATTTACAGTAGTTTGCACGCAAGTAAAACTATAAAAATAAAAAAATAAACAAGAGCAATCCTAGGCTACAAAAATGCCAACAAGGTCGTCATTATTGTCACATATTACATGTCAAACTTTCAAAGTGGAATATCTATTTGAAAATTATTTTCCCCAGAATTTTTTAAACCCAGGGCTCGTACATCTCCATTGACACCCTGCTGGTAATTTGTGTTGAACTTGATTTTTCCCTCGAAAGTGAAGAGGTAAAAAGATCAATGGAAGCGGCTCAAACATTCCCTCTCAAGCACGCATAACAAGTTTTAGTAAAGTATCATCTATTGATATTGATTTGGCTGAGAATATCAAATGCATGAGGTTGGGCTGTATGAAATTTATACAAAATATCATTTGGAAAGTATCGCTCTGATGCACTTATTTAACGGAGATGATGAAAGCAGCAGTGTAACATCTTGTTGTACATAAATGTCATTTATTCACCTTAAAGTGCACCTGTGGTCTACATGTAGTGGTGGAGGCAGCCATCTTGTGGACTGAAGCAAAATGAATTTGAATATAACTTTATTAATTTACGAGAAACCGACGTCATCCCTGAGGCATGACGTCTGAGAATGTAAATAGCGTAGAACAGCCATCTTTGGGCATTGGTTCTATACACAGAACTGCAAAATAAGATTTAAAATTAAAAGTCAGTGGAACAGATGTACTATGCCCTGCAGTTAAAGTTGTGAGAGATAAAGTACCAATCAGCTCCTAACTGCCAAGTTACAGGATGTTGGAAAAATGAGTTAAGAGATGATTGGTTAGTAGTTTCTCTCTCCTAACTGTCATTTTTCAAACGCGGTCTGTAACATGGTAGTTAGATGCTGTTTGGCTGGTACTTTCTTCTGGCTCTACTTTATCACACTCCAGGGATTAGTATATCTAGTCCAACATCTATTACCGGGAGTAGATGTAATTATCCACTAAAAAAACAAAAATAAAAAAAAAACATGAAAGACAGGCAGCTGATTGGGTGAGAGCCTCAGCCAATTGAAATAGGTAATCTTTTGATAGTTTATAAAACACACGAGGAGACATCAGATCTTGTAGAGAGATAAAAGCACTAACCAATCACCTACTGTCCTTTTGCAGATTGTGGATTTTACTCACCAAGCCATAGACAGAGATAAAGTGATGAGAAATAAAGTACTGGCCAATCAGCTCCTAACTGGCAAGTTACAGGCTGTAATGAAAAAACGACAGTTAGAAGCTAATTGCTCATGACTTTATCTCTCTCCACTGTATCTCCATACAGGCTTCAGTAAATAGACCCTGCGTTTGGATGTTACTTTATCTCTCTCCACTATCACTATCCAATCTTTGATCAATCTCCCCCCAATCTGTGATCATTTGCTCAACCTGCTCGCACTCAAATATATTGCGAACGGCTTGCGGGACTTTACGGAACCCTTCCTACTTTGGAAATGTCTTCCGCCACCTTCCTAAATTCCTGCGGGACAATGAGAGATGGTGCGAAAAATAACAATATAGCCGTAACAATAACAGTTTTTTTGCATAGTACATTATTTATTAAACTTACAAGCTACACGGCTAAACTAAAAGTACGAAAGCCAAATAAAAAACAGAGAGTCATTGATGCCAAGTGCTAAAATATGGAATCACGTAGGTTGCCGAAATTACTGACAAGGCCTGTTTATATTAGCTTCACGCCAATTCCCTTATTTTTTTTAAAGAATAATAAAAAAATAAAAAAAATACAGGAGAAAATATGTACGGAGAAATAAGCCGTACTTTTTTTTTAAGTGCAGATTGACAAATACTTGGAAAGCTGTACAATTTGGCTTCCATATCTTTGAATTGGTATTTCAATGACAGATGTTTGTTGCGGCAAAAACCACTGTCAGAATAAAATTAGGTGATCTATCATTTTAAGATATGGTCTTCATATACTGTTTACTCGAAGATATCACTTGCCTCAAGCCAATTTTGACCAAGAACATTTTGTGATATGGAAGTGATTTGTATATCATCATTTTTGTGATAAATGTAGCTCTTGAACACAAAATAACCTACCATTGCACAGTATTACAGTTAAAACTCCTTTACCAGTAAATCTGAACCAGTGTTTTTTTTTTTTTATTATTATTACTGGCAGAGCAAGGGGCTACAATATGTGCTCTGTAATTTGTGGAACAGGATCATTGATAAATAAATCCCTTAAAGCGCAAGAGGCTTTCGTTTATTTTTTATTTTTATTTTATTTTTTTAACTCTTCGCTCGTCATTTTGTGGTCTCATGTCTCCTACAGTAGGGGTGTAACATTTGAAAAAAGAAATTGCATACTTCAACCGATATATGCAGACGTGTATGTAATGATGCAGATAGAATGTATACACTGACGGGGCAGTTACAAATATATATTAATCTGCTGACTATACTGTGGGCCTTATTCTGGTTGACTCGCTCGGGCACGAATTCGCACCATTGCGAGTCATCCAGGACACTCCCGGCGATTGGTGGTATGCCCGCCCCCATTCACACGCCGGGTTCGTTCGTCCGGCATGTGAATGGATGTTTTACATAAACAACCAATCGCATGCCAGTGGGAACCTCCCCCATCTTTCGATGGTCACCGACCATCAAATGATGGGAAAGGCACACGCATATGTACGGGTGGTCCAGACCACTCGTACATATGAACGACGAAATGCCGTGATACGGACGGGCAGCTGACATCCGGTTATGTCACCTGGCCACTCTACTCACGTGAGTCACGACCGCATTACCATATGTACGCCCAGTGTTTTCTTGGGAACGCCCATGAAACACTGGGGGTATGCATATGCTAATGACCCTGGCCAGCACCCCAAGCCCCTCTCTGCCCCATGCTTAGAAGCGTGCAATCGGCGAATAGATTAAGAGCTGAGTTTGCACACTCCCAACATATGCACATGTGCAGAAATGCTGCTGTGCATGCACGAAACATTGGTCCCTGTGCGAGCGAGCGGCCGCAGCAAATGAACCAGAATAAGGCCCTGTATGTAAATATGGGTGGGAGGCTATTAAGTTGCATTTATTCAGAAACTGCGACCATATTACTCACAGCTGTACAGAGAATCACTTGTATCAGTCCCCGCCGTAATGGAGCTTACAGTCTGACGCTGGTATTCAAGACATCAGTTAATTAGCACAGGTGAAAAATGGAGGTAGCCTCAAACTAACACCCAGGGCTGCTATTCAATTGGACTCTCAATTTCTCCAGTTACCTTATTAACACCCATTAAAAGTAGCCTATTAAGAGGCGCTACCACACAGAATCTGTAAATATTTCTTGGGTAAGTGCGTTAAAATGGTCACGGCACCAGTTAACCCGCTGATTTTGAAAATTTATCTGCCCCGTCCAGAGAGAACTGGTTGACATGTAAATATAAACTCAAAGTCAAGGCATTGAAAAGAAAAAAAGACTGAAGAGTTATACAAATGAGGTTATTGTGTCGGTACAGATGTAGCGCCACTCATCCAGCACCGGGGCTCACCAGACCACCACCACTGGCAAGCGGTCCTAAATTTGACTGGGACGCACGAGCATCCCACACGCACGTGTGTCCCAGTTTCCTGTTGGCGGGAGGATGGGAACCCTGCCTGTCTCCGCTTCAGGGAGACAGGCAGGGTTAGGGGGGGGGGAGCAGGGAGGTGGGGGAATGCAGCAGGGACTGGCGGCGAGGACCAAGGGGGAGCCCCGCTGTAAGGGGACGTGCGCGCGTCCCCTTCCGGCGGCTGGCGCGTGGCGAATCCACTGCCAGCCCCTGCAAAGATGAAAGACACTACAACTGTAAATAGCTGGTATGATTGCAATTAAAGTATAAGCAAATAAGTTTTCTCCATATGAGAAATTACTGACTTGTTTGAGGCCATTATAACCTTTAAATGCGGGTGAGGCCAAACTAGTCCTTGAGATCTACCTACAGTCCATGTTTTCCAGGCCACCTGTGGATCTGTAGAATGTGTCAGTTAGGAATGAACGCAGCACATGTCTGAAAATGTCACCGTTAAAGGTGCCCATACACAGTGCGATAGCACCGTTCAATGCGATGCGTGCTCCCACGGGCATCGCATCGCACATGTACAAAAAGTATGTGCTGCACATACTTTTTGTACTGCCCGTAGATCCAGCCCATAACGGGTGCAATCATCACACCGTGTATGGGCACCTTAAGTAATGACTGATCCCTGGGCTCCAGCTAGGTGTTCTGGGAAAAGTGAATTGTTGGTAGATCTTGAGGAACGGATTGACCAGCCCTGTTCTAATGGATCAAGACAAAATTTACAAAAGTGTCCTAATGTGAAGGATTCCCAAAGCTAAGTACTGTAGATTGGAAGAGAGGTGCTTAATAGTAACATGGTACCTACTCCTATTCACCAAGATTCACCGTCAGACAAACAACGTTCAGCGCAGTGAGCCAAACAAGGCATCAGAAAGCATTTAGAATGTTGCAAATCCACTGTCTTTTACACCAAAATCCCTTGTTCGGACCCTGGTCTTTGAACACGGGAGTTTCCAGGGTTGGACCCAGCTTCATACCCCATTTACACAGCACTTTGACCCAGGTGGGACCCTGGTCTGCCCCGTGCACCCAGCGAACAGTCTGTTCGCCATGGCCACACGCACCTGGTGTATATGCACATGCGCACAAATGCGGCTGCACATACGCAAAACATTGGTCCCCTGCGGAAAAGACCAAAATAACCCCCAAGGTCAGAACTAGAACCTTGCAAAAATAGGTTTACGCCCTCTACAGTTTCAAGAGAGCACTTGTTGTCCCTGCTTTTTGGAGTCTAGGACTTGAGCGCTTGGCACAGACTACCAGAGAGTATTCTAGATCTGTGTAATGCTCTTCCGTAACCCTCTGAGAGCCATCGTTGCTGTGAGATCCTCAAAACATCCGTTAAAAATGTGAGGATCTCTCACAGCAATTTCGGCACTCAAAGGGTTAATAAAAAAAGAGTTTGCTTGGCCATTTTCACACCTATTTTGACAAACTCCCTTGGTACCCAAAGGGTTAATAATTAAAGTTCGGGGACTATGAAAGAATCAGTGCAGTAGCTTGAGGTCTACCACACACAAGGCTTTTTTTAAAGAAAATAATGATAGTCCTCAAAGTATTTTAAATGTAATGCGGTGCTAATAGTCCAGCCAAATATTACAAGCCCCGACAATCTGTCCACAAATTCCTTTTTGCAAAGTTTTCGGTTTGAGGCTGTCAGTGTTGCCTGCAGCGATCATAAACATGAAAAGAACTTGTCAGGCTGCATTTTAGGCTACAATAGCCGGCTAGTGCTTCAGACGTGACGGTACTGTAGGTGCAGTACTGTACTGTACAGATTACATGCAAGGAAGGTCCTGATTATTGTGTCTCAGTGTACGAGGCTTTAGAGCAGTGGTTCTCAAACTCGGTCTACAGGACCCCCCCCCCCAACAGTGCACGTTTTCCAGGTCCCCCAGCAGGTGCACAGGTGCACTCTTTATTCACTGACACACAGGTGGAGCTATTTATTTTACGTGTGATTCTGTGTGGAGATCTAGAAAACGTGCACTGTTGAGGACCGAGGTTGAGAATCGCTGCTTTAGAGCAATACAAAGTTCCGGGGTTAGGAATAATAAACACGGTAACAATAAACTAAAAGAGGATGATTCTGAGTGATGACATATAAGGCGGTTTTCAATGCCGATAACAAGCCATCCTCGCTGTCTATGTTCCGGGGGAGAATCCTCACCATCAGAGGACGGCGAGGATTCCTCCGAATGGCGAGGGTCGCTGCTAATGCAGCGAGGTGGAAAAACCCAGCGAGATGGAAACGTGAGTACATATTTAAGGGTATCCTTGGATTTTCTGAATGGAACAAAGTACTTTCCACATACTGTACACCCAATCTCAATTCCACTATGCGTCACTAAAGGTTTGGTGCGTGACCGGTGCTGAGTGGTACAGTATATGTTACCTGAATGTGCGTCTGAACTACAATGCAATATGACCAAATAGCTTCATGAGATTGTGCTGATTAATTAGATATGCAACCAAGGGGAGGACATCGGACATTTTTTTCAGAACATTTTATTGATATTTTTCCCCCTGTCAATCCTATTAGAATACCCCCAAAAAGTAATTTTTTTGTAAAAGATTCAGTGAAACGTGCATTTTCCCTGTCGCAGTCCCACTTTTACATGAAAATGAGGCTGCTTTTGGAGATTTTGGTTTGCCTACTAGGTGAAACGAAGTCCCTAATAAGCGGAGGCTAACGTTGGCTTTCCGGGGGTTAATTGGATGACTCTGGGCAAATCCATTAGCCATGAAAACATAATCACGGCTAACTGGATACCACCCCAAGTGTGTATACAAAGCACAGCAGAGCTTGCCGGACAAAAAAAAATGCGCAGCTGCTCAGATTCAGACTCAGTCGCACACCGATATATATACACACAAGTGTTAAGGTGCCCACACACGGTAAGATCTTTTAAAGGATATGGTCGTTTCCAAACTTAAAAACTTACCATGTGTGGGCATGATGATGATCCAATGAGGGTGCATGTCGGTCTTTCATCAAGCTTGCTGATCCCTTCAGCAGCCGGAGAGATGAACGACCCGTCGGGTAGATTGTGGCCATGTGTAGGCTTGATGAACAAAATGTGGCCATGACCCAGCTCCCAGCAGCGGCATCTCCTGCAACACCCTCCCCCCCCCCTTAGCATCTCCTGCCCCCTCCACCTCTAATCCCGGCCAGTGTATACAATAAAGATAAAAAATATATATTTATAGGCATTAAACAACCCATCTATCCTCTGATGATTTTACTCAATCGTTCTGTGTGTGGGCATGATCAGGGGTGTTCTGGATTTCAAGGGAAATCGAATTGGACATGACGTTTATCAGTGCCTGGGTACCTTTACACATCAAACTAATCGGTGCAGCCTTGTGAATTGATTTTGTGCCATCATTTGGCAGTTAAGACGCACATTCAAGCTAACAGACAATAAGCGCAAGCTGATTCACGCGTAAAACGGATGGTTGGCGCGTCTGCAGCAATAGCGTATGAGGACACACCTGTACATAACACAGATCAGGGGGTACAGTAGTTCCAGTCCACAACTGGCTCTTACGCACATCCAAACATTGTCCATGACCAGAAAAACCAAACTGGCCACGGGTTGAAGGTAGAATCCATAACTTTCACACCTTACAATTTATTTAACAAGTGTTTAAGAATTGGGTGAGCGCTTTCATTTTGTTGCAACTTCAGCAGATCTCGGTAAGTTTCATATATTTCCTACGCGGAGAGATTCTTAGCGCCCTGAGCACTTCCAAATGTAGGATTGTTTTTTTAAAGTATGCAGATGATCGTAATGGGCAGAAACCTGCACTCTTTGTCTCTGCCTTTTCAAGATGTGACATCCAATTTGGCCTACAGCGACAGATCTCGTCATTGTTTCTTGGGTTTAATTTGCATGCTAAACTGCTCTGAAAAGATTCCATTTATTTTTAAATTTTGTCAAAAGGCTGATATTATACAGCTCATTACTAGTCCTTCCCTAACTCTTAGACAACGACTCCACACAGTGTACGCTGGTGACTAATGAAGCAGGAAACGGCAAACAACAAATAATTTGTAAGCCTTTCCGTGGAATATTTGGAAGGAAGTTTTTAATCATAATCAAACGTAATCATTTATGTTAAGCTATGCATGTACTAAGTCAATGTAGCACAAACAGCTATTAAGCAAACATTATGACATTAAGAAAGAAGCATGACTATTGCAGACCTAGCAATTTACATCCTTCGGAAAACGTAAGCAGAAAAATGTCAGCGCTTGAGGAGCCCTTTCATCAATCAAGTATGAAGTTTCCAGCAGATAGAACCACCACGAGCTGTTCTTTTCCTCACCCCTTTTATGGATAACAATTACCTTTAACTAGGGCACTAAACTGTGGATTTAGACTTGGCTGCCCAGAACAGTGCACCCTACTGGCCAACAGGAAAGTAGCAGGTGAACCTGCTTTTGCCATGAATGTAATACTACAAAGTTGGGTAGATGTATTTGTATGAAAGTGTGACCCAGTTATGGGATGATGCAATGCAGCAATACATCACACCGCCGTACACACTACACGATACGATGTTGTGTTGTATTGTTGCATGCTGCATTTAAAATACAGAGCGTTGGTCACAAAACCCTAACAGTGGTGCCAATAGAGGGCAGGAGGAGGTACTAATTACCTGGGCCCAGGTCTGATGGAGGGGTCCAGTGGGGCCCCTGTTACCTGGCAGCAGCAGCTGCAACAGTTCTTCTCAACCCAGCAAATGCTGCTGTGTGCTGGGCTGCAGTGTGGTCAGGGAGGTGCTTAAATTCTTATACTAAAAGGTAGATAGCCACAACTCCTATGATTAGGCCACACCCCCTAAAAAAGTACCTAGGCCTGGTCAGGCTCTCTACTGCCCTGAACCGTTCCATTGGATGTAAAGCACATCCAATAGGATGAGTCAATGAAGGGCAGATGGGAATGACGGATCGTGGATACACACTTTGCAACGTGTGCTATATATTGATCTAATCTGCTCCAGTTACAGTAGGAGCAAGTTTCATCTTTGCTCCTTTGGCCATGGCTAGCCATGGCCAGCCATGGCTATTCTATTGTTCTCAGCTGCAATACGTATTGTATTGCAGCTGAGAACAATAGAATAGCCATGGCTAGCCACGCCCAAAGGAGCAAAGATGAAACTTGCTCCTACTGTATATATCGTACAATAGATTGATATTGTGTGATAGAGTATTGTTGGCTATGGAAGGTCATTATTGCTTATAGAAGTCTGGCTACAGTCCACCACAAAGAAAAAAATTATATAAATACTATTACAGGTGTTTATTATTATTATGTTGCGTTTATTATGTTTCTTACATGCAAAGTAAGCTCCTATCACTATAAGGGAGAGTTTATGCTTGCCTGGCGAACTATTCCATTAGCGGCACTGACCCCAATGTGCCTCTGTGGAACAGATCATTATGGTCAGCAAAATCGATAGTTTCTTCTTGCAAAGGTGTGCAGGAAAGCAAACGATGTTAATCTGCCGTCACAGGCGGAAATGTGAGCAGTGGGGGTGTTCAGCGGTATAACACCTACATCTGAAGTTCCCACTGAGGTTATGACCTCTTCAAGTTCCAAAAATGGTCTCTAAATCATGACCTGTTTGTCGACCCTGAAGACCAAGTTTTGCCACCACAAGAGGAAAACGTTTTTTTTTTCGACTTTGAAACCATTGCGGGGCATTCAGCTGTATATAAACCAAATTCCTAATAAATATCAATTAAAATTAAGACAATAAATTACCTCAGTAATTAAAGTTACAATTCACAAGCTTTAATCATGGGAGTACCAAATGCTTCACACATGGCTTTTACTGTTAAATCATTCTTTGCTAAAAGATGGAAAAGGAAAAATCTTATGAATCATGAATGCGGATACCAATCCCAGGGCAATTTTGAGAAAAATGCTCAATCTCGGGATTCCCGGGAGTGGCCTCCCTAATAAATTTTTTTTTTTAAAAACCTCCTCCCCCAAAAGAGCTGCAGAGCGCCCAGGATTCGGTGGTGCGGCTGGGAGTAGAGAGCAGAGGTGCGAGGGCATGGGCCAGTGGGGTCTGTGCAGCGTCAGAGCCAGGACAGGAGCAGCCGGGCAGCATCTGAGCGAGTGCTCAGATGCTGCCTGGAATTGGGCTGCGCATGCGCAGGCTAATCGCGAAATCCTGGGATTGGAAACTTCAATCCCGGGATGCAATTTTGATGCCAAATATTGGCCACCCCAAACATGAATAATTTGCCATATGAAACTGCAGGACATCTAAAACAAAAAACATTTAAAACAGGTGGTGTGCTTTATTTTTCACCCAATTTATAAATCTATATTTTTTTTTTTATATGCTAAGTAACGTGAACCAATGAACACTAAGGTTTTCTTGATCTAAATACAGCTATGAGATCACAAACCACACAATGGGGTCAAATAAAGAAAAAAAGTAATGTTTTTTGGCGCAAGAGATTAAACACTACTCCTAGGAACATTAAAATGTAAGGTTTACTGGTATTGGTCAAGTATATCCACTGCTATCCTATCAGGATGATTAATGAAGGCACCTTTTTCTGAGAATGTCAGAGTCTGCCTTTTTAACAACTGACCTTTCATAGAACACTACTGAACTCATAATTCCACTTTTGTTCAGTTTCTTATTAGTGGAGTTAAAATTAATACTTATGGGAATGATAGCCTTGGTGATGCACAGTAAATCATCTACTACATCTGCCTCCTAAACGGACTACCAAAGGAAAAGTACCGGCACTTGTCTAAATAGCAAAGCATTTTATTTACATTTTTTTTTTTTTACTTTTAAAATCCACTCGCTCATAATGAAACCACTGGGTGCTTAATAAGGGATTTTTGTTTTGTTGTTAAGTTTTTAGTGTTAATTTCAAAAACATGAATGACTATATAGTAAAGCACACAAAGCAATTACAAAAAGTCAAAGCTTGGACAGTAAAAGTTATATTCCTTTGTGATTCAAGCTCATGTGGAAAGTGGACATTTAAGGGGGTATTCAGTCCAATATTCAGAAATACCGGCCAGGACCTATTCAAAGTCGGCACTGTCTGGCCATGACTCGGCTCTTTGAAAAGCCGAATTTGCATTGGCGGAAACTAAATTGTCAAATTAGCATCCATTTTCGTACAAAAAGACGTTTATTCCCCCCAATCCACATCTTTTCTGACTTTCGGAATGTTTCAGAAAGTTGAAAAAAAAAATAGAAAAACATTGAATAAGTCGAATGTGAATTTGGTCAATTATAGGCGAAAACTGCCGATATTTCAGACTTTCAGAAACATCGGCAGGGGTTGAAGCTAATACAAGAGAAAATGGTTTTTAAGACACTTCCAGAAATGAAAATAAGTTCTAAGAACAGATCTCAAGAAGTGATATTACTGCTGCTTTAGTCAAGATTTCAAGCAAAAAAGTTGCAGCTCATGGAACATGTTAACTGATTTGCATTGCTGCCTTACAGTGTATGGGTTATGGGCGTGACTCGAGTTAATGCCTAATCTTTGTGAGCTTGTATATTCTCTTCACATTTGCGTGGGTTACCTCCGGTTACTTAGATTAACTCATGAAGTCCAAAGACTGTACTGCTACTCCCAATATCCTATAGACACCCAAAAATTATCGTTTAAGTACGTAGTATTGTGCAGAACCCACCTCTAGCCCGGCAAGTTGCAGCAACTCGACATGGCATTCATTCCATAAGTGGAATTAAGATCTCTGGAGGGATCCCATGCTGCCTGGAGAACTTCCAAAGCTCCCTGATATTTGTAGGTGTATGATTTTGGGTGCAAATAGACCTCTCCACCATATCCCATAAATTCTAGTTCGGTTTATGTTGAGTGAATGTTAAGGCCACACCCTTCATCGGAAAGCAATTCTGGAAACCTTGGAACCGACAATGCAGTGCATTATCTTGCAGGAATATTTCATCATTGTGGGGGGCACATGATGTCCATGAAGGACTGCAAATGGTCATCAAGCACTGTAATGCATCAGTTACAGGTCAATTAGGTGTTCAGGGGGACAAGCCGACCCAAGCCATACCACGTGAACACACCCCATACCATTATGAAAGCACCACCAGTCGGCACAGTGTCTAGTTGACAACTGGGATCCATGGGGGCTGTGCCACACCCAAAACCTACCATCAGCCGGACACAACTGGAACAGTGACTCGTTGGACCACTCCATATGTTGCCAGTCGTCCAGGGTCCAATAAATGAAGTCACAAGCCTGGGCGAGTATCAGAATGCAGGTAAGTACAGTGTAAATGTGAATGCTGGTGTACTAGTGTGTCATACTCTTGCATCAATAGTTGCCCAAGCTTTCCTTATATAGAGAGGGGATTTGGTTACACCCTGATGTTACTTGTGCACCCTGTGGTTTTAACATAAATTATGAGTTGATGTCTGCTTCTATCAGGGGATAAAGCCAGAGTGCCTACAAAGCTACCAAAGATAAGAAGTACCGGGCAGTCCCACAGCAACTGTGCAGAGCCGAGGCAGATCATTAAGACGGGTGATAGGTCGTAGAAGATAGGAACCCACCTGCAGCAACACTGTAGCCATCTGGGGGAAGAACCAGCACTGCCGCACCCAAGCTGGGATCCGGCGCTCTGTGACAGAGCGGACTAGTCCCAGTATTTAAAACTTGAGTAATTTCTACTTAATATATTAAGTCTATCAAAGGTTGTTCTAGTGGAGAGATGGTTTGGTCTGTATCAGAATAATTCTTTTTTAATTCAGATTAAAATGACAGAAGTGTCCCTTTTCTTCCAACCACATGGTATTTAATAAAACATATGTTAAAAGTGAAGGCATTGAAAAAAAAACTAACTTATGAACTGGTACACCAAGCTGGCATCTTTTTCGGCTATGTCGAGTTGTTTGAAGCCAATATATTTCATTTCTGACAGAATAATGCATTTGCATTCTGTCTTTTTTAAAGACCCTTTTTGTGGCTCAGGACTTTCGAGGCCTACAGGCAATCATCGCACGTCAGAACCCAAACCGTAATGATTATTCCTTAAAAGTGCATTAATATAACTGTTCCATATTCATTTTTAAGAGTTATTCCATTTTCTTTTAAGATAGATTCCTTTTTTACTGTCACTAGACTGACAGAAACAGCTACTTGAAAAATATTCCCATGAATAAATGGTTAAAATATATCATTTAATTTGAATGTATCATAATGTAAGCCAGCATTAATATTTTTTATTATATGAAATATTGCCAGCCACCAAAAAGGAAAAGTCCTTGACCAAAATATCTGAGGATATTAAACTGAGAAATGATCTACTGATGCAAATCATTAAATCTATTTGCATTTGCTTACTGAACCCTATCAAAGAAATTAAACTACGTACGTACAGTAGGAGAGAAAGCCGGTTGTGCGTGGTTAAAAGGAGACATCTTGGAGATTCCGAGATCTAGGGCTTTAATTTTTCTCCCTTCCACTCATTAACAAGTTAAATGTTTTTACTGCTTGAAAAGTTAAGAAAGAAATAGAGATAAAAGAAAGAAAAAAAAGGCGTTCTACTAAAAAATGTTGCACTTACTATTAACAGGGAAATCTATTATTTCCTATAAAACAAAAGAACATTCTTAATATTACGTGATATTAATCTTCTGTAGGAAAACAGATTTATTTTTTTAACTATGTTCCCATTTATATTTTAACAGCGTTTTCTTTCAATAAAAAAGAAAAAGGTAATAAAAAGTGCTAGAGTTTGTATTAAATGCATAAAATCTCCTCCATACGATTTCTACGTGTAGAGTGTAAGCCCGCTGACGCAAAGTTGTATCCTCAATTAGGGCCAGATGTGCTACGTAAGATTCACAAGCGGAGTGATAAACGAACAGCCAACCAGACACACACTGTCTTGCCAAAGAGGTTGCAGTGTCAATGAAGGTGGCCCGGTGACCGTATGGTCGCCAGTACACTGCAATGGCAAATATGGGATCGGTGAACCTGACAAAGCATTTATAAAAATACTAGGTGAGAAATATCGAATCTTGGAGATAAAAGTACCAACCTACTTCTATCATTTTACAAGTTAACAAATCGACAGCTGATTGGTTGCAATGAGCAGCTGATCTATTTTCCTTCTCTCCAAGATTTGATATATTTACCCCATTAAGAGACCAAAATGAAATCCTTAAGAACAGAGGCAGAACTACCATAAAGTACAAAGCACTGGTAACCGTGATAAGTCAGTGATATTCCTGCCTGACGTTCTCGATGGCATAGCCACAGATTGTGCCTCCAATAACTGGTTATGCCACTGATATACTAGAGTAATAGACACAGCAGAAGTAGCGCCATCACTGGGAAGAAAGCTGAAGTGGCAAGCAGGAAGTGATCCAGTCATAGGAATGGCAAGAGAGTGGAGCTCTGTCACCACAACGCGGATGGTGAATTTGTGAACTGATTCCCAGTACATAAAGCTTGGCATGAATTAATGCACACTTCTAGACTAGGAAAGTTACCCAGGAATTGCAGTATGCACAAAGATTTCTGCGGGGAGACCTGTAGCAATGAGAAGAAAGTTTCTTGCCCCTGCTCTCCGCAGCTTTGCACTTCTACTCTAATCAAAGTTGTTTATTTTCTGCCTCAAAGTAGACCTCCAACTTTTCCATGTTGAGAAGAGGGACACTCCCTGAAAAGGGGGTGTGGCAAAGCAAATGAGGACGTGACATATGCAAATGAGGGTCACGCCCCCGTTTTCGTCTACAGCGTCTCTGTATAGCGTCTATTCTGTCAGATTAGGGGGACTCCCCCTTCCCCCGCAGCGGGACATTGCCGGCTGTGGGGGGGACACGGGAACGTCCACAAAAACCGAGACGTTCCCGCGGTATGCAGGACAGTTGGGAGGTATGCTCAAAGTACTGTAGAACTTGTCCGGCACACTAAAACCACGGTGGGTCACTAGGTTGAGACTGCCTCTTGCAGCTTCTCCAGAGCTTAAAGTGGTCCTGGAGGGGCGGTGGAAATCATTTCCCTCTGCAACCCCCTACCGTCCACCCATTAGGCAATATTAATGCACAAGAAAGAAATCTACATTTACTAGTGGTTCAAATTCTACAGCATTCACATACATACAATAAAAAAGAAATATATATATATATATATATATAGTGTTCCCGCTAGGCTGTTTTAGCGGGGCGCTGCGCCCTGCCCGATTTTTAAAGTGCAAAATGCGCCCTGCCCCTCTGGCAGCGCCCCGCTAAAACAGCCTGCATTGTCCCCTCTGTTGTGACCGGGGAAGCCCGGCGTCGCTGTACTTAGCGATGCCCGGGACTTCCCCGGCAGTGTACAGCCGTCCGGGTGGCCAGGATGCGCCCCCCTGTGCGTGACGTCGGCGGCCGGTCCCACCCCTTTGCGTGACACCGCCGGCCGGGCCCGCCCCTTTTCGTCACGGCGTGGCCCAGGCACGCCTCTTTTGTGACGTTGGCGGCCCGGGCACGCCCAAAACAGTGACGTCGGCGGGCCCGGTCCGACTCCCTCCCGCCCTGCCCGTCCTAGTTCCTAGAAGGAACACTATATATATACACAGTAATATATATATATATATATATATATCTCCTTATGCCGGCACTCTAATTCCGCAACTGCTCCGGTGCTGGGTCCACAAACATTCATATACTTCCAAATCAAGAAAGCACTCGGAGACTGTATAAATACAATACAACTGTATTGAAGTGGTTAAGTACTTTCGGCAGCGTACTGCCTTCCTCAGAACCTCCTACAGCAATTACATAGAACAAACATTGCACATATATACCCCCCAGATCTTACCTGTCAGCAGCATCTCCCGCCGCGTGCACCGTCTCCCGGAAGTCTTCTCAGCTGATCTTCCGGTCTCCGCAACAGCGTTGCCATGGTAGCAGCAAGCTTGCTTTCCACCAGCTTCCAACTGTGCGTTCCACCGCCTTAGACAGCCGAGACAGGCTGGGCAGGATTTGGTAACAACGCACTCTGCGGGGGTCCGCATGCCATACAGGTGACCTAAGTTGCAACACAATATACAACAGTATCATTTAATACATTGAAAGACCACATATAATATAATGAAAGAAAAAAACAAAAAACCAAAAACATAAAAAAACGTGAAAAATGACATAAATAAAACAATTACAGAAAATCAACCACTGCCACTGGTTAATACAGATAAATTTATACAAGGCTGTTCCAGTTAATCTTGTCATTGAGGCCACCTGGCTTGGTGGTCCCCAAGCGCAAGATCCACTGGGACTCTCGAATAAGTAAGGCCTTCGCTCTATCTCCTCCACGGTTAGAGACAGGAATCTGATCTATCATAAAGTACTTCAGATCCTCAAGCACATGGCCAGCGTCCCTAAAATGTCTGGGGACAGGCTGGTCTATGTCCTTCCCTCTTAAAATCATACTGATAGAGGACCTGTGTACCCCCATCCTCTCTTTAAATTTCCTAATTGTTTGACCCACGTAGTATATGTGGCACGGGCATGTAACCACATACACGACGTGAGTTGAGTTACAATTAAGGACCTGACGGATGTCATATGTTTTGTCAAGGTGGGGATGTTTAAATGTTCTCCCTGCTACAAGAAATTTACAGGTGACACAAAGACATTTATAGCAGCCGGGGGGTTTTCTAGTCACATTGGGTAGGCACACATTGATGTCGGTCACGTCAGCATGGACAAGACGATCCCTCAAGTTCCTACCCCTCCTGTAAGCCAGAAGAGGTCTGACACCTGCTAGGGAAGGCAAGTCCCGATCAGTGCCTACAATGGGCCACAATGCTTTCATGGCACGGCCTAAGATAGGGCTAGCCGTAGTAAAATCACTAACAAAGGGGATGGTTTTACTGGGCTGTTTGATTTTAGTGGCAAAAAGTTCCTGTCTGTTTTTAGAAAGAACGGTGGCTTTTTGTTTAAGAAGGAGCTCAGTGTCATAACCCCGGGCCTCAAACTTAACAACCATCTTATCCAACTCTTCAGGAATAAGTTCCTCACGGTTAGTAATGCGTGCCACCCTCATCATCTGTGATAGAGGGAGGCCTTGTTTTAAGGCTGGGGGATGGTGGCTAGTGGCCCTAAGTAGCGTGTTTCGGTCGGTCTCCTTACTATGCACACACGTTTGAAATTTGCCTGTCTCCAGCAAAATCGATACATCAAGGAAATTTGCTCGAGCCACATCGTATGTGAAAGTGAATTTGATAGGAAAATCCCTTTCATTAAGGTCAGCCATGAGTTTAATGAATGACTGTACTCCCCCGGACCACAACATGAAGATGTCATCGATGTATCTCGTATACATAATAATATTACGAGATACATCGGGATCAGAGAAGAACATGTCCTGTTCTACCATGAACATGTAGACGTTCGCGTACGTGCGTGCTACGGATGACCCCATAGCACACCCACGTCGCTGGAGGTAGAAGGATCCGTCAAACAGGAAGAAATTTCTGATAAGGGTGAGTTCCAACAGAGTTAAGTACAATTGATGGTCAAATATTCTGGAATCCAGATTTGCTTCAAGGAACATCCTCATAGCTCGAAGTCCCCCCTCATGGGGGATAGAGGTGTATAAGCTGTTGACGTCAAGGCAGCATAACAGCGTGCCTTCTGGGATGGCGGGCAGTTGGTCCAATTTCTGTAAGAATGTGGTGGTGTCCTTGAGAAACGTGCTCTGTGACAGCAATAGTGGCTGGACAATGCTGTCCAATAGCCTAGATACAGGCTGCATCAATGACCCGCGGGCCGAAATGATTGGCCTACCAGGGGGCTTGGAGCTATTTTTGTGCAGTTTTGGCAACGTATATATAACGGGCACGATGGGGTGGGTGACCTGTAGTGTTTGATGAACTTTAGATGGAATCAGATTGTTGTTCAAAGCATTTTGCAAAATGCTGGTGAGTTCTTTATGGTACACGGGGGTGGGATCAGACTTCAATTTGCAGTAGACATCAGCATCATTGAGCTGTGAGAGGATTTCAGATTTATAGTCCTCAATGTTCTGGACCACAATTGCGCCCCCCTTGTCCGCAGGCCTAATGCAGATAGTTTTGTCCATCTCGAGGGCTTTAAGGGCTTGTATTTCCAGCTTAGTAAGGTTTGGGCGAAGTTTGTACGGTGTCGCCAAATACCTATGGGCTGAATCACCTAGCAATCTGTTGAACGTCTTAATCGATGAATTGTTCGATATAGGGTCAAAAGACGACCTACTGTTTTTATTTAAAAAAGCATCAAAAACAGTCATCGTTCGATTGTCAGGTTTATTTTGAAAATGCTCCTTAAGCCTCAAGCGCCTGGAGAACTGATGTAAGCTCATTTTCCAGTTGAACTCTTCATGGCCATTGGTGGGGACGAAGCTGAGTCCTTTATTTAATACTTGTATCTCAGTAGCTGATAAGATTTTATTCGATAAATTGAAGATTAGGTCTTTGTCACCACTCCGGTTTTGAGGGCCCCTCTTGTTTTGACCCCCCCTCCGGGTGGGAGCATATTTTTGTTTGCAGCCCCCCGAGCCCTCCGACCCGAAGGGCCTGAAGCGGGTTTTCCCGGGTCGTCCACCTCCGAAAATAAAAAAATCACTGTCACTACTGGTTTTATTCTGATCACCTCTCGGTGCCCGTTGTCTGGCCTGCCAAGGCCTGCGCCTCCTTCCCTGTCCCTGGAATGGGGCAGAAGAGTCGCTCACTCCATATAGCCATGGATATACCTTATTCTCCTCATAGTCATTATCCACAGCCATTTTTTTATTACGTTTGAAGCGGAGCAATTCAGTGCGATACTGGTTACATTGAGTTTCCAGTTTTATCAGCCAATTGCTATCTTTATCTTCTTGCAATATATTGATACATTCCTTTTCCAGGTTAGAGATCTTAATGCGAGTGAGCTCCAACTCTCTATTTGCCTCGTGGACTACCAAAATCATTAGATCATAAGCACACTTGTTTAAGATCGCGATCCAGCGGCGGGTGAAATCAGGATTGCTCCTGCCTATAGTCGGTACGTTTCTAACCCTAAAGCCGCGAGGGATCTTGTGGTCGCGATAATAATTTGATAAAGAGATACTGTGCAATTGATAGTCTATCTCACGTTTCTTGGCTTTGAGCAGTTGGAAATAAGCATCCTCAGCATTGTATCCCGGATCTGTATGATCCACTGTTTCCTTGGAAAGGATCCTTTCAATCTCAGCAGAAGAAAAGCTAAATGTTTCATCAACCGGCGTGGATGTGGGTCCCAAATCGCAGCCTGCACCCTGGGTTGAAACAGAATCAGTGTCCAGTTCCATGCTTTACACCAGCAGCTCCCAAGGAGTATCACAACATGCAGAAAAAAATAGTGGTTTAAAAACAGCAAACACCATGCAGCCTGCCGCTGACACAGTGAATGAAAAAGGCTGTTGCTTGAAGTACAATCGCTGTGCAAAAAAGCTTGTACTATATCCAAAGTTCAACTTCAAAACACAAATATAGGTGCCATGCAACTCAGTAGCGCCTTGCAGCGTGTCCCATTTGCATATATCTCCTTATGCCGGCACTCTAATTCCGCAACTGCTCCGGTGCTGGGTCCACAAACATTCATATACTTCCAAATCAAGAAAGCACTCGGAGACTGTATAAATACAATACAACTGTATTGAAGTGGTTAAGTACTTTCGGCAGCGTACTGCCTTCCTCAGAACCTCCTACAGCAATTACATAGAACAAACATTGCACATATATACCCCCCAGATCTTACCTGTCAGCAGCATCTCCCGCCGCGTGCACCGTCTCCCGGAAGTCTTCTCAGCTGATCTTCCGGTCTCCGCAACAGCGTTGCCATGGTAGCAGCAAGCTTGCTTTCCACCAGCTTCCAACTGTGCGTTCCACCGCCTTAGACAGCCGAGACAGGCTGGGCAGGATTTGGTAACAACGCACTCTGCGGGGGTCCGCATGCCATACAGGTGACCTAAGTTGCAACACAATATACAACAGTATCATTTAATACATTGAAAGACCACATATAATATTGCTGTAGGAGGTTCTGAGGAAGGCAGTACGCTGCCGAAAGTACTTAACCACTTCAATACAGTTGTATTGTATTTATACAGTCTCCGAGTGCTTTCTTGATTTGGAAGTATATGAATGTTTGTGGACCCAGCACCGGAGCAGTTGCGGAATTAGAGTGCCGGCATAAGGAGATATATGCAAATGGGACACGCTGCAAGGCGCTACTGAGTTGCATGGCACCTATATTTGTGTTTTGAAGTTGAACTTTGGATATAGTACAAGCTTTTTTGCACAGCGATTGTACTTCAAGCAACAGCCTTTTTCATTCACTGTGTCAGCGGCAGGCTGCATGGTGTTTGCTGTTTTTAAACCACTATTTTTTTCTGCATGTTGTGATACTCCTTGGGAGCTGCTGGTGTAAAGCATGGAACTGGACACTGATTCTGTTTCAACCCAGGGTGCAGGCTGCGATTTGGGACCCACATCCACGCCGGTTGATGAAACATTTAGCTTTTCTTCTGCTGAGATTGAAAGGATCCTTTCCAAGGAAACAGTGGATCATACAGATCCGGGATACAATGCTGAGGATGCTTATTTCCAACTGCTCAAAGCCAAGAAACATGAGATAGACTATCAATTGCACAGTATCTCTTTATCAAATTATTATCGCGACCACAAGATCCCTCGCGGCTTTAGGGTTAGAAACGTACCGACTATAGGCAGGAGCAATCCTGATTTCACCCGCCGCTGGATCGCGATCTTAAACAAGTGTGCTTATGATCTAATGATTTTGGTAGTCCACGAGGCAAATAGAGAGTTGGAGCTCACTCGCATTAAGATCTCTAACCTGGAAAAGGAATGTATCAATATATTGCAAGAAGATAAAGATAGCAATTGGCTGATAAAACTGGAAACTCAATGTAACCAGTATCGCACTGAATTGCTCCGCTTCAAACGTAATAAAAAAATGGCTGTGGATAATGACTATGAGGAGAATAAGGTATATCCATGGCTATATGGAGTGAGCGACTCTTCTGCCCCATTCCAGGGACAGGGAAGGAGGCGCAGGCCTTGGCAGGCCAGACAACGGGCACCGAGAGGTGATCAGAATAAAACCAGTAGTGACAGTGATTTTTTATTTTCGGAGGTGGACGACCCGGGAAAACCCGCTTCAGGCCCTTCGGGTCGGAGGGCTCGGGGGGCTGCAAACAAAAATATGCTCCCACCCGGAGGGGGGGTCAAAACAAGAGGGGCCCTCAAAACCGGAGTGGTGACAAAGACCTAATCTTCAATTTATCGAATAAAATCTTATCAGCTACTGAGATACAAGTATTAAATAAAGGACTCAGCTTCGTCCCCACCAATGGCCATGAAGAGTTCAACTGGAAAATGAGCTTACATCAGTTCTCCAGGCGCTTGAGGCTTAACCCCTTCCTGACAGAGCCAGTTTTTGCGTTCCTGACAGAGCCATTTTTTTCAAATCTGACATGTTTCACTTAAGTGGGGATAACTTTTTTTTGCTTTTACTTATCCCAGTGATTTTGAGATTGTTTTCTCGTGACACATTGTACTTCAAGTTAGTGGTAAATTTGGGTCGATACAGTCTGTGTTTTTTTGTGAAAAATACCAAAATGTCGTGAAAGAATGGAAAATTTTGCAATTTGCAAAATGTCACATTTTCTGCTTGTGAGACAAATAAACATACCACTCAAAATAGTTAATAACTAACAAAGACCATATGTCTACTTTATGTTGCAATCATTATTTCAACCTCCTTTTCATTTTTTTTGGACACTAGGAGGCTTCAAATATGAATAGCAAATTCTCAAATTTTCAAGAAAATTTCAAACACTGATTTTTTTAGGGACCAGTTCAGTTCTGATGTGACTTTGAGGGACTTGTATGTGAGACACCCCCATAAATGATGCCATTTCAAAAACTGCACCCCTCACAGTATTCAAAACAGCATTTTGGAAGTTTGTTAACCCTTTAGGTGTTTCACAGGAATTAAAACAAAGTGTAGGTGAAATTTCAAAATTTCTTTTTTTTTGCAGAGTTTCAATTTTAATACGTTTTTCTAACGAACACAGTCGATTTTACTAGAGAAATGTGACTAAAAATTGATTCCCCCAATTCTTTTGTTTTCATAAATATCCTATATGTGGCCCTAGTGTGCACATTGACCAAACCACAGGCTTCATAATAGAAGGAGCACCTACTTGATTTTGGAGCCTCCTTTTTATGAGATTTTTTTTTAGGCACCATGTAGGTTTCTAGGCACCATAAGTGCTAAAAGTTAGGAACCTCCCCCACAAGTCACCCCATTTTGCAAACTACACCCTTCAGGGAATTCATTTAGGGGTATAGTGTACATTTCAAACCCCCAGGGGTTTCACCAATTTTGATACAACTGGGCTGTGAAAATGAAAAAATTAAATTTTTCATTTTCACAGCTCAGTTGTATCAAAATTGGTGAAACCCCTGGGGGTTTGAAATGTACACTATACCCCCTGATGAATTCCCTGAAGGGTGTAGTTTGCAAAATGGGGTCACTTGTGGGGGGGTTCCACTGTATTGGTGCTTCTGGGGTCATTCAACCAGAATCTGTGCTGCAAAATCCAAAAATCACTCCTTCCCTTCTGAGTCCTGCCATGCACCCAACTGGTATTTTTTGGTCACATGTGAGGCATTGCCATACTCGGGAGAAATTGGGGCACAGATTTTGGGGTGCTTTGTCTCCTTCATTCCTTGTGAAAATGAAAAATTTTGAGCCAGATCTGCATTTTTGTGTAAAAAAATGTAATTTTTTACACAAAAATGCAGTTCTGGCTCAAAATTTTTCATTTTCGCAAGGAATGAAGGAGACAAAGCACCCCAAAATCTGTGCCCCAATTTCTCCAGAGTATGGCAATGCCTCACATGTGACCAAAAAATACCAGTTGGGTGCATGGCAGGACTCAGAAGGGAAGGAGTGATTTTTGGTGGTGGAATGAATGGTGGGTGCTATGTCGCATTAGCAAGACCCCCGAAGCACCAATACAGTGGAACCCCCCCACATGTGACCCCATTTTGGTCACCAGCTTTGGGAGGGGGGCTGGCGCTGCGGCTGGTGGGGGGTTGGGAGGGGTGCTGGCGCTGCGGCTGCCGGGTGGGTGGGAGGGAGGGGGGCTGCCGGGTGGGAGGGGGGGGGGGGGCTGGCGATCGGTGGTGATCGGTGCTGTACTTAACAGCACCGGTCACCACCGATCACTGTGTTACCGAGCGGCTTAGCCGCCGGTAACACAGAAAACGCTGCAATTGGCTGTTCACATTTGAACAGCCAATCGCAGCAATCGCCGCAAGGGGGGATGTCTGCTGTCAGGGACAGCAGACATCTCCAAACTGTCACCGCGTCTATAGACGCGGTGACAGTTTATAAAACCATGACGTATATATACGTCTTTGGTCGGGAAGTACCTCCCGACCATGACGTATATATACGTCATATGTCGGGAATATCTGTCTGGAAGCGCATATATATATATATATATATATATATATATATATATATATATATATATACATACATATACATACATATATATATATATATATACACATATATATGTACACATATATATACACATATATATACACATATATATGTGTATATATATATATATATATATACATATATATGTGTGTATATATATATATACATATATACACATACATATATGTGTATATATATATATATATACACATACACACACATATATATATATATATATATATATTTATATATATATATATATATTTCACTGCTGCAACACATTTTATTATTTGCTGCTGCTGCTGCAGCTTGCGGGGGGGGGTGGGAGGGGGGAAGCGCTGCGTGCGCTGGGGGAGCCGGGTGAGCCTGCTGTTCCGGGCGGCGGAGCTGCCGGGTGAGTGCCGGTGGGTGGGAGGGGGGTGCTGCCGCTCGGTGGTGATCGGTGCTGCACCGATCACCACCGTTTTCTGTGTTACCGAGCGGCTTAGCCGCCGGTAACACAGGAAACGCTGTGATTGGCTGTTCAGATTTGAACAGCCAATCACAGCGATCGCCGACCGGGGGGGGCACCCCTGCCCCCCCTGGGCGGCGAGGGGGGATGTCTGCTGTCAGGGACAGCAGACATCTCGTAACTGTCACCGCGTCTATAGACGCAGTGACAGTTAGAAGCCATGACGTACATGTACGTCAAATGTCGGGAAGTACTTCCCGACCATGACGTACATGTACGTCAAATGTCGGGAAGGGGTTAAGGAGCATTTTCAAAATAAACCTGACAATCGAACGGTGACTGTTTTTGATGCTTTTTTAAATAAAAACAGTAGGTCGTCTTTTGACCCTATATCGAACAATTCATCGATTAAGACGTTCAACAGATTGCTAGATGATTCAGCCCATAGGTATTTGGCGACACCGTACAAACTTCGCCCAAACCTTACTAAGCTGGAAATACAAGCCCTTAAAGCCCTCGAGATGGACAAAACTATCTGCATTAGGCCTGCGGACAAGGGGGGCGCAATTGTGGTCCAGAACATTGAGGACTATAAATCTGAAATCCTCTCACAGCTCAATGATGCTGATGTCTACTGCAAATTGAAGTCTGATCCCACCCCCGGGTACCATAAAGAACTCACCAGCATTTTGCAAAATGCTTTGAACAACAATCTGATTCCATCTAAAGTTCATCAAACACTACAGGTCACCCACCCCATCGTGCCCGTTATATATACGTTGCCAAAACTGCACAAAAATAGCTCCAAGCCCCCTGGTAGGCCAATCATTTCGGCCCGCGGGTCATTGATGCAGCCTGTATCTAGGCTATTGGACAGCATTGTCCAGCCACTATTGCTGTCACAGAGCACGTTTCTCAAGGACACCACCACATTCTTACAGAAATTGGACCAACTGCCCGCCATCCCAGAAGGCACGCTGTTATGCTGCCTTGACGTCAACAGCTTATACACCTCTATCCCCCATGAGGGGGGACTTCGAGCTATGAGGATGTTCCTTGAAGCAAATCTGGATTCCAGAATATTTGACCATCAATTGTACTTAACTCTGTTGGAACTCACCCTTATCAGAAATTTCTTCCTGTTTGACGGATCCTTCTACCTCCAGCGACGTGGGTGTGCTATGGGGTCATCCGTAGCACCCACGTACGCGAACGTCTACATGTTCATGGTAGAACAGGACATGTTCTTCTCTGATCCCGATGTATCTCGTAATATTATTATGTATACGAGATACATCGATGACATCTTCATGTTGTGGTCCGGGGGAGTACAGTCATTCATTAAACTCATGGCTGACCTTAATGAAAGGGATTTTCCTATCAAATTCACTTTCACATACGATGTGGCTCGAGCAAATTTCCTTGATGTATCGATTTTGCTGGAGACAGGCAAATTTCAAACGTGTGTGCATAGTAAGGAGACCGACCGAAACACGCTACTTAGGGCCACTAGCCACCATCCCCCAGCCTTAAAACAAGGCCTCCCTCTATCACAGATGATGAGGGTGGCACGCATTACTAACCGTGAGGAACTTATTCCTGAAGAGTTGGATAAGATGGTTGTTAAGTTTGAGGCAAATGGTTATGACACTGAGCTCCTTCTTAAACAAAAAGCCACCGTTCTTTCTAAAAACAGACAGGAACTTTTTGCCACTAAAATCAAACAGCCCAGTAAAACCATCCCCTTTGTTAGTGATTTTACTACGGCTAGCCCTATCTTAGGCCGTGCCATGAAAGCATTGTGGCCCATTGTAGGCACTGATCGGGACTTGCCTTCCCTAGCAGGTGTCAGACCTCTTCTGGCTTACAGGAGGGGTAGGAACTTGAGGGATCGCCTTGTCCATGCTGACGTGACCGACATCAATGTGTGCCTACCCAATGTGACTAGAAAACCCCCCGGCTGCTATAAATGTCTTTGTGTCACCTGTAAATTTCTTGTAGCAGGGAGAACATTTAAACATCCCCACCTTGACAAAACATATGACATCCGTCAGGTCCTTAATTGTAACTCAACTCACGTCGTGTATGTGGTTACATGCCCGTGCCACATATACTACGTGGGTCAAACAATTAGGAAATTTAAAGAGAGGATGGGGGTACACAGGTCCTCTATCAGTATGATTTTAAGAGGGAAGGACATAGACCAGCCTGTCCCCAGACATTTTAGGGACGCTGGCCATGTGCTTGAGGATCTGAAGTACTTTATGATAGATCAGATTCCTGTCTCTAACCGTGGAGGAGATAGAGCGAAGGCCTTACTTATTCGAGAGTCCCAGTGGATCTTGCGCTTGGGGACCACCAAGCCAGGTGGCCTCAATGACAAGATTAACTGGAACAGCCTTGTATAAATTTATCTGTATTAACCAGTGGCAGTGGTTGATTTTCTGTAATTGTTTTATTTATGTCATTTTTCACGTTTTTTATGTTTTTGGTTTTTGTTTTTTTCTTTCATTATATTATATGTGGTCTTTCAATGTATTAAATGATACTGTTGTATATTGTGTTGCAACTTAGGTCACCTGTATGGCATGCGGACCCCCGCAGAGTGCGTTGTTACCAAATCCTGCCCAGCCTGTCTCGGCTGTCTAAGGCGGTGGAACGCACAGTTGGAAGCTGGTGGAAAGCAAGCTTGCTGCTACCATGGCAACGCTGTTGCGGAGACCGGAAGATCAGCTGAGAAGACTTCCGGGAGACGGTGCACGCGGCGGGAGATGCTGCTGACAGGTAAGATCTGGGGGGTATATATGTGCAATGTTTGTTCTATGTAATTGCTGTAGGAGGTTCTGAGGAAGGCAGTACGCTGCCGAAAGTACTTAACCACTTCAATACAGTTGTATTGTATTTATACAGTCTCCGAGTGCTTTCTTGATTTAGAAGTATATATTATATATATATATATATATATATATATATATCCACAACCAGTTATATTGCACTCACAGTTCATCCAATTTATGTCATGGGGTGCTCCATTCTCCCAGAGAAAAACTTCCGTGGTACAAAATCCAAGTAAAAGCAATCCAGAGCACTCACCACTTTTATAAATTCAAAGATTCTTTATTTCTCCATCAGTGCCAATGCCGACGTTTCGGACCTATGGAGGCCCTTACTCATGGCTCTGCTTACACTTCCTGCAACAGACAGCATCCTGACTACTGGTCTCCACCCTATCATTCTTATACCCTCAGTGATCATCAATCCATATCACCTGTGTTACACTCATCAAACTGCAATTGACGCTATAAACATACTGTATCAAATTTTTAAAACATCATTCTACTCACCGCCAGTATCTACATATGATACTTAGTGTACACAAGTCCAGCGCTCGTTGTTTCTACTGTAACAGCGCAGAATACCGCCGTGCGTTCCACTGCTGTGGAACGCATCATGGCGTCTCTACTTCCGCTTCCTCACTGTTTGGCGGAAGTGACGTATCGGGTACTCGAGGGTGCTAACGCACTTCCTCGTTGCTCGGCGTCTTCTTGTTGCTATATCAACGCCTCTATTGCGGTCCAGCTGTTTACGCTGGAACGCACCGCCATGTTCCTTTTAAGGACTGAATCTGTTGGTTGCTCTGTCAACTTCATAATATCTGTTAGCGGTCCAGCTCTTTACGCTGGAACGCACAGCCATCATTCTTAGATGACTGGATTTGTGTGAATGAATGGTGGAGCCAGCACCTCAGACGCTGCCCCGTGCAGATAACATTATACATCAAAAATTTACATACACCACTCAGCAAATCAATAAATCAAGACGTACAAACATAAAAACATACAAGATATAAATATACAATAAAAATGTCACATCTATAAAGGTGAATATATGAACCAAGCTATATGAATACAGCTATCAAAATTAATCAAAAGAATCAAAAAAATCAAAAAAAATTTTTTTTCAAAAATTCAAGACTTGAGAATCTCTGTAGTAATGTCTGAGTTTAGTCATGTTGATAAGCACATATAATTGTATATCAGGACCTATGGCTCATAGAAAACATTTAAAGGAATTATATTCATTCAATCCCCTGGGATTGATCGTGTCCAATTTGGCAATCCAGCGAGACTCCTTTTGCAATAGAAGTCTCGCCCGATCTCCTCCCCTCGTTAGTTTTGGTACCTGGTCGATGACCATACTTTTCATTGAGGAAAGAGAATGTCTATTCAACAAAAAGTGACGAGCGACCGGTTTGTCTGTTTCACCACTACTCAATGCATTACGGATACTCATGCGGTGGTTTGCCATTCGTTCTTTAAAGGAACAAATGGTCTTACCCACGTATGTTAACCCACACGGGCATTTTAATAAGTATATCACGTATTCAGACGTGCAAGACAAACGATGTTTGATGTCTATTTTATGTCCATTGTGGGGATGTGGGAAAAAAGATCCTGTGAGCATTGACTGACACGTAATGCACCCCGTGCATTTAAAGCATCCCAATTTGGGCTTTGTTAACCAGGTCTCTTGCTTATCCCCCTCGAAATTCAGCATAGGTCGCATCAGGTGATCACGAATTGTTCTGCCTCTTTTATATGAGAATAGCGTTTTTTTCTCTTTGAGGCCCAATTTCGGGTCTGTAGAGACAATGTCCCAATATTTCATTACGTTCTTTTTGAACGTGGTAGCTTTGGTGTCGAATGTGGTGGTGACAATCATTCGTGGTGGTGATTGGGTAATTTTTTCTTTCTTACCCTTTGTGCTCATTTTTCTTGCTTTACTTAGATTGGCCTGTACCACTTCTGCCGGGTATCCTCTCTCGTGGAACTTGGTTGCCATCTCTTTAAGTTGTAGTTCGGCTTTTTGAGGGTCTGTATTCGTTCGTAACACACGAAGGAACTGTGATACCGGTAATCCATCTTTTAGAGGCCTTGGGTGGAAACTGGTATAGTACAGTAACGAGTTTCTGTCTGTGGCCTTCTTATAGAGGGTTGTACCCATACCTTTGTTCTCCTTATAGACCGTAACGTCCAGAAAATTTATCGATGTATTACTTACACAGTGTGTGAGTTTTATCGGTGTGTCCAAACAATTCAGTTCCATCACCATCCTCTCGAAAGCCTCTTGTGTGTTTCGCCAAATTAGAAAGATGTCATCAATGAATCGATAGTATTTGATGATATCTTTGCCATAGGTCCTGTATATGTACTTTTCTTCGAACTCCGCCATAAATATATTTGCATATACTGGGGCCAGATTTGAGCCCATAGCAGTCCCTTTCTGTTGGATATAATAGTTTTTACCGTATTGGAAATGGTTCTGGGTCAGCACTAGCTCAATCAATTCACATACAAATTCAATAGGTGGACCAACATAATCTGTCTCAGTTAGCCTCTTTCTTACAGCGTTAATCCCCTCGTAGTGTGGTATCACTGTATAGAGTGATGAGACATCTAGCGTTGCAAAGAATGTCTCATCCTCCAATGTTTCAACATCATTCAATTTGGACAAAAAATCTAAAGTGTCCCTGATATAACTAGGAATCTTAGTCACAGTAGATTGCAATATTTGGTCAACAAATTGTGCAATGGGCTGGAGGACCGATCCCCTGGCCGATATAATAGGTCGACCAGGGGGTTGGTCCAGCCGTTTATGCACCTTCGGCAATGTATACATTATTGGGCAGATTGGATCATCTACCCTTAGAAAGTTGACCATTGAGTCTTCAATCCAACCAGCCATTCTGGCTTGTTCAATGTATGTATCCACCTTGTTCTTAATCTTGAGCATAGGGCTTTTTGTCACTAGGGTGTATACGGAGTCATCACTTAACTGGGAACAGATTTCATTGTTATAATCTTTATAATTCATGACCACTACCGCCCCGCCTTTGTCGGCTGGGCGTATTACAATTTTTTTATTATTTCTTAAAGATTTTAAAGCCAACCTTTGGGTATAGTTTAAATTATCAAAGTTCTTTTTGGGGGCTATTTTTGTTTTGTGGTCATGGTCGATCATACGAAGAAATGTCTTAATGTTGGGATTGTTAGAATTCGGGTCAAAACTACTTGGTTTTTTTAAAATTTGTTGTCTCTCAGTTTCATTGACCGTATTGGCCTCCTTAAAGTGGTCTTTTAAACGTAGTTTTCGACCTAATCTGTATTGGTCTACAGTATTATCAAAATCATCTCTCGTGAATATCGGCACAAAACCTAGTCCCATGTTCAGTAATGACTCCTCTCCCTCTGACAACTGGTGGTCCGAAATATTTATCACAGTATTAATCATGGGCGATTTCTCCCTGCCCTTCTTGTACCCGCCCCTCCGCGTGTGCGGTCTGCGGTGTTTCTTCTCCTGTGGTAAGTACCCCTGTGACCGCCCTCCTCTAAAAAAAGGGCCGGATTTGATCCACTGGGGGGGAGTCTGTTCCCCTCAGCTTCCGAAGAAGACTGTGAGGAATATGTGTCCACTGTATAAACTGGTCTGGACCGATAGTTGCGACGCGTAGGGCGCTGACTATCCCCAGACAACCATCTATACACTGTGTGTTGCTTATAATCTAAATTCACAGTTTCTAGTTTTTTTCTTTTGAAAGAAATCAGTTCATTTTTGTATCGATCCACGCTAGAATTCAGTTTGTCTATCCATTTTTCAGTCTTGTCTTCAACAAGAACTGGATGAACTGCTATTTTAACATCCTTCAATTCCAGTCTTACCTGGTCCAGCTCCCTTCCGACTTCCTCCACTACTAGCAAAATCAAATCAAGCGAACATTTATTAAGCACACCGCACCAACGGGAGCAAAACGTTGGATTAGTCCTCCCGATGGTGGGTGTGTTCGCGATACGAAATCCCCGAGGGATCTTCTTGTTTCTGAAGTAGTCGGAAAGGAACTGGCCATGCAACACCAAATCAACCTCCTTTTTACTTAGTCTTAGGAGTTTGTGGTAAGCATCTACTGGGGCTTCAGCTGGTAGGTCCCCAAAGTCTTCCTGTTGAAAAAGAACTTTGCTAGCATCCTCATCAGTCAGTGATACCTGTGCATTCTCTGCCTGATAAAGCAATACATCATCTAGGGCTGAGGGCTGTGTCATCCCCCTGGTGAATTTTGAAATCAGGTACACTCAAAAAAAACGAAAGACAAAAAAACAACAAAAAAAACAAAAAACAGAATGGAATCAAAGCAATAACAAACTGAAAAATAGCGAAGATACCCACTCAATTCTAGTAGCTACACACAATGCAATCTATGATTAAATCCAATACAATCTAGATTTGAGCAATGCTGACCCACAAACCAATAGGGCTGATTTATTTCAGAGATTCTCTATAGGGATATAATGGTTATTCTCCTATGCAATTTTTGGTTCAGATGTTTTGACATATAAAAATTTATCATTCCAGTTTTGCAGGATAATGTCAATTCAATGTACTTTAAAGGATAATTTTAGAGTTCCTTGATTTTTACATAAAGTCCGGGTGCCAATATATAATGTATCCCCGTCTGGGTATACACACACTTATCCACAACCAGTTATATTGCACTCACAGTTCATCCAATTTATGTCATGGGGTGCTCCATTCTCCCAGAGAAAAACTTCCGTGGTACAAAATCCAAGTAAAAGCAATCCAGAGCACTCACCACTTTTTATAAATTCAAAGATTCTTTATTTCTCCATCAGTGCCAATGCCGACGTTTCGGACCTATGGAGGCCCTTACTCATGGCTCTGCTTACACTTCCTGCAACAGACAGCATCTGACTACTGGTCTCCACCCTACCATTCTTATACCCTCAGTGATCATCAATCCATATCACCTGTGTTACACTCATCAAACTGCAATTGACGCTATAAACATACTGTATCAAATTTTTAAAAACATTATTCTACTCACCGCCAGTATCTACATATGATACTTAGTGTACACAAGTCCAGCGCTCGTTGTTTCTACTGTAACAGCGCAGAATACCGCCGTGCGTTCCACTGCTGTGGAACGCATCATGGCGTCTCTACTTCCGCTTCCTCACTGTTTGGCGGAAGTGACGTATCGGGTACTCGAGGGTGCTAACGCACTTCCTCGTTGCTCGGCGTCTTCTTGTTGCAACAAGAAGACGCCGAGCAACGAGGAAGTGCGTTAGCACCCTCGAGTACCCGATACGTCACTTCCGCCAAACAGTGAGGAAGCGGAAGTAGAGACGCCATGATGCGTTCCACAGCAGTGGAACGCACGGCGGTATTCTGCGCTGTTACAGTAGAAACAACGAGCGCTGGACTTGTGTACACTAAGTATCATATGTAGATACTGGCGGTGAGTAGAATGATGTTTTTAAAAATTTGATACAGTATGTTTATAGCGTCAATTGCAGTTTGATGAGTGTAACACAGGTGATATGGATTGATGATCACTGAGGGTATAAGAATGGTAGGGTGGAGACCAGTAGTCAGATGCTGTCTGTTGCAGGAAGTGTAAGCAGAGCCATGAGTAAGGGCCTCCATAGGTCCGAAACGTCGGCATTGGCACTGATGGAGAAATAAAGAATCTTTGAATTTATAAAAAGTGGTGAGTGCTCTGGATTGCTTTTACTTATATATATATATATATATATATATATATATATATATATATATATATATATATATATATATCACAATCACAAGCTCTGAAGAGTTATCCTTTGGTCTGAATGCCCCCCAAAAAAGAGAATATAAAAAAAAATTATAATATATATAAGAAAACAAAAAAAAAAACATTTCCAACAATAAAACACACACTGGCATTGGGTGTATTGTTAAACAGAAAGGGAACAAGCTGAATGCATACTGCACTGGCTGTAGGGCTTAGCAGCTTTTCATTTACGAGCGCTGAAGAGGGTCTCCCCTGTGCCCCAAACAAAAGATGCTCTGCAAGAGAACACGGTGCACACTTCACCTGCTGCAGCCAAACACAAGAGAGAATAAGACCCATGTCTGGCACCGGCCAGAAAACAAACAAAAAAATCAAGAAACTGTATACAGGTATTTTATATTTTATTTATTATGCCGTCTGGCGATCAGCATTCCTACAGTCACATACGTTAACACGAAGATGTAATAGATGATAGTAGTGGTAGATCACAAAGAAATAGGACCCACTTCTATAAAACTATTCCAGCAGTGGCTTCTCCCCCTCAAGTCCTGGAACCTGCACTAGCCCCTTCTAGATCTAAGCAAGGCGCAAGCTACAGACTTCAGGAAACAAAGAATTAAATCAAGTAAAAAAAAAAAAACACTTCACAGGATAGAACAGACCAATATAGTATAAATGCAAAGTGTGGATTCAAAAAAATTTGCAGCAGAAATCTATGACTGGATTAACTACAGTACAACCAGTTTATTAACCTAGAACTTATTTTTTATCAATAGAAATAAAAAACATGAACACGAACAGATTTAAATAAAACAAATATATATATATATAAAACCTTGTGTCCCCACATACTTAGCTGAACCCAGGGAGGAACTCCCCAGCAGCCCATTTCTCTGCACTGTAAATGTTCCATGATGAAATCAGGCCACCACCAAAAGGTGGTCTATGGATCCAGTCCACAGGGTAAACCGCTACACAGAGGCGTAACTCTGAGAGACTAGTTGGGCCAAGTGGTTCTTATCTGCCGTCAAATTCTATGTTTCTATGAGTCATCTACCACTCCTGCTCCCTGTTCTTGCATAGGGAAAAAAATGAGCGGCATAAAGAAGTAATAATGCCCCATGTATAGGTGATTGGTATAGTCTCATTAGAATAATGCATACAGCTTTGAAGGCCATATGTCCAGCAGGATATTAATACATTAAAGACTGGATAAAAAAGGCCTACTATACATCATGAAACTTACCTGGAAAGATTAAAAGTTTCTTAATATGTATAGTTTGTGGCAGAGAATGGAAAGGGGGACATGATTGAGACTTTCAAACAAGGTTTTTTTTTTTTTACCAAGGCTCCAAGGGAAACATGCTTCAAAGGAAGAGGAGTATTAGGAAAAATTTGAGGAAAAAGGACTTCACAGAAAGGGTAGTGGACAAGTGGAATAGCCTCATGTCATAGGTGTTAGAGGCCAATACATTAGAGCAGTTTAAACATGCTTGGGATAGACATACAGATGGAGCAGCTCCCAATGGAGCTGCTCCTGGCGATATGCGCACCCCGTTCCGTCTGAGCTCTCCACCGCCGGTCCTCTGCACCTCCCCACAGCCCCCACACTCTCTACATGTCTCCCTGAAGGGGAAATGGGCAGGGAAGCCACTCCCCACTGCCTTATTGACGTATGGCGATCCTACAGGCTGGCTGGCAGGCTCTCCATCTGTTAGGATTTTCGGTACTTGTGAGTTATCCGGGCGTCCGATTTTTAAATCGGGTCGGATCGGGACATCGCATCGCATCGCATCGCATGCGACCATCGGATGCGATGCGATGCGATGCGATGACCCGATTTTTCCATAGGAATCAATGTTAAAATGGACTGAGTCCATTTTAACATGGAATTCAATGGGAAAAAGGGTCCTTTTCATACCCCTACTATCCAAGTGGGCATGGAGTTGGATATAAACCTGTGGCGAGCGTAGCGAGCCACCGAGCCCGAAGCGTGGCGAGCGTAGCGAGCCCCGCGAGGGGACACAGAATACCGTTCGCTCGCCACGCTTCGGGCTCGGTGGCTCGCTACGCTCGCCACAGGTTTATATCCAACTCCATGCCCACTTGGATAGTAGGGGTATGAAAAGGACCCCTTTTTCCATAGGAATCATTTTAACATTGATTCCTATGGAAAAATCGGGTCATCGCATCCGATGGTCGCATGCGATGCGATGCGATGCGATATCGTATCACATCGCATCTGATTGTATGCCTTAACTTAAGGCATACAATCAAAAAATCGGACGCCCGGATAACTCACAAGTACCGGATTTTCTTACAAAGAAACAAGTATCAAATAGGGTTTGAGGTAACAATAAGGTCAGAAAAAGGGGCCGCCTAGATGGGCCAAGTTGTTCTTATCTGCCATCAAAGTCTATGCTTCCATTCTCTAAGAAAAATCTAACAGTCATCAATGAATATAAGTAGCAATTTCTGACCTAGTCGGCGACATTGAAAAAGCAAATGTAAAAACTTACCTTGGTTCCAGGACAGCAGTATTCTGCAATTGGATCTCATGTATTCCCTCTGTACAGCCAGACACCAGAATGTCCCCCACAACGCACTTAATCAGGACCTCTTCCATCTTACAGGTTGTATTTATTGGTGCCATCTATAAACAGACCCAAAAATATATAAGAGGGTGACAAAACTTTTGTTTTCTGCAACAATTAGTGTTCGATTATAGAACAACCATAATGGTCACTTACGGAGGAACATCCATGTAATTTGTGACTTGGTTGTAGACTTTGCATATGTTAACTAACAGTTCAGCTAAGGGGTCTGAAACTGAAAAATGATGTGTCCAAATACATCATCAGGTCATGCTGTGGCATGACTTAGTAGCACTTAATATCTTTGCATGTAACTTTTTCCATTAAAATGCATCTTAAACCATAAAACAATGTAAGTAGAATGCATGAGCAGCTTTTGCCGATTAAAATATGTAACATGCCTATATTTTGTGCATGACGTGGCTGTATCTGCAGATAAATCTGTAGTCACCCGAGGGGTGGCTCCAGAGGAGGGGCTACAGTGCAGTTCAAACTTGAAATAGGGGAGGAACAGCAACTGCCACCAACTGCCATTCCAAATTGACTTACTGGCAGTAAGTGTTACTCCACTATTTGAATTTTGGACTGTGCACAGCCTCACCTCTGGAGCCGCCATTAAGTCACACATAATATATTCAAGATGTGGCATAGTATTGGGATCACAGAGCTTGGGATGTTGGTGGACAAAAGACAGCATCCAAAAAGCTTTTTGGTACATATGCTAACCCTACCCCCCCAACCCTCCCCACATGCAGCCTATCCTTAACCCTCCCCCATAGTGCCCAACCTAACTATTCCCACACCAGATCCTAACCCTAACAGTTTACTGGGATGCCAACAGTTGAGCTTCTGGGATTCTGAAGCAACATTGGCATCCCAGCAACTGGTCTTCTGACCAATGTTGGGATTCCAGAGTTGGGATTCCAACTGCCAATAACCCAACCAGCAGTATAATTAGCAAATCTTGCATGAAGCATATATATTTTTAATCAGCAGAGTCTGCTAGCGCATTTTAATTATATAGTGATGCAAATAAGGCACATTTGCAAACAAAAGATGGCCAACACTAACAGAGTTGCGCGGGAACGGTCACCTCACTCACACCAGGCATCTCCCGTTGCTTGGATCAATACAAATGAGGACACATCTGTACAGTATAGGGGGTGATTTTTTTGTTGTTTTTTTACTTCTTAGAAGTGAAGACGTATTATTCATTTATATGAAGTTTGGGCTCCCTAACCAGGACTCTTCACGGCCAAACCGCATCTATTTGAGCACGTATAAAGCAATAGGTGCTCGATCAGAGCAAAAATTAAATTGCTCTGATGGGCACCCAAGAAAACATTTGAATTGCCCCGAGACATAAAACTTCCATAATAAACCTGGACTAAGAAGTCTGCCATTTCCGGTTACTGCACATCAAAAAACATTCAAAAAATTTAGCATCAACCAAAAGTAGGCAACAACAATGAACAAGCTATACAGAAACACAAAGTGGTCACACAGCAGAGTAGGCTCAAACTTTCAGAGTGTTCCCGCACCAATAAGCCTCTAAGACGTTTCATCAAAAAACAAAACCAATTCAATATTCTGATATACTGTATTTCCCTGAACCATTAATTTAGACACCAGCAAAATTCAAAAAGCCCTGAAAACAGTGTCTCTGTACAGTATAAATGGTGTGAAGACAATATTGCAATAAAAATGTAATGCATCCGGTTTCCCAGTGCAATCCAACTAACTAAGAATGAGGCTAACCATAATGAAGCACACGCCATTACTGTTACGGCAAATTAAATCCTGACTCATTGAGCTGCAATTGTCCTTTACGTTTTCGTCACGGCAAACCTGATTAATTTGTGATTGGGCTGAAATCCTTCTTAGAAGTGAAGACTTTCTTCATTTGTGTGGAGAATATTATATAGTGCAAACTTTGACCTAAAGCCAGTGACATTCACACCAGCAGCAAGTTTAGCACTATGCCGGTCACATACTGTATAGGGAGGTCAATCCCGGCCATTTTTTCATTCTCGGGATTCTGGGATTGGCCTCCTGACTTCTTAGAAGCAGTCATTTTGCGGCTTACCGAGTGGGTGTAGACAGCAGACAGGGTGGATGAGCGGAGGCAGCAGACAAGCGGCCGAGCGGCAGACAGGCGAAAGCAGAAGGGGACGCGCAGCTGGAGAGCATTCAGGCGGGGACCAGCAGACGCGGCAATGAGGTCTTCTGGCTAGCGCCTGACCCGAGCGCTGCTTGAGCTCAGCACTGCCCCACATAAAGGGACTGAAATGTGCATATTAATCCTGAAATCCCGGGAATGGAGACTCCAATCCCGGGATTGAAATCCCGCCAAAAATGCCCCAAATCCCGGGATCCCGCCAATCTCAATCCCGGGATTGGCATCCCTAGTACATGCAATACTTACAATACACACTGCTTTAATGAGATTATAAATCACAATAGGTCACAAGACTTCCCTTCAAATGCCCGTGCATACCTGACACTCCCAGAGAACATCCGATTACCGGCCCCAAATGCCGGCTTCCTGTCAACTAACCTAGTGTTCCCGCTTGGCTGTTTCAGCAGCCTGATTTTTAAAGGGCAAAATGCGCGCTGCCCCTCTGGCAGTGCCCCGCTAAAACAGCCTGCCTCCTCCTCTTATGGCAATACCGGGGAAGCCCGGCGCCGCAGTATATAGCGGTGCCCGGCGCTTCCCCAGCAGTAGAGAGCCTTCGGTGCGGCGGGCCCGCCCCCTTCAGTAACGACGGCGGCCGGGCCCGCCCCTTTTCTTGACGACGGCAGCCGCCCCGGGACCGCCCAGAACAGTGATGACAGTGGGCCCGGTCCGCCCCCTTGACGCTGCCCCCGTGCAGCGGCGCCCTGCCCGCCCCTGTTCTTAGAAGGAACACTATAACTTGCTTTACGCATCGATATTTTTTTTTAGCAGGATTTCATCGCCGGACTACTTTGCGCATGCGTACTATGATCGACACGCATGCGCAGTCTATCTATAATTGGCCAGTTTCGCTCATTTGCAGCTGTGCGATCAGGTCTGAATTAGGCCCAATGTCTAGGTCTATGGGCGCGGCCACAAAAACCGGTGGGAGCACCCATAGAAATGCTGGGCATGCCCCAGCGAACACAGGTTGGAACGGATGAATGAAGTCGGTGCCCACCCCAATTTCGTATCACTACAAGCAGCCGGCGAGCGCCGCTTGCGTCACGTGGAGGCTCCGACCGCTGGGTAGAGGAGAAATCATTCAATGGTAACTAACCATCCCGTACACAGCCCTGCAAAGGGATTCGGATGGAGAGGAGCGTGTACTGTACATTCACCGAGGCAGCGTTAACCTGCTCAAGAACCAGCCTGGTAAGATCAGAGCAGCTCGGTCTGTACAAATATCACCTAAAGCTAAAAGCCACTCATTAATGGACTCTAGTAAAGGAATTTATTTTCATGGCAAATTAAGGATCTTTTGCTAAATAAAATGCATTTTTGTTTCATCGCTTTCATCCCTCGTTTTCACAGGAATCGGGATTAGAGAATTAATCTTTTGACACTGTTTTAATGGTAGTTTCAGCAATGTGCTCAATGAGAATTTAAAATGTAGAACAGCTGAAGAAACCCACTTACAACAATTAAACCCCATTACAAAAAAATCTAAAAAAAAAAAAAAGATTATCTCGTAACTGACTTTTAATAGGCAGGATCCATCGTATTGACCGTAAAAAGAAAAATAATATATGAATTACAACGGTCGAGTTTCTAGTCGGGTAACCAGCAGGGGCCGAGAGTGGCGCAGTTAGTCTTGTACAATGCAAATCAGATGTACTATATATGCAAATCAAGAAACACTGCACTCAATTAAGTATAAGGGACTTTCAAGTCTTCCAGTGGCTTAATCCTAAATAAGAGAACGCAGAAATCAAACTGCAGGCCAGAATTGTTCTCTAATTGTCTAGATCTGTATTGTGGAATTTGATTTAATGAACTCTTTAAACAATTCAGTTAAGTTCAGCCCAGCAAATAATAGTGGCAGCGAGGATTGTTCGCAAAGTCTGGAAACTAATGCTTGTTCCACTACTGAATGAAGCATATAATAATCCTTTCACACTAGCCGCCCGACCCTGCATAAAGCCGGGCGGGTGGCGTAATTGGGAGGTGGGGCGGCACTGGGAGAGGTCAGTATCTTCCAGTGGCAAATTTACAGGGCAGTGAACGGGACGACCCGGGTTACCCGTTCACACTGCCCCTGGACCTGCGAGCGTAGACCCAGGTTGAAATCCTGGAACGTTGGAGCCGGGACAATCTTTAAGGACCATTTTACCCTGCCCAATTTCCTGGGTTGTTGCGCATTCATCTTCGTGGGAGTTGAAGTGTTGACCCTTAAGGTGCTCTTTCATCTTTGTCAATCCGCTGGACATCCACATACGACCACAAGCTTTGCGAAGCCTGCACGGACATCAGTGCCCGCCCCGTTCTCGCCCATTTCCAATGCAAATAATACTGCTTTCAAATCGCAAAACCTGCTTAGACCCAGTGTTCTTAAGATGGGTCTGAGCAAGTTAAACCCCTTTCACACCGCATATCTTTAAACGGTATTTCAATGCAGATTTTGTCCTTAAATGGTATTTTAATGCCGTTTTTTGTCCCTTCCCAACTTTGAACCCGTTTAAACACATAGAAAACAATGGATGAAAGAATCCAGGTCTGAAACGGGCAAAACACTGCTTAAACTCCATTTAGAAATACCAGTTTTATAGAATCAGTAAATTCACTCTGCACCTTTCAGACTGCACATTTTGCCGTTTTGAAACGGTAAAAAAACTGCAAAATACCAGGTAAAAAGTGTGGTCTGAAAGGGGTATAAAAGGCAGTTTAGTCTGCTCCCGCAATTAGGCCATGTACCCAAAATGTTTAGAAGGGTGAAATGCACTCTAAAGTTGATAGGGGGTATTACCCCCCTCCCTCCCGCAGCAGCACACACCTACAGCATTTGCTGTGCTGACACGCTGTCAGTGAGACGCTCATGCTAAGCTTGCTGTCAGCACAGCACATGCTGTAGAGGTGTGTGCTGCTGGCTGCTGCTGCCCAGGAGGGATGGAGGGGGTCGGACCAGGGCCCACACCAGGCAATTAGTACCCACCCCCCCCCTTCCTCTGGGTGGCCCTGGTGATGTCAGCTCCAGGTTGGATATGCCTTTGTCCATCGCACCGCCATGTAAGTCTGAGGGCAGTATTCAATTAGGAAAATTTGCCGTGTTCTATGGCGAATTTCTGCTTTTTTCGCGTTGGACGGAGAATTTTGGTCTCAAAAAGTGAACAACCCTATTCAATGTGCACTTCTCGCCGTCTTTCTAAGTGATTTTCGCCATGTAGCAATTCTCCATCTTTTCATGGAGAAGTGGAATTTGAACTTTTTAAATAATTTTTTTGTTTGTTTTGATTTTGGTTTTAAAAAAATCAGGAATTTTATTCTGTGAAAGGGCATGCTAATTTTATTCATGTGCTCTCCTCCCCTCCACATATGTACTGGGGCAGGCAGGGAGACTTCAATCTCCCTGCCTGCCACCTTCCCACGGCTCCCTGCCGCAGACGCTCGTCCGCTGCAGGGGTTAAGATTCGCCGCGAGGGGCAACGTGCCCCTGCGACGTTGAATACTGGGAGAGCGAGTGGCAGCCAGCCATCTGGAACACAGCGAGTGTGCAGCGAATCCTAAACAGGATTCGCTGCACACCACGATTTTTTACATTGAATACTGCCCTGAGCCTGTGATGACTTGTGCCCAGTGTAAAAATCATTCGATGGTGAGAATGTTATAATGGGATTTGGAGATATTTGTGGAACTGCAATTGGACACTGGCCGTGAGAATTTGCAGTCCTGCAATCGTACTTTCTCTCTCCAAGCTCTGACAAATGAGTCCACATATATCTAGCAAGTTAAACAGCCCTTCCAGTCGCTGCATCCGTTCACTTCACCAATAACAAGCGTAAACAAAGAACACATTGACACAGTATAAAAGTTTCATCAGAGAATTCTAGAAGGAACCATGAACACTGCAGAAGCGCCTTCCAACCCAACTGCACGGAGCGGAGGAAGAACCCTAACTCAGAACAAAGTTACAACGTCCCAGTAACCAACGCGGTTTAGTGTTCAGCGGGACTGATGTGAAAAGTATTTGCCGTGTTTGAACTTTAGTAAATTATAGCGGATACATCAATACTATTTTGCTTGAAACCTTCCAGACACTTGTGTACGGAAAAACTTCTCTCCATCTTCAAATCCCTCAACAACCGGCAGCCAGAGTTTTGAAAGGAATAGCATTACCATCACTCAGAGATGAATTTGAAATTTCACTAAAAAGATATGGACATGTAGTACATAAATAAATTCAATGCAATGAATACTAGCCACTTTTGATTTCCCCAAACTTCTGCAGAATAAAGTACAGTCTTATATCTTTCTGCTTAGACTCCAGATTTCCCCACCAGAGGATTCTTCCTCCAACAGCGAGAGGCTCCATGGTCATTGCTCAGTATATTCATTACTGCGCTGCCACCTCGCCTGGAAATGATACACTGTAAACCGAGGTACTATTAGCGGGATCCTGTACAGACAGCGGTAACAGAGGTGGAAGGCCACTGTTTAAGCATATCGCTGCTGTAATACGACAGACGCAAAAGTATTCGGAATCTTCTTTACTTTTATTATTATTGATTTAATCCATTCTGTAACTGGTTTCTTTTCCCCCACATGGTTTATGCTGCGTAGAAACTTTATTACATTGTCCGACTTTGCATCAAACCGGGGGAAAAAACAACTGAAGAACTTGAGGCTCACATACTATACTGCGAGGTGACATGTGATATCCCGCAAAGTACCCGCTAGGGAGCTGCCCAGGTCAAAGGATCGCACACAATACACATATGCCATCCTTTATCATACGGTGAACCCTATACAATGCCACAGGATCCAATAGATCCTTGTGGCAGCCATGGCGATCTCTGGATCCGATGTGCATGGGACTAGGGAAGCCAATCCCGGGACATTTTTTGGTACTTATGTATTATCTGGGCTCCCATGTTAAATGGACCCCCATTTTTTCATACCCCTACTATCCAACTACGCATGGAGTAGATTTTATATAGTGTGGCGAGCGCAGCGAGCCACCGTGCCCGAAGCGTGGTGAGCGCAGCGAGCCCCGCGAGGGGACGCGGTCTCATAAGAAAAACGGGAGCCCAGATATTACATAAGTACCCATTTTTTCAATCCCGGAAATCGGGACGCTGCCCGGCATTAGACTGCGCATGCGCAGTCTAATCCCGAAATCCCGGTATTGGAAACTCCAATCCCGGGATTCAAATCTCTGTGTTTTTGAGGCCAAATCCCGGGTTCCCGCCGATCCTGTGATTGGCCACCCTACACGGGACCGTATTGGATTGGATCCAGAGGTAAACATACCATATAGTATTTTTCCCACAATGTATTGACCCGATGAGTTGAAATTGTGTGAAAAATAGTTAAATGGTTTAAGTGTATGCCCCCCTTTAAACAGAATGCTGCCCATGCTCAGTACTTTGGGAATGATTGAGACCTGTTTGCTTGGCTGTGTATACTCGCAGCCTAGCGAACAGGTAAGCACCACCCCACCGAACCCCTGCCGCCACCAACGCCGCCACCCGAATCCCCTCACTAGCATGGGAAGGGATGTGTATGCGTACACACCCTCTAGCATGCCGCCGTCCAGGTGAAAAATCATTTGATGGCCACATTTCATCGAATGTTTTCTGCAGCCTTCGCTCTGAAAAAAAAGTCATGTGACGTCAACCACCCGCCCCCTGCTGCCGCAATCTTTCCTCCACACATCATGCAAACGTCTCGGCGTGTGTGAAATTCGAGGAAGCCTTTCGCTCCTGGGGTTTGTGCACACGCAGACCCCAAAACATCCGAGGAGGAGACTAATTCGGACCCATACAAACGGGTCTGAATCGGACCCATTGTTTGTTACACTTTACCTTTATTTTGCTACAGATGTGTCCACATGCGATACAAATCGCGTTATGCCAAAAACGTGAGCAGTGTGCGATTCTGTAGTGCAAGCTAAAATGCTTTTTATAAACCTGACCTACTGGTCAATACTATCGCGTATACTGGGCACTGCTGCTTCACAGTAGTTAAGTCGTTCGCTCCGGGAAGGGAGGGCCGGGGGCAGCAGCAGGTGGAACACCCAGCGTTTTAGCCCCAGTATTCGGAGGATAGTGGCCGGAATAAAAGTCAGTCTAGACTAGAAAATTACCAAATTTTTCTGCTGTTCAGCCACATGCAAGGGGTTGCGTTTGTGCACATATCCCCTCACATGCTAGGGGTGTTCGGCCAGGCATCATTTTCCATGTTCGCTACGCTGCAATTGCACCCAGCCTAGTGAACAGGGATGAATCAGGACATAAGTCTTACTATCATTCAGTGGTTGCCAACTGCAAGGTGTCCCACCAGGTGCTGTGCCCATAGGCTGCAGCCTAATCAGCCCCTGATCTTGCTGAAGCTGCGACAGTACCCACAAATCAGTGTCGATTACATTAATGCAACTGTGATTATTTCAGAGAGGGGGGTATAATTTTTTGGTACTTGTTTCCTATCTGGGCGCCCAGGTTTTCTACGTACGGCACCGTAATGAAATCGGATCGCATCGCATCGTACACATACACGATATTGAACGATGCGATGCGATGCGATCCGATTCGATTTCCCATAGGAAACAATGTGAAATGGCTCAATTTAGCCAAATTCTCATAGGAACAATAGTAAATGGGCCAAAAACACCCCTGAACATTGAAATGTCCCCCCAAAAGTAGTTTACGCCACCCCGCCATCAACGTGAACCCGAAGCGTGGCGAGCCCGCGAGGGGCGGCGGTACGCGTCCTCCGACCTTTTCATGCCCTACTATCCACGTCGGCGTGGAGTGAGAATAGAATAGTGTGGCGAGCGCAGCGAGCCACCGAGCCCGAAGCGTGGCGAGCGCAGCGAGCCCCGCGAGGGGACGCGGATACCTTCACAGTTATACGCGTCCCCTCGCGGGCGACGCGGACACCTGGGAAGCCCGCGAAGGGACGCGTTTACCTGTGAAGGTATCCGCGTCCCCTCGCGGGGCTCGCTGCGCTCGCCACACTATTCTATTCTCACTCCACGCCGACGTGGATAGTAGGGCATGAAAAGGTCGGAGGACGCGTACCGCCGCCCCTCGCGGGCTCGCTGCGCTCGCCACGCTTCGGGTTCACGTTGATGGCGGGGTGGCGTCAACTACTTTTGGGGGGACATTTCAATGTTCAGGGGTGTTTTTGGCCCATTTACTATTGTTCCTATGATAATTTGGCTAAATTGAGCCATTTAACATTGTTTCCTATGGGAAATCGAATCGGATCGCATCGCATCGCATCGCATCGTTCAATATCGTGTATGTGTACGATGCGATGCGATCCGATTTCTCTACGGAGAATAGCATGGTGCGCAATTAACTTAGTGGGCGCCCAGATAGGAAACAAGTACCAATTTTTTTTATTTGACTCAATCCAACAGTATTCTCCTTCTCAACATTCGGCTCCCGTCCCCAAGTTCTTTCCTCACAGTCCCTTATTTGAGCTTTTATGAAAGTCTTAATAAAAAAAAAAAAAAAATATGACAACAAGTCAGGTATAGGAAATAAATATTGTAGTAGTAGAGGTCCGCAGAATGGTTTTCTTATGAGCCTACAAATTATTTCTAGTTTTCAAATGTAAAAACTGCTTACTCGCTTTTCCCTGGTTTTATTGGTCCTTTACTGTACATTACACAGAACATTTTCACCAAGTAGAGGATTCAGAATATTGAACTTTTTTTTTTCTTCTTTGTCTTCTAACTAAAGTCAGCTTTTGTACTCAGCAACTTAACTTTTATATTCGTCTTAAATTTACTGTGTATGCTTTTTTTATTTTTAAGCCAAAGCAAGTGTCCACACACTAGCACCTGGGCCGCGTTTCCCTGAGCTTTGCTATTCTGTACCAGAAAGGTATTTACGAGGAAATATGTGAAAGCGAAATCTCGAGCACTATTCAAATGAAATCCTTTCTTTTACAGTTAACGTAAATAACAGGACGATAAAAGCAGCCCGGCCATTAAAAATTAGTGCATTAACTTTAAGCAAAGTGCTCGTTAGACGCGTTCGGATCAGAGAATAGTAAACTCCGCCGCAACAACTTTGTCTCTCCATTTTAATAACGACAAAGATAAGGTGTCAGATTGCTCATAAGCATTAATATTCATCAAGAAAACAAGAGATCTACGTCGCGGAAGAAACCCGCGGCTCTAACTTTCCAGCGAGAGTAAACCAGAGCCGGCATATATAAATTCATCTCTCATTAGACTGTTAAATGCTATGTATAAAATTGGAACGCCACTGTTTGCCAACAGAATTAAGTCCTCCTTGTCATTAATAACGAATGAGTATCAAAAGGTTTTCATTGCGGAAGATTTATTGGGGTGGGAATTTCAAAATGATTTATGGCTTAATGTTTTATAGTGAAGAGCCTCATTTTCCAGGCATGCTCCTGTGACTTTCACAGCGTATGTGCCTCAGCGGCAAGCTGCTCCGTAAAGGGCTGAGGTTGTCTCAATTATGCACACAACCTATAGCCGTACTATTATGGATGCACTGAAATTATGACACAAAGAGGATGGAAGTCATTAAAGCAAGATTGGAGAAAGAACGGACTTCACTGTGAGTCATCCATTCCTCAGTTATTGTTATATATACTGTGTGTGTGTATATATATATATATATATATATATATATATATATATATATATATATGCAAAATATGAATGGTTTCAAAAATAGAAGTGTTCATAGTTTATTTTTTATTAATTTTTATCAATTAACAAAATGTAAAGTGAATGTACAGAAGAAAAATCTATATTGGGTGTGCCCACCCTCTGCCTTAAAACCAGCATCAAGTCTTCTTGGTACACTTGAACACAGTCTGGTATTAAAGAATTATAGTCAGGTTTATGATGAATCATTTGTACCAAAGAGGAGATAATGGTCATTATTTTCATAAGTAGGTTGAAACACAGTTACTAACTGAAACAGAAACAGCTGTGCCTAGAACTGGGGGAGGAACAGCCAATATATAATACAATGGGAAGGCTGTAGAAGACCATTCTATGTCACAGGTCATTCTCCACATGTGAAAGGAAGATGATGTGGTCTCTACCTGGCTGCCACCAGGACCTCCAGCTGCCATCGCCACCAATTTATCCCCGGCAGGTGAAGCGTTGTCTAAATTGTCTGTCCCAGGCCCCCCAATTTCTGATGTTAGCCCTTGCCGGGCACAACACTTTGCACAGGTTTAGCCACTTTACACTTTGGGCTTGACAAGCTCAGCAAATAATAGTCATCCACCCTGCTTGTGCCCCTCTGCAGAACATTGGAATGTTATCTTTGGGGTGCCACTTACAAGCGAAAGGTTGACATGAAAAAAGTCGCCATGAGGTTTCGCAGTTTTTGGTGTCTATGTCGACATGGACACCATATAAGTGTACCGCGTCCGCTCGCTATGCTTCGGACACGGTGTAATGTGCACTATTTTATTCTTCCTCTATGCCCACAGGGATGGTTAAGTGTGAACAGGTCTCTTTAAAAAAAAAAAATCATCAAAAGCTCATGTAGACCTTTTTCCATGTCAACATTTTTCATGTCGACCCTTTGCTCATGTCAACCAAAAGTATGTCAATGGTTTCATGTGTCGACCTAATGACATAATAACTGCATACCCTGGGGTGACGGCCCAACAGTCAGAATCCCGAACGGTCAGTACACCGACATCAGAATCGCATCTGTTCAAATGCCTGACAGTCGGGATTCCTATTAACAAGGGCTACTCTCCCTCGTGGGGGTCCACTACCCCCACGAGGGAGAATAGAACCTGTGGCAAGCGCAGCGAGCCACTGAGCCCGCAAGGGGCTTCTTTGCGCTCGCCCCCTGTCAGAGTACCGGTGGTTGGGATTCCGATGTCTGTATACTGACCGTCAGAATGTCATTACACACCCATACCATCCTAGGGGTCCTGTGCCTTATTTTTACATTATATTTAGGAATTATTTTGACTTTATACCTAATCTGAAACCAAACACTTTAAGCTACAGCAACTCCCAGTGAGTCCCCTGTTAAACCACTGCTGACCGCTAATAGCAAAAAGTTGTACAAGAGGTTTTTTTTAACCACGTTAAGTGATCTGCGAGCTACAGTAACTGACTTGAATATTATATGGTGTACATTTTAGAGACCAGCAGCAATTATTTACCTTGTACAGCAGAATCACTTATTACTGTTTTGACAGAAACGAAACAGAAATGTTACACTTTGTGAATACATGGTGAACACAGGAATAATTTTATTAGACCTCTATTAAGGAATAGGAAGCAAAAAAAAAAAAAAAAGTTAATATGAAATGACAGTCTGATGGATGTAATAGTAACTGGCACAGCCCGCCCATCTCATTCAACCAGAACTTTGACAAATTGCTAAGTTAGGCCACCAGTGAAGTAAAAGGAATTTGTACAGCACTTTCGGTTTCATTAGATAATGCCTAGAAAGCAGCAAGATCAAGTAAGTGATAGGCGAGAAAGGATGCAGGACCATTTGTCTACAACAAGAAGATAGACAGCCATTAGGTCGACACCATTAGTTCGACAACTCAATAGGTCGACATACCATTAGGTCGACATGCCATTAGGTCGACATGCCATTAGGTCGACATGTCATTAGGTCGACATGTCATTAGGTCGACATGGTTTTTTCACTGTTTTTTTTACCCAAATGTCGACACAGTCGACATGGACACAGTTTGCAGTGAACCGCAGCCCCTCGCTTCGCTCGCAATGCTTCGGCACGGTGCCTCGCTGCGCTCGGCACACTATTATAATCTAACTCCACGCCCTAGTGGATGGTAGGGCATGAAATACCGCCTGTCGGGACATGTCGGCGCAAAAAACAGTGAAAAAAACACCATGTCGACCTTTTGACTGTCGACCTATACACTGTCGACCTAATGGCAGTGTCGACCTAATGGCATGTCGACCTATTAAGTTGTCGAACTAATGGTGTCGACCTAATGGCTGTCTATCTTCTTGTTGTAGACAAATAGTCCGGATACCCTTCTGCATTAGGTTGTAAAACCCAATATTTAAAAGAGAAATGCTTTAAGCAGCCGTGTTTTTCCAGTAAAAGCATTGTTATTTAAATATCAGGCATAAAATTGATCAGAAGTGCCAGGTTGCTTCATAAATAACCCCCCTAGTCACCTTTAAAGAGCAGGCGGTTGTGGCTTTTGGGGAAAGTAAGGTACAGAAGATCAACATGGAAAATGTTGAAACATTAATCCCTTAAGTCAGGGGTGGGGAACCTTTTTTGTGCCAAGGGCCGTTTGTATGGGGGAAAAAATCCTTCGGGGGCCATATGTAAAAATTTCTCTTACAAATTGTCCTGCCGCAGCCGTCCCACGCTCCGGCGGCTGCCGCTGAATAGGACTGACAGTCTCCGGCTGCTGTCGATTAAGAGGAATCTCGCGAGAACTACCGACCGCTCGCGAGAATTCCCCTGTACTTGACTCCCGGCAAAGCTGCCAGGCGGGTGGGAGGGCCACTCAGACCGGCTACGGGGGCCGCATACGGCCCCAGGGCCTGAGGTTCCCCAACCCTGCCTTAATTGGTAATCCCGAGACTTTTTCGGGCTGTGCCTCAGTGTTCAGTCTGGCAAGCTCGGAAAATTCTTGGGATTGCCACTGCAATTTAAATTTCAGTTTGAACACGCCGGATCTAAATCTAATGGGCCCTACGCACGGAGCGATATTCAGGCATTTTCTGAGCGATTTTACATCATTTCAATAAATCGCTCATAAAACGGATGAATACCACTGTGCGTGTGTAGACCACACAGCGATCCAAATGCACGGCCCCCCGGGTCTGAATCTATCGGCGATCAAGTACGTCCCTGCTGTGTAAATTCAGTGCAGCCACTCAGAAGGCCCTGCATATCACCCACATGTTCTTTGTAGCGATGGGCAATGAGCAATCACCGAACGCCCTTCCTCTCCAGCCGTGCTCATTCTGTGCAAGCTGAGGGAATTTGAGGACATGCAACTGGAGACTCCAGACTTTTGGTAAGTAATTTTTTCCACTGTGCCACCAACATTCACTCCTGTTGGGGGGGGCACTATTTCACCAACGTTTATATGTTTGGGGGGGGGGGGCACTATAGCACCAATGTTTATATGAATAATTTTTTTTATTCCCGTGAAGTCGCCTAAACACTTTGAGAGATTTTAGCTGAAGGGAAAACTCTCATGCTGAATCTCCCATTGGAATCTCTGCCACAAATCTCTCCGTGTGTAGGGCCCATAACTCTCTCTGCACATGTTACATCTGCCCCACCTGCAGTACAGAATGGTTTTGTCCATCTGCAAAAATTGCAGCCTTGCAAACAGGTCTGAATTAAGCATCGGCCAAAGTTCCTGTGCTGCACACATTATCCTGTGCCGAGATTACCTATATTATTATGTGTATATATTTATTATTCAGTGCAACTAATCTTTATCCAGGACGGAACATTTTGCAGGACTGTTTTTCCCTTGTAGCACTTCGTATCCTAGTGGTGCCCTTTGGAAAAAAACATAAATCATATTATCACAGGATCTGTAGGGTGCCTTTTTTGCCACTTATCAAAATAAGTGTGAAAAAGCATTCTCAGGGTACTTTGCCGGGACACATTATGAGGCCGGCATCTCTGGGCAGCACACAAACTATAAAAAGGTTTATTTTTCCCTATTTATAACATAGTTGCTGTAAAGGAATGGAAAGGTGTCATATCAGGTACGGCACTTGTCCCCGGCATATGTCCAAAAAGCACTGTTATGCACTATTATAATAAATTAAAAAAACACACATTTGCATTTGCTGACGCTAACAATGTAAAGTTTATCGCATGTTTATACTTTTTAATGTTTCCTTTTTGTGTAAAACACAGTTACAATGGCTTCTATTTTTGCAGACATTTCAGATACAAATAATGGCGAGACTTGTGATGTATTAAACCACACTTACCACTTTGTTCTGTCTCCTCCTCGGGAGAAGTAGAGGAGACTGTCGGCTGCACTGACTGACCTCAGCGTCATTAAGCCCCGCCCCCAGCATAGCAAATACTGCTATTTGTGGGTTTATGAGGAGGGAGCGGTTCTTCAAGGGAGAACGGGACAAAATTGACTCACATCATTTTAGCCCTGCCCCTCCATCTGTAAAAAAATGCAAATATATATATATATATATATATATATATATATATATATATATATATATACATACAAGTAATTCCGCGCAATATCACCAATGAATGAACTGCTGTCTATAGTATCTGTATATAGAGATATGGTGCAGCTCACTTCTATGGGCTTGTCAGGCCCCAGGTATTCGAATGTGAAAACAGGAAAAGAAGGAGCGCACAACGTGAGCAAAGTTTATATGAAGTATTTACTGTAACTCAATAAAACGGCTCACAAACATAACACAATGAATATAACCGCGTGAGATACAAGCATAATCACCGCTCCTAGAGCACGTTGCAGTGCAGGTACTGGGGACACCAGTCGATCCGACACGATGTGAACGCAAACGTGGGTACTCTCAGCAGGTAGCGGGGCGGGCACTGGGGACTCCAGTCGCACCGTCTGGCGTGTGTCAGCGGCAACAGTCACTCCGGCTCAGATGGATGGGCGGCGGGGACCGGACTATCACAGCGGCAAAAGGCAGATACAAGCAGCACGAAACAGATGGGAATCAGTGATCACAGCATCAGGTAGAAACGCCCCAACGCGTTTCGTCATCAGACTTCGTCAGGAGGCGTGTCTATGGTAGGTACGGTGGATGTTTAAATACCCAACAGATTTGCTTTTAATAAAAAACAGCTGATGTCTATCAAGTAACACAATGTGTGGCTAAGTATTCATTGCACAACAAAAAGAAAAAGGGGGAACATAGGAAATAGTACTTTAACATATTCAACCGGTGGACAATAAACATCACCGGCTGAAAAACATAGATAATATCAATGTAAAATACAGTAAATAGAAACATTTATATCTAATACAGTTTGCATAGCGCAAATACATCAATATAATTTTATATAAATTTTAAAAAAATACTAAGTAAAATTATTACTAAAGGATCAATCCCCTAGATGAGAAAATATAAAGGAATAAGAACAAGGAGAGAAGAAAACATTGATGTTAGATGTGAGACAAAAAACATTTTCAATCATCGATACATGATAATAGCAGCACAAGAACCATCAATAGATGTAAACGATTGTAAACCAAAAAAATGATGAAGATATGGACACCGATCCGCACAGTGGACATGGGATGATCCAACCACTATCGGCACCACGAAGGAGGAAAACCTCACAACAACGTGGTGTCAGTGGGAGGAACACCACAAATCCACTATTTAGTGCAGAAAGGGTACGATGTCCACACCCTCATTTAAACCATGAGGGGCGAGTGTACCGAGGGTATATATCCAATAAGTTTCCCTCCTACTAAGTTTTTTAAGGATATCGCCACCCCTTTCATCAAGGGTAATATGCTCTATCGCTTTAAAAGTGAGTTTATCAATATTAGAGGAGCAGCATGCAGCAAAATGTCTAGAAACCGTATGAGATAGAACCTTATTCTTAATATTTCTAGAATGTTCAAGAATACGAAGCTTCAAAACCCTCTTAGTTTTACCAATATATTTTTTTCCACAATTACATGTCAGCATATATATAACATGTGTGGAAAGACATGTCATACGGCTTTTCACCTTGTAGGAGTGAGTGCAATCAAAGTTCGAAAAAGAAATTCTTTCTTTATCTGCATATTTGCAGATTTTACACTTACTGCAAGGGTAAAAGCCGTTATTAATTTTAAACCAACTTTCATTGGTGTCAGAGATTCTTTTCAACATACTAGGAGCCAATGATGATTTTAAAGACGTGGCTTTCTTAAAAATAACTTGAGGTTGTGATGGTAATATGGGTTTAAGAATAGGATCTAATAGTAAAACATCCCAGTGTTTGACCAATATCTGTCTGATTTTATAACTCTCACTATTAAAGCGGGTAACAAATGGGACTAGATTTCTTTGATCATTAGTTCTACTTTTATATGTAAGGAGATCATTTCTATCTCTCTGCAAGGCTCTTTCTTTGCATTTAGTTACCAGTTCCTGAGGATATTCTTTTTGTAAAAATCTTTCACTGTAAATATTAGCTTGCTCTTCAAATTTACTGTCAGTAGCACAGTTCCTCCGCACCCTCACAAATTGGGAGTACGGAATATTATTTATCCACTTTTTATGATGGCAACTATTATAGTGGACATAGCTATTGCTATCAACTTTTTTGATGAACGTGCATGTCTCGATAGTGGGATTATCAACGGACCAAAGAGTAGTATCAATTAATAAATCAAGGAACTCGATTACATTTTTATCAGTTTTAGAAGTGAAGCGTAAATTAAAGGTATTAATATTAATTTTGGACACAAATTCATTAAACAGGGTTTCCTCACCATCCCAAATGATGATGATATCATCGATATAACGATGATATCCAATGATGTTTTTTTTAAAAACCTCAGTAATTTCAGGATTATTTTCCTCCCATTTACCAAGATATAAATTGGCCAGGCTGGGTGCATATGGCGTTCCCATAGCTACCCCAACCTGTTGTGCGAAAAATTCACCCTGAAAAACAAAAATATTATTTTCCATAACGATCTTAATACTTTTGATGACAAAATCACGAAAATTATCATCAAGAGAGTGGTCTTTATCCAAAAAATATTTAATGGCATCTAACCCTCCATCGTGAGGTATGGAGGTATAAAGCGCCTCAACATCGATGGTACACCAATGAAAGTTGGTTTAAAATTAATAACGGCTTTTACCCTTGCAGTAAGTGTAAAATCTGCAAATATGCAGATAAAGAAAGAATTTCTTTTTCGAACTTTGATTGCACTCACTCCTACAAGGTGAAAAGCCGTATGACATGTCTTTCCACACATGTTATATATATGCTGACATGTAATTGTGGAAAAAAATATATTGGTAAAACTAAGAGGGTTTTGAAGCTTCGTATTCTTGAACATTCTAGAAATATTAAGAATAAGGTTCTATCTCATACGGTTTCTAGACATTTTGCTGCATGCTGCTCCTCTAATATTGATAAACTCACTTTTAAAGCGATAGAGCATATTACCCTTGATGAAAGGGGTGGCGATATCCTTAAAAAACTTAGTAGGAGGGAAACTTATTGGATATATACCCTCGGTACACTCGCCCCTCATGGTTTAAATGAGGGTGTGGACATCGTACCCTTTCTGCACTAAATAGTGGATTTGTGGTGTTCCTCCCACTGACACCACGTTGTTGTGAGGTTTTCCTCCTTCGTGGTGCCGATAGTGGTTGGATCATCCCATGTCCACTGTGCGGATCGGTGTCCATATCTTCATCATTTTTTTGGTTTACAATCGTTTACATCTATTGATGGTTCTTGTGCTGCTATTATCATGTATCGATGATTGAAAATGTTTTTTGTCTCACATCTAACATCGATGTTTTCTTCTCTCCTTGTTCTTATTCCTTTATATTTTCTCATCTAGGGGATTGATCCTTTAGTAATAATTTTACTTAGTATTTTTTTAAAATTTATATAAAATTATATTGATGTATTTGCGCTATGCAAACTGTATTAGATATAAATGTTTCTATTTACTGTATTTTACATTGATATTATCTATGTTTTTCAGCCGGTGATGTTTATTGTCCACCGGTTGAATATGTTAAAGTACTATTTCCTATGTTCCCCCTTTTTCTTTTTGTTGTGCAATGAATACTTAGCCACACATTGTGTTACTTGATAGACATCAGCTGTTTTTTATTAAAAGCAAATCTGTTGGGTATTTAAACATCCACCGTACCTACCATAGACACGCCTCCTGACGAAGTCTGATGACGAAACGCGTTGGGGCGTTTCTACCTGATGCTGTGATCACTGATTCCCATCTGTTTCGTGCTGCTTGTATCTGCCTTTTGCCGCTGTGATAGTCCGGTCCCCGCCGCCCATCCATCTGAGCCGGAGTGACTGTTGCCGCTGACACACGCCAGACGGTGCGACTGGAGTCCCCAGTGCCCGCCCCGCTACCTGCTGAGAGTACCCACGTTTGCGTTCACATCGTGTCGGATCGACTGGTGTCCCCAGTACCTGCACTGCAACGTGCTCTAGGAGCGGTGATTATGCTTGTATCTCACGCGGTTATATTCATTGTGTTATGTTTGTGAGCCGTTTTATTGAGTTACAGTAAATACTTCATATAAACTTTGCTCACGTTGTGCGCTCCTTCTTTTCCTGTTTTCATATATATATATATATATATATATATATATATATATATATAGTTTGTATCACAGTGGCGAGATACAGACAAGTCTGTGCGGGAGGCATCAAAGCAGAGAGCGACCCCCCCCCACAGGCAGGAAACGAACTGCACCTTTTGAAGAGTGCTAGAGTGAACTCGAAAATATTTTACTTTGTTTTGTGTGCGTCTATTGGTCAGAGGAGGTACTTCACCTAATAGAGGTGAGGTGTATTTTGTTCGGATATATACCGTATATACTCGAGTATAAGTCGACCCGAATTTGACAAAAAAAACTGGGAAAACTTATTGACTCAAGAGGGACCCTCACTCGAGTATAAGCCGAGGGGGCTTTTTCAGCATAAAAAATGTTCTGAAAAAGTAGGCTTATACTCGAGTATATATGGTATATATATATATATATATATATATATATATATATTCATTCTGTTATATATACACATTATACATACATATGGTATCCATATAATTGTCACAGCAATCTAGCAGACTTAAGTTGATGCCCAATATTCCATTTCTTTCTGCAATCCAATATAATAAGCGTTCCGCAACCTCTACATACCAGATCAGATTGAAATGTCTATTATTTACTGTACAACTAGCCCAAGTATGAAATCTCCTCAAGTCTATTAATTTTGTCAGGGATGCTTACTGTATATCCTCATGGTTTATTTATGGATATTTTACAAATATAGTACAGAGCTACAACTGAGTTTCCAGGTCCCTGACCAATAATAACAATTTAAGGTAATAATGTCCTTACGTGTTCCCAGTACCTCGCTTCTCTCCTCCACCAGCTATTCCACTCTGCAGACTTTTGCATCAATTTGTTTTACAAATTACCATCTCACATTCTGACAACTGATATTTCCATCTTCTCAAGGCAATCCATAACAAAATGTATTTTAAGTCAGTGTTGAAGACACAGTAGAAAAGAAAAATCTGACTAAAATTATGATTTATGCATCCTGTAAAATCCACTCCGGTACAAACTCGATGTGGTAAATCGCGGAGCTTCCAGGACAGGTTATCAAAGCAAATTCTGTCTGAAACGAGCGAAACTTAAATGCCAGGAAATGATTATGAAGACGACATTTGATTACCGTTAACTTAACAGCCAATGGGTCGCAGGAAGACGACAGCGGAGGGTAGCACGTATATCAACGTTGTCAGAAGACCACAGATCGCACATGGTATATATATATATATATATATATATATATATATATATAATACAAAATACAAGCCGTGTATTTTGTGGTTTACATAACAGATTTTCCAAAGCTTCAAAAAAATAAAATCAAGAAATAGGTAAAAGAAATAGGTCAACAGGGCTAAAGTTTTTCACTTCTTTTGTCCCGAATTTCGACAAGTACACCGTATCAGTGTACCATGTCCCCTCACATGGCTCACTGTGCTCGGAACACTATTGCCTGCGTTTTCCCTGACACTCCTAAAAAATGGCTGTTTACCACCCACTAATGCCAGCTTCCTGTCAATCAACTTGTGCAAGGCCATCGAGAAAAAAAAAATAGCAGGATCTTATTGCAGGATGGACTTGCGCATGTGTACTACAAACCATACGCATGTGCAGTCAATCAATTATTGCATGGCCTACTAATTCGAGTTGAGTTCTGAGGAAGACGGAGGTTTAGATCTGGGGAAACAAGTTGACTATCCACACAGAAAGATATTGGTAAACAATATCGTTCAGTGACGTCACCAGGCCCTGCTGAACATGCAGCTCATTGCTATATAGCCCAACTTGATCTGCATGTTCAGGCCCTGATGGGGTTTTGGGTTGTTTAAGATATTGGGCTAGATGTACCAAGATTTTGGGCTAGATGTACTAAGCTTGAAAAGTGATAAAATAAAGAGTGATAAACAACCAGCCAATCAGATCCCAACTGCCATATCCCCAACTGAATTTAAAAAATGACAGATTGGAGCTGATGGTTTATCACTTTTCAAGCTTAGTACGTATTGCGTGGACACACTAGACTTTTTTTATTTAAGATATCACTCAAAAACATCTTATGTCTTGCCTGTGTACTCAATATATAATAAAACGTAATTATGTTGCCTGGAAACTAACGGCGTGTACAAATGGTTCGATTCTGTCTCATAACAGATGTTGACTATCCAATTTTAACTAACACTTTTGCTGTACTTTAAGGGGCATACACTGGGGCAATTTCAGTCCCATTTCTAAGTGATCTGACCAGATCGCTTAGAAATGGAGTGCAGATCACTCCGTGTGTATGGCCCCCGGCGATGGGGACGATCTCTATTGAGAACACGGGCAGTGTCAGATCGCTCAGCACACATCGCTGGTGCAGCATAAAGCTCCCGTTGCCCAGTGTGTAGGCCGAATACATTCAACAAGACAGATAGTCAAGATAAACTTACCTGCACAGTCTATTTTTCTAATCGATACTGACTAAATGGGGGCACATATCGGGATCAAATCTGTAATGAATGTGGCTGAATACTGTGCGATTCGGACAAACTTTCTATCCAATTTTGACTATATAGTCAAAATCGATAGCCAGAATCGCACCGTGTGTGTACACAGCGTAAGAATCAAAGGAAGTTATGGTGAAAAAAAAACAACAAAAACAGTATCACAGGTAATTGTTCTACAAAAGGTGCAACGGTGTTATTTGTTTTTAATTATGTACAGTGATGTTGATAACAGATTTGTAAGTGAATTAATCAGCAGGTGTCCCGACAAAGTCTCTGTTATTGCTTCACATTAACAACTAATCTATGGTGCCGTGACTCATGAAAGTTTGGAAAGGACCAAACTATTCCAGTCGTTCCCCAGCCCTAATTGTCCGCGCTCTGTGAAACTCATACAACTGCTGTCATGGTGCCCCGATGGAAGCATACTTTGTTATACTGAAACAATGAAGCGCAAGGACACACGTACACACAATGACACGTAATTATACCGCTAAGGACTATTCCATACCCTCCCATCTGCAGAGCAAAAACCGGTATAAATTTGAAAAGGGGTGTGGCCACTTTCCTATTCTTACAATGGGCAGTTGGAGACCCACGGTACAGGCCACCAAAAAAAACCGGTACATTACCTGCCAAAAAGGTACAGTTGGAGGGTATGCTAATTCAATTCTCAAGGATGACCACAAGTTGCTGGCGCTGAGTACTATTTCCCCAGCAGCAACTGACTCATTCTTGGAAACAAGTGTATAGCACAACATAGCTGAGAATTGAATTGTGCCTAACTCTCTAAAGGTCGACACACATTTATAGGTCAGCTCACTCCTACATCCTCCTTTCTCCTAGCTCACCCTGTATTTTGTAGAGAGGAGAGTTCTCCTATGAGCGACTATACACGCATACAAAGATGGATATAGAGAGAGGATATAATGGGGCCCCAGGGCCCCTAAACAAATATTGGAAAACATGACTGCCACAGCTACAGACAGTGAATGTCAACTGAGGTTTAGCAATATAAATGGACACAGAGAGATAAACAAGTAAAATAAAAATAAAGTAATGGTTAAAGCTTATACTGTGTGTATATTTATATATATATATATATATATATATATATATATATAGTGTACATACGCGCGTGTGTGTGTGAGAGAGAGAGAATATATATATATATATATATATATATACACACACACACATACATACACACACACACACACATCTTAATTGGCCGTTTGATGAAAGTTGTAACTTTATTATATGTTGCTGGTTTATTTTGTTTTTATTTTTTTAGAGTTGGGGTTGTTTTTGGACTTTAAACTTTCTGTTCTTAAAATCTCCTTACACCCTACACAACCTGCACTGCGAGCTATGCAGTATACAATATTGGCTGCGGGCGGGGAATTGAGGGCCTTATTCTGGTTGGTGCGGCCGGGCCGTACGCGTACGTCCCGGGGTTTTTTATGATCTGCGCATGCGTACATTCGCTAATGCGCAGGCGCGAACACTCCACAACGCTTACGGACGGGTCTCTACGTGCGAAAAAACCTATACGCGAGTGTACGGGCATTGGGGGCGGCATAGGGGCGTGATGAGGGGAGCGGCCGAAATAATGAGGGAAAATGGGCGTAAATATGGGCGTACACGGGGGTGTGCACCAAAAATGAGCGGTGCTACTACCGCACGATCGACTAAAGCACCGTTCATTTCGGACACAAAACAGGCGGCCGCCAACCGCCATCTCAAACCACCCCTACAGATACCGCATGCCAGCGTGCGCCTGGATTTGCTAATTTACGCTGATTACTACCAAACACATACACCTGAATGTAATAAGCAATGCTGCAGTCTATTAAGTCCAAACCATGATTTCACTACCTGCAAGCCTACACACAGCACTCAAACACATTGGAAGCTTATCTTTCGAAACTTCTCTACATTTAAAGGTTTGTTTAATTTAAGGTAAGAATCTTTGTAAGACCTGCTTATATATGCTAAGGTAGGTATTTGTTAAACAGTTATACACATTCACTACGTGCTTTCATAGACTTTACACAGTAGCACACTCAATCTACACAAGTCGACATGTGTCAACGTGTTCACTCTAATACAAACATAGGTTTTGTATTTAGGATACAATAACATAAACCACATCTAACACCTACAAAGGATGTTTCAGCAATGTTTTAAGCCCATGGCCACTATTTTGCACATTAATTAATTCAATCAATTAATTAATTTTCATAATTATAGTTGAAAGGCAAGATTTGCAGGTCCATATATGTGAAGGGTATGTCAGCGTACACGGACGTACGCTCACTCTCACGAGCGGTGACATAAGCTGACTTTTCTATTGAAAACAATAGGGACCCGTCCGTGCAAGCTGGCGTACGCTCAGATAGCCGCAAGAAGTCGGTGGGAAGACGGACGAGAGACGTCCGTAAACGGTGGTGTACGCTCAATTGTACGCCAGTTGTCGGAGTGTAAGGGCTGGCCTGTCCGTGTACGTTGGCGTACGCACATTTGTACGCCACTCCCCTTCGACGTTGTTTCTGGCCGTACGTATGCGGCTGAGTTGTGGGTGGACTTAACCCCAACGGCCGCGTACGGATAGCGTACGTTGTTTTGGAACGTACGCACGTTTGGCCGCTACGATCAGAATAAGCTCGTGAGTGTACAGGTGGAACACTACCGGTAAATTACTTTGTACAGTGACGTAAAAAAGAACCCGCTAAACGCCCGGTTCGTTGGCTATATTGTCAATTTGACCTGCATGTTCAGCCGAAGAGGGGGGTCATTACCGATGCAGGGTAGCGTGCATCGATAACTACATTGAGCAGACACACTCGAGGATATTTTAAAAGATATCGCTCAGAAGCCCCTTTCTGAATGATATCTTTTAAAAATATCCTCTAGTGTGTATGGGCCTCAAAGGTTCAATTTTATTTCCGAACATCTCGTATTCAATATATTAACATTGAATAAGATTGAAAACAAAAATGATAAATCAGTCTTGCCACCATGCATTTGAAAACAACATGTATATTATCTCTACTTTCATCAGCAATAATACCAAATTTCCTTGAATCCACCCCTCCCCCCTCCCACCCCACCCCAACAATCAAATGCAACCTGACCATTAGAGTTTCCCTGTGGATCGTGCAGACCTTTCCCAGCAGACACTGATCATTCTCCACGCTGCTGTGATTAATGATAGGATTTCACACTTGCACAATACTACACTATCTGTGTTAGATGCATCCGTGAGAGGTGGTCCGGTAATAGACAGATTTGTAGTCACGGAGCGTTCATTCCCCAGGTCTGCACTCCCTACTCACTGATATCTATTTTTATATCATCAGTTACATGGCCCTAAGCTTAATCACATGTAACTTTGAAACAAATTGTGAGGGTGCCTTTTGTAGTGCTCGACTCGATAAATCACACTTGCTACTCAAAAAACATTGTCTCTGGTGGGTTTATTCCGGCCTGTTAAGATAAAAACAAATTACAGTTTATTTTATTGCTAATTGCAAATGGGCAGCTTGACATGTTTACAAATAAATATTTTACATTACAGACGCTCTACAGCGATAGCAAAAACAAAAAAACACAAAAACAGAACCAGAGTATTTAAGTGAAATCTTTTCTAAAATTTGTTGCAATCAAGCAGCATGGAAAAAACAAATCTACAAACATATTTTGGAGACTTAACAGAAAGTTTGAGCGGCTTTCAGCTCAAAGCCGCCCAGTGTGTATAGCCCGGCGATGAGCGCTGTTGCGCGCTCCCGCATCATCGCCGGGAAAGCCGTTCATCTGCTGGTAATACCAGCAGATGAGTGGCTTTGAGGATGGATTTGCATAGTGCTGCACTATGAAAAGCCATCCTCTTCCTGCTGATGGCGCCGGGCAGGGGGAAAGAGGCTCAGTGTGTATGCACTGAGCGGCTTTCCCCCCAGCGATGATAGCGATCATCGCTGTCCATACACACTGGGCACAGTCACCCAGTGTGTATAGACTTTAATACCACCTTTTTTCAGTATTAAGTAGAATCTTTTAAAGAATTTTGCAGTTAATCATAGGTTACCGTCACATAAAACACCGCCCCATCCAACCATGGAGTTATAATCATTCCGCTCTTCCAGGGCCAAGAACTCCCCAGTTACCCCAACTATACAGGTACTACTGTGAGAACTAAGCAGCAATGCTTCCACTTGTATTGCAGTACTGTAGTGGGTTTGTTATTATTAACCGCTATAATATTAACATTAATATTACCCCCTCACCCCAGGAATAACATTAAACAACCTCACCACATCAGAAAGATGGTCACAGTAGACTATGTAGCTCCAGAGGAGGAGGGGCTTCAGAGATTTAAAAAAGCTTGGAGAATAATAAAGTACCAACCAATCAGCATTTGTAAAAAAAAATACAGTAAGGGGCAATGACTTGGCCATGAGGGGAGGGAGTAGAAACAACTTCCCTATGGCTTATTGGGGGCAGTGTTGAATCCTATAGTGGCAGTAATGCAACTGCACAACCTAGGAGGCAAAAAACCCCAAACAGACACAGACCTTTCCTTTGGGTCCAGGAGGTCCCTTGTGAGACGCGGCCCGGGGCACTTCCAACCCCTGTGCCACACCTTTATTTGTCTGTCTAGCATAAGGGAAGGGGGAACACAACTGTAATACTTTAGACAGTGGTTCCAAAACTGGAGGCTGTGGCACCCTTGGATGTCTCGGGGCACTGGCAGATGTGCCTTGGATTGGTGGTCCAGGACTAAATCAATTCATATATGGTCAATGTAAAATTACAAAAACAGTGCTTATGGCTTCCAATCATAAAAAACGTGGACAGACAGTAGCAAATCCTGTCACTGACTATAAAACTGAACCTAAAAATGACATATAAACCCAATTTTCTTCATTTAAGATTTTGGTACTTCCTCATCTTTGCGGCCACCGCTACGCCAGTTACGTTAGCCGCTACTTAACTGCTGGATTTTTGGCGAGGAAGTACCCCACCTTCCTGTGTCCACACCACCATCTATTACCTTTAGTAAAGTTGTGGCGAGCAAAGATGAGGAAGTACTAAGATTTTTTTTCTGAATTTATCAATAAAAACTTTTTGTCTGTGAAAACAATTCTGATACTCCAGGACGCCATTACTCCAAAAAGCTTCGTAACCGCGGACTTAAGGGGATAAATAGGGTGTATGCCTTTAAATTAATCCATCGACAAAAGCCTAAACCATACGGAAATCATAGCGAACACACAGTCTAAGAACTCATTAACCAGCAAATACTCCACAGGAGTCAATTTAGTTTTGAAGCCTTCTAAAAATATTACCATTATTTAGGCATTATCTTATTTTATGGCTAACTTTAAGATATCCGTGTAATTTTTTTGTTCCTCTGCAGCCAAGAATAGATTTTTTTTTTATATATCTCCGAAAATAAAAGTTTGTAAGTTCATTCATAAATAATTAGAATTTTTGGTTCATCAAAAACGATTCAATTCCCTGTCTGCTTAACAATTCCCCGTAGAATTGGAAATAGCAGTGTAAAAAGGTAATTCAAATAAGCACGCCAGACCAGAAAACATTACCTTTACAATATGTTATTGCTTCCTATTATAAGAACTTAATTTCAAACTCCGTTCCCCGTTATAATGGTTTCTTTTTAAAATTTCAAAGAGTATTACATTAAAGCCGTACCTCACCTCCCAGCTATAATATCCGTCTCTCTTATTACAGTACCGCATTTCATAAATACTTCTCATTGACAAGCCGGCTAATTCCGGTTAATTTTATTGTGTTTTGTGCACCATCACATTTGAGTGCAATTACCTCCAGGGTTTTATTGCAAAACCAGAAAGTAATCGAAACAATTATTTGAGAAGGGGGGATAAGGGAGATGGGTGGGGGTGGGGGGGGGGGGGGGGTAGCTTATACATTTTAAATCACCGGCTCTGGCATTTTCGATAAAATTGCAGCTTTATCTGAGAAAGTGGCAGGGATATCGGATAAATCTTACATCAGTCAAGTATGGCTGACCCCCTGTGCATTGCACCGTATAACAAGTGCTTCGAAAGAAACTTTCCTGGATCATCAATCATTCTTCATAATGTTACAGCGTCTATACCTAAAGAGTAGGAGATTGAAAATATAAAAAAAAAATATATATATAAAATAAATAGAAAAATAGACAATAGAGGCAAACCCATTACATCTGGACGGTTTAACTCCTTCGCTGTCACTCACTCCAGTGGTCAGGAATCTATTTCTGCCTGCAAGTTATTAATACCAGCAGTATTGCCGGGAGAAAGACGGTTTGATCGCTGGGTTCTGCTACTACCGAAATACTACATTATTAATCTGAACTGGTAAAGAAAACAAACTTTTGTATGGCAACATCTAAACCTAATTAATGTTCTATACAGTATAACAGTCAATAGATATTGGGTCAGATGCACTAAGCTTCACAAGTGATAAAATGGAGAGTAATAAACCACCAGCCAATCAGCTCCTACCTGTCTTGTTACAGGCTGTGTTTGAAAAATGTCAGGCAAGAGCTGATTGGCTGGCTGTTCATCACTCTCCATTTTATCACTTTTGAAGCGAAGTGCATCTGGCCCATTGTGTGCCAAATGAAAACATTGAAAATATAATAAGTCTTAGCAGGGGTTGGGTATGAAATTCTGGTGACATCTCCAACAGGGGTATCCCAACGGTCTGTCAGAATTCAGACGTTTTGTGGTGCGTCTCAAACTCCGTCGGCGGGGCAACGTGAACCCTGTCCGTCTCCGCCTCAGGGAGACGGACAGGGTTGGGGGGGGTGCAGGAAGGCGGCGGTGACCCGGGGGGATCGGCTGGAAGCGCCGTCGGAAGGGGACGCGCACGCCTCTCGTGCGTGCGCGTCCCCTTCTCGTTATGCAGATGGCGCTGGCGGGGGATGGCGGCTGGCGTCGCCATCCCCTGCCAAGATGGGACCTGGCCCATCTGTATGGCCCCCGAAGGATTTTTTTCCCCAGACAAACGGCCCTTGGCACACAAAAGGTTCCACACCCCTGGTGTAGATCAACGATAAGGTTGGAATCATACTTAAAAAGTCTCTATGCAGCTTTTCCGGGGGTGGTGGGACTTGCCATCCTTAAGCAGCATCCCCTTTTCTGAAAATGATGTAATTCGTGGCTCTTTGGGGATTTGCATCATTTTAGCCCGACCCCCTCAACAAAAACCCATGAAGATCAGTATTTGACCAGCAGAGGGAGGGGGTTTAGAAGCCCCACTAAAAGTGGGAGGGTTGCCAACCCTTCCAGGGGGGACGGGAAAGGGACCCGATTTCCGGGACCCTCTCAACCATTCCGGGAGGGTAGGTAAGTATGGTCTGAATTAGGACCCTAGACCTTTAATTTGATCGATCATGTAGGGTGCTGGGACAATGGCATCAAAGAAATAGGTCACTCAAAACAGTCGCGCTTCTGCTATTAATATATAAATATTATTCAATGTCATATTAAGCAAAGAAAAATGGTATAATTATCAATTTCATAGCTGCAAAACAGAAAGTGTTTGTGATACTTCCCAATTCAATGCCTATTGGAACATACTTGTACAGCTACCGAAGGTGAAAGTGTTAACATGTGATACAAGTGTAAGCCATCTGTAACCTCGGCAAAGTTCATTTGTATCTTAAAAATAGACGGAATGCAGCTTCTCCCCACTGAACGCCGCAAAGAAGAAAAAAAAATTACACATTTAAAGTATTTTGTCAGGGACCTCACACGGGAATTATTTTACGTAACTTCTACCATATATTAAAACAATTTAATATACTTGGGCTCAAGAGGTTAGCAGCTGTGATGTGGTTACCTGTACAAATTTATGTTTACTAAAATGCTATGTCCCTGGAGCGGTGGTATTAATAATCATGCAACAAAAATTATGTTTCCCACTTCCTGTCACCTGTGATAAGTAACCGTGAATTTGAAGAATATTTTATCTCAATTTAAAGAAGTTATAGATATCATCTCTCAACGTGGTTCCCTCAGAGGGCCACATAAATATTGGCTTCTAGCTGAACTTTCAACACCAAATAACGACGACAGCAACAACCTTTACTCTGATGTAAAACTAAATTACACGGCAAAGACATATAAAATAATTATTATAATAACAATAATAAAAAGGTTGTTTAAAAAATATCCTCACGATACATTGGAAGTAAAACCTTAATTGACGGGTATATAATAAATACACAAGCATTATTATAATAATAATAATAATAATAATAATAATAATAATAATAATAAGATGTGCCCAGTTTCAAATGTTTGCTGGAGGGAACATTTTACCCCTTTTCTCCCCCTTAGGAGTCGAAAAAAATCCCTGCTCAGTAAATGGCTGCAATTAACCGTTACAGTTTTCAGACCACCCAGCAGGTCACCAAATGTCACATTTTCCAGAGCACAATGGTGATGCATTGTAAATAGTAGAGATGAGCGGGTCCGGATCTCCGGGATCCGAATATCGCGATCCGAGCCGGCTCGGGAGTTCCCGCCTAAATTCCGGACCAAAAACGAGGCAAAACATCATCATCGCGCTGTCGGATTCTCGGGAGATCTGGATTCTATATAAGACGCACGCGACTCCCGCCATCTTTACTCCAGCATAGGAGAGGGAAGAGGGTGGTTGTGCTCTGTGCTGTGCTATAATAATAATATATTATTTTGCTGCTGCTCACTCGATTAGGGTCTGCAGGGGCTGCTGTACACAAGTCCAGTGTACAGGGGCTGCAGTGGCCAGTGTACAAGGGGCTGTACAAGGGCTGTGTTCAGTGTGACAGGGCTTGTGTCCAGTGTGACAGGGCCTGTGTACAGTGTGACAAGGTCTGTGTCCAGTGTACAGGGTTTGTGTCCAGTGCACAGGGGCTGTGTCCAGTGTACAGGGGCTGTGTCCAGTGTACAGGGGCTGTGTCCAGTGTACAGGGGCTGTGTCCAGTGTCCAGGGGCTGTGTCCAGTGTCCAGGGGCTGTGTACAGGGGTTCTGTCCAGTGTGACAGGGCCTGTGTCCAGTGTGACAGGGGCTGTGTACAGTGTACAGGGGCTGTGTACAGGGGTTGTGTCCAGTGTACAGGGGTTGTGTCCAGTGTACAGGAGCTGTGTTCAGTGTCCAGGGGCAGTGGGATAGTTTATTAAACTGCCACCCTGTCTGCCCCTGCAGTGCCGCTCTGCCAGGTTGGAAGTGTAAGGTCCACATGTATGTGATGCCCACTGCTGTCGCTTAGCTTAGTCATCCAGCTACCTTGGTATACCCTTTTGGCCCAACTACAGTAAATGAAAACAATTTTGTAAGCTGTGAAGTGATCAAAATTGACTAGAAATGAGTGGAAACTAATGTTATTGAGGTTAATAACACTTTAGGGGCAAAAACAGGCCCAAATTCTGTTATTTTAGCCATTTTTAGCATTTTTTCATAAAAATCCAGATCCAAAACCAAAACCAAAACCCACAAGGGTGGTTTTGCCAAAACCAATCCAGATCCAAAACACGAAGGGAGATCCAGATCCAAAACCCGAAAAAGTGGCCGCCGCACATCTCTAGTAAATAGGTGGATGTTTTGCCACATAACTGTAAAACAAAGCAACCAATTATAATGGCAATATTTTTCTGTAATGGTGTGTACCATGGGTCTTCAAACTGCGGCCCTCCAGATGTTGTGAAACTACAAATTCCAGCATGCCTTGCCACAGTTTTAACACTCCCTTATAGCAAAACTGTGGCAAGGCATGCTGGGATTTGTAGTTTCACAACATCTGGAGGGCCGCAGTTTGAAGACCCATGGTGTGTACACACGGTAGATGTGCCTTAAGATCCTATCCACGATCCGATCAGATAGGATCGTGGATAGGATCTTAAGGCACATCCGATTTGCATCCTATCTTGACTTTATAGTGCAGATCTGCATATATATATGTCTATATAGACAAGGCAGCCAAGACTTTCTGGCTTCCGATACGTGAACGCGCATCGGGATCGGATCGGGATCGCAAGGGTTAAAACCCTTGCGATCTGCATCCGATTCCGATCCGATGTTGACTATATCGTCTACATCGGAAAGGAAATCGGACTGTGTGTACACAGCATCAATCTACAGACCAAGAGCTTCAATTTGGCATTATGATGTGACGCGCTTAGTCAGCAGCATTATAAAGGCCAGCCTTTTGTTATTCTTTTATATAGGATATTATTATTATTATTATTATTATTATAGATACATAAATACAATATACAAATAAATAAATACGGTCATTAAAATAAGCATTTCAGCATATGATTTAGTTTGTAATTTCACGGATATTTCCATTAACCCTTTGAGCGCCAAGTGAATTGGTCAAAATGGGTGTGGAAACGGCCAAGCATACATTTTTATTCATCATAATGATCTGTAATGTTTCCCTTGTATAGGAAATAAAATCTTTTTTTTTTTTTTACACAACATTTTTTATTTGAATTTATATAACAAACGTGAGCGACGCCGGCATTTTTAGCGAGATATTTTGCACATCTCTCACAGAGACGTCGGCACTCAAAGGGTTAAGCAGAGGCTATAGATACGTAGTGGGAAAAGAGGTCCAGTGATGCCTGTTACCAGCCGTTTCAGAGCTTCTGTGCTATTTACACAGCAGCATCAATCATGTCTAGCGGATTCTTAACACCAACTGCTCCACACTGGGGAATCCCCAAATCTTGTTATGTGAACTCTCCTGCAAAGCGTTGCAGTGCACCTGGAAGGGACGGCATTTCCGCTGGAACTTACTTAGGTCTAGATGCCGCGTTTAGTATACGTATGAGTTTTGCCTCTGAAGAGAGAAGGCACGATAAATGCTGTCGGTGGAAAATAAGCTCACAGTATCCCAAATGTCATGCACAAAGCATATCGTTATCATTTCCATGTGTACTGTATATATATGCGGTGCTTACTGTATACTTATGATTAGAAAAATGGCTGCGAACTATGGCGCAGGCAATAGCCAAGCAATAATAGGATATTTCTCACTATATATATATATATATATATATATATATAATTAGTTTTCTTTGAGCAAAACAGGAATAGCAAAGTTCAGTAGGCCATCTATCATTGCAACGAATCATAATCAACAGACGCGGCTCAGTGAGGTCCCCTCATATCACAGCGCCGGCACCGGGCTGATCTGCAGGATAAAGATCTACTGTATTACATACTGGTGCCTGCGGAATCATTACACAGGGATATAGAGAAATTCTTCCACCACTTACTGCTGGCTTCACATAAAGCACACTTGCCTATTCTTGTCTTTTCCGCTCTGGGAGTAGCCCGTATAAAAGACAACAAACTACCACTCCCTTATGCCACTCAAACACCGCATTTCGCGGGCCCGCGGGTTTGCCCCTGGTAACGAGCATGTAAGTAGAAATGTCAATTAATGTATGGGGGTGGGGGCACAAACTTTATTGCTTATATTCTGTGTACAACTGCGTCTGTGCCTTCATATTAAATGCTACGTTACAGTGTTTTCCTGGAGAACTACATATTTTAATTGATGCCACTTATAATTAAGTAGCAAAGTCTGCATGTGTGTCTTATCCGCATAGTGTTATAAATAAGCCCTATTTTCTGCAAAAAAATACACCCCATGTTAGTAACGTTGCTCTTTGCGTATGAGCAGTATATAGGTGCCAATGGCACAGATAGTGGGAGGCACACATTTTCGTAAAGGTTCCTTTATGGGGACACAGACTAGAAGTTTACACTTAACTTCCAAATTTAGGACCCAGGAGTGGGTGTGTGCATGCACGCACAGAGAGTGGTGCGGTGGCTACTGGGAGGGATTCTATTGGATGAATTGTAAAGAGAAACCCATAGGCTTTTACTGGGTGACACCAGCTACTGATGGCATTACCCAATGGCCCCAAGCTCCAGAATGCAATGCATTCTGGAACTCTGTAGATAAAATACTCAGAAATCAAGATTTTCTGGGTTTTATCACATTTAAAGCTTTAGTACATCTCGTCCATAATCTAGGGCATGGCTAAGCAGACATCTCTAATCTACCACCAACACACTGAAAGCTGCTGCTCCCATGGAAACCTGCCAAGTCATGCTTTGATCCACCTACATGTGCCCTGGCTGCTTCGGGATCCGGACAACGGGTCTACAGCAAAAAGGTCGACATGCAAAAAAGGTCAACATGGGGTTTTTCACTGTTTTCTGAGCCGATGTGTGCCGACAGGTGGTATTTTATCCCTACCATCCACTAGGGAGTGGTGCAGGGGTGGGGAACCTTTTGGGGTCCAAGGGCCATTTGCATTGGGTCATAATGCCTCGGGGGCCATTTTTAAAAAGAAAAACGTACAAATCGCCCTGCGGCAGCCGTCCCACGTTCCGCCGGCTTCCGGTTTACTGATGCAGGGGAAATCTCGTGAGAGGTCGGTAGCTCTCGCGAGATTTCCCCTGTACTTGACTCCCTGCACAGACACCGAGAGGGTGGGTGGGTCACAAAGACCATCTCCGGGAGGCGTATACGGCCCGCTGGCGTTGTGGGAGAATAAAATAGTGTGCCGAGCGTAGCAAGGGGATGCGGTGCACTTAAAACTGTGTCCATGTTGACTGTGTCGACATTTAGGTAAAAAAACGGTGAAAACCCCCATTTCGACCTAATACTTGTGTCAACCTTTTTGCATGTCAACCTTTTTGCTGTAGACCCCTTGTCCCACTTCCGCTGCTTCAGTGTTAATTTGCCTACCACAAATTTGGCGGCTTACTGCCTTTTGTTTTTGTAGTGTTGCTGCGCCTCAATCTCTGTGTGCATCTGCTGCCACTTATATGTCAGTGTTCCACTAGTTATAAACCTGTCAACATGCCGACTTCTGCAATAGGCTTTCACTTTAAACTGTGACCGTTTTAACTCACAAACTCTCCACCCCACCCCCAGTCCCTATCTCCAATCTCTGTCTTCACAGTAGGGATGGCCATTGACTGTTCCCAAAACATCGATGGCCGGGACCTACTGCTCAATGTTTTGGGCATCAATAGGCGAGGATCGAATAGTTGTATGCCATCGATGGATGACATCCGACAGCGATTATTTTTTTTCCCCCTGCCACCGCATTTGGACAGTCCTTCAGTCTGTCTCCTGCCCTGCCACTCGTCTGTCTCCTGCCCTGACACTCGTCTGTCTCCTGCCCTGACACTCGTCTGTCTCCTGCCCTGACACTCGTCTGTCTCCTGCCCTGACACTCGTCTGTCTCCTGCCCTGACACTCGTCTGTCTCCTGCCCTGACACTCGTCTGTCTACTGCCCTGACACTCGTCTGTCTACTGCCCTGACACTCGTCTGTCTCCTGCCCTGACACTCGGCTGCAGTTCGCAGCTTCTTCTTGGCCAGAGATGCGACAAAGCAGTTAGAATGGCCCGCTGCATGGCCTTGTGGGGGTGTGCTGGCTGCCGCTCGGCTCTATGTACTCATATAAACCGCCCCGTCCCAGACCCCGGACGGTGGAACCCCTGGACCTTGACTGACGGACAGAGGGGTCCGTCAATCAAGGTCCACCGTCCGTCCCACTTGTCTCCCTCCCTCTTCCGCATGCCGCCCCCCCCCTTCCCCCCGGCTACCTGAGAATGGACTTCGGTTCGACCGTCGGCGGTGCCACAGCTAGGAGGTGCGTGCATGCCCAGAAGAATCGTTGTCGAGATTGATTCAGTTAAAGTTTCTACTGCACTAAGCTATGGCCAGTGATAGAATGTTTTATAGCCATCGATGGTTCCTGCTTAAAATGCCATCGCTGGCAACCATCGATGTGGGATGTGTCGACGGCCATCTGTTCTTCACTGCTCTCTCTCTCCACATCCAGCATGGTTGAAACAGACTAGCGTACTTGCAAAACAATGCTTTCATTTTCTGTCCTCTTTTTTTTTCTGACCTCTTTTAGCACACAAAGGAGTAATTTGGTCTGTAGAACAGCCTATAGTGGTCGGTGGCGGTACTTCACCTCATAGAGGTGAGGAGTAGTTAGAGATATACATATCCGTTCAACTTGGTTGATTTCGATTTTGTCTATAAAAAAAAAGTCATGAGCGTAACGTTTGGCAACAAGTTGCTTAAACTTTTGATATTTCTCATAAGTTTAAGAAAAAAGTTAATCTTGGGTAAGGGTGGTATTACCCTACATTACCCTACAGCACAACTGGTCCTCGGTTTACAAAGAGCTTGCTCACCCCAAAAGCAGCAAGGAAACCATTTCTGGTTTACTGCTCAGACAAACGTCAAACACATCGCACGGCAAGAGATGTAAATACAGCAACGCGCGCTTATCAAGTAGGAAACGCTGGGGGAAGCCACCGGCCGCATTAGCATGTGAGTGCACGTACAGGTAGAAACCTCTGCTGCCTAGGAATTGGCTGGAGATTGTGTTCACATTACACTCGCTTCATACCTCCTCAGAGACTGCATGCAAATAATATAAAGTGCCCACATTTCATACCCCATTAGTTTATCAACATTTCCACATCAACTACAGGGCAGTGGAGTTCTGTCAGTGTGCTTTCATATTCCCGCTGACCTGATATGCAAGTCTAAGTGGGTGAATGACAAAATAACCCTTACAGAGAGCGCACTGCATGGAAGGGAAGCAGTGAAGGGTGCATGCATCTGTCATAGCGTCTATGCTTAAGCCTGATTTCTGTCACTGGTACATAATGTATCACACTGAGCACCAGTACACAACACTCCAAGGTTGCAGTGATCAATAAAGATCGTTGCCTGGGCCAGGAGCAGCTACCGGGCACGCTAACACAATTTAACACATGAATATTTGCACCAATTACGGGGGCTGGCAATCTTCTCCGGCTCATACGCTGCAGTTTGTTTCCGCTGAAGACTAGAACGATAGGATTGGGCAGCAAAACCCAGACATCTTCACCGTGAGCAGCAGTTTACATAACATAGACAAAAAATGTGTATTACTATCATTATCAAATTATATGGCGCCACAAAGGATCCGCAGAGCCCAGTTGCAGAGCAACAAATAGGCAAAACAAAAAAAAACAGTGACTTGTAGTTCAAGATAGTATAGTGCAGGGTATATATACAGATCATTTAATGAATGGACTGCAATATAAGTTCATTCTTTATTAAATTCGTTTTTTTCTTGTGTGTTCTGTCTGTAAATTGTGTATTTACATAACCTGTCATCGGAATAGGATTTAAGCTGGGAACACAATACAATATGCTCCATTGAGGATATCGCTGGGGCTCCCGGGAAATCAATATAGTGCATACCCCCTTCTTAGCGGCTTGCAAGGACTCGGATTCAGACGCTAAAGCGTCTCAATTGTAGCGTATACATTACGCTACACTGATAGCGTAGCGCTGCAACGAGAACAGCAAGAGTGGCACGCGCACACGCTACGCTGGTAACGTAGAGCTGAGAACAGCTAGGATAACAGCTAGAGCGGCACGCGCACAGAGTCTGGCAAGCTGCCAAGTTTCAGACTGTGCGTGCGGTGGCGCCGTGAAACTACACAAGTACCAAAAAATCTAAAACAAGTGCCAAATCGGATCTCCCGGGGAGCTACGGGGAGTGTAATAGAAATCTGGTACGACTTTGCCTCAGAAAGTTGCTGTCCTTTTTTAAAGAGCTGTTCTGTGTCAAATCCAAGAGCAACAACTTTAGATACCAAATCACTGTTTTTTTTCTATTAGTGAAAATTGCATCCAGAAAGCTGCTCTGTGCCATATCCAAGGGCCACAAAAAAACGCTCACAAAACTCAACCTACTGTACACCACCTTTGACACCAGATAAGTGCCACTGGCAGGAAAAAAAAAAAAAAACACTGAAGTCATATCCCATAAACCACCTGTGCTCCTCATAGAGGATCTGGGAAGTATCCATGATTACAGGTGCCCGAGAACAGGGTATAACCTCGGACACAGAGAGATGCACAGTCAGCAGTCTCCTATAATAACACAGGATTGGTATTGTATCTACGGTGCATTAGACATCTCGTCATCGACAGCTCAACCCACAATACTTCCAGCCAAATAAACACCCATCTGTATTACTTTGTCTGACAAACAAACTGGCCTCGTAAGAGTGATCTGGTGAAATGTATCTATAAAACGGGAATAGAAAGGCAGAACGGAGCAATTTAGTCGGAGATTTTGCAGGACGCAGCAACTTTGAATGTTTAACCACTTTGATAAAAATAAAGGATAAAATCTTCTGTGAAACGTTTTAAAGCAGAAAGTCTTTTTCATTCATCCGTATTAAGCCTCCGACATACATTATTGTATCAGCCAATGTGATGGATAGTGCACATTTGTCTATATACTGTACATAAGCCAATACTTTATACGTATATTAAATATATTATACAGTGTTACAGCAAAGATAAAAACCAATGAGAAAATTAAACTGTTAATAAATAAATAAATAAACAAACAAACAAACAAACAAATAATGTAAGGAAACTGGGACACAGGCACGTCTTTTTTTCCCTCTTTTCCTTGTGGGGAATTGTGCAGGAAAACCTAGGCAACCACAGGGAGAATACACCAACTCCACACAGTTAAGGTGCCCACACACTAGAACGATTATTTTCGGCCAAATCCAACCGATCTGACCTTTTCTTTTTGCCTCGATCGGATGTGCGCTCCCACTGATCTTTTGCTAAATCTTCTGATCCTACATGCTGCATGAAAGATCAGAAGATTTAGCAAAAGATCCATAGGAACGCACATGGGATCTTAAGAGAAGTTTTTGGTGAAGATGTGCGCTTGCCCGAAATCTTTTCAAGGATAATATATGCGCACATCTTAAGATCGCAGATCTTTCTAGTGTGTGGACACCTGAAGGGTCGTGGTGGGAATCAAACCAATGAATGAGTGCTGTGAGGCAGAAATGCTAACCAGTACACCATCCGTGCTGCTCAACTAGAGAGGTAATGGTGTGTACGCACAGTGAGATTTACCATTCCAGCCCCTCTATTTCATTGCCGGCGCTCGCCACGGTCCTCTGGATCCGCCTACAACCCCGATGTTATCACTGTGGGACCATGAATCCCGAAGAAGAAAGCTAACTATAATGGTGGTGTCGTTTGAAAACGATAAAAGTGCATACACACTGACCAATATCGAGATGTTATCAGCCCCTGCTCCGTAAATGTAGTTGCGGACAATAGTGTCAGATTGACCTGTATGTATATGTGAGCAATATTGAGCATACATACTGATGCTGTACACACAGGGGTGATCCTCGACACCGCCGATATTGTTAACTAGATCCCAGTGTTGGGGCAGTCCATACATACTCACCGAAAGATATCGGTCAGTGACGTCACCCTTTCCCGGCTCCGTACATGAAGTTGTTGACTGGATAGTGATTGAGCTTCATGTACAGATGACAGGGGGGTCAGTAATGATATTGTCCATATTGTTAATGATATATCACCCAGTTTATACCCAGCATGACCGATATTCATGATATATAGTTAATGGCATTGTGCATATTGTTACAATATATCGCCCAGTGTGTACCCAGCTATACAGTAAGGACATTGTTTGGGGGGGGGGGGGGGGGGGGGCAGGGAATGCAACTAGATAACTAAATCTATGGGGACAGAGGCAATGGGATAACCCTATTATTTTATTGTTTATTTACCAAAATAATAGTGAGGCAGATGTATGAAGCCTGGTGAAGAGATACAGTAGAAGGTGATAATGCTCCAGCTAATCAGTTATGTTTGGAAAATGACAGTTAGGATTTATTAAAATTATTCTAGTCTTAACAAAGAAAAAAAAAATATTTTTTTACCCCCACACTACTACAATATCAACCAATCAGCATTTTCCTACGGAATAGCACTCTGAACGCAGGGACCTTACTGGTTGTGATCACAATTCTAGCTATTTATCTAGCATAGTCAATAAAATGAGTTACTTAGTATATGCTGATTGGTTGCTATGGGAAACACCTTCATGTTGTCAGGCTCAAAGGATGGATACACCTCCCCTAAATGGTCTGGGATTATAGGGCCAAGTAAGTTCTCCCACACTGACTAGTTTGCAGGATGTCTCACATCACATTGAAGTGTTTGCTGCCCACAGTATACAAGTCCCATAATGCACTCTGAGAAAAATCAAACTAGCCATTTGGTGCCTGTAGTATTTTATATACAGTATATGGTTTCTGTGCTCCTCCACTACAGAGCTCTGCTACATCCACACTCACCACTACAATCCACCACGCTGTCTGCTCTGCAGTCACACAGTCAATGCTGCTTCCTCTTCCCCTGCCTGATGCAAACAAACTCTGCCCTTCTTCCTCCTCCTCCTGCAGGTCATGTGCTGCTGCTGTGTGCTGTATTGTGTGTGCCCTGATCAGTGCTGGGCAGGCTCAGGATGTGGGGCATGTCGAGGCATAACACTGTGGTGTATGACAATACTAAAAGCATATAACATTTTTGGGTACTTATGTAGTATCTGGGCTGCCGATTTCTAAATCGGGTCGGATCGGGAGATCGCATCGCATCGCATGCGACCATGCGATTCGATGCGATGCGATGCGATGACCCGATTTTTCCATAGGAATCAATGTTAAAATGGACTGAGTCCATTTTAACATGGAATTCAATGGGAAAAATGGGTCCTTTTCATACCCCTACTATCCAAGTGGGCATGGAGTTGGATATAAACCTGTGGCGAGCGTAGCGAGCCACCGAGCCCGAAGCGTGGCGAGCGAAGCGAGCCCCGCGAGGGGACGAATACCGTCCCCTCGCGGGGCTCGCTTCGCTCGCCACGCTTCGGGCTCGGTGGCTCGCTACGCTCGCCACAGGTTTATATCCAACTCCATGCCCACTTGGATAGTAGGGGTATGAAAAGGACCCATTTTTCCATAGGAATCATTTTAACATTGATTCCTATGGAAAAATCGGGTCATCGCATCCGATATCGGATGCGATGCGATGCGATGCGATATCGCATCGCATCGCATCTGATTGTATGCCTTAACTTAAGGCATACAATCAAAAAATCGGCAGCCCAGATACTACATAAGTACCCATTTTTGTATCCTTATTAGTTTTCATACAAGTCTGCAGAATGACAGGCACACGCCACATACAATACATGCTTCATTATTTGCAAGACTTATAAAAGTTATGAGGTGAAAACAGCACAACAGGTCAGGTGCAGTGATAATGATGTAGCTATATAGGAATGCACAGACACCAATGACAGTTACCAACAGAAAAGAAAAAATGAACAAATAATCAGCTGCACCCTACTTGGTTTATGGTAACTTTACATGCAGTATAAAGAAAATATTACGTTCTGTGAATACGTATTGTTAAGGTGATCAAACATGGTGATTGTAAGCTCTCACGACCAGGGCCCTCTCTCCTCATGTGCATCTCTAAGAATACTGTATATCTTCGTGACTGGTAAAATACTGTAGCCTCAGTGTCTGCTGCTGCAACTGTTTTTTATGTACCATGTACTTGCCCTAACTTGTATTTGTACAAGAGATGAGCGGCGGGCACTTTTTAGGGTTTTGGATCTGGATCTCCCTTCGTGTTTTGGATCTGGATTGGTTTTTGCAAAACCACCCTTGTGGGTTTTGGTTTTGGATCTAGATTTTTTTTTTTTAAATGCTAAAATAACAGATTTTGGGCCTGTTTTTGCCCCTAAAGTATTATTAAGCTCAACAACATTAATTTCCACTCATTTCTAGTCAATTTTGATCACTTCATATAGTCAGTCACACTGGACACTGGATATAGTCCGTTAGAGTGACCAACCGTCCCGGTTTGGCCAGGACTGTCCTGATTTAGACCTCCTAAATCCCGCGTCCCGGCCAAACCCATCCCAGGACGCAGAAAGTCCTGTTTTAACTAAATTGTTGGTGTTGCCTGGTGACGTGCCGGGCAGCTCACTGCTCTATCCGGCCGCACAGCATTGGACTTGGAGTGTGGGAGGGGAAGCTGTTACGCGGTGTGCGTCACCGCCTCCCCATCATTGGTTAGTTCAGCTCCCGCGTGACCGCGTCCCCTCCCACTCTCCCAGTAATGCTGTGCAGCCAGCCAGGGGCGGTTGCGGTCAGGCAGCATTACTGTGAGCGCGGCACCGGCGCTGCATTAATGACCTGCTGCTGCCTGTGCTGGTGAGCCCCTGGCTTGACTGAAGGAGAAAGGTGAAGGCGGTGACCCGACGGCTGCTGGAGGCTGGAACCTGTGAGTCGACTCTGCGACTCTCTGAGACGGTCGTCAGTCTGCTCTGCGTCTGCGATGGTGTGCTGCTGAGTGTGATATGCGGCCGGGTGAGTCACTCTGTGAGGGGGAGGGAGGGGGGGGTGTCGAGCCCGCGACCCTCTGTCCCGGGTTGGCCCTATGGAAAGTTGGTCATCCTAGTCACACTGGACACTGGATATATGCCGTCACACTGGACACAGCCCGTTACACTGGACACTGGATACAGCCCGTCACCTTGGACACAGTCCCTGGACAATGGACACAGCCCCTGGACAATGGACAATGGACACAGCCCCTGGACACAGCCCCTGGACACTGGACACAGCCCCTGGACAGTGGACACAGCCCCTGGACACTGGACACAGCCCCTGTACAAAGCCCCTGACCAGGGGCGTAACTATATCACCGCAGCCCCCGCCACCGCGGGGGGGCGCTGTGCATGTGGGGGCGCCGGGGGCTGCGGTGCTATAGTTACCCCCCCCCCACCCAATCCCCCGCAGACTTACGTAACTTGCTGGTCCCGTCGGCTCCGTTCTTCCGATGAGGACCACAACAAAATGGCCGCCCCCATATAGCAAACAGTTCTCTGAAACTGTCTGCTGTACGGGGGCGGCCATTTTGTGGTGGTCCTCAGCAGATGAACGGACGGAGCCGCCGGGACCAGCGCGATAGGTAAGACTGCGGGGGAGGGGGTTAGCATGGGCGACGGGGCGGCGGGGGGGGGGTGCTCGACGGGGCGGCGGGGGGTGGGTATGGGCGCCCCCCCGCCCAAAACGTAGCTACGCCACTGCCCCTGACACACTGGACACAGCCCATTGTATTATGGACACTGCAGCCCCTGTACACTGAGTGTACAGTCAGCAGCACTGCAGCCCCTGCGTGTGAGCACTGCAGCACCTAGTTTACATAAATCACACATAATATAAATCACAGCACAGGGCACGGAGCAAAGAGCAGAGAGGACGGAGCACAGATCTCCCACCCACCCTCTTCCCTCTCCTATAATGGAGTGAAGATGGCGCGGCTCACGTGTGTCTTATATAACATCCCGATCCTGCGAGAATCCGACAGCGCGATGATGACATTTTGCCTCATTTTCGGTCCGGAATTCAGGTGGGAACTCCCGAGCCGGCTCAGATCCTGACTCGGATTGCGATATTCGGATCTGGCTGATCCCGGAGATCCGGACCCGCTCATCTCTAATTTGTACTGTCAATCACTGTTTTCTTGTATTTTTGCTGCAGAACCTTGTGGCGCCATATAAATAAACAATATTAATAATAATAAAAATGTTAACATTTTGTAAAGGATATGGTCATTTGTGACCGATCGGAACAACCAATGGTTTAAAATCTTACTGTGTGTGGGCATGATGAGGCTCCAATGCGGGTGCCTGTGGGTCGTTCATCGAGCCTGTTGATCCCTTCAGCGGGCGGAGAGATGAATGACCCGTCTTTCTGGATCTGACCACATCGTTCCATGTGTAGACATGATGAACGATGTGGTCATGGCAGTGGCTTATCCCGCACCCCTGCAGCTGTTGGTAGATGGAAAGAGAGAGGCCAGCGGCGGGCAGGAGATTTCAAAGCAGCTATTCAAATGAATGGACGGATGCTGATTGGTTTAGAGAGCTCTTTCTGCCAATCAGCAGCTGCCCATTCATTTGACTAGGAGCTTTGAAATCTCCTGCCGTATGCTGGCCTCTCTCTCCATTTACCAGTGGCAGTGGTGCGCCGGCAAACCTCGAACACTCCAGATCATGGCCACACAGAATTATTAAGTAAACCCTCTGATTTCAAGGGAAATTGGATAGATATCGGATTTTACCCTATATCTATCCATATGTGGGCACCTTAGAGGGGCCTACACACATAGAAATTTGCTGAGCGTTCTGAGCAATGCTAGATCACTCAGAATGCTCAGCAAGATCGCTCAGCACTCAGCGATGTGTCGGCGCTGTGAGCAATCTGTAAGGGCCAATGTTCTCCTGTGAGAACATTGGCCCTGACTGATTAATATTCAGCGTGCTGCATATTAATTGCCGGGCGACAGGGCCGGCGCCACCACTAGGAAGCTCTGGGCATTTGCCTAGGGCGCCGGCCACTGGAGGGCGGCAGTTTGCCTATGGCACCCCCCATGGAGGTGAGTTACACCAGCGGCGGCCGCAACTCCCCCCCCTCCGGAGCGACTAGGCAGCTGCTGCCGCGTCACCGCTGCTGACCCGTCCTCTCATTGCTTCTAGGTTCAGAAGAAGAAGTGGTGGAGTCAAACCCTGGGGGAGATCGCGGTGAGTAATGTCTCCGCCTTCCCTCTACAGCCTGCTGCACCATATATTGTCCAGGTGCTGCCCCCCTCTACACACCCCATATCCCCCATGTTCTGCCCCCCCCCCCCCCCCCACCGCCAGATCGGAGCTCCCCCCACAGGCCAGATCCAAGCTCCAGTCCCCCTCCTCCCTCCCCCCCCGGACGGATCGGAGCTCTAGCCCCGGCCTGGGGCACTCCGGTGCCTTGCCGGGCGATAGCGACTCGCTGGACCGTGCATCACCATCATAATGGCCCCTACACACGGAGCGATCTAGGGGCATTTTCTAAACGATCTAGTGAGGTCACATAGAAAATGCCCATACATCGCTACGTGTGTGGGCCCCATTAGGCTTACTGCACTATCCTTTTGAACTAGGATATCATGGATTACACAGGTCGCAAAGGAAGTAAAACAGTTTTGCAAGAAAATTGCTCTAAAGATATACTCTGAGGTGAAAAATCTTTGAGGAACTCTGAAGCGTTAAAAGACTACCGAACCACGTTTTCGGAGCAAAAAATATTTACCAATACGTTCATACATAGGTTGCCATGGTAACGCAATAATTGGAGGGGTTTTTTTGTAATATAAAGTCCCACAGGCCCAGCACATAATTATAAAATATACTTGAAACAGCCCAAATTATCTTTACAATGCACCATTTCCAATACGATCAATAACTGTGCATCTCCACTTGGCTGTTAGTGACAGGAGGTATTATTGCTTCTGTCCGCATTAACATGCTTATATACTCGAAGTTACAACCACCAATAATTATTCAATCTAATCACCCTCTCCAAATCCAGCGAATAACAAACCGATGCTAATCTTGTCACCAAGCTCTGTATACAGCGCTGAACAAAGTAAACTAATATATGCCATACCATTTTACTTCTGATATTGATTTCACAGATATACAGAATAAGTCTTTACTAATTATATTTTCAAATGACCCCCTGGGTTAATCATATTCGAAAGGCTGGCTTTGAAATTAAGACATCGCTGCTGCACGGCCTAGCACAATATTGCAGAATCGAATCATCACACATCGGGTTGTGGTATATGAGCCTGGATGAGCCTGATAGAAAATTAAACTCTAATATATTTTAAATGATAGAATATTTTGTGTAGCTCTTTTAACTTATAAAAAAGAAACTCCCGGATCTGTAACCAGGTGTCAGAATCTCTGGGCTAAAGATGATTTGTATGAGGATTTGGTTGAGTGTAGGGACTAGAAGGTAGGATAGGGGGCAGTAGCGCCCACAGGGGAGGTTCTGAGTACCCTGAACCCCCACTGACAGCGATATCATGAAGCCCCGCCTCCCACTGCAAATTGTCACGTTTCATGGCTCACTATGGAGGGGGCAGTGCCAATATGACACAACTTCATTGGAATTGCATCATTTTGGCCCCACCCTCCCCCAATAGACCAGAGAATCACTGCATTTTGACATGAGAAGGAGTGGCTTAGTCATATCTATCTGAGCAGAGCAGTCTCTTTTATCTCCCTGCAAATGTGGGGGATGATCGCAAATGTGGGGGTTGAGAGCCCTACCCCCCTGGATCTGCCCCTTATGCAAGGTTGTAAAATCTGCCCCCTGCCCAGAATGTGGCACTGGATTAATGGGGCAAGGCCAATGATCATCCCCCTTACTGGCAAAAAAATACAAATGAATACAAGGCCACTGATCTCAGCCATTCAGCGGCCTCCCATTCTTTGTATGTTTTTTTTTTCCTGCAGCTCATCTCCTGGCTCCCGGCTCCCCTTCCCGGCTCTCCGAGAACACTGCTGTCTGGCTCCTCCCCGCTCGCGTCTGCTCACCCCTTCTGTGAGCCCCCTGCCCGCCACTCTTCATCCCCCCTGTCTGCTCCCAGCGTCCCCCTGCCCGCTTTATCGTATGTGCAGCCCTTCCGACCTCCCGACTCCGATCTGATGCGCACAGGACCGCGCATCGGGTTGGGCAGATTTTAATTGGGTCAATTGGGTCAAATCAGACCAAATCTCGCTAGTGTATGGGGGCCTTAACTGTTACTTGTATAGCACAGCCTGCAAATTACAGTAACTTCTAGCAGTTGATTGAATGGTATAGGCAATTTCTACAATTTGGGTGGTATTCAACTGTCACATCGCGCCCAATCTGCGGGCTATAATTACAGGAGAATGTAGGGCGATATTCAATCGATCCATTTTTTTGGCGCATATCACAATCATTATGGCTAGGTTTAGCCACGTATTCTCGCATTTCAGCTCACCACCCCCCGTGGATAGTGAGCTGAAATGCTGGTGAAAAACAATTGAATTCCACCCTTTATGTCTCTCCAAGATTCTCCTAAAGCCCCATACACATTGACCCAGCCAATATAGTTAACTATATCGACCGCCGATGATGTTGTGCAAACACACTAAAGGATATCTTTCACAATATCCTCTAGTGTGTATGGGGCTTAAGTCTACCTTTACCTCGCATAACATTAGAACCCAAAAGTAACGTACTGTAAGGGTTAATCTTGGGCAAGAAACTATTTACTTAAAACGGGAGTGTTGCGGGAGTTTTGGTGATAGTGGTTGCGGTGCACATAAATGCTCACATCGGATGCCATACTGGGATGGAGAAACTGCAGCGGCATTTGAAAGAAGTCAAAGATTTGCAACCGTCAAAAAAGGGCCTAATTCAGACCTGATCACTAATCTGCAAAATTGCAGGTGCCGTCAACCTCTGACCGGTTTGCGTTTATGATCCATACAAATTTTCTGTTGCTATTCATGTTCGCGCAATTGTGATGCATACGCTACGCATGTGATGTCATTTGATAATTGATCGATTTGCAAATACTCTAATTAGCAATCAACTCAGGCTAAGATAGAGAGGCGGCTGAATCAGCCCCATTGTCCTCTGAACTTAAAGTAACTGTGTTTGTTCAGTTCTCGTAGCAAACAATTACAGTATAACGGACTGAATTTCATTTTTTGCGCCTGTTTTTCAGAACCATAGCTCTTTGTTGTGTGGACATTGGTGTGAAATACAGTTGGAGAACTGCTGATGCTCGAATCGCCAGCCCCCACCAGCCGTCGTTCGTTCCGACAGAGCTCCCCACCGGCGTCTGCCGCATCCCCGCTGCCATCGCCGGTCCCCGTTGCCTCCCCGCACCCCCGCGTAACCCTGTCCATCTCCCTGAAGCGGAGATGGGCAGAGTCCCATCCCTCAACCGTCGAGAGACTGGGACACGCGTTCGCGTGAGACGCACTCGCGTCCCAGTCTGGTGGAGTCCCTCTCTGCCAGCGCTCGCTAGCGGGGATGATCTGGCGAGTGCAGGCAGTGAATGAGAGGGGCACCATCTGTACAGTTGGTTTACTGACGCCGTACAGTGCATACTGCTTATCTTAACGGACCTTTTCATTGTGATACTTTTATATTAAGTTCACCGCTATTCTTTTACAAATGCTCTTTTAACAAGTTAGTGTTTTTCCAGCCTTACAAAATGAAATGGGATTAAGAAAGTCATTTGAAATAAACCAGATAGTTTCACATTAGTACTTTGATTACTGAAAAGATCGCTGCAGTCATGTCATTACCCTAAATGTTGTTTTGATGCACCAGTGCAGAAAAGCTGATTCAAGTGAATGCAGGGTGGGAGAGATCTGTGCAGAAGTCTGTAGTTAACTTTGCAAATGTATTTTATTGTCCTTATTGTTTATAACAAAGGAGTAGAACGTCTGTAGCAATATCTCTCCAAGAGGATAAACTAGCAACAAGAATGTATCTTAAGGAACCTCCGCATCCCAAATCAAATACATCTAGGCCTGAATTAGGATGGCCATCCACCATCAATGAATCCAAATAATCAATGGTTTATGGTCGATGTTGAATACTTTTATCTGATGGTTTCCAGTCATCATTGGTACGATGGTTCTTTTGAATTTTTTTCTGTAAGGTGCTGGGACATAGAGCATAGCTCCGCCCCCCAACACTTGTGAAGCCCATGGGCCAATCAGTGAAACAACAATGATAACCATCGGTGTTCATCCATTGTAGTCTGAATTCTAGATGGAGTGCTGTGCAGTAACCTCATCACACTGTGGGCCTGATTCAGACAAGCTCGCTAAGCAACATTCTTTTGCTGCGTGAATGTCCGCTCCAGCATACGATTGGATGTGTACACTTACATGAGGGAGTACGAGTGAAAAATAATTGAATGAATTTTTTTCCCCGTTCGCAAATAAAAGTCAGTCTAGACTTGGCCAAGAATGGGGCAAGCAGCAGTTTTCTGGGGGCACCCACCGTTTTTCTGGGGGCTCCCACTGTTTTTCTGGGTGTGCCCACCGTTTTTATGGGCATGTCTAAGAAATGGTGGGTTTCCCCATGCGACAGCCCCCTGCCTGCCCACTACCTGCCCCTCTTAATGCGAACGCCTTGGTCGACTGCTATAGTCACCGATGGCATTTGCACATCAGGTCTGCATATATTCGCTGATACATGGTTCCCCGAAGCAAATTCAGGCACAGTATGTCTGGATTACAAACCCCTCTGCAAGTGCTGAACAGGTGTATTATTGCATCTACAGATGTAGCCATTCTCATCTAGCCCTTTCATAGGATTAAGTGAGCCAGAGTTGGATTAATCCCCTGCTAATCCTCTGCTGTATTGTTCTATGTATTGTATTGCAGCTGAGAACAATAGATGATAATAATCCATAGTGACCCATTGCGCTCCAGAGAAGGCTAGTTCAATGGTGTCTCAGACCTGTGGGCACCCTGTGCTAGGACGTCAGCTGCCCCCCGCCCCCACGTCATCGGAGAATTACCATGGGTCCAGCGTTCTCCTGGGAACACCCATGAACACTGGGAGTTCCCATAGGCAAACTGGTCCCCCAAGAGGTCCCCACTGTAATATCACCCTCCCCATCCCCTCCATGCCCATTCATTACCAGTGTTTTTACCCAATACCCCCTCCCCAGTGGTATAAGATCCCTCAGAGGCATTGCCACGGCACAGCCTGTGCGCATAGGTTCCCAATGAAGGTTACCATTCCCAGTGACAGCAAACACTCCATAAATTCTCCCCACCCGCCATGGTCAGTGTCGACAGTTCAGAAATGTCAACATTGTAACTTGGCATTATGAATACCCACATTATTGACAACATCTCCTTTTTCCTATTATGTGCTTGTGCAGAGTATCATTGAACATGTCATACCTCCAAACATACAGTAATGACTGTCAGGACCAAGGGGATGACTGTTGAAATGAGGGGATAAACCTGTAAAATTGGGACAGCCCCTACTAAATCAGGACGATCGGTATGAAATGACAACGGAGCCCCGGGAAAAAAAAAACGCCTTTAGATTGCAATACTCGGGGCTCCACTAGGAGACAGCAGCAGCAGCTAATTGAATAATTATTAAATAATCCATCTTGTGCTAAGGGAGCTGATTGCTGTGTGCATCGTCTCATCTGGGCTGGAATAAACAGCAAAGTACATATAAGTGAAAACCATATACATTATGGATGGAGATTTGTTAGTATGGATTGAGTGCACATTAGACGGTATAACAAGTGAGTACTTTGACAATATTATTCAAGACAAGCGTGACTGCTCAAGGTTACGGCCAGAAACCTTAAATGGTACCAATGCCTGTATCAGGATGACTGACTGCTTACACTGCCATCCTTGTTACCAAATGAAAGGAAACAACGGCTTACAGGACACCAATGTTAACAGAACAGAATTAAACAATGTGGAAGCAGGAATATAAACCCACGGCGCGTTTCGCACTACAGAGTAAAGAGCCACTGCGGGTGGGACGTGGGACAGTCACACAAAAATCGTGACTGTCCCATGAGTTTCGGGACAGTTGGGATGAATGCTTTGTGGCAGTGATCATTTGAAAGAAGCCACCAATGAAAATGTCCCTGTGTTTACCATATTGGGGGTATTGTGGTTCATTCGTTCAGATGCGAATTCACATCCTTGTGAGTGACCCAGATCCCGCCTTTCGAATGGTGGTACGCCGGCCGTCCATTCACAAGTCGCATATGTTTGCAATGGCTGCGAATGGATGTTTAACGTAAACGTCAATTCGCATTACACTTGGACCGTCCCACATCTTTTGATGGTCGCAGGCCATCAAAAGATGTGGAAGGTGCACGCATATGTAAGGTTGCTCTAGGCAACCTTACATATCCGTGTACGCTCGGGGGGGGGGAGTGGGCGGGCAGCTGACATATGGTGATGTCAGCCTCCCGCTCCCCGCATGTCCGTCACGGCTCCATTAGCTTGAGAATGCCCATGCTAATGGTACGGCCTGCCACCTCATGCACCATTCACGTGCGCAAAAAAGCGCATGCACAATGCTAATACATCGACCCCATGCAATCGCGTGCGGGCCTGCGAATGGACCAGAATAAGGTCCATTGTGCCTGTGGACAGGGCCGCCACTAGTAATTTCAGTCCCGGGCCCACAACCACCACCCCCCCCCCGCACACGCACCCCCTGCCCCCGCATCCCTTCTCCCCGGAACTGACCTTCATTAACACTACTTACATAGTTACCTAGCTGCAGCATCCGATTCCCACGTCTCCTCAGGAGCGCACACTGCAGGGCACAGTGCAGCCTGCAGAGTGCCGAGCCCCTCTGAGTCCTAGGCTCGGCGCTCTGCAGGCTGCACTGTGTATCATGCATGCCTGGCTGGAGGGCTGCCGGTTGGGGGAGGCGGTGTGCGGGGGTTCGAGGTGTCGTTGTGGGCAGCTGCCCAGGCCCTTCCAGAGGCCGGGGTCCAGGACAGCTGTACCCACAGCACCCCCCTGTCGGCGGCCCTGCCTGTGGACATCACACAGCACCAGAAAGGTACTTACAAAGGTAAGTAAAACGTCTTTAAGACAAGCTCACACAGTTCACAGTCTCCATAGTATGTACTATGCCGATGCTGTACGTCCACTCTGCACTTCAGGGGAGCATATGAGATGTCTTTGAATTCTAAGCAGTAAACCGTTTTGGAAATAGGTTTAAATATCGCTGCTCAGCAGATGCACCACCCTGTATTGTCCAGCTGCTACAAGTCAGTAAATATACTAACTTTCTACTGTTACAATTTATATACTGAGAAAGTGGATAGGAACGGCTCGTAATTGTTCAATGAAATTCCTTGGAAATTGGAACAAGAGAACAATATGAACATCTGGTTGTGTCACATCAATAAACTCCTTTATTCTGCCGTTCTAAAAGGAAAAGTTAAAACCGAGGAGCTTCTGATCCAATGAAGGAAATATAAAACGTACAAATGGCGACACAGCACCTTAATTGAGACCTCTGTTCCTAATTAGAGTCGCAGAAGTGTATTGTATAAGAATTGAAGACTTCTCACTACATTTGGTCTCATGTCCGTCTGCTGTCGTCCATCCACCTCGTGTGACCTTGGCCATCTCTTTTGCAGAATTGTGTGTGCGGCTGTTTACTTACAGGCATTAAATGAATCGCTCATTCTTTATAGGTACCATACATCGCTATCATCTGTAACTGTATTTATATACTTGCTGCTTGTAATGACTAATTGTATTCATGCTTCTGTTGATGTATCTTGTATTAATGTAGTATTCGGTTCCTGTAACAGTTAAAGAGTCAGCAGTGCAGCCAGTAAATCTCTGGGACAGTCCAGCATATCCTTGACCCCCCCGAGTGATTAAAATGGGGGTCCGTTGGCAAAGCCGCTCCCCTTCCTGCAAGGCATGCCCCCTTGGGGAGAAAAATATTAATGTGCACAGAGTGTCACAGAGTAAAGGAACACCTCTGGCTCGTAAAGTATAAGGGTCCCACTTCTGCATCCAGGTCATAACATTGTCCACCTGATTTACAGATTTGCCCACTAAACACTGTGTGGCATAATGTGAACTGGGGGCACTCTTGGGCTTCTATATGTGATATACTATAAAATGTGGGCACTATGTGGTATATTGTGAACTAGGGGAGTACTATGGGGCATAACATTAACTAGGACACCACTATAGCACATTTAATGAACAATCGCTGTGGAGACAGGTGTCTCTCTAGGAGTGAGAAGAAGCCCTTTCAAAATGTTGCTGTAGGGTCCGAAAAATTCTTTCCCCAGATGGCCTGAGTCTGGATGGATAAAACCAAGGGTGGATCTATTATGAAACTAAAGGCCCCATACACTAATGCAATTTGGGTTGATTTCACCCATTCCCAACGGAACGGGCTGAGAAATCGGCCCAAATCAGGTCAGTGTGATGTCCCAACAGGTCCGATGTGCGGACATGAATCGAAAGTCGGACCGGCATGCAGGTCCGACCTCGGACCTCCCAGCAGCGGTCCGGGTGGGAAACAGGGGTCGCATGCGATCCATCACAAGTTAAAGGACAACTTGTGATGGATCACATTTGACCCTGCCGCCGGGGAAGGTCCCGGGCGGCTCGCGGGTGATCAGCTGGGCATACACTGCTGCAAGAAATCGCAGTAGTGTTTGCCCAGCTTAAGCTGCAGGGCCCACAAAACCACCATCCACCAGTGACCACGGTTACGTATCACTATCCAGTAGGGCCCGGTCCCTATTCCACCCTCATTTGGTTGCCAGGCCAGCCCCATCTGCTGCCCGCACACTGTAGCTTCCTGGATCCCTGGGTAGCCACTGGGATGAACTCACGCTGCTGTAACTGGGATGGACTCCCAGAAACCGGTATGTTCCTGGGAAATCTGGAACGTATATCATCCCTACTTTCCTTATATAACCACTGTATCATACAACAATAAAGTTGATGACCTTCCCCCCTGTGACCTCCCACGGTGTACGTGTCACATGCACAGCCAATGTAATAATGTGCTATAACAATGAGCAGATAATCTCTTTTCTCTTACAGAAATATTAATAGAAGCCTGTGCATTTAGTGTAATGCCTATTTTCTATTCCTGTGGACATCAGAGACCGGTACAGACACAGCTGTTGTGTACTTTGCTGAGTGACAAAATATTAAATATGAAAAAAAAACGCCCCGAGAGACAGGAACTTTCACGTCTATAAAAGTGAATATTTATGGACTCAATATGAAGTTATCTCATTTCTAATGCACATAAGTGGTGGTGGTTGAGCTAATAATTCACTTTATAGAATATTTTTTCCCCCCTGTAACAATAGGCTAAAACTATTCTTAAAGGATCTCTATCCCAGGCAGTAAAAATGTCTTTCTACTCCAGAGTTTGTTACAAACGCTGTGTTTTTGCTCCCAGGAGACACGGATTCAGCTCCTATTTCACTAATCTAACAGAGAACCACAAGTGCTGTTTGAACTATGTTGCAGCAATCAACATGCAGGGAAGGGTGTCTCCTTTTATATCAGTAGCCCAGGGATACAGAGAGAAGAGAATCTAAATTGTGCAGCCACAGCATGACTCGTGCTAGTAACTTTCAACTATTCTATTTCTGCATATGACAGTACCTTTACCATTAGCAATACAAGCATGTGAATGTACTCTTACACGGTAATGATTGGCTGTAAATTCACTGTGCCGTGTGACCATACTCATCCCCACTCGTACAGTGTGTGTGTGCATGTATATACAATATTGCAGTGCGTTTACACTGTGTGTGTGTGTGTGTGTGTACAGTATGTATATATATATATATATATATATATATATATATATATGTATATATATATATGGGCAGGGACAGCATATTTACAAGTAATGTGGAAGATCTGGTCCAGGTTTTAGAGCAGCAGCATCAGCAGATAAACTGATTGGATCAAGGTTGAGCTGATTAGCAGCACCTGTGCTCTCCTGGTATAAGTGTTTCCTGGGCAGAGGGTCATTGATCCTGATGGTGGAATATCTGCCCAAGTGTTAGGCGGGGGTGTGAGCTATAGGGCGGTATTCAATGAGGCTGATTCGCCATGTTTTTATGGCGATTTTGTGCTGTAAGGGTCACCCTATTCAATGACCAGATGGCGAATACATTTCAAGGTTTTTTCGCCATGATTCACCGAGTAGCAATCGCTATCTTTTTATGGTGAAGTGGAATGTGAACTTTTAAAATAAAGTGTTTTGTTTTTTACATTTGGTGTCAAAAAATCAGGAATTTTATTCTGAGGAGGGGCATGCTATTTTTATTCATGTGCTGTAAGACCCCAAGTGCGCCCTAAGAGGGTACAGCAGCTACTCTATAAATCTCCCCTGTTAGTGGGAGACGGAGCAAGGGTAGAAATGGAGAGTATAGAGAGGGCTATAGTTATCCACCACCTATTCCGTTACCACCACTGGTACCTCTAGTACACACTAATTCACAACGTACAACTGGTAATGATAAAATAATTTAATAAAATGTAATGATCCACATCAGGACTTTTTCCTTTTCAGAACAAAAGTTCACAAACCAACGCGTTTCGTCTTGAAAAATACTTCATCAGGGGTTTGTACAAATGAGAAATATACCACATGAAATTATGAAACATGGATCCTTATAACAGACTTTTTCCACAAGATCCCATGATCTACTACACAGTATGATGTCTCAAAAAAATCAGTTACAGATGATATTATGAACTCTGGGTAAAACATCAACAACAATCCCGAGACGGTAGATGCTTAGAGGTTGATGCCAGATTATCGGTCCCTTGCAGTTCAAAAAGAAAGATGGGGTAGATGGCCCAATAATAACCAATATCTGGTAAAAAGTGGCGTGTAGGTAATCCTGGACACCAGAATCATATCTAAGGGGGAAATTTACTAAAGGAAATTTGTAAAAAATAGGTGTATTTGTATCCAGAAATACACTTATATTTGACATTTAATATACCGAAAATACGGCAATTCGTAGTCGTATTGATGTTCTATCAATACGAATACGAATTGCCGTATTTTCAGGATAGTAAATGTCAAAAATAAGGGTATTTCTGGATACAAATACACCTATTTTTTACAAATTTCCTTTAGTAAATTTCCCCCTATATATGGAAAGGTGCACTACAGAAACTTTACATTTCTGTAGAATTGGGGACATTTCCACCACTTAGGTGAATTTGTTACACTCCATAAAGTCCAGTCATATACTTAATCCAGTCCAATAAAGTGTGTGTCTCCCTCTGCTTACAGCGGGAGACGCGCACTTCATTGGACTGCACTGAGTTTCATCAAGTCCACTTGCTCAGTACTGGGTCTCACGGGTTTTTCACATATTGGGATTCGGGAGTATATGACACCGTCTCATATTTAAATTTACGTAAAGCAATCTGGTTACATTTATTGGTTGAGAAACATCTGCCTAATTGTTCCAATGAAAAGGTTAGAACCACCTGTATTCTCCCCTAATAAAAATCTCTTATGTGGACAAAATGCGATGAGATCGTGAAAATCTGCACCTGCCACATGAGAGTTCCACATATGAGTTTTTTACCCCTGATGAAGCCCCTACTGTGGACGAAACGCGTTAGAGTTATCGGTTTTAGAATCCTGCACAAGAGGTCTTCCTACGGGTTTACACCCATAAGACTATAGGTGGCAAATAACATTTACTCTTCTATACTGGGGCAAGTTTACTAAAAGCTGTTGCTATGTTATAATGAAAACTACTGAGGAAGAGAGGGATCTAGGTATCACTATTTCAAGGGACTTAAAGGCAGGTAGGCAATGTAACAAAGCAATGAAGAAGGCAAGTCAGATGCTTGGTTGCATAGGGAGAGGTATCAGCAGTAGAGAGAAAGACGTAATAATGACACTGTATAGGTCATTGGTACAACATCATCTAGAGTACTGTGTTCAGTTCTGGAGGCCATATCTCCAGAAGGATATAAATACATTAGAGACTGTACAAAAAAGTGCAACTAAAATGGTGCATGGCCTACATCACAAAATGTACCAGGAAAGACTAAAAGATCTGAACATGTATACTATAGATCAGAGAAGGGAAAGGGGGGAGGGGACATGATAGAAACTTTCAAATATATCAAGGGTTTTAACGAGGTACAGGTGGGAGACATTCTTCACAGGAAGAGAAGCAACAGAACACGAGGACATGCACTGACACTAGAGGGAGGATGATTCAGGGGAAATATGAGGAAAAATTACTTCACAGAAAAAGTAGTAGATAAGTAGAATAGCCTCCCATCAGAGGTGCTAGAGGCAAATACAGTAGTACAATTTAAACATGCTTGGGATAGGCATATTGATATCCTTACAAAAAAATAAGGATGAAATATGGTTTGAGGTAACATGTTTAAAAAAGGGGCAGACTAGATGGGCCAAGTGGTTCTTATCTGCCGTCAAATTCTATGTTTCTATGTTTCTATGTATTGACATGTCTTTCACCACTTAGGGGCAAATGCCCCTAAGGGGTGAAAATGTCTCCAATTCTATTACAATGTGAAAATGTCTACCGTTTCTATTCATAAGCCGTCCTCTACTAGCAGAGGTACACCTTATTTGTGCATCTGAACTTCTGGTGAGGGTGACAAGTATCCCCCTTTGCAGTGCAAATTGGGGCTGTGAAAAGTATTTCCGGTACTTGTGGAGTATCACGGCTCCTATCGTATGGCATCGTATGCCATATGTAGTGGCATACGATGGCATACGATGGTATACGATGCAATGCGATTTTTACCGATTTTTCAGCATTTTTGGTCAAAAATCGTATGCGATCGCATCGGATGCCATATGATGGCATCCGATGCGATGCGATGGCATACGATGCGATGCAATGGCATACGTTTTGGATCTTAAATGCATCCAAATGCATTAAAATGAGTATGAAACATGTTAATTGGCCCCCAACTGTCATTTTTCACTGTGTACCACCCGCAATATCAACGCCAACCCGAAGCGTGGCGAGCGCAGCGAGCCCGCGAGGGGCGGCGGTACGCGTCCTACGACCTTTTCATACCCCCACTATCCACGTCGGCGTGGAGTTGAGAATAGAAAGTGTGGCGAGCGCAGCGAGCCACCGAGCCCGAAGCGTGGCGAGCGCAGCGAGGGGACGCGTATAGCTGTGAAGGTATCCGCGGCCCCTCGCGGGGCTCGCTGCGCTCGCCATGCTTCGGGCTCGGTAGCTCGCTGCGCTCGCCACACTTTCTATTCTCAACTCCACGCCGACGTAGATAGTGGGGGTATGAAAAGGTCGTAGGACGCGTACCACCGCCCCTCGCGGCCTCGCTGCGCTCGCCACACTTCGGGTTGACGTTGATAGTGGGGGTGGTACACTATGAAAAATGGCATTTGGGGGCATTTCACATGTTTACTACACATTTCAATGCATTTTGATGCATTTCAGTGCAAAATCGGGTGCGATCGCATCGCATGCGATTTGATCGTATGCAATGCGATTTTTTATCATACGATCAGCATACGATCAAGGTCGTGGGAGCCGTGATACTCCACAAGTACCGTATTTCCACATTTTATTGGGGGTGTGGTCACATCTCCTTGGAGTGCATTCACCCCAGAGACTCACCTGGGCCTCCCAGATGTGTCAGTGGCCTAGCTGGTATCTATCTACCACTCGTAACATGAAGCAACAGTTACTGTAGTATTAAAACAAATCAAACAGTGTATCCCACATTAATATTCTACCCAAACATTGCTTTTACCCTTCACTCAACACATACATTGAATGCCTCCAAAATTAATATGAAGCCCCAAATAATTAGCACACATTAATATTATGCATGAATATAAATATAAATAGTTTACAATTAATAGAAAACTCTTCCATGTAAGGACACCAAGTTAAAATGAAATTAATTTATAAATGCCCTCCAGATTAATATTAACACCCCTTTCAGTTAATTACCTACTGTCTTCCTGGTATCAAATGACACAGGTGCGTGTTACATTGCAGTACTTTGATGTGTTGCATAACTACAGTATAGGTAGGATAACTGGAACCAAATTTTCATTTTGTTTATTATTGGCTGCTTTCATATCATACATAGAGGAAATTTTTTACTAAGTACTGTACATTAGCTGTACATTACTCAGACCATTGTTTCAAAGCTTCATATAAATATGACTTCAGAGGAAGGTCATCCGGCCAATCTAGTAGATAGTACACTCTGGGGGCCCATTTATCATATAATATATTTATTTATTTATTTATTTATTAACAGTTTCTTATATAGCGCAGCATATTCCGTTGCGCATATACAATAGCAGATATATACAGCTCATTTCCTGAAAACGCCCATTTTGAGGGGTTAGCTGCAAATTATGGGATGCCAATCCCGGGGCATTTTTTCAATCCCGGGATTTAGGATTGAGAAATGCTCAATCCCGGGATTCCTGAGATTGGCCTCTCTATGGAAAAACCTCCACCACCCGCACATAAACATACCGGTCGGCAGAACAGAGCCAGGTGCGGGCGGGAGCAGCAGAGCAACATACTCAACAGTGCGACCAGGAGCGGGTGGTGCTACAGAGCGGAAGCAGGTGAAAGTGGCAGAGCGTGGAATTTCCGGGTAAGGCTGGAACTTGAGAGTGGGGGTGTGGCCGGCAGGCTGCGCAGCGTGACGCGCAGTGTGATGAACAGCGTGACCCTTGACCGCGTCATGCTGCGCAGAGCTGCATGGCCAGGATGGGAGCAGCCGGGCATCATGTGAGCGAGTGCTCAGACGCTGCCCGGAATTAGACTGTACATGCGCAGTCTAATCCCTATCCCGGGATTCAAAGCCTAGCAAATTAGGGGCTAAATACCGGGATCCTGCCAATCCCGATCTTAGCATTGGCCACCCTACCCTACATGTATTACGGAAGAGGAGCAGCAGGTATCTCAGATCCCTGCTGAGATCCCTCCTGTGCCACCGCCAGCCGTTTCAACACCGGGCAGTATCGGCAGTGGGTCCCTGGGCTACCGGCATTCTGAGATGGAGTATCCCATTGTAGCCTATGAGCTACAGACTACCCTGCTTTTGGAGCATCACACATTCCTAGGTTCTTCAGATGAAGGGGCCTGTAAAGGGGATTTGTGAACTTGGACCGCCCTCAGCAATGATAGGACATGACTATGAAATGTGTGAAGAGAAATCTTTCCTAGTTCAGAAGGCCCCATTATCTTTCTTTCTTTTTGTTGCCCTTGACAGCTGGAGCCCAGCAGCCAGTGCCTCCACTGTATAGGAGTCACGTCCACTGTCATAATCAAAGGGTTACAATTCTGAAATCCACAATCCACAGTCAAAATGACAGCACGTAAAATTTTGACACATGAAATGACAACACAGCCAAAATGTCGGCACATAAAATGTGGCCTGGTGCTAGGGTTCAGGTTAAGGTTATGATAAAAAAATGGATGTCCTCATTTTGAATGTGGCCATGTTGAACATGTTACAGTAATTGGAGTAGTTAAAAAAGAAAAAAAAGTGGCAGATGTATTAAGTCTTGAAAAAGTGGAGATTGATAAAGTACCAGCTAATCAGCTCCAAACTGCCATGTACTGTAACAGGCTGTGTTTGAAAATAACAGTTAGGGGCTAGCTGGTTGGTAGTTTATCACTCTCCACTTTATCACTTTCCACAGCTTAGTACATCTGGCCCTGAATGTCAAAACAAGCTCTTAAAAATGGCAAGTATTTGACAGGAAATGGCTGATCGGTTGCTATGGGTTACTGAGCAGTGTGAGGGAGTTATTCTTGTAGATCCGCTCGGTTGCGAATTTGCATCCTTGCGAGTCAACCAGTTCCTGCCTTGCGAATGTTGGTATGCCGGCCCACCGGGTGTATGTTCACAAACATCCATTCGCGTGTCAGTGGGAACCTCCCACTATTCCGACCATCGAAAGATGTGGAAGGTGCTCTGAGGAACCTTACTAATGCGTGCACGTTCACGAGGAAATGGGCGGGCAGTTGACATCCGGTGAGGTCAGCTCAGTGGCGTAGCTACGTTTTGGGCGCCCATACCCACCCCCCGCCGCCGCCCCGTCAAGCACCCCCCCCGGCCACCCCGTCGCCTATGCTAACCCCCTCCCCCGCAGTCTTACCTATCGCGCTGGTCCCGGAGGCTCCGTTCTTCTGCTGAGGACCACCACAAAATGGCCGCCCCCGTACAGCAGACAGTTTCAGAGAACTGTTTGCTATATGGGGGCGGCCATTTTGTTGTGGTCCTCATCAGAAGAACGGATCCGCCGGGACCAGCAAGATACGTAAGTCTGCGGGGGATTGGGGCGGGGGGGGGTAACTATAGCACCGCAGCCCCCGGCGCCCCCACATGCACAGCGCCCCCCCCCCCCCCCCGTGGTGGCGGGGGCTGCGGTTCTATAGTTACGCCCCTGGGTCAGCTGCCCTCCCCCCGCATGTCCGTCACCGACACATTAGCATGGGAACGCCCATGAAACGCTGGACATTCCCATATGCTAATGGACCAGCCCGCCGCCCCCGCCCTCTGCCAGTGGGCGCACGCACCCAGCACATGCGCATGTGCGGAAATGCACATGCGCAGTCAAAAAACATTGCCTCCTTGAGAACTCTTAAGCCCTTGCACGCAGACCTGACTAAAGTCCTGAGTTTCTGAATACACTAGTAAATACATGTTCTAACCATCATCTGATAAATCTATACCCACAATTCCTGGGTACAAAGCTCCTCCTTTCTTCTGTGTTGGGTTACGTGGATTTGTAACTACTTTGGAAACCTATCAATGTTAATTCATAACTCTATTTGCAGTCGAACAATCCTTAGTGGATCATCTACTGTCCACTGTCCGCAGGTTGGTAACTTACAACATTATTTGCCACCCAGCTTTCTTTAAATTGAATTTTCATTTTATGTGCTTGTCCGCGTATGATCATATACAATCAGGTGTGTTCTGGGGAGTTGCAATTCCAGGCGTACTATTGTTCCCCGTATTTGAGTTTTATTCAGTGTACTCCTTGTTACATATATTTTGATTTTAGTATGAAAAGGTCATTCTTTTTTTCTTACAAATCTTTTTGTACTGACAACTTTATTAGGAGTAAAAGCAAAAAAGATATGTATGAAAATCTTATCGGGAACATAAAAATGAAATATTGCAACAGGAAAATATAACTCGGAAAGGGTGACTGGCATAGCACATAACAAAGGGGAGAAATAAGAAGTCAAGTGGCGAGCGCATGGAAATGTTGGGCTGAAAATCAAACCTATCCACTTATTTCATCGTCACATGAGCCGGCGTGCTTGAGGAATAATTTAAATAATCACTTAGACAGGCTGAACATGTATTTATTTAAAAAAAAAAAAAGGTTATTGTGACACGCGGTTGTGATTTCAAGGTACAACGGAATTATTATTATTTTTTGCTGACAATCCTAGAACGCTGTTAACCACTCTATTGGCTTTTTAATTCATTTTGTCGAAAAATGTATATTTCACTGATGAATGATAACTTAATGTTGCATAGCGCAAATTTTCTCCAGCTTTTCTGCATAGACCTGAAGATTCCTTTGTTTTAAAGCCCCTCTTTGACAGTGACTTTCAGGAATTGTCCTCTGCATTCCAAGTGGCTGAACGTTCCGTGCTAGAAAAATAATTTAAGGACTGAAAATAATGCAGACGTCATTAAAACATTTTATATAGAGTACCCGTTTCATTTAGTTCTATTGGCGTTCCCGATGACATTGAAGATTACTGCAGGCATAACCGATGGCTTTTTGATTCATTTGTATTCTTTTACGATTGACGAATCAGTTAAGATAAAGTTTCCGTAAACCCCAGGCTTCAGACTACCCATAAATCTTCTGCTGAAATGTTGTAGTTTTACAATTACAAAGGTTGGTTAATTTTCATACAAAGGAATATCAATTATTGGGATACCCTCTCACTTGTAGTCAGTGGCCTATCTATAATGGGTGCAGTGTGTGCGGTGCCCCACACCACGCACACTGCACCCATTCTTGTAATGCTTACCCTATGGAGTCCAACGGCGGCGGACATTTTTTCGGTAATCCTGGCATGTGCAGTGGAGGGGGCTCGGCCGGAGGAGGCTGCACAGGAGCCTTCTCCTCTCAAGACTCTCCTGCTTATAATCCTATGATATTTATTTTTCACCGCAATCTGAAGGGGAAGTACACTTGGTATTCGTTTGAAAGGTCGATGTGCCTAGGTCGACAAAAGCAGACAATTGACATGGCAATGATTGACACATGAAAATTTCAATATTATTTTTGGGGATTTTTTTTTCTATTTAGGAACTTTTTCAAACTGTACGATCCAGTGGACTCTGATTGGCAAGTGTGCCGAATGGAGCGATAGGGAGCCATGCAAAGGGATGTGGTACACCAATTTGGAGTGCATGTGATAAAGTCTACAAATTGACACCAACAAAAAATATGAAGATCTCATGTCAAACTTTTCTTGTGTCAATCACTTACATGTTGACCGTTTGCTTATGCATTTTCAGCAGATTCCATAGGGGGGCCAAAACCACTGGAATCTGTAGAGACCATGGGCCCCAACAGCGCTGGCTGCACCAAGCCACCATTTGGGCTGCAGTGCCATTGTTATGCCACTGGGAGGAGGGGGCTTGTTTGCAGGCTCCAGTTAAGCCCCCTCCTCTCCAGTGTTGCAGTAGACTCTGGTCCTAGGGACACCTCTATTGCCATTGTGCAAATCACCAAAAAATGGCCAAGGCAGACATTTTCCCAATGATTTCTGCCACTGCCCAGTGGAATCAATGGAGAGGTTAGTATACTTACATGGGTGCTTGGTGTCTGGGCCCCTCTGGACCTTTCACCCATTATAGATATACCAGCAGGGAGGGCGGCAATGTGGAGCAGACCCTCCCCCCTGGATGGAGGTCAGTGGCGGCAGCGTCCAAAACTCCCCCCTCCCCCGGACCTGTTGCCCTCCCCCCGTGGACCTGTTCTCCTCCCCATCCCTGGAGTTACTTAGCGGCACTGGCCGCATCCCCCGTCATCCCCCGCCCCTGACAAACCCCCCCCCCATGGAACGACGCGGCAGCATCTCGGCACCCCCCTGTGTGGAGCGGCCGGCCTGCCACCGCAATACCCTGACTCCCTCCCTGTGTGGAGCGACCAAATACCCGTCACCCTGACGCCGGCAACCCTGGATCCCCCCCCCGTGTGGAGCGGCTGGTCTGCTGCCGCAATGCCCGGGTGAGCAGGTGAGCAACCCCCTCTGTGGAGCAGCTGGTCTGCCGCAAACCCCGCACCCCCCCCCCGGATTAAGTGAGCGCCGGAGTGCCCCCACCCACCTGGGGCGCTCCGGTGTCCGGCACCGGCTCTGTATACCAGTGATTATGAGTACACTCCTTGGCTTTTCCTATGTAATTTAAACTAGGGTGACATGTAATAGGGTGTGATGTTTACACATGCTTTTTTTAGTCAAAAATGGGTCAAATTGTAAGTTTTCACAGTAAAAATGGACGTTTTGCCATTACCAAAAAAAAAACCACTTCAAAAATGGCTTCCAGATGTTTTCTCATAGGAAACAGAAAAATCGTAAATGATATAGGGTACGATTTTTCAAATAGCACCCTGAACATTACCAACAATTACAAAAAACAAATAGATCAGTGAGATCTGTGCATTGTTCTGTCCAAAAAAAACAAAAATGGCGTGGGGCCCCCCTACCGAGCATAACCAGCCCCAGGCTCATTGAGCCAGTCTTGGTATCCCAAATATGGGTGGAAAAGTGATGGGGTCCCCTCATATTTAATAAATCAGCATCAGGCTCTTGGGCAGGTCCTGGTTCCAAAAATATGGTGGACAAAAAAAAAGTAGGAGTCCCCCTGTATTTGGAACCAGCATCGGGCTCCAACAGCCAGTGTTGTCATGCGAGGATCACTTTTTATTCAAGGTCCCCCAGTCGAAATATGGAGATACCTTTCATCCAATCAATGCTGACCTCCTCTGGAGCTGAGCCCCAATTGGTTTAGGGGAGACCCAGTGATGGATGTCATTGGGATTCCATTAGGAGTCAGGATAGGAGCCGGTTAGCGGCTCCTCTCATCCGGGGGGTACGGGCCTTAATTTTTTTATTTTTTTAACCCTGGACCCTCTACTGGAGAAGTTGACCAATCCAGCGTGGGATGCATGGTGAGTATGTATAATTGAGTGTGTATTTGCATGAGCATGTATGTGAATAAAGTTGTACTTTTTGTGGCGTGTGTGAATTTATTTATTTTATTTATTTATAACTACAAGTCCCAACCAGCACATTGATGCCTTTGCATACTGGGACTTGTGGTTCACCATGTCTCAGCGTGCGGGGGTGGCTTGCTGGGACTTGCAGTTCCACTGCATAACCCAATGTAATTTTTACATTTATTTTTTAACACAAAAAGCATCAGCCCAGGTTGGCGGGAAGAGCCCCGGGCTTCAGCCCTGGAAGGGTTAAGTCTGGGGGGCGGGGATAACCACTCCCCCACCAGATACCACGTCCATGGCTGACCAGCCAGGGTGTTCTTGTTTCAGCCGTGGCACCTTATATAATAAGTGTCCCCTGGCTGTTGGAGCCTGTGGTAGGGGGGACCCTACTCTCTTTGTCCCCTGTATGTTTGGAACCAGAATCAGTCCAATAGCCGGTGCTGGTTTCTTAAATATGGGGTGACCCATATTTGGGAAACCAGGACTGGCTCAATGAGCCCGGGGCTGTTTATGCTGAAGATGGGGGGACCCCACACAGCCCCCCCCCCAAAAAAAAAAAACAAAAAAAACTGCACATTCCCATTACTAAAAAGATCGCCAGAAATCAATATTGAATTCATACTTTGCAGAATACTGGTAGGTTAATTGGCTACCCCAAAAATTAACCCTAGAATGTTTGGGTCAGGGACTGATGTGAATGTTCGAATATTCACTGTGAAGCGCAGTGAAATATATATATCTAAGAAACTGGTTATAAATAAAGAAACTTTGGGGTTGATCGTATTATCCCAGAGCGGTGCGGATGATTCGTAAGTTGCGAATCATCACGATCCCGGGTGCACTTTAAGGTGCAAATTCGCTGAAATAGTGCGATACATGTATGTGTCAGCATAAACCACACACTCCACATCTGGCTGTCGACTCTCACACAGGGCCTGATTTAGACCAGAGAGTAGCTGCCAGGAGGAAGAGACAGGAGCCTTACCATGAGGTGGGATATTGTAAGCTTAGTACTGGTTCTATTATGTTTGTGTATTTATTAGGATATGTTTAACCTTTTCCTGACTACTTATATTATTTAAATGTATGAAACAGACTATACTATAAACCACAATACTTTGTCCAGTGTATAAAAAACAAAAGACCGATTTTCAGGGCTGTTACCGCTCCCCCAGACTCCTGTACTTACTCCAATGTGCTGCAGAGTGGGAGATTTTGGATTACATTCGGAAACCCCCCTTTAAAAATCCTGCGTGTCCCACTGCCGCTCCCAATGTTTGTATATGCGCAAACCCGGGCCATCGGGGACAGGGACGAATTTGGCCCATAACGATCAGGTCTGAGTCGGCCTCAGAGTTCATCTGTATTCTAAGGGGTAAATTTACTAAGATGGAAGTTCTATTAAAGATAGTACGTTGCCCATAGCAACCAATCAGATTCTTTCTATTAACTTCTAGAAGGTGCTAAATATTTAAGAGGTAGAATCTGATTGGTTGCTGTGCCAACATTCCATCTTTAACAGTACTCCTCCGTAAATATAGTACTTACGCCACTGGTTTTGCCATAACACTCTAATGTCCTCCTTCATCTATACAATCTCATATTGAAGTAGGACATAACACTGTTCCCCCAGTAACATACAGTTCAACCTGATTGGCCCCGCCTTAAGGGCACTTAGGCTAATACACAACCAGTGGGTGTCAGTAATCCCACTGGCACAGTGCCTGACTAGTAGCAACACAAAGGTCATTACTGAGGTGGGCGCTATTCACGCTGCTGCTGTGGGTGTTTGTATGTACAGTAGGAGCTGTTCAAAATTGGGTAAAAGTCACTTAGGGTAATCTGTGATCAGCCGCTGCACCTGCACATGCCTAGAAAACACGACTGCCATGCCCCCATTTTGTAGAATGCTGCCCGTTTCATGAAACAAGCACCCGTAGCGTGCCCATCATGCTGCAGCACTTGGGGAACTACGAGTGGCATTGCCGCCTCAGATCTGCATGTGTGCTGCATGGCTTCCACGCTGCGTGGCTTCTGTGAACAGGCGGCTCATAAAACATCATAGTAAGGGCTGTTTGTCTGTCAGTGGAGGAGGGTGGTAACACTACAGTAGGTTAACATAGAATCAACAAATAACTCTGGAACCATAGCACCTCCAGTGGGTGTTGTGGGTGTCTTGGCATGCAATCTTAGGCAGACTTTTGCATTTTTAGTGAACCCCCAAAATGTCATGTTTGCTAACAGGGTGTGATTAAAGGTTCCAGGTGCCCTAGGCTAATACACATGTAGCTCCCCTTGTAATGCTGCTATATGGGCTGTATGGGCGCTCACAGACACGCCAGTCATACTGCCCATGTGCTTGAAACGAAGTTTATACACCTGGCATGTAGGATCTAATGCTTGTGATGTGTGAAGGAGACTTTGGCTTTAGGCTGCCCAACTGGCGCAGTAGCACAATGTACATAAAGTAATGGTTCCATCAGTAAGTTACTCTGGCATAGCCATCGGGCAGTCACCTTAATAGCGTTACACCCCCCATAGTACATCGGGATGGGTGATAGCTAAGAAGCATGGAATAAATGAGGCCTTTATTTTATTTCTCGTCTGTCACCGGCTGCGAGGAATAAAATGAAGGTCTTGATTCAGACCCGATTAGTGTTCTTTCGCTGCTTAGTGAGTGGGTAAATACCGCCCGTTGTCCCGCTGAATTTGGCCCTGTCCAATCAAATGTCTCAGGTGTGCACTTTTTTTCTTAATAGAGCTCCCCAGATTTTGCTCATATACTATGCTCCAGAGACCATATGGAGCACAATTTGTGGATAAAGAAGTATCACATCGGCCATCTTGACTTTAAAAAGAGGCTTCCCCTCCCCTGGCCCTGGGAGCTAGTTGAGACGCAGGGAGGTTTAAGTAAAGGTTGGGACAGACTAATGCACATGGATGGGATCGGGAATTATTGGCTGGTTGATAATCTGTGTAGAATATAATATGGTACATTGAACGATCATTCCAGCCTTCTGCCTCATTACTGGAGTTTTTATAGCAAAGAGAGAGAGAGCGAGTCCCTGGTTTGTAACATTGAGATGAGTCCTCTAGACACTTAGAGCATGTGCCGCTAATGTATGTAAATGTGTTTAATATCAATTATAATGTGTAAAGAGCAAAAGGCAAAGTAAAAAAAAGACACATCTCATATATATATATATATATATATATATATATATATATATATGTGTGTGTAATATAAGGACTTATGCAGAGAGCCTATGCAGATGTGTACACGTTTTATCCAGAGAAGGGGGTGGGAATGGGCATGATGGCACAAATGTAGTTAATTCAAGCGAGCGGGTTTAATCTATCAAGGGGAGAGGCCCTAGGGGCGGGATGTATTAAAATACATCACCGCCCCTCGCCGCCCCACCACAGCGATGCTAGCGCATATGTACTAACCCCCTGCGATACCTGTGATGTGGTCAGCGGGAGGTCTTGAAGACGCAGTGGCCGGGTCTTAGTACATTTGAAAATGCGGTAAAACACCCGGAAACGGTGGTTTTACCGCATTTTTACCTTAGCACATCCCACTCTAGGTGAGTGAATCAGTATAGCTCGCTAAGCAGTGGTCTTTTGCTGCATAGTGAGCGGCTTAACGCCACCCCCGTCACCGCCGACTCCCCTCAATACCATGCGACGGGATGTATGCGAACACATCCCCTCGCATGCGGCTGAGGGGGGGGGGAGGGTAGAATCATTCCATGGTTGCTGACCACCGAGTGATCTCTCTCGCCGTCAGAAATAAAACTCAGTTTGAACTGACTTTTATTTCCACCGGAGGGGGCGGGAGCTGACATCATGTGATGTCAGCCACCTGCCCCCGGCTGGCATCAGCCTATTTGCGTTCCCAGTAGAACGCCCAGTGTTTTTATGGGGATGCCCATAAAACGCTAAACTTTCCCCTGCTCAGGCCCTTGACCGCCCCCCCCCCCCTCCATCCCTTACCCATGCAAACTTGGCGACTGTGACAGCCCTGCACATGCGTATATTCGCTTATGCGCATTCGCAGAGCCGCACCATCAGTCCCCGTATCGAATACTCTGGTGACCGGTCACTAATGAATCAGGCCCATAGTTTTCTATTTATTTTGTTTTAGTAAATTTTTATTTTTCCCATATAAAATCAAAAATATATACAAATTTATCCCACTATTACATTTTCCCCATTATAAACAGAATAAATGCTAAATTATTAATCCTAGTATTGGTTTTCTCTGTTATATTCAAAGTTTATACAAAATAATTTATCCTAATATAACGTTTCCCTATTACATGCAAAGTAAATAAAAATATCCCAATGTCATTTTTTTTATTTCCAAGGCATATGTAAATTTATTTATCCTAATATTACTTTGCCCTATTCTGTACAAAGATTATATAAAATGATTGATCCTATTTTAACTTTTTCCCTATGATCAAGATATATGTATAAGTATATACAAAACTACTTATTTTAATATTATATTCTTCTATCATATCAACGCCGGTATATACAAAATGATTTCGCCAAATATTGGTCATTCCTATTATATCTGAATTACTTATACCAATAAAATTATTGTCATATTTCCAATGTATATATAAAATTATTGATCGCAATATAACTTTTTTCCTATTATATCCCAAATATATATAAAATTGTTTATCGCAGTATAACTTTTTACCTATTATAACCCAAATATATATAAAATTATTTATCACAGTTTAACTTTTACCTATTATATCCCAAGTATATATAAAATTATTTATCACAGTTTAATTTTTTCCAATTATACCCCAAATATATATAAAATGATTTATCACAGTTTAACTTTTACCTATTATATCCCAAGTAAATATAAAATTATTAATTGCAATATAAGCTTTTCCTATTATATTCTGAATCTATTTAAAATATTTAATTATTTATTGCAATTTAACTTTTCCCAATTTTATCCTAAATATTTACTAAATTCTTTATGCCGATATAGTCTAAAAAGAAAGTCCAAATAGTTGCAAAACACTCATGTCATCTACAAGACTATATACCAAAAGTGTCTATGATCTAGTTATAGAGTACTAAAATACTTTTTATCTAATTGTGTTAATATATAAAATAAATTAATTATACAGTGGTTAGTTGTAGCTTTATACATGTGATTGGTGCACTCAATATTGTGGTTTTTTTTCTAACCATCTAGAACATTACGCTCCCTTATTGTAAGAAATGTCTGTGTGTGCACAACAGGTAGGGGCTCTACAATGCTGGGCAGTGTAAAGGAATAATGCATTGCAAATATACAATTATCCTACAGTATATAAGCAATGCACATAAAATTGAATATTTCCCCATGCCTTTCTGGCATTTGCATCCTCTGCTTTACAATGTATATGAGTTTCACCTTCGCTGCCGTACAATTTTTGAAATGCCAGATAACATTGTATATTTTACCAAAAATATCTATAGAGGTGACAGGGACATGATGCATTTCATTTTCCTCGATTTTCTACTGAAGGAAAGGGCCGTCATGAATAATTCAAAAATAATGCTGAGACTGTTAAGATTTAGTACTGGAGAGTAGAGGTCATTGCAGTTGGGAGAATTGAGGTAGAGGAGTATTAGAATTCCTCGATCTTTGAGTCTCAAGGTGACATCATTATTATTTCTCTATATCTATAATGTGGAGCCGCATCCAACTTATTGCAATGTTTCTCATGTAGGGTAGAAAAGATCAATTATATACAGACCTCAAAATGTGAACTATAAGCATAGTGTCCAATAAAACTGTCATTAACAGTCACCACAATTTAAGCTACTTGCTTCCAGGTCAAATGGTTTTAAAAATGATAACTGACATTGGAAGGTTGAATCAAGCCTATGCTCATTCCAATGGGAGTCATTTTGTAACCAAACAAGTGAAACTCTTTTATTAAATCACATGGTAATTCCTCTACAGAGTTGTTTTCTTTTTCTTTTCGTTCAACGGTTTTCTACGTCGGTCTTTAAATGACTTCCAAACATAAACAAAGTAGCTCACCTCAATGCAAGCAGGTAGTTAGGGCCAGAGCGTTTCTGCTCAACATTTAACACTATGTTCTTAATTATTAATATTATTATTGTTATTATTAATAAAAAGAAACTATCAATGTGGAGACCTTGGTGGCACAGTCGGTGAGATCAATGATATCTATGTGCACTTGGTATTTGTTTTGTGATAAGCTGAGCTTCAAAGATTTGGCAGCAATGTTGCATAATAACAGTTGATTTGAAAGTTACCCTAAAGGCAGTTAATCAAGAACATACTGTACTGCTTTTTTTCTATAATACTACCACTCTCATATCCCACAGCATAAATAATCATCGCCCGTCCTTTCAGTTGTTGTAACACCGTCTGCTTCTACTTGGATTCAAAAATATAAGTAAACAGTTAAAGGGAAAATGTAATCTTTCAAATGGAAGTAAATTATCCTTTGTGAATAAAACGAGGGCTTTAAATGATTTCAGTGGAAATATTATAAAGTTAATACATATTATTATACACGAGCGACGCGTCAACACTTATATGACCAGCTTGGAAAGCTATCATTATCTTTATCACTTCCCTTCAAATATGTCAATATTATGGAATGGAAGATCAATTTTGTATATTAGCTCATCTATAGCAGCGAGTCATAAATGTACTGTATAGCACGTATCTCAGTCATTCTTGCTCATACACTACATTTGGAGAATACCTTCTCGTGCTTTCTGCTTACTATGTTGGGTTCTCGCATTTGCATGTGAAAGTAAGCAGGGCTGGTTAAAGGCTTCTTGGCTGCATAGGCCAAACCCTACTGCACCCCCCCCCCCCCCCCCAACCCCACACCGACACCAATACCCACTTACCAGGCCCGCAATTGAAAGTGAGGTGGTGGCATCCTAGAAGTTCCCCAGCCACCACGGGCACATCTTCCTCACTAAGGGCCTTATTCTGATCGGTGCGGCCTGATCAGAATATGCGGCCGCGACCGTGCAGGCGAATCCCCGCCTTCCATACGGATCGCCACCTGCCGTCCGTACGCGGATATGTGGCGATCCGCATGAAATTGGACGGGGATACGCCTCCTCCGTCTTGGGAGCAGCCCCTGCATTCGATGGTCGCCGAACATCGAATGCAGGGCCGCACGCTCCACCAGGTCCCGCCACACAAGACCACACGGACACTTGTCCGTGTGAAATCATGTATGGGGGCGGGCAGCTGACATCCGGCGATGTCAGATGCCCGCCCCATACCCACGCGTCACGGCCTCATTACCATGCATACGCCCCGCGTTTGCATGGGAACGCCCATGAAACGCGGGGCGTATGCATAGGGTAATGAGGCTAAGTAGCCCCTCACGCCCCTCTACGCCCCCTGTGCGGCGTATAAAGAATCTGTGCGGCGAAATCGCCTGCACATGCGCAGAGTGACCTCTGCACATGCGCAGACGATCAACATCGGCGGTCCGTCCGCATGCGGGAATATCCGCACCGATCAGAATAAGGCCCTAAAAGCCTTAATTTTGTGATAGGCAGACTCAATGGCAACCCCAACCCCCCAGATCCTGGCACTCTAGGCAGCTGCCTAAAGCTACATTGTGGTAGATACGGCCCAGAGAGTAAGTAGGCAGCAACTCTTTCTTGCATAGTAGAAATGTACTGTGATGGAACCAACCACATGCTAACAGAACGCTTATTCCATTACAGGGATTTACATCCCCCCCCTCTATCTGGCCATTCTGAACCAAATGTCTGGCACTCAAAAATATGTGGCTGCTGTCTGCAAATGTGCCATCCAAAAATTATTAATACCATGATCCTTAACACTCTAGAAGTTTGACGTTATAACCACATCAACTTATTACATATCCCCTGTATCTGTTTCATGGGCATAATGGGAACTGAAAGTGGCCCTGTAGAACTCTGTAGAAGTTAGCCGATCCTTACAAGCACACCTAGTCATCCATAGACTCAATGGTATTCAGCTGTTCCCAAGTTTTCATAGAGTCAGCATTCAGGCAATGTAAAACTAGGCCAAGCCCAAAAGAAAAAAAAATTAACCCACCCAGCGTCAAATCAATGCATGTACAAGGCCTGGGTTCAAGTAGGACAAATGAGGCAAAATGAAAGAACATGATATCCTTCAAGGATATCCTTCCGAAAGTCCCGGGGACTTTCCGAAAATTCTGGAGTCCTTAGGACAATTTCGAAAGAGTAGTTAAGTATGAACTGAGCTTGAACACCTGGAAGATATAGGAAGAGTCTGGAAGGTCTCTCAAAAAGTGTTGCACAAATATCCCCAAAATGTTCAGATTTTGTACTTTATTGTAAAATGCCTTATGTTGTTGGTGAACAGATGTGTCCTAAAATGTATTAATCTTCATAATTTAGTTAATGCTCAACCCTGACCTTTTCACTAGGGCAAATTCTAAAATAGATTAGCGGTTCCCAAACTTTTTTGAATCATGTCACCCCAGCATTTATTTCGCAGCACTCCTAGGCCAAAAGTTACTCCTTGAGAAGGTCAGAAAAAATATTAAGTTAAATAAAAAGAGTTTATATGTCACCCTTGGGTCAGTTATGTCTTAATGGACAGGATTCTCTTTTGTTTGTCCATAATTTGCCTATTACAGATGGAGCAGGGCTCAGCCTTGCAGGGGATGGCGGAAGAATCGCCAGCCGCCATCCCCCGCCAGCCGCCATCTGTTTTGTGAAAGGGGGCGCGCGCGCACGAGATGCGCGCACATCCCCTTCCGATGGCGCTTCCCCCGGGTCCCCGCTGGCTTGTCGGCGGTCATCCGGGGTCCCCACTGCCTCCCCGCTGTCCTTCCTAACCTTGTCCATCTCCCTGAAGCGGAGAAGGACAGGGTTCCCGTCGCCCTGCCGCCCGGATACTGAGACGTGCGTGTGAGACGCATGCGCGTCTCAGACAGATTTTCAGATGGAGCGCCAGCAGAGACAATCTGGCGATTCGCCAGCAAGAGGGAGGCTTGCTCCATCTGTACATGGGCCATACATAATTTGAATTGGTCATGGACCGCCAATTCAGGCCACCCCTGCAAGTCCCCCAATGGTGCATTGGGGGACTTACAGGGGTGGCCTGAATTGGCGGCACACAGTTTAGGATGGCACACAGTTTAGGAACCCTGGAATAGACTCTCTAGCCATTATTTGCCAATGCTTACCTTTAAAAGAAGATTTTAAAAAAAAATACTTGTGTATTATCTGGGCGCCCGATTTTTTCATCTCTTCATCTTTTCATCTCATGCCACTACTTAAGGCATGCGATGCGATGCGATTTTTCATTGTAAAGACCCAATTTTTAATTGTATAGTCACCCATGGGTGATTTTATACCCCCACTATCCAACTACGCATGGAGTCGATTTTATATAGTGCGGCGAGCGTAGCGAGCCACCGAGCCCGAAGCGTGGCGAGCGTAGCGAGCCCCGCGATGGGACGCGGATTACTACATGTATTCTGCGTCCCCACGGGGGGCTCGCTGCGCTCGCCATGCTTCGGGCTCGGTGGCTCGCTGCGCTCGACACACTATATTAAATCAACTCCATGCATAGTTGGATAGTGGGAGTATGAAATCACCCATGGGTGACTATACAATTAAAAATCGGGTCTTTGCAATGAAAAATCGCATCGCATGAATTGTATGCCACTATATTGCATGCGATGCGATGCGATGCAATACAATGAAAAAATTGGGCGCCCAGATATTACACAAGTACCGAATACACTACTAAAGATTTATCCCACATAAATCTATCCAGAACATCTGTCACATCGGAGGACAGTACAATAATTGATTATAGATATTTATTTATTTTTCTTTTGGTTAGTTACAGTATACAGTAAGTGCTATTGGTGCTCTAGATTGTTTGCTCACGATGAGCACTTTAACGGAATTCTGTTTGACTCGTTTCCAAGAAGTTATAATTAAAAATAATGAAGCACTACAAGATGTTTAGCTCAGTTTACACTGTTTTTGCCCAGAGCCCTGATCCCTTCCAAATTGGAAAGCCGTAGGAGTCTTAGAACTGTGTGTTTGTACATGGGAGAGGATATGCCCATAACTTATTATTATTTGATGATGATACGTTTTATTTATCTAAAGAGTATAATTTCGTGTACAGTGAAAATGTCAGTTTATTTTCATGTTTTGTCAAGTTAAATTGAGTCTTACATTAATTTACATGTGAAATATGGGAAATAGACATTATCAGTAGGAGGATATGCGTGTGTACTGCGTGCCGAACACTTTCTACTACTCCTGTATATAGTGTGAAAAATTAATTAAGTCACAGATAATAATTTCCTGGCTGGGATGTGTCAGGTTGGACAGTTTGAACCCCCAAAAATAAATAGAATAAAATATAACAATGATTTCGGAAAACTATTCAGAATAGAACTGTTCAGTTAATTGCTTTCAAATATGAAAAGAATGGTGATAATATGACGGAAAAATTCTAAAAATAAACAAATAAACCCGTCAAACTTCACAATTAATTATGAAATTGGGCCGCAATTAAAGCTATCATCACATGGAATGCTTTTAAACCCAAGCAAATTGTGGTAGCCATGGCAACCAGGAATTGATTCTGGGTCTTGTTACTTGTTATGTTTACAGGGGGTATAGACAAGTTGGAGGGTGTGGCCATGCTCATTTGTGTAAGCTTGTACTTATTCTTTATTAATTGTGTCAAATTGAGCTAAACTAAAACTGATTTAAAAAAAATCCAAGAAATACTGCACTATAGACATAACATTGCAAAATATGAAACATTTACTGATTTACATCAATTGGACAGCTTAAATTTTACCCTTTGGATGCCCTCAGGTAGTGCAAAAGGGGAGGGATACGTTACATTGTGTGATGGAAGAGGAGGGATATGTTACACTGTGTGATGGAAGGGGAGGGATACGTTACATTGTGTGATGGAAGAGGAGGGATATGTTACATTATGTGATGGAAGGGGAGGAATACGTTACATTGTGTGATGGAAGAGGAGGGATATGTTACACTGTATGATGGAAGGGGAGGGATACGTTACATTGTGTGATGGAAGAGGAGGGATATGTTACATTATGTGATGGAAGGGGAGGAATATGTTACATTGTGTGATGGAAGAGGAGGGATATGTTACACTGTATGATGGAAGGGGAGGGATACGTTACATTGTGTGATGGAAGAGGAGGGATATGTTACATTATGTGATGGAAGGGGAGGAATATGTTACATTGTGTGATGGAAGGGGAGGGATATGTTACATTGTGTGATGGAAGGGGAGGGATACGTTACACTGTGTGATGGAAGGGGAGGGATACGTTACACTGTGTAATCGAAGGGGAGGGATACGCTACACTGTGTGATGAAAGGAGAGAGATACTTTACACTGTGTGATGGAAGGGGAGGGATACGTTACACTGTGTGATGGAAGGGGAGGGATACGTTACACTGTGTGATGGAAGGGGAGGGATATGTTACATTGTGTGATGGAAGGGGAGGGATACATTACACTGTGTGATGGAAGGGGAGGAATACATTACACTGTGTGATGGAAGGGGAGGGATATGTTACACTGTGTGATTGAAGGGGAGGGATACGTTACACTGTGTGCTGGAAGGGGAGGGATACATTACATTGTGTGATGGAAGGAGAGGGATACGTTACACTGTGTGATGGAAGCGGAGGGATACGTTACACTGTGTGCTGGAAGGGGAGGGATACGTTACACTGTGTGATGGAAGCGGAGGGATACATTACACTGTGTGATGGAAGGGGAGGGATACGTTACACTGTGAGCTGGAAGGGGAGGGATACATTACACTGTGTGATGGAAGCGGAGGGATACGTTACACTGTGTGATGGAAGGAGACTGAATATTTTAAGTTTGTTTAATACTTTTACTTTTGTGCAGTTTTGGTATAAGTCTTAATGTACTCCTTTTCAAATGAGCACAAAGAAAGCAACCCCAGTAATCATTCACTGACAGCCACCATCCCAATTACACCAATGATTTGGAAACACCAGAATTTCCCAAAGTGAAACAGCATTAGACTTCACCCATAGTATTCATTTAAGTAGAAACCTAGCAAGACAACCCTAATGCTGTGTACACACGGGGGCGATAAGGGCTATAATCGCTGGGAATATGGTCGCAGGCGACCATATTGCCAGTGATTGGGAGTGTGCCCCGGCGATAAATCGCCGGGTACGCGCTCCCGTTTTCTGCTTCACTGTAATCGCTGGTCGCAGGAGCTTGCTCCTGCGACCAGCTAATTACCTCTGCGGCTCCCCCAGCAGAGGTTCCTTTTCATCAGCGACCATCTCTGGTCGCTTGATGAAAAGGGGACACTGAGCAATATATTCCCCCCGTGTGTACGCACCAAAAGAGTAATACATAGTTTAATACAATACTGGTTTACATGACATTTACCCTTTACTATTTTTTGCCTTATACACCCTTTTAGTACATATAACAAAAATGACAACCCCCCCCCCCCCAAAAAAAAAACTCTTCCTCCACGATCCTACTGAAATATTGTGAAGTATGCAGGTTTAGTTATTTAAGGCTAGGCACGTTTGCATAGCCTCCTAAGAGGTTAAAATATTCTTAGGCAAAATATGTTGCGTCTGTCTGAGTAGACCCCGTGAATATCATTTAAATATTTCTTGCCTGGGGCAAATTGAGCTTGGTGTGGTTGCATTTAAATGAATAAACTCATTATAAAAAATAAAAAAAAATTGTGTTAGGGGAAAGTTATATATTGACCTCAAACATTTTTCAAAAGCTAAGTAAATGGGTCCCCACCCTCACCCCCTGCCCCAGTTTGCTTCTTCATTAATCACACACATCCCCTGCCCTTCCCCCCTTTGGTGACAACTTAGAGTCTGGAAGTTTTATTTATTCATTGTAAGTATTTATTAACACTTAGAATGAATAAAATAATGTTTATTGTAATGGTATTACGCAGATGAATGATTGTCCCTTACCTTACACTAACAGTAAAGATATTTATATAGGAGGAAAGAGCCGGCACTCTCACTAAATAGTCCTCCTGCCTGGGTGCCTGCCCTTGTTAGGAAAATAAAGTGGATCTGGATGTTGTCCCACCCTGTTAGGGGTTAACACATCACACGGCACTCCAGGTCTCAGTGAACAGTGTCAATTTATTAGCGATCCAGATCCACTATATATATATATAAATATATATATATATATATATATATATATATATATATATATATAAACAATACCCAACGCACAGATTTTTCAGATACCCGGATAATGTCCAATAATGTACAACAATGTGTGCAACTTCTTTCAAAGGGATGTACCAAAAATCCCCATGGAGATACTTGCAAAAAAAGAAGAGAAAGAAAGCGCCCCAATGAGCCAGCGTATCATAAGAAATATTTACTGATTTTCATGCTCACATACATTGTAGTTAGAGAATAAAAGCTTGTCAGCTAGATGTAACACAGGATCACGGCACTCCTATGGGTGTAGGTCCACCGCGCATCAGCCTCAGACCGCCAGACAGAAATCCAAACACCGGAGCCGCCACGGGGAGAAACACACGGAGCCGCCTAGATCAACGATGGAAGCTGGACGTCACTTCGTCGGACCAACAAGCGTGGCTTTTTGTGTTTCTCCCCGTGGTGGCTCCAGCGTTTCGATTTCTGTCCGGCGGCGATATATATATCTTAAGGAAGCGGCACTCAGAGATGATTCCAGATATATATATATATATATATATATATATATATATATATATATATATATATATATAGGTAGAGCGATTTAGGGTTATATGTTCTGTGTTCATGTCTTACCAGATTTCAGCTACAATTTATATATTGTTAATTATATGTACATACTAATCCTATAAACACCTACTTTACTTCCTCTGTCTTCAACATACTGTAGACTCATTCCCCATTACACCCCGGGCCAGTGTATTAGACCTCTCCGCACCCTAAGCAAAACTTTAATTTACTCCCTCCCCCAACCTACTCTGACACCAATCCCTACTGTTTAGCCCCTCGAGTTAAATTGTAGACATTCCTCAGGCACCACCAGCATTAAGCACAACAAGGGGTTGTAGTCATTCATCTTTTTGTTATAGGTAGACTCCTGGCACCCCTCACATTCCGGCACCATAGGCAGCTGCCTAAATTCAGTATAAATCCCAAATCCCAAATGTGTTTTTGTACAATATCTTCAGATACACTTTTTTTGAACACTATCTTTTGCCCACTCTGCAAGCTCAGAAGCTGGTTGTGCTCCATCTGTCTCCTCTTACTGACAGATATTGCTCCAATCCTCATGTGTTATCCTGGTAATGAGACATAGGATCCTCAAACCTGAGACTGGATGAGCAATAGGTCTAATGTTGTCACCTCCTCCTCTTACGTGTACATCCAAAAATTACTTCTGTAGTGTACCTCCAATGGTGGATCCAGGGCCGCCGACAGGGGGGTATAGCTGTCACAGGCCCCAGCCTCTGGAAGGGCCCGGGCAGCTAATTTTGCCCACAGCCACCCTCTGCTGTATGCTGCCTGCGCTGCGCTTGGTCCTCACTCAGCAGGTCCTGAAGCACAGGCTTCTTCAATGGAGTATGGCGGGAAATTAAAAATGCTGCACCGGCTTTTGAGACAATCAGAGATTGAGCCAGTCAGAGTGGCTGCCGGTACACAAGCTCTGAGTGGCTCACCAGCCGGTGCTGCATTTTAATTGGCCTCCAGCGTCCTGTATTGAAGAGGCATGTGCTTTGGGACCTGCCTAATGAGGATGAGTCTGGCAGTAAGTTAAGAGAAGGTGGAGATGAGGAGAGATGGGAGCACACTGACAGCCCTAGGGGGGGGGGCACACTGACAGGTCCCAGTGGGAGGGGGGGGGGGCACTGACAGCACCGGGAGGAGGGGGAAGGCCAGACTGGAAATCAGTCTGGGGCGCCAAAATACCTAGTGGCAGCCCTGGGTAGATCATTACCATTTAGGAGGTGTTTCATTGATGGCTTTCAATTAAATGATTCAAACTGTCAGGGGAAGAGAGGTGCCCACTTGGATGCAGGAGCCCATATATATATATATATATATATATATATATAAAAGTGGGGGTGGAAGGAAGCGCTACATAGTGCAGTACTATTTGAGTAAAAAAGGAATTTATTCCACAAGCATTAAAACAAGCAAATAATACAGTGCTCGTACCATATCATTCAACAGTGTGGGCTAAAATACCACATGGTGTGAGATAATAAAACCCGGTCAACCCGGTCACCGTCAGTCCCCGATGCTGCCTCCTGACAGATGACTCCATTGTTTCCCACAGTTACGCCTCTGCATGTCACATATTTTGGACTTTATTTCAACCATTATGCCTTGGTTGGTCTATGCCTTGCTGTCCTTCCTGCTCTACATGCTTATAGCCACATTTTCAAATATCACTGTAAAAAAGACAAAATGCTCCTCTACACTCCATAATTCAAAGTAAATTTAATTAGGTAATTAAGTCAGATGCCCCTTGCCCAACAAAACTACTTAAAAGTCCTCAAGGGTGTTTATCAGGGCCATTGTAAGGATTCTTGGCACCCTGGGTAAAACTTTAACTTAATCCCACCCATCCCCACACTGCCACCAATAGCCACTTTCCAGACCCTTACGTGAGTGTGTGGAGGTGACGTCTTAGGAGTTCCACATCCACCACCTGCATTATGTACAACCAGGGCCGCTGAGAGGTATGCCGGGCCCCCGTAAATTGTGGGGGGCGTGGTCTAATCACAGGGGTGTGGCTGCCTCTCGCATTTAGGCCATGTCCCAAAATGTTTAAGGTGGGTGAAAAAAACCTCTTAAGTGTTATTGCCTGCCCGCCTGCTTCAGCAGCAGCAGCAGCACACCTACAGCTGTGCTGACAGCAGGCTCAGCATGAGCTCTCACGCTGTCAGTGAGCCTGCTGTCAGCACAGCACATGCTGTTGGTGTGTGCTGCTGCTGCCCAGGAGGGGGAAGGGGGGAGTCAGACCAGGGCCCCCGCAGGGCCCCTCCATCAAGTTTAGTACCCGCCCCCCCCCCCCCCTCTCGGCAACCCTGTGTACAACAGAGATGTCTTCCTTATATAAATCCTTCATTTTGTACTTGGCAGACTCGGCGGTGCCCACCCCCCCCCCCCCCCCAATCCCAGCACCCTAGCCTGCTGCCTAAAGCTGCCCAATGGGGGAGCCTGCCCTATCTCACCCTTGCTATTCAGTATAGGAAAGCGTTTTCTCCTTTGCATAAAATGCACCTTAGGACCAGGCTGCCTGAAAATAATAATACAAATTTTGTTTGTTTTTAAGCTACTTCTTAGGAACAATAAGCAGACAAATCAGTCCGGTGCAGGAGAACAGACTATTGGGAAATGCCGAGTAAATGGAAGTATGTTCTCCTGAAAAGCAGTGGATTATTTGTGTATGAATACAAAGAGATGCTTTTGTGCGGAAGCGCACGCAGGTTTCCGACAGCATTATACAGATCCTTTCCCCTAATGATGTGTCAGATGCAGAAATACAATCAGCATATGCACAGTCCAAAGAATATCGGCGGTTTGTTCTTCTCGTGTAGACTACCTGCGCCGTCCAGATGTGACTTAGGGGCTGTCGGTTATTTCGTCGAAGGCAAAACCAGGGCTTAAAGGGAAGCGAAGGCTGCAGACGGTTTAAGAAGTGTATTGTAGAAAGACGTCTTTGGGTCTCTGCTCTGCTGTACGCCATTAGGAGTGTAAAGATCAGTGCCAGGGCCCCATTAGCTGCACGCTGGGAGGAGATACAACCACGGCATTAAACAACTTATGCTTTATGATATGCTAAAGCTTCAGTCCCAGTAAAAGAATCACTCTGATCCCTGCAAAAACACTCATTGCCTTACCTCCACCAAACTAGTTATACTAGGGGGATTCTGGGACTGATTCAAGAAAATTTTAAGATAAATAAAACGACTTACCAATTGTACAGCGCTTACGAGACTGCTGGCAGTATATACATTCATGGTGATAAATTATATTAAACTATTGAAAGCTTCTATGGGCCAGATGTATCAAGCTTCAAAAAGTGATCAAATGGAGAGAGAGAAAAAAAAATCAGCACCTACTGTTTTTTTTTTTTTTTAAACACACTTTATTAGTTGGAACACGTTGAAATACAAACAAGCACCTACTGTTTTCAAACCCTGCTTATAACTTGACAGTTCGGAGCTGATTGGCTGGTTATTTTTATGAAGCTTGATACATCTGGCCAATAAGAATGGCAAACAAGAGCAAGTAACTTAGGGGGTTATTCTGCTTTACTCCTGGCAAATTCCTTCTTAAAGAAATCCATGTTCACTGCAGGTGGGGTAGATCTTACTTGTGCAGAGAGAGTTAGATTTGGCTGGGATTTTACTTCAAAGTGAGATCTATTTTGCCTTGTAAAAATAAAGCAAGTTAGTATTATCCCTGCACAGAAACAAAATAACTCACCCAAATCTAATTCTCTCTGCACATTTCACATCTGCCCCCCCTGCAGTGCACATGGTTTTGTCCATCTAAGAAGGAATTTGTCAGAAGGAGTGAACTAGAATAACCCCCTTAATTATTAACAGTTTCTTATATAGCGCTGCAAATTCTGTTGCACTCTACAAGTGGAAACACAGTGATCACTTGTAGAGTGGGTAGTTACAGACAGTCAAAAAGGTAGGATGGCCCCGCTCGCAAGCACATTTGCCCCTTAGTGAGGCTTATATTTTTGTACTCTGCAAACACCATAGTTAAGATACTGTAATAGTAAACTACTTTTAACTACAGTTTGAGTTGAGTTGAGGAGAGACATAAGCGCGGTATTGAGTCCTTCTGTAGTCACATAAGTTTATTGCCACATATACGCAAACTTGAATGCAGGATGAGAGAGACTTTAGTGAACTACTCTGTCCTGTGTTCACATCACTACTGTATACTGCCAACAAGAGTAAGATCAATCTTAGGTGTAAACCTTTCATATAACTGAAACCCAGGTCCTGCAATTCTAAAAGTGCACCAACGCAGTTATGACCATTACTTAAGAATTGAAAGTGAACTTACATCTTATTTTGTTTGATGAGGGACAGAATCAGGCTCTTCACACATACAGATGGAGCCACTGCCATCTATCTCTATAATAGGATTAAGTGAGTAATTGGATTACTCTGCTAATCCCCTACTCTATTGTTCTATGTATTGTATTGCAGCTGAGAACAATAGGATAGCCATGGCTAGCCATCCTGAGCCATGGCCTAAGGAAGATAGATGAGATGGGCTCCTACTTTACACCAAGGGGCCTTAGGGATTTACCTGTGTTACCCATTACGAACCCCCTTTCTTGAAACAAGACCAATATCATGGGTGGAGGCACTCTGTAAGTACTTTGTGACCGCTCTACTCAACTCCTTTTAATTACCCCATGTAAAGGTAGATTGTTAAATTTGGTGCCATTTATTTGATGGGGAGTGCTGTTTGTGTAATTAATAATTTAACAATTTAATATGCAGTACTAATGTCATTTAAGGTGGGTTGATGAGTTTATTAATTAATGTTTGGAAATATTCATTAAATGCAATGATGAATTTCAGGAGTAGAGCTATCTATTAAATGTGAGTACTGTTTTATGTCAGGGAAGGTTTAGGGAAAATAGTTATATATTAAATATGAATACTATTAATTAAATTGTTAAAGGATAGAAGTAACTATTACATGTTAAAGTCCATTATTTAATATTGATAAAATTCAAGCTAATGAGACCTAATTGTTGAATTTAATTAAATTAAATAAATTTTGCTGCTGTTGGCGAGGGGATGGTCTACAACAGTTTTCACTCATTTCTAAAGACCCCATACATTACAACGATTTTGCACGATTTCGTTCGATTATGACTTTTCGGGTCGATATATCGTTGTGAAGTCTCAAATTGTATGTGTTTTCCATCCGATCCAGTGTGCGGCCCCGTGAATGTCGGATAGGAGCCCGTACATTGGTTGTACTCAGGGCTATTTTTGTGCAGGCTCCAGCAGGAACTGTGGCCCTTATTCTAGTTCACTCTTTCTGACAAAATATTTCTTAGATGGACAAAACCATGTGCACTGCAGGTGAGGCAGGTGTAAAACCCCACCCAAATCTAATTATCTCTGCACAAGTAACACCTGCCTCACCTGCAGTGCACATGGTTTTGTCCATCTAAGAAATATTTTGTCAGAAAGAGTGATCTAGAATAAGGGCCACAGTTCCTGCTGGAGCCTGCACAAAAATAGCCCTGGTTGTACTGCAACAGTGATTTATCGGAATGGGATAAAATTGGATGGAAAAAGTGTTTTTTGTGCATGCGATATATCGTATATCGTATCGATATATTGAATGGAGTTTACAGTCCCTCTAGCCCCCTAATCCAGCCCATCACATACAGTATATCTTATGGTACAATTGCGATTTATCTTGGCTTGATGCAAAATCGGATGCAAAATCGGATGCAATCACAACCCGCGAAGGTCCAGAGGGAGTTCAAGGGAAATTTCATCCGACATCAGGGTCAGACATATTGTTGTAGTGTAACGGGATACAGCTACAATCCCGGTGGTCGGAATCTCTGCATTCAAAATCACGACGCCGGAATCGCGACCACCGAAATCCAGACACTTTCTCCCTCTATGGGTGTCCACAACACCCATAGAGGGAGAATCAATTATTGTGCCGAGCACAGCGAGCCCGCAAGGGGGGGGGGGGCGATCCACGTCCCCCCCCTTGTTGGGATTTTGTCGGTCGGGATTCCGGCATCGGGATTTTGAACGCCGGGATTCCGACCGCTGGGATTTAGTACCAATCCCCTTATATCTTATCTTATTCCTACCCCTTTTTGCAAAGAGGGCCCCAACATTCCAGGACTCCTACTAGCAGACACAAGAATTAAGACGCTATCTGTATTCAGTATTTAAATAATATATCTCTTAAGAAAACCTTACATGCCCCTAAAATTTATTTTGTAGGGTTCATTATGGTCGTATTATGTTATTCAAATATTTTGGCATAATTTAGCATTTAACGAGCATGGAATTCTGTATCGACGACAGTAAAAATACAACTGTTTCTGAGAAATATTTATATGTTTAGTTGGAAATATATATACTGCAGTGTTCGCAGCAACCTGATTTTAATAGAAACTGTCAGTGTCTCGGCAAGAAGACAACATATACGAGCGTGTCTATTGTATACAGTAATAATTAATCATGAATGCTTGTGAAACGACCCACCGTATTTAAGAAGATTGGTTTAATAAAAACACAAGTTCAGTTTATGTTTTTAATATCCCTGTCTCCTTACATTCTGCTGAACAATAAAAAAGAAACAATAAACCAAATAAAATTCTCACGTGATGGAAGATTTCTAGGAGAATGACAGAACGGCTATGAAGGTTATAAATTTACTTGTATGCTCATAACATTGTCAGGTAATTTTTAGGGGGAAAAAGAAATCACAGACTTAAAATAAGATATATGTGCACACGGAACCCTAATAATAAAATAGAGCATAGGGTATTCCAAAAAATAAAAAATATACAGTAATACAAAAATACTTTCAGCAACACATTTTGTAACCCTTCCATTGTATGCTTTAGACCGGGTATATCTTGTTTTATTTGGTTTTGTTCTTTATTATTCTGTTAAATATTAATGCATTTTTAAGCAACAATCCCTTAATAAAATTACAATGCTGATATTTACAATTTACAAGGTTTTTTTTCTGTTTTTTTAATCATTTGCTTGTCATGGCAGCATCTGATGTGGCCACGCCAAACTGGGCTTTCCCTGACGTGGTCGCATGTGATGCGTCCAGTCAGAAATGCCCACTGGGCACCTCTGCATCCTTGTACTCCAGTAAATGCCATGCAGTTGATCACCGCTATTTTGGTAGCCCTGCAGACAAGTGTTGGGATAATTTAGAACAGAGGTTCCCAAACTTGGGTACTTGTACCCCTAGGGGTACTCTGTAGACCAGTTGGCGGTACTTAAGAATAATATTGTTGGTAGTGGCTGAAGAAGTCTCCCGATGGTGGAAGAAGTCTCCCATTGCCATGAAGATGAACCACCTTGCGTCACTTCTGGTTCCGTCTGAAGTGTCATCAGCGTCTTCTTGTGCTTTTGCCTGACCAGCAATCCCCTGGGAGACCTTAGACATCAGCAGTCATCTGCCCAATGCTGACACGGGTGGAGGAAGCAGCAGCATTAATCCTACAGGCATTAGCGGGTACCCCGGAGACAGTACACAGCCAGAGGCTAGACACAGAGGGATCCAATTCTTGACTGCACACTCCTCCTCCGCTACTCCTTAATATAAGGACACATATCAGCAGTGGCGTAGCTATAGCTCCGCAGCCCCCGCGGTGGTGGGGAGGCGCAGAGAACATGTGGGCGCCGGGGGTCTGCGGGGCTAGTTACCACTTACCCGCTGCTGTTTGGCCCCGTGTCTTCCAGCGCCAGCTCCTGCTGCTATAATGAAAATGGACTCTTAGAAAATGGCTGCCCCCATACTGCAGACTGTTCTGTCTGCAGTATGGGGGCAGCCATTTTCTAAGAGTCCGTTTTCATTATAGCAGCAGGAGCCGGCGCCGGGAGATACGGGACCGTGACCGCAGATGCGGCCGGGCAGGTACGCCGAGGGAGGGAGGGGAGGGAGGAGAGGGAGGGAGGGCGCCGAAGGGAGGGGGGCACCGAAGAATCTGCGGCGGGAGGGCGAAAATTCGGTAGTTACACCACTGCATATAAGAAAATGCATACCGCTCCCTTCCACTCCACTCATAAGTACTATGGATATTTAAAATTGAGAGGAGGGGGTACTGAAAAATGAAAAAGCCTAATCAAGGGGAATGGGAGAGAAAAAAGGTTGGGAACTGCTGGTGTAGATGAAGCAGCCCCAGCCTCCCTGAATATAGTATATCCGGCATCTGCAGAGAAGAGCAGTTGCTGACTAAATACAAAGCTGCAATGTCGCAATGTTACGATGTTCTATAGACCAATATATCAGTTACCGATGATTTAAAAAAATATATTTTAAAAAGTAAATTTTTTAATAGATAACATACGGTGGGATAAGTTTTAAATAGATTTTCTTAATCTAATTCAATAGTTAGAAAACAAATTACAATTTCTGAGCAGTTTTTGGAAAAAAATTAAGTGTCTAAAGATGCCATTAATGAATTATGATTCTGGACTGCCATGGCAACGTTAGAGCCATGGTCGGAATCGAACCCATGACCTCAGTGCTGTGAGGCAGTAATGCTAACCATTACACCGTCCGTGCTGCCCAGAGATAAAGAAAAAAGTGAATTTGTATAACAGTGTAAAATGGTAGTGCAAAACAGGGCGCAAAGAAAGTACCTCTGCATATACTGTACTATTAATAGGAGGGATGTAAGACTTGGCCTGATTGAGAAGTGGATGCAAGGGTGACTGGAGATTTGGTGGGTGATTCTGATTGACCCGCTAAGCAGCGTAAATTTGCGGCTTAGCGAGCCTTCTAATGCGCTAGGCCGCCCACAAGAATATCTGCCCCCGCCATGGTCCGCATATACCCACCGCTTTACGAATGGATGTTTTGCATATACATTTGATCGTCACATGGATGTACTCCTATATGCTGTATCTCCCTTGTACTGTACCCTCATTTACACCGATATCACATACAGGCTGCATCTCCTCTGTACCCCAAACACATCCTGCATTTCCTGTGTCCTTGCAGAATTCTACATAATAGCCAAATGTTCAAGTTACTTCTACCAAGGACTGCGCCATAGGAAAGACACATGGAAGACCACATATATGTTATGCTGCTGCAATAGCAACAAAGCAAACAGTCTATAGGGCCAGGCGCACTAAGCTTCAAAAGTGATAAAATGGAGAGTGATAATCAACCAACCAATCAGCTCCTACCTGCCATGCCACAGACTGTGTTTGAAAAATGTCAGGCAGGAGCTGATTGGTTGGTTGTTTATCACTCTTCACTTTATAACTTTTGAAGCTTAGTGCATCTGGTTTGTGTTTTGCCCAAAATGGAGGGGCTTAAGGACATGGGGGCAGAGCTTTTAAACCCATGTGAAGTGATGAAGGGGATTGTGTTAATGCACCATCCAATCAGCTCCTAACTGTCATTCCTTACACCCAGCCTGAAAACTGTCAGGCTGCATTAGCACCTTTCACTTTATCACTTCACCAGGCTTAATACATCTGTCCCATGGTGCCTGGTTCTGCCACAATCTGCAGTATGGTGTGTGTAATATATGTGTGGCATATGTAGGCAGGCGTACACATGGGACAGCTCCACCTTCTCCGTGGTTATGCATATGCCTTTGTCTAAATATACTGGGTCAATGCATGTACTCATACACTGACAGATCCATCTTGATTGACAGCTGCCACCAATGCTCACACAAGATAAAAGTGGTGATGGTAGTGGGGACTTGGGGCATACAGACACAGCGACCCATCCTCCATGCTGAGTGATGACTTATCCCCTTGAGTGGTCAAATAGAGTGTGGGTTTTATACCATCCAGGTTGGATACAGTACGGGTCAGATACAGTGCAGAGTCCAGTTACTGTGACAGGAGGTGCGGGTGGTGTCTTGGGTGTGGTATAACACACAGACAGTCGGGATTCCAACAGTCATTAGCCCGATGTTGGAATCCCGACTGCACAGTGGGGGGAGCACAACGATGCCCCTTGCAGGCTCGCTGCGCTCGCCACACTGCGGGCACAGTGGCTCACTGCGCTCGCCACCTATTTTATTCTCCCTCTATGGAGGTCGTGGACCCCCACGAGGGAGCAGTCGGGACTGCGACGTCGGGGTAATGACTGTCGGTATCCTGACTGTTGGTGAGTCACCCGGCACCCGGTGTCTTAGTGAGTGGGTGACTACACTGTCTCCAGTGCGGGGTGTGGGGTGGAGTGTGTGACTGTGGTGACGGTACTGCTGTGGTGTCAGGAGTTCCGGTGGTGTCGGCAGTGTGGGGACGTTGGTGGCATTGGAAATGGCCTTAACGTGGGGGTGTCTGCATTTTTTCCAGTGTAGAGGTGCTGGCAGTGTGGGGTTCTTGAGGTGTCGGCCCTGCAGGGGTACCAGCAGTATTGGCATTGCGGGGTTGCTGGCAGTGATGGTAGTGCAGGGGAGGGGGTGTCCTCTGTGTATTGGGGGCCACCATCTTCAGCGGTCACCTAATGCTTTTCCTGAAGCCAGCTCCCAGTTGGCCCAAATCTCATTTCCAATCTATCAATCCATGCAGCACCCTTGTTCTGATTAAGCCACTCCCACCTTTCCCACCACCAATCTGAGAATCAGGACGGATCCCACCAGGGTCCCAGTCACGGTCTTACAGGACTAACTAACTGCGGAAGGCCTGTGAATAATAGGCAGCAGGTGTCTCACCTTGTGTGTGTGTGCGCAGATTTACATGAATAATACCGTAACTTTAACCTCACATTTGCATTTTGGCTTGTAAATATTTGCCAGGGTGAACGGGGTTAATTGGACTCATCGCAATGGCATATTTGCCCGTCTCCGCTCACACACACACCAATTCCCTTTCCGTATGAATATATTGTGCGTCTTCAGCTTCATTTATCCTCACCTACGTTGCTGCAGGAATTCAGGGTACTGGAAATGTATTGCAGAACTCATTTCAGCCTTTCTGCCAACAGCATCCTGGGGATAAGAGAGACAGCTCCTGGCATTCTGCATACACCAGACAAATCACAGCCACAAAGCGCCGCACCTTCTGAGGCTGCCACTCACTTGTTATGGTATCGGGAACAACTGAAGCAAGCGAAATCTCAGGGTGAAACCATGTAGTTACTTTAAAGCATGCTGTTTGTGCTGGCTGCGGCAGTGTGTGGCTTGTGGAACAGGCTGCAAATGACAAACAACTTCACTTTTTATATCAAAACAAATAAGCGTGGAGAGGAAAACTGTCTGGGCTTCTGTTCTATGGTCGCTTGTCAACGTTTTCCAATGTGTCGTATTATATAACCTGCTGACAATTACCCATGCGATTGTTCACCCATGCAGTTATTTATCTAGGCATGTCTTCAAAGTCACCGAAACAAATGACGGTAGCTTACGAGATACCAAAACAGACACATTGTCACGCCATACCGGGGAAGTTGCAGGATAGAAATAGCTATATACATAAAAGGCTAACTACAGATGGAGCCGGCCTCATGCTTGCAGGGGCTGGAGATAGAATCGCCAGCTACCGCCAGGCACTGCCATCTGTCGGAAGGGGGCGCCGCACAAGACGCTTGCACGCCCCATTCTGACGGACCTCCCTGCTGCCGTTCGCCGCCTCCCCGGTCCCCATTGCCGGCCCCCACCGCCTCCCTGAACCCCCCCCTAACCCTGCCAGTCTCCCTGAAGCGGAGACGGACTGGGTCACGCCGCCCAGCCGCCGAGTGACTTGGACGTGCGTCCGTGTGAGACGCTCGCGCGTCCCAGTCTAATGGAGTCCCTCGCCACCAGCGCTCGCCAGCAGGGACATTCTGACGAGCGCTGGCAGTGAATGAGAGGGGCTCCATCTGTACCTCTCACCTTTATAAGGTGAAGTACCAACAGTGACCACTTGAGGCCACTCGATAGATTAAGAGATCATAACAGAAAGTGCAAGCAATATTTGCAGGGACACTGCTCTGTTTCAAACTTGCTGGATATGGGGAGAGGGAGCTGTAAAGACAGAGATTAAAGGTAGGAGCAGATAGGCGGCAGAATGTACTATGATAAAAATGTGGTAAAACCCCCGTTGCCGCCGCTGCCTCCTCTAGCGTCTTAAAAAACTGTCTGCTCTAAGGGGGTGGCCATTTTGTGATGGACATTTTGTCATAAGGAGCCAGGAGGAGCGCCGGACTAGTAGATCTGCGGTCCCGACTCCTGGCCGGAGTACAGAGCGGCGGCGGGATAGCAATAGCCCTCTGCAGGTAGTGTCAGCGTAACAATAGCCCCTGCAGTCCCCGGCGCCCACACTTACTTGGCGCCTCCCCGCCACCATGGGGTCTGCGGCATTATTGTTACGCCACTGATATATATATATCTATCCATACAGATGTGTGTCTTCCGTAGCTCCAGGCTCACCTGTGAGGAAGAAGATCCAGCTACTAATGTGACAGAACGTGAAAGGGCAGAGAGTTTCCCTACGAAGCTGACATTGGATCAGGGAAAATATCTGTACATTGACACCAGAGCTCACCGACAGGGGCGTAACTAGATATTTGTAGGCCCCCTAGCAAAAGTTTGTAAGGGCCCCCTATTTAGCAACTGATGGTGATAAATGTATGTAAAACATATTACTTAGACCGTAAAGATGGGCCCCCTTCAGCTCTGGGCCCCATAGCAGCTGTACACCTACTACTGTAGGCAATTACAAACAGTTGAAACGGTAAGAGGGCCCTGCTCGCAAGCTTACAATCTATAGGAAAATGCAAGTGTTAACGAGTGTCCACTAAATGGATCCAATGGGTTCCATTTCCACAATGAGCCTCATTCAGGTGCAGTCTCAACTTCGATGGTGTCGCAACTGAGTGATTATTGACAGACTGCACTGTCATCCTGGCAGAAGTTACTATATTACATACTTTCCTATCCTTCCGAAATGGCTGGGAGGGTCCCGAAACTTGGATCCCCCTCCCGGCTCCCCAGAAAGGTGGGCAAACCTTCTGCATTTATCGAGACCCCCGTATTAGCCACCGCACCCAATCCCTTTGCCGGTCAAGTACAGGCATTCGCGGCTCTTTGGGGAGGGGTTAAAAATGATGCAAATTGCGTAATTCAATACCACTTTTTCCACCAAGAGTCATGAATCACAGCATTTACCGGAATGGGGGCGGTGCTTAATGATGGCAAGCCCCACCCCCGGAAAAGCTGCAGAGAGTCTCCACTCCGGGGCTTCTCCTGGAGAGGAGACACTTAAGGCAAGTATGCTATATTATATCTGTTATTGAAGATGAACAGTATTTAGCATTACTGCATAATTTGTATGCGCAAATTAGTTTTTGGTTTGGTATCTGGCCAAATATTTGTAAAATTATAATTTTTTTTTTAATTATAAAGCATGTGTTTGGTACATCCCTAATAAAATTCCAGGAAATCCTGGATAGAGAAGTGATTTGTCTCGTTGAATAATGATCTCTTAAATGCGGTATCAGTCCGGACATGATCTGACCCAGCTGTTCAGCCATCATGCAGAAGTGTCAGTTAAAATAACAGGGGGCAGGTAACAGCAATGACGGGGACTGTTATCAGTTATCTGTATTGGATATCAATTGCTTGTGCTAATGAAGCCACAGATCAGATCAATGCTAGTAAAAGAGACAGCTATTAGCAAATTAATTTGGACTTCATTAATATGATTTTACAATATATATATATATATATATATATATATATATATATATATATATATATGTGAAAAAATGCTTAGAGCCTGGCGACTACAGTTTAAAATAATATATTTAAATAGGCTTAGTGTTTAAAAAATAAATACATTTATTTTACAGTACAAAATATATAATCAATAACAATAGGGGTAGGGATATCTCAATAAAAATACGGAGAAAATTCATATATAATAAAGTGCTGGAGGTGACATAAGAATTGCTAAAACGTATTTAAATTGATAAGAGGTAATAAGAGATATTTCATAAAAAGGATAAGATGCACGATAAGATAAAAGAAAATGGTGGAATCGCTTAGCTTAGGGTGTGGAGAACACAAGAGTTCAGAAGCTGCCCGACATGTTTCGTCTCAAAAGGACTTCCTCAGGGAAGTCCTTTTGAGACGAAACATGTCGGGCAGCTTCTGAACTCTTGTGTTCTCCACACCCTAAGCTAAGCGATTCCACCATTTTCTTTTATCTTATCGTGCATCTTATCCTTTTTATGAAATATCTCTTATTACCTCTTATCAATTTAAATACGTTTTAGCAATTCTTATGTCACCTCCAGCACTTTATTATATATGAATTTTCTCCGTATTTTTATTGAGATATCCCTACCCCTATTGTTATTGATTATATATTTTGTACTGTAAAATAAATGTATTTATTTTTTAAACACTAAGCCTATTTAAATATATTATTTTAAACTGTAGTCGCCAGGCTCTAAGCATTTTTTCACATTTACCTCGTTCCAATAGTGACAGCACACCACTGTCCTTTTAGGACCTGAGCAGACACCCCTAAAACTAGTAGTAGGGGGAACAGTTTTTTGATTAGGCACCCAGCTCCTCTCTCATCTGTTGTATTACTTGGCGCTGACCCTCCCTTCTCTCTTGTACCTATATATATATATATATATATATATGCAGATTTTTGATTCATGGGGAATTTAAACTAAGAATGTTAACTTTCCTCTTAATTTATTGCCCTTTTGTTGCAAACATTACTTATAGCCTGACTACATTATTACTTATATGAGAACTGATAGGGTAGTGTTATATTGTACATCAATCACCTCGAATGCCGTAAAACACAGCGGCAAGAAACACTAGTTAATTATCCCCGACTTCCAGCACCATGTATTGCATTTAAAAATATACTCTTTCCATAATGCATAAATGATGGAATGCACTCAAGTGCAAGTTAATCTGAATATCAATGTTTAAAAATGCCTCTCACAAAGAAAAACAGAAATAGAGGAAAGGCGCCAGTACAAGTTGGCATGTTTGCAATGCAGGAGTGACCTTTGCAGTATTCAGGGGTAAAAGGTCAAATAACAAAGGCAGCAGGGAGTTTGGTGTTCTTGTTTTAGCCGAATAAAAGTCTTTCTTAGCGCCGACATTGCCCGAATGAGCCACTTTGGTCATACCTAATTCGCCACTGGATTACATTATTTACTAGTAAGATTAGAGTAATTAATAAATTAATTAGGTGAACCCACTTACAGGAGGAGCAGTTGCATTGGGGTTGGTCGGTAAGCACACAATTCAACATTTAGCGGCCTATGCCCTTGACAATGTGAGTGACTTTGCCATGTCGGGACTTGCCATGCCAAGCCATGTCGGGACTAACCTAGTGCTTAGGAAAAGTGAAGCCACTCCCACCGCCATCCAAATATGGCATTCAATTGCCACGCTAACTAGCAGGAAGTATATACTGCACCTACTCATCTACTCATCATTGTCTAGAATCTTTAGAGTTGGGAGGTATCAGTAAGTGATGCAATTACCACGCTGATTCTATATCAGTATATTAGGAAGCACACAAGTTACCATAATATAACCCTTCTCTCACCAGTGGGAATCACTGAAGAGAGAGAGAGAGAGTTTAAGAAAGTCGCTTTAACAGAACCCAGTATAATCTTCCTCCACCCCCCAGAACTTCATTTTGTGATTGGCAATCTCCTTAGAAGGTGTGGGAGACTCCACATTTTTTGTGTAGTCACCTGGACTCCTGTATTGAGTAAATCTCCTGCATCGTAGTGAAGCGGTCAGGATGTGGAGTCAATACCATGAATCGCTAGTCAATAGAGAGAGGGTGGTGGAGCCAATATGAAGCATTCTTCGACAAGCCAAGAGAGGAGATACAGATAACCGCTCTGGGGTGGGGCCTAAGGGGTCACATATCTTGGCTTTGACCACAGAGTGATGACATACATCCCTGGGTTTCTCCTCTACTGGCTTCTCTGGGGAATTGACAAACATCGCCCCAGTAATTAGGTGGAATGTGAATTTAAAAATATAGATGGGTTTTGACGAGTTTCGCTGACAAATCAGCATTTTGAAAAAATCTACTTGAACCTCGTGGAGAGATAAAGTGGACGGAGATAAATTACCAACCAACCGGCTCCTGTCTCTTTTAAAAAATAGAATGTAACATAGTAGTTTGGAGCTGATTGGCTGCCCACTTTACCACTCTCCATAGACCCTTTGAGGAACTTCCTCGCTTGCACGTCCTACAGACTTCTCCAGTAATTAATTAGTTAAATGGAGATTTCTATTTAAGTCCAAAGCATATTGCAGGAAAAATAACGCAAACCACAGCCCCAAAATATGAACAACAGTAAAACATGTACAAACAGGAAGCGCTTTGATTAAGCCTACTAATTCAAAATTAGTACAAGAATCTTCCTTGAGCTTGCGTATTCTATTGTTTCCAGAATAATTTGAGCTATTTTAACATTTTTCGAGCATAATTCCTCTGGTAACAGGGCTTCCTCTGATTGTAAATTACGTTAATGAAAGGTGTGGCCCAGTGTCTGTTTTGGCAGTGATACTTATATCTTTTGTTTAAAAAAACTCAAAAGTGTTGGCTTTCCTGCCCGGCCTTCCTTAGTGTTTTTTCTGTTTTGGTAATGTGATGACAGACTTACTGTGTGTTTCCTTGTGTGTATGGTAACAGATGTTTATGTGAATAACAGACTTTTTTATGAAGGCATATACTTTATAGCCAAATACTAATTAAAAATAATTGCATGTAAGCATTTTTGTTTATTCCCCGTTGTGCATCTTTAATCATTTCAAATCACCTGCAGTTGAAAACTGAGGCACATATTTGATACTGCAATTATAGTAGGACATCTGACTGTATATTAAAAGTAGAATACTAAAAGGGGGGAAAAAAGAAAGATAAAAAAAAAATCTCATAATCTCATTTTCAGTTATGCACCAAAAGTACAGCAAACAAACCAAGTGCAGTAATGTTGCTGTGATCGTTCCAAGAAAATATATCTTGTACACAGATGGGGTCATATTTAGAAGTGCTCCGTATTGGGAATTTCTATATGCTTGCCCACATCTTAATTGCCTATACTCCTTGTTTCTGCGGGAGACACATTTTTTCGGTTATTCCCCCACACCCCCGAAACAGTAACATACCATAACATACCCCCAACCTTGTTGTTGCTGGAAGTGGGACATGCCGCACTGAAGGCCCGACTGTGCCAAAAAGGGGATTTGCACACATAAAAGGGGTGGGGCTTTGGGCACAACTACTGCAATCCCCCTACATCCCTAGGAAGGAATGCGGGGATAAGAACAGGGAATCTGTTATTACTGCAGAGGGGGCGGGGCCCAATGATGCGATTCTATGCTAGGTATGTCATTTTAATCCCACCTCTATGCAAATATTGTCCAATTGCAGCAGCTTTCCTGCAAAGGAGAGTGGCCTAGTGACTTGACTAGCCCCGTCCCCATTACTGCCCACCTGCTTGTCCTATCTGGGCATTTCCGGGAGAAGGAAACATTTAAATAGGTAAATAAGACCCACATATTGATTTCCCACTAAATATCACTTTACTTATTATTTATACTGGAAAACAGGTTAATGGTAACCTCGGCCTCCCCTTGCCTTCCGTTGTCACCCTCTGCCTCCACCACTCACAAGTTCTGACACTGGGACTTTGCATTTATCTAGATATTCTATGCAGTGAATACAGTCGTGTACGCAGATATTGCACATCCATTGTAGAACATTTAAAATGACAATACTATAGATACCAAATTTCACATCAAAATATACCTAAAAAAAAAACACAAAGGCAGGCTGTATGAATATTTTTGGCAATTAGTATTTTTTATTTTTATTTTCTTGCGCTGCTATTTAAGATTTATATTTCTTCACAGTTTAGTTGCTTACCATGAAAACAACAGACACATACCACATAAAAGAGTGAGCAGAGATGCTTCAGAATGTCCCTATGAGCTCTGCTTTCCTATCACATGCTGACAGCTGTGAGCTTTTGTATTTGGGAGTCATGTTTTGTAATCTTTGGAGAGATTTAGAAAATTAGATACTGATACTGTAGTTGGAAAAATGACTAGGTGGGAGAACACACCATGGATTCAAGAGCAAACAGGTCTTGTCGGAGGTGAGAAAGTAAAATAGCCTGTACTTCCCAATGAGTTTGAATCGTCTCTTTCTCTCTCTCTCTCTCTCTCTCTCTCTCTCTCTCACTTAGTGTTGCAGAGGGCCCCATACAGGGGTACAAGTATGGCGGTACGGTACCGGTAAAGCATATTGTGCCGGTACCCCGTACCGCCATAACAAACACCCCCCCCCCAAATGCTTACTACACATGCGCGCATATGTAAGTGGCGTGGGGCCACAGCTGATTTCCTTCGTAGGGGAGGGGAGCGCATTGCGCGTCTCTCCTTCCCCTCCCTGTGTCACTGTGACTGGGCTGTCAGCCAATCAGAGCTCGCAGGCTGGCAGACAATCAGGAGCCAGCCCATGAGATATGATTGGCTGACGGCCCAGTCACACAGTCAGGGACACAGTGAAGCCGGGGAAGAAGAGATGCGCGATACGCTCCCCTCCCTTCCCCGGACACAGCCAGCACTGCAGGAGTCAGACACAGAGGGTGAGTTGTGCTGCGGCTGGCTTTTTCTGGAACTGTGAGGACATTTATGTGTGGCACTGTGGGGGCATATCTGGCACTGGGGGCATACTTGGCACTGTGGGGGCATATGATATCTGGCACTGTGGTGGCATATGCTATCTGGCACTGTGGGGGCATATGATATATGGCACTTTGGGGGCATATGATATCTGGCACTGTGGGGGTATATGATATCTGGTACTGTGGGAGCATATGATATCTAGCACAGGGGGCATATGTGTGGCACTGTGGGTGCATTTCTGGCACTGTGGGGGCATATGATATCTGGCACTGGGGGCATATGTGTGGCACTGTGGGAGCATATCTGGCACGGTGGGGGCATATTATTAATGGGCATCAGTTGTGCGGCAGCGGTGCAATGGGCATTATGGTGTGAGGCATAATGTGTAACGGGCATTATGGCATGGGTCATATTGGGTGTTTTGGGTGTGTGACACGTAACAGGCATTACTGTGTAAATTTTAGCCGCGCGCCTTCGTCGTGCAATATTCCTGTTTGTAGTTTATGTGGCTCCTACATTTTGTGTGCAGGATGCAATGTACAAGCCCAAACAGAAATGTCATCGTGTTCTAAAGTTTTGTCATGTAGCCACTCCCTCTAGTGTCATATGACCACACCCCTGACCACGTACATTTTTTTACGCGCACCTTTGCCGTGTAGCACAGTACTGCTAAGTAATTTTTTCTGCTTGCACCACTGGCCCCATATGTGACAGACATCAGTCCCACATCTGTCTTCCTCTGACACTCAATTTTCTTGTACATTATGCCCATACTGGAAGTTGGATAGAGCTGTTAGGAGGGGTTTACTCCACATACTCCGCTGCTCATGTACTAACTAGACTGACACAATAGCCCATTATAAAGTATAATAGCTGTATGTTTAAATCTGAGGAATTATGGGTCCAATTCTGGTTCAAACGGAGTGAACCGAATTCATCACCTGGCCTGATGGTCTGGGTTTGCGCATGTGCATTTCTCCCCATGTGCAAATCCATGCAGATGCCGGTCCCCCTAGGCCGGATCCCACCGCCACCAGTATTGGCATCGACAGGATCGTCGTAATGTGGACGGCATTTACAGTCACTTGGGTAAATGTGTAACCTTCATACATTGTCAAATGTATTTTCAGGATAATAAATAAAAATACTAATTTTTTTTGCTGTAAAAGTATGCACTGTATATATCTATATTTTCTTTGGAATTAAATAAGCTAATTCCTTATACTCCTTTCACATTACAGCTAAATACTGGTATATTACCGATTTTTTAGGGGTTTAAAACGGTTCTAGCTGTAATGTGAAAGGTCCGTTCTGAATTTACCGGTTTAAGAAAACTGGTAATTCAAAACAGGTTAAAAGCAGTGTCCTACCCGTTTCAGAGCCGATCCAGTGTGTAGCGTGGACGGCTCTGAAACGGTATTCTAACCACATGACTGTAATCAGGCAGGTGATAGGCTGTCTCCCTGACTACACTCTACCGTCTCTGCAGAGTATGGGAACCAGGGGGTCACTTCGCTGGATGGGCGGATAGTGGCAGGGTCCCTGCGGAGGATGGGAACTATCCTCCGCAAGAACCCCACTGTTGTCTGCCTGTCCGGCGCAGTGACCCCTTGCCCCCCCCCGCCCGGACCCCGATGCTACTATTGCTGCGATGCTACCCTCTCCTCCCCCCATCCCCCGCTCCTCCTCCTCTCCGGTGGCTGGGGACACAAGATTCCGCACACAAGACGGTAGTGATGGCTGTGGTTGGCAGCGAGAAGCGGCCTGAGGCCAGAGCATGGCGCTCCTGTTTCAGCGTCTTCCTCCTCTCCTCAGGCCAGTTCGGGTCCTTCCATCCCCCAGAGGCAGCTAATGAGGACTCTGAGTCCTGGTGGGTGTGAGGGATATTGAACACGGACAGGTGTCTGTTCTATTTCCCAACTAATCAGCACCACAGAGGGGTGACAGCTCTCTGCTCCTCCAGCCCCTCCACACCGATGACATCACATAATCCGCCTGTCTGATATAAAGACAGGAGGACCGGCAACCTGGGTGATTGGCTACTGGCAGCTTAAACTCCTGGCTGGGACTTTCTATCATCTGCATCAGGCCACAGATCTACCAAACAGGGACACCAGGTACATATACAATAAGTACAATATGATTCATCCCCACAGTGATTTGTCACCCTGCTGTCACCTCCACGTATCCCATCACTGCTGCGCTGTCACAGGGTTGTCACTGTGTTCAAAAACGGGTTAAATGTGAAAGGTACAAAACCGGTATTGAAACGGTAATATACCGGTGACAACATGCAATGCAAAAGTGGTTTAACTAGCTTTAGACCCGTTTTAAGAAACGTTTACAAAAATGGGTTGAAAGCAGGTTTGCAATGTGAAAGCAGCATTACACAAACCCAGCTGGGATTTACTTCAGTTGAGATACATTTAATACCGTAAGAAGCTTATTGATGATGATTATGGCAGACTTGCAGTCATATGGTAGAGTGGAGTCTTCTCTGGAAAGCTGTAGTACAGTATCGCCTGTTCACCAGGGTGGTGCTTCTACTGTATATGCAAAGTTTCATGTAAAGTAAGGTATAGGAGGCACAGGAGACAGTGACTCGCTATCATCCAAAGTCAAGAAATGGAATTGTCGTTTAATGTTGCCCAAGTAGCGAAGTGCGGTTAATCTCAGGGGATGCATCTTTTAAGATAATATAACATCCTGACATTTTATGTAATTTTGTTCTATTTGAATTATTAAATCGTAATAAAATACTTTTTACATTTAAATGAAATGCCCTTGTATTGAAATTTAGCAATTTTTTTTTTTAGGAATCAACTAATAAATGCCATACATCGCTGTCAGGTCTGCTGGTATCACCTCAAGGCCATCTGCGCCCCTCCTGGCCACCTATTACACTCCTGAGTCCTGTATTGCTATCTATAAACAAACACTCCATGCTGTTCTGCTTTATGGATGTGGCCATCTTTGATTTCCTCAATAATCCATCTCCAGAACCACCAGTCACATGATTCAGCCAACCTATCAGTGCACAGGGTGCCATGAAATACTTCAGCTAGGAATTGTTGGTTGCACATTGTCAGAATTACTCTCATCCTTAAGGAGAAAGTCTCCGGGCTCTGGTACTGTTGTGGAATTATCAAGAGCCCTGTTCCTGACTGCAGTATCTCCCACCAGCATTACCCGGTGCTCTGTTCCTGACTGCAGTAACTCCCACCAGCATTACCCGGTGCTCTGTTCCTGACTGCAGTATCTCCCACCAGCATTGCCCAGTGCTCTGTTCCTGACTGCAGTATCTCCCACCAGCATTACCCGGTGCTCTGTTCCTGACTGCAGTAACTCCCACCAGCATTACCCGGTGCTCTGTTCCTGACTGCAGTATCTCCCACCAGCATTGCCCAGTGCTCTGTTCCTGACTGCAGTATCTCCCACAAGCATTACCCGGTGCCTTTGTTCCTGACTGCAGTATCTCCCTCCAGCATTACCCAGTGCTCTGTTCCTGACTGCAGTATCTCCCACCAGCATTACCCGGTGCTCTGTTCCTGACTGCAGTATCTCCCACCAGCATTACCCGGTGCTCTGTTCCTGACTGCAGTATCTCCCACCAGCATTACCCAGTGCTCTGTTCCTGACTGCAGTATCTCCCACCAGCATTACCCGGTGCTCTGTTCCTGACTGCAGTATCTCCCACCAGCATTACCCGGTGTTCTGTTCCTGACTGCAGTATCTCCCACCAGCATTACCCGGGGGTCTGTTCCTGACTGCAGTATCTCCCACCAGCATTACCCAGTGCTCTGTTCCTGACTGCGGTATCTCCCACCAGCATTGCCCAGTGCTCTGTTCCTGACTGTAGTATCTCCCACCAGCATTACCCAGTGCTCTGTTCCTGACTGCAGTATCTCCCACCAACATTACCCAGTGCTCTGTTCCTGACTGTAGTAGCTCCCACCAGGGGATGCGGTCATCTATTAGAATGAACTTAGGTCTACAGTCATTAGGTCGACCCCACTAGGTCGACTGGCAGGAAGGTCGACCTGACTTAAGGTCGACATGGGCCAAGGTCGACATGACTTAAGGTCGAATTTGCATAAAGGTCGACATGAGGAAGGTCGACTGGTCATAACGTCGACATGGGTTTTTCACTGTTTTTTGAGCCGACATGTGCCGACAGGAGGTATTTCATGCCCTACCATCCACTAGGGCGTGGTGGGAGAATAAAATAGTGTGCCGAGCGCAGCGAGGCACTGTGCCCGAAGCATCGCGAGCGAAGCGAGCAATGCGAGGGTCCGATTCTCATTGCCAACTGTGTCCATGTCGACTGTGTCGACATTCGGATCAAAAAACAGTGAAAAACCCACGTCGACCTTATGACCAGTCGACCTTCCTCATGTCGACCTTTATGCAAATTCGACCTTAAGTCATGTCGACCTTGGCCCATGTCGACCTTAAGTCAGGTCGACCTTCCTGCCAGTCGACCTAGTGGGGTCGACCTAATGACTGTAGACCTAAATGCAGTCTGACGAATGATCCCATTCCCCCACCAGCATACCTCCCAACATCTGACTCTTATTAATCGGGACACTTGCGCGGTGGCATGGCCTAGCAGGATGTCGTGCCCTCAGCCACGTTTTTCACCTCTCTGCATCGCTGAGTGGATCCTGTTACCCAGCATTACCCAGTGCACTGTTCTTGACTGCATTATCTCCCACCAGCATTACCTGGTGCTCTGTTCCTGACTGCAGTATCTCCTACCAGCATTACCCAGTGCTCTGTTCCTGACTGCAGTATCTCCCACCAGCATTACCCGGTGCTCTGTTCCTGACTGCAGTATCTCCCACCAGCATTACCCGGTGCTCTGTTCCTGACTGCAGTATCTCCCACCAGCATTACCCGGTGTTCTGTTCCTGACTGCAGTATCTCCCACCAGCATTACCCGGTGCTCTGTTCCTGACTGCAGTATCTCCCACCAGCATTACCCAGTGCTCTGTTCCTGACAGCAGTATCTCCCACCAGCATTACCCAGTGCTCTGTTCCTGACTGCAGTATCTCCCACCAGCATTACCCGGTGCTCTGTTCCTGACTGCAGTATCTCCCACCAGCATTACCCGGTGCTCTGTTCCTGACTGCAGTATCTCCCACCAGCATTACCCAGTGCTCTGTTCCTGACAGCAGTATCTCCCACCAGCATTACCCAGTGCTCTGTTCCTGACTGCAGTATCTCCCACCAGCATTACCCGGTGCTCTGTTCCTGAATGCAGTATCTCCCTCCAGCATTACCCGGTGTTCTGTTCCTGACTGCAGTATCTCCCACCAGCATTACCCGGTGCTCTGTTCCTGACTGCAGTATCTCCCACCAGCATTACCCGGTGCTCTGTTCCTGACTGCAGTATCTCCCACCAGCATACCTCCCAACATCTGACTTATTAATCGGGACACTTGCGCGGTGGCATGGCCTAGCAGGATGTCGTGCCCTCGGCCAAGTTTTTCACCTCTCTGCATCGCTGAGTGGATCCTGTTACCCAGCATTACCCAGTGCACTGTTCTTGTCTGCAGTATCACGCAAACCAAATTGTTAAAGACATACTGTATGTGATGTATTCCTGGCAGAGTCATGTACTCATACTGTACATACACTATACATGAATTGCAGCTTTTCGTAGTGAATTATGGATATTGGCGCAAGATTTAAATAAGACCCTTTGGGCTACATTTACTAAAGTGCAAGTTTATAGAAGTAGGGATGTTTCCCATAGCAACCAATCCGAATTGAGTTATTATATTCAAGAAGGTGCCAGATAAATGATAAGTACACCAGGTATGTTACACGCACATTAGTGAATATATCACTCGGGGCAAAATGTACTAAGCCTTGAAAAGTGATAAAGTGAAGAGTGTAAAGTTACCAGCCAATCAGCTCCCAACTGCCAGACCACAGGCTGGGTTTAAAAATGACAGTTAGGAGCACATTGGCTGGTTATTTATCACTCTCTATTTTGATTAGGCCATCTGCGCATGACAAAGATGAGCACCTGAAATTAGGGGCACGACTTACTGCAAGGATTGTGATCTTGTGGGGAATGTCAAACCCAAGAGCCACTCCCCTATTTCCGTCATGCTCGGGGCTTGCTCTGCACTATGAGGGGGCACCAAGATAGGGGGGTACTAATTACCTGTCCCAGGCCTGATGGAGAGGCCCAGTGGGCCCCCCATTGCCTTCCAGCAGCAGCTGCTGCAACAACTCTTGTCAACGCAGCACATGCTGCTGTGTACTGGGCTGCAGTGTGGCCAGGGAGAATGGCCAAACCTCCAATGAGTAAGCCACGCCCCCTGAAAAGTACCTAGGCCCAGTCAGACTCTCTACTACCCAGCACTTACTCCAAGTCTTGTGAAGGTGATTAACCAGGACCAAATGGCCTTACAGTATGTATACTAATATGCTATAGGACTTATCTTTTTATAATGTGCAGTAGCAATGGCAGACAGGAAAAAACAGAACCGGCAAATTAACCACAAACAACTGAATCCCGACACATATCACACAGTGGCTGGCAAAGGCTTAATCCTTCATGAAGGAAATGATAGCTGGGTGATTTAAGGACACATCCTTTCAGTACACTGTAAACAGGGAAGGATGTGTTAAATAAAGAGTAAATGGAGGAAATTATACATAAAACAAAGTTAAACAAACGTGTTAGCCAACACCTCTTACCCTGTCCGTAGAGTTCCATGAACTGGAATACCGCATATCTTCATTTTTGCAGAATGACTACGTTGAGAGACTACAAAGTCTTTTGATACATCAGGACCGAACTGTTTATTTTCTATTTTATTATTCTTAGATCAAAGTCTTAGTTTGTCGTTTTTCAACACCTTTTCCTTATCTGTTTGTATATTGTAAGACTCCTTTTCTGAAGGACAAGTATCCAGCATAATGGGAAACATGACCAGCAGTGTTTTGCGCCTTGGCTGCTGTCAAATTGAGGGGGAGAAGTATCCGGTCATTTTTTAAAACACAGCCTGAAAAAAAACAAGGAGCTGATTGGTTGGTCCTTTTTCTCTCTCCGTGGCTTGATACATTTCCCCTTTATGAAGACTATAAAAAAGTGGGCTACATGTAAAGAAGTCAGTATTTACCCTGAATGCAAAAAAACAGAAATGTACTGTATGTGCACACCTTGCATTTCAACGTGGTTTGTTCCAAATTATACCCCTTTCAGACCTACACCAAAATCCCAGCTTTTTGCACATGAACGTGCATCAACCAGGGATTTTGTTATGTCTGAAAGGGTCAACCGGGTTTAAAACTAGGGTCTCCGACCCTTCTTTTTACCTGGATTGAGGACCCGGGACTTACGACCCGGGTCGACCCTTTCAGACGTAAGAAAATCCCATGTTTTTCATCAAGTTACCAGGTAGACCTGCTTTACCTGGTAAATTGCTGCTGTAAGTGTGAAAGGGTGCAGGCTGCACCTGGGGGAATGACCCAGTAGTTAAAATGCTGGGTAATTCCCTGAGTACATGTCTGAAAGGAGTATGATTTTTTTTTTTACATTTTTCTTAGCGCATCTGCCCGAGTGATTCAGAATCGTAACATTTCCCATGAGGGGGGTGGGGTCTAATAAGTCAAAAAGTAGGTAAGTATGTCTAAAGTTCATGATTTACAGCTTACTGTACCTATACTTTGCATTTGTCACCATTACTGTATGTTTGATAAAATATCTTGGATTACTGTCTAACAGGGGAAATACCATTTTAGCATCTTTGTTTTTACCTTATACTGTACTATGCTACACTACTAGTGGTGCATTATATATAATAAGGGTTTTAAGGATGATAACCCGGGTTTCTGGCCAAAAATGGGGCCCCGGCCTTTTTCTATAATATCTCAGCAGCAATAAGTATGACCTTGACAAAAGATAAAGTGATGTAGAGTAACTGCATGGATGAAAGGATTATTATATAATCCAATGAACTTTGAGTGATTTTCCAGCTGTTTATTGCAATTCCTTGGAGCTAGGAGCTTGCAGAGTGTATGTGTGATTTCACACCCAGAGTGTATATTCAACTTACAGTTGTGCTCATAAGTTTTCATACCCTAGCAGAATATGTGATTTCCTGGCCATTTGTCAGAGAATATGAATGATAACTCACAAACTTTTCTCTCACTCATGGTTAGTGGTTGGGTGAAGCCATTTATTGTCAGACAACTGTGTTTACTCTTTTAAAAACATAATGACAACAGAAACTACCCAAATGACCCGGATCAAAAGTTTACATACCCCAGTTCTTAATACCGTGTGCCCCCTTTAACATCAATGACAGCTTGAAGTCTTTTGTGGTAATTGTGGATGAGGCTCTTTATTTTCTCAGATGGTAAAGTTGCCCTTCCTTCTTCTTGGCAAAAAGCCTCCAGTTCCTTTAAATTCTTGGGCTGTCTTGAATGAACTGCACGTTTGAGATCTCCCCAGAGTGACTTAATCGTATTGAGGTCAGGAGACTGAGATGGCCACTCCAGAACCTTCACTTTACTCTTCTGTAGCCAATGACAGGTCGACTTGGCCTTGTGTTTTTAATCATGGTCATGTTAGAACGTCCAAGTACGTCCCATGCGCAGCTTCCGGGCTGAGGAGTGCAAAATTTCCCCAAGTATTTTCTGACAACCCGCTGCATTCATCTTGCCATCAATTTTGATCAAGTTTCCAGTGCTTTTGTCTGATCCACCTCCGTGTTTCACAGTAGGAATGGTGTAACTTTCATCATAGACCTTGTTGACTCCTCTCCAAATGTAACGTTTATGGTTGTGGCCAAAAAGTTTAATTTTGGTCTCATCACTCCTAATGACTTTGGTCCAGAAGTTTTGAGGCTTGTCTCTGTGCTGTTTGGAGTCTTGTAAGCGGGATGATTTGTGGCATTTGCATAGTAATGGCTTTATTCTGGCAACTCGACCATGCAGCCCATTTTTATTCAAAAGCCTCCTTATTGTGCATCTTGAAACAACCACACCACTTTTTATCATAGAGTCCTGTATTTCAGCTGAAGTTATTTGTGGATTTTTCTTTGCATCCTGAACAATTTTCCTGGCAGTTGTGGCTGAAATTTTTGTTGGTCTACCTGAACGTGATTTGGTTTCCACAGAATCCCTCCTTTTCCACATCTTAATTAGCGTTTGAACACCGCTGATTGGCATTCTCAATTGCTTGGAGATCTTTTTATATCCCTTTCCTGTTTTACACAGTTCAATTACCTTTTCCTGCAGATCCTTTGACAATTCTTTTGCTTTCCCCATGACTCAGAATCCAGACACGTCAGTGCAGCACTGGATGAAAGATGCAAGGGTCTTCCATGAGTCCAGAAACGCATTGACCTTTTATTCACACACACTGATTACAAGCAAACAGATCACAGGTGAGGATGGTTACCTTTAGTAGCCATTCATACCCGTGTGTGTCAACTTGTGTGTTATCAGGCCAAAATCTCCAGGGTATGTAAACTTTTGATCAGGGTCATTTGGGTCGTTTCTGTTGTCATTATGATTTAAAAAGAGTAAACACAGTTGTTTGACAATAAACGGCTTTACCCGACCACTAACCATGAGAGAAAGAAAAAATTGTGAGTTATCATTTATATTCTCTGCCAAATGGCCAGAAAATCACAAATTCTGCTAGGGTATGTAAACTTTTGAGCATATATATATATTTACAGTATATGTTCGCATTTGCAAATTATATACACGTTCTCAGAAATACCTTGAACATTTGTTGGTGACCGGAACTTGGCAATGTCAGCCGCATGGATCTGATCCGCCTTATGGGTGTGTTATATAAGAGAGTTGCTGTTGCGGGTGTGTCACTGATATTTTCTCCTGCTCTCATGCACATAGGGGTAAACGTACTAATATGGACTTTCTATTGTAGATGGGGTGTTGCTATGGGCAACCAATCAGATTCTATCTATTATCTTCTAGGTGTTAAATGAATAAGAAGTAAAATTTGATTGGGGTCCACGGGCAACGTCCCATCTTCAGTAGAACTCTAAACTTAGTAAATCTTCCCATAATCGCTCACATTGGAGAACATACTTCAATAAACAATCTGCATCCAGCGTTGTGCTGGTGCGAGTTGCGATGGCGCGACCAAGGGTTGTGTCTCCCAAGAAATAAAGTGCAAGGAGCAGAGGCATGACTATGACTATGAGTGGCCACTATTGTACAGTGAAAAAGGGCTTTGTGGGAGGGGCATGGCAGGCTCTACACCCCAGACCCACCCATTTCCATTACTGCGGGGCCCTGGGAGAACGGGGCTGCTCCTGGAAACTGCAATGGCTGCAGTGCTAGCTCCTACACAGGGACAACCCTCCAAAATGATGAAAACAGCACAAGGCCCTGCCCTCCACATGAGACCACACCCACCTGCATGGCGACACGCCCTCTTTCCAAACCCGGCAGGTAGTGCTTCCCCACCTGGAAAAGTTGGGAGGTGTGTTATGGTGTCACAGGTGACCCACCCCCTTTATGACACCACTGGCTAAGAGATATCAACGTACCAGCCAACAAGCTCCTAACTGCCATTTACATAACACAGCCTGTATCACTGCAGTTAGGAGCTGAGTGGCCTGTACTGTATCTCTCTCTCTCTCTCACTCTACTTTATCGCTCTCCGGGGCTTAGTACACCTCAAGCTCTATTTGCACATTATAATATACTAAACTATGCAAAAATTGTTTAAACACTTGAAAACTCCTTAAAGAACGCTCCTTCCAGCGCCATTGTAATTTGCTGATCAGAGTGTTTTCCACAGGCCAGTTAGTGTTCCTTGTTCTCAGCTATGGGAGACTGATGCAGACACACTGTCCTGCAGCTATCACATTCATCCTTAGCAATAGAAGACGTCTGACTGCAGAGACTGACAGGCATGAGCTGTGCGGAGCTTCTCTTCTACTGAGGCGGAAGAAACCGCCATTAAGTGTAACAGTAATAATATTGCCAAGTAGCCCATAGATCAGAGACAGGAACTTTGATACAAATTGATATTGCAGACAAGTTTATACAAAGTAGACAGAACGTTATTTAAAATTCCTTTAGCTGTGAATGCGATTGCACATTAGAAGATGTTTCTTGCCTGGGAAAGCTCAAGCGTCAACATTCTAACTAACTGATAAATAATGTAGCGCGGTGTCTTATTGGGAAAGTGGCTGTGAATGAATTATAAACAAACTGAACTCAGTCTGCAGCTTTTACCGTTTAATTCCAAAGTTTTAGTAAAAAAAAAAACAAACAACACAATATTCAACTAAAATTTTCTATAGTGGCATTATGAAGGGATATTTTGGGCTTGATTAATAGCCCTTTCACACTTGCAAAAATATCCCGGGTTTTTATACATGAACGCGCATCAACCCGGGATTTTGCTCAGTGTGAAAGGGTCTTGGACGAATATCCCGTGTTCAGCATTCCGGGATTTCTACCCAGGTCCTGACCTGGAATCGACACGGGATACGGTCAGTGTGAACGGGTATTCCGGGTCAACTGCAGTGAAAAGGCGCCGCTGGGAGGTGCTGACACCTCCCAGCGCCGCCCCGGTCAAGCCTCCAGATGACACCACCCGCCCGACTTCATTCCGGGTCGGGAGGCCAGTGTGAAAGGGTACATTCCCGTGTAGTGTCCCGGGGAGCATCCGGGAACACATTCCCGGGTATGAACCGGCTCTGCGAGTGTGAAAGGGGTATTAGACTTTTAGGGGGTTATTCTGGTTTACTCGCAAAGGGAAATTCACTCTCAGATAAAAAAAAAAAAACATGTGCACTGCAGGTGGGGCAGATGTAACATGTGCAGAGAGAATTAGATTTGGGCGAGGTTTGTACTTCAATCCGAGATCTATATTGCAGTGTAAAAATAAAGCAGCCAATGTTTACCCTGCACAGAAACAAAACACCCAAATGTAACTCTCTCTGCACATGTTACATCTGCCCCACCTGCAGTCCACATGGTTTTGTCCATCTGAGAGTGAGTTTGCCTTTGTGATTGAACCAGAATAAGCCCCTTGGTCCCTAGGCTGCGTATATTCGCAGCCAAGAGAACAGGTAATAGCTGCCCGCTGCCTCGACAATTCATGTCAGGTCTAAATTACCCCCAAGTGCGAGTGAGCGGGATGCAGTTAATTTGCCGGCGGTCGGGATCCCGGCGGTCGGAATCCCGACACTGGAATCCCGACCGCCGAAATCCCGAAACTTTCTCCCTCCGACACCCATAGAGGGAGAATAAAATAGCGTGCCGAGCGTAGCGAGGCACCGTGCCCGCTGCGTGGCGAGCGCAGCGAGCCCGCAAGGGGGGGCGATCCATGTCCCCCCCTTGTCGGGATTTCGGCGGTCGGGATTCCAGTGTCGGGATTCCGACCGCCGGGATCCCGACCGCCGGCAAATCGTATCGGATCCGAGTGAGCAGCTAGGCATTACTAACTGTACCTGACAGGTAGCGGAGGTTTTCTGGGAGTGTCCATAAAAATGCTGGTGTGTCCAGGCGTATTCGGGGAGGGTTTGTGACATCAGCTCCTGCCTTGATCAGCTGGATTCGGTCACAGAGATGTGGATGGACAGGTGAATAACAGATATCGATCCTTTGGCAATTCACTTTCAGACTTGCACGTGGGCGGGTTTTCCTTCTGCCTGCGCCACGCGATCGGTTGCGGTACACTTATGAGGTGTCCATGTTGACATATGTCGACATAGACACCAAAAAATGTAAAAACTCATGTCGACCTTTTACCATATTGACCTTTTGCTTGTGTTGACTGTTTCGCTGTTGACCAATAGTGGTCGATCTTTTGATTGTTTACCTAGACACTGACGACCTAATGACCACATCCCTGGTGGTTTACATTTAAAATATTTTTTTTTCTAAAATATGCCGCTGATATCCGGGAGGGTTGCCCACCTTTCTGGGGGGCTTAGAGGGGGACCTGACTTTCGGGAGCCTTCCGGCCATTCGTGGAGGGTAGGAAACCTTGATATATGCCTATGTAGATATTCCTTTAAAAACCAGACGTTTGCAGCTAGTATAGTCATTTATAGTCAAGCGTGCCGTCATTAAGCCCTGCCCCCATGATGGAAACTGACCCGATTTGCCTTGGAGAGGGTGGGGCTAAAATGATGCAATTATGCCACTTTAGCCCCGCCCCCTCCACAGAGATCGGCAGATCTGGTTATTTAAACGGCGAGGTGAGGGGGAGGAAGCCGCGATCAGGGGGGGGGGGGGGGGGGGGGGCAGGGGTCCCGAGAATCCGGGAGGGTTGCCCACCTTTCCGGGGGGCCTGGGAGGGTGACCCAATTTTCGGCAACCCTGATATATACTGTATATAATAAATAAACAGGGCTAACATGAGCACTTATTGCCAAATAGAAGTACCAAATTGTTATCTGTTTGTATGATTTTGCTGATAACAAACTGCACTATTTTATTCATAGCTTTTTCTTCTTCTTATGCATTTATATATGTATATGATTGTTTCCACTTCGGAAAACTACCCGGTCCTTATTTGTTTATTTTCTGCACCAATTATTCTGTAACGGAAAATAATTGGAAAACCTGAATACAACTTTAAGATAAAATAAAAAAAAAATTAAGCATTCTTCATGCTTTAAATTGCTGCTGAGGATTTAATCAAAGGCATCCATCATCCCTCCCCAGTTTAATGAATTGGGGAAGGGACAATATTATCCATGCCTCGGGCCGCGCTCCGATCTGCCAGCCGCATCTCCCATCTGAGAGGTCGTACTGCTTTATGGTCACACGGTATCAGGACCTTCCTGCAGAGAATGGGACTATTGAGAAGTACGGTGACCTAAGACACTCCAGCTGCTCAGTAGCGTCCGCTGCCAGACTGGGCATGAGCACATATAACGCCATACATGCACGACAAACTTTTTATACTCTATAGGCCCGATTCAGACCTGTTCTCTAGGCTGCGTAGATTTGCAGCATAGCGAGGAGGTAAACGCCACCCGCCGTTTTACCGAATGTCCCCCTCCCCCAAACAATCTGCTCAGATGCGTTCAAATGATTTTCTTCCCCTTCGTTAAACCTTTGAGTCCAACATCTGTGAGAGATGGCAAAATATCCACTAAAATGCCAGCGTTGCTCTCATTTGTTATATCAATTCAAATAAAAAATGTTGCGTAAAAATAGATACGGGGAGGCCTGCTGGGACCCATTGTTCCACAGCAGAACTAAATAGTTATTGATTCTCTTTTTACACAAATGGAATCAGCCCGGTGCCCACCGCGATGGGGCACTGGGGACAGCCCCGAGCTTCAGCTTGGGCAGGGTTAAATCTGAAGGGGGGTCCCCACTCCTCCAGGGTCCCTGCCTGAACTAACCGGTCAGGGGGTTAATGCTTCGGCTGCGGGACCTTATAAAATAAGTGTGCCCTGGCTGTGGCATTACCCTGCTGGCTAAAACCCATGCTTTTATAAATTATATAAAAAAAAATTACACACTGAAGCCTGCAAGGATCGGACTGATCCGTACACGCTGCCAATTTTTATTTGTATTTGGCGGCCCTATTAACTGTCCTATTTACGGATTGTATTTCCTGAAAACATGTCCAAACCTGGTCTTATGCATTCGTACCCGACATCGGCCGTATTTCCATTTCTCACTAAATTTCCCCCTCTGTCTGATTTAAATTTGGGAGCAAAATTAATCTAAAGGAGTAACTTGGTCCCTGGAACAAACCATGGGCATAATTCAGCTCAGCTGTAGTTTTTCAGTAGCTCGTGAGGGTCACTTAGCACATGGCTCATTTTTTGCAATTTTTGCAATGCAGTCGCAGTTTCAGGCTACACGCATGCATGCACAGATTAGCAAAAAATGTGATGACGGATGAAACTGAATTAGGCCCCATGTTGCAGTGCAAGAGGTGTAAATACGCATACAGGATTCTTTGCATGCTTGGTAAATACTGGCTGCTTTTGTATGAAGCCCACCATCATACATGCTTATTTTGCTGGTTCTTGCGGGAGACACCAGATTTTTCATGTATCCTCCTGCACCCCACAGAAGCGTGAGCACCCCTCCAACATTCTGCCCACTTTCTAGAGTAGTGGGAAGAATGAGGAGATTAATACAGCCAATCAGTGGTCCCTGAGTAGGGGTAAGGGCCTGATGACGCCATTTCTGTAATTTTAGCCCTGCCCTCTATGCAAATAGGATACATTTGTAGCATTTTTCAGTAAAGGGGTGGAGCCTACTGAAGCAAAAAGCCTGATTCAGCACCCATCACCACTCACTTGCTTCTAGGGATGGCTATCATTGCGATCATCATTGATGTGTGCCATCGATGGCGATAGTGCAACCTGTCATTGATACTAGCATACAATGCAATGGATAACCATCAATGGTTTTCCCTATCGGTTGGCCCATGGTCCAATGGTCGATGGCCTTTCCTACTGTACCTGCTTCTCCTCTCCAGACATCTCCTGAGGAGGATATCACCAGTGTAAGTAAGTATGCCAAAAATACTGGGCAGATTTATTTCCACTGTAATGAAAATTCAGCGAAGACACGCCCCCAACTGTAAATATTTAAATTTAAATGTCCCCCACCTGCACCTAAGCGAACCAAGGGGCCAGGGTACAGGTGGGGGCGTGGCCAAACCCAGAGGCATAATCCTGCTACCTCTGGGGGGAAAAAAATCATTGTAAAATACTATGCTCCATTTGTTTATTTATTTTGCATTGCTCCCAACCCTGAATCAGCCCCATTTTTGTCATGATTTAGATGCAGCATTTACCCCTTATTATTAATGGCTAATTATATCTATAATTCTCGCATCTAACGTCAGCATTAGGGCATGGGAATTATTTAGCCCCCTGGTGAATACAGGACCTGCCATGACACTGTCAGGCCTTGCTTGACAAAATTGTAAATGATCACATAGCATCCCCGTGAATACATGAGACTTTTAACTCCGGTTGTTAGACTGTGCAAGGAGCAAGTAAATTACTGTAAGCAGTATGAACTATGACAGTCCTCTGACATTGACATTGTAGTATACCGGTCGGCACTTGCCGCACAGCATAATGATTACATTACCAACTTGTGATAATATTCAGGATGTCTTCAGATAAATGAATGATAAACTAGGGGTTATGCATCCTTTATTACAGGGCTGATAAGGTGGCTAATCATTGCCCGAGTATGTGTCATTACATAAATTATGAGTTGGCGCATGATACGTATTCCCAGAGGGCCGCTGTGCGATGTCCGTCTCCATGAGATTAGTGACTGGAAATTACATTTGAAAATATCTGCCGTTTTTTTTTCTCTCTCTCCATCCAAAAAGATGACAAATTGCAGGTGACACTTTTTAAACCTGGTTCCTATGTTTTTTTTTTAACCTTGTGTGACGCAGGTAGAGCAGCCCCGGATGTCATGTCATCCTGAGATTGGGTTCGATTACGGATGGCATTAGAATGGCTGGTCACTATGTTTACTATGGGGCTTATTAAGGGCTTAATTAGAAAGAATGCGTAGATATACAGATGGAGTGCCTCTCAGACAGCGCTGGGACTCAGGATGTTCCCTTAGTTGACGATCGCTGGCGGAGAGGCGCTCAATCTCACACACTCGCGCGTCCCAGTCACTCGGCAGCGGGGAATGTAATCCATACTTGCCTACATTCTGGCTGCCCTTTCCGGGAGAGGGCAGCCAGCTCAAGGGGGGCGGGGCTGCGGGGAGTGAAAAGGGTGGGGAGGAGGCGGAGCCACTCAGGTGGCTATTTGATTGTGGGCGTGACCGGAACAATTGTGCTGTTTTAGCCACACACCCCGACGTGCAATGCCATTTTTAAGGCATTGCACTGCGGTGGGCGGGGCTAAAACGGAGCAATTCGCATCATTTGACCCGCGGACCCCGCAAGGGGGGGGGGGGGTGTGGGGGTTCGCGGGAGCCAGGCGGCGCTTTGCGGGAGGGTTGCCCATCTTTCCGGGGGGACGGGAGGGGGACACGATTTCCAGGACCCTCCGGTCATTCCGGGAGGGTAGGTAAGCCTGGTGTAATCCCTGCCCGTCTCCACTTCAGGGAGACAAGAAAGGTTAGGTGGGAATGCGGGGGGCTACAGGGGAGATAGGGTAGCATCAGGGAGGCGGCGGAGAGCTCAGTTGGAATGGGGCACGCGAGTGTCTCGTGTGCGCACGCCCCCTTCCGGTGGATGGTGGCGGCTGGCGGTTGGCGATGAGAGCTGCTCCATCTGTAAATGAATCCGATAATGGGGCCTACACACATAGCAATGACCATTCTAAGCGATGCTAGATCACTCAGAATGCTCAGGCCGCTCAGCACACAGCGATGTGTCAGCGGTGTGCTGTTGAGCGATCTCTCAGGGCTTGTGTTCTCCACTGAGAACACTGGCCCTGACCCCGGTGATTAACTAGATTTATCCAGCGTGTTGGATATTAATCGCTAGGGCGATAGCGATGCACAGGGCCGCGCATAGCTACCGCTATGCCCTTACACACGGAGCGATGTAGCAATCTAGTGAGATCGCTACGAAAATACCCCTTGATCGCTACATGTGTTGGACCCATTACTGTATGTTGGCTGCTTTATGTTTCTTAACCCTTTGAGTACCAACATCTCTGTGAGAGATGAGCAAAATATCCACTAAAAGAGCCAGAATCACTCACATTTGTTATATAAATTCAAATAAAAAATGTTGTGTAAAAAGAGATTATATTTGCTATATAAAATAAACATTACAGGTCATTATGATGAATAAAAAATATTTTTTTAGGCAACTTCCACACAATGTTTGACAAATACACTCGGTACTCAGGGTTAAATGAAGGGAGAAGAGTGGGTGAAGAACACTTTCACTGGTTTCCCAAAATGCGGTCACATTGGGGGTTATTCTAGTCCATTCTTTCTGACAAAATCCTTCTTAGATGGACAAAACCATGTGCACTGCGGGTGGGGCAGATGTAACTTGTGCAGAGAGAATTAGATTTGGGTGGGGTTTTTCTTCAAAGTGAGATCTACTGTATATTGAAGTGTAAAATAAAGCAGTCAGTATTTTCCCTGCACAGAAACAAAATAACTCACCCAAATCTAATTCTCTCTGCACATGTTACATCTGCCCCCCTGCAGTGCACATGGTTTTGTCCATCTAAGAAGGATTTTGTCAGAAAGAATGAACTAGAATAAACCCCATTGTCGGCGTTTACAATGCTGACATTTACAATGCCGACAGAGTGTTGACAGTTGTGATGTTAACATGGTTACAAATTTAATATCCTCAATGTAGACATATGACCTCTTGAAAATGTACACCTTGACACAATGCCGACATATGCAATGTCGACATTATGAAAATGTCATTAGCATTAAGGTTAGGATTAGGGCTAGTTTTCAGCGTAGGGGTTAAGTTTAAGGTTAGTTTTAGGGATTGATTTACCTGAGAAACCAATTGTAGACTTTCTGATCATGTCAACATTTCAACAGCGTCGACATGATGAATATAGGAACTAAAATACCAAACCTGGTTTCCCCGACACAAGCAATGTTGGCATGGGAATAGGTCGACACATGAAAAAGATTGACATGGGTGTTTCACAATTATATTTTTTAGACTTAATAACCACTTGGACTCTGACTGGAATGCCGAGGGCAGCGTTTGTGAATTGGGGCACCTGTCTCAGAGCATTGTGAGCATAACGGAAAACTAATGGGGAACCTCCTGCTTAGATGTCGACAATGACCCCCAAAAAACATGAAAAACTCATGTTGACATTTTCCATGTCGACCTTTCGCTCTCAACCTAATGGCTGTAGACCTAGACATTGTCTATGAGCTAAACCACACCTACAAAATGAACATAATAAAAAAAAAATGCTGTTAGGCGAGTAGGGGAAGGCGGGGCTTGTTGTTACAGAGGCAATTTGTTACAATGAATTTGTAACCACACCCATGTCGTGCGTCGACTTGTGCAACTGGTAACAAGTTTGAATATGTAACAGTCAGTGCTCAGCGAAACGGCGTTAACACAGATGTATTAATGTAGTAGGTACCTAGGCAAACTTGTTTTATCTTGTTCCAAAGTAATATTTTTCCCCTAAATTTAAAGTCATATCTTGGGTAGACTGCTAAAGGTAAGTTTCATTCACATTGTATAAAATCGCAGAACATTAGTGTATTTTTTAGTATTATTATAATTGTGAATTGAAGCATGGATATTGAATTATGGCCATCTTAGTTATCTGACATCACTTGGGGCAAGATGTTACACAATATTTTAGGCAAGTTGTTGGAGCGGCCCTCCAGATGTTAGTGAACTACACATCCCAGGATGCTTTGCATTAGTTTTGCTATGTGGCCATGCTGAAACTGATGCAAGGCATGCTGAGATGTGTAGTTCATCAACATCTGGAGGGCCGGTGTCGCCCAGCCCTGATCTAGCTATATTAATAGAGAGAGAGAGAGATAGAGAGAGGGCAGATTGCTACAATTATTTTTGTTCTGCAAAACATGTTATTATGGGCCTTATTCTGATCTGAGCTCAGTACAAATTTGTTCGGAAAATGGACAAAACCATGTGCACTGCAGGTGGGGCAGATGTAACATGTGCAGAGAGAGTTAGATTTGTGTAAGTTATTTTGTTTCTGTGCAGGGTAAATACTGGCTGCATTGTTTTTACACTGCAATTTAGATTTCAGTTTCAGCACACCCCACCCAAATTTAACTCTCTTTGCACAGGTTACATCTGCCCCACCTGCAGTGCACATGGTTTTGCCCATTTTGAGAACAAATTTGTACTGAGCTCAGATCAGAATAAGGCCCTATATTTTTAATAATAATTACAGTATGTAAGAAAGAATATTGTTTTGTGTGTACATTTTTCTGTTTGTTGTGATGACATATTTTTTAGATATTTGAATATCTGTATTTTTGTAACAACTAGCCCTGCCTCCCCCTACTAATATTTGTATCCTTTACAGTACATTAGGACAAAAACTGTATATAACAACAGTCTTAAACCATACCGTATATAGAAATATTATAGTTTTAAGTATATCATTTTTGACACCATAATAATAGACAGAGCAATAAACAAAAACAAACAACTACAAAAATGATACAATTTCGTGCACACACAAGTTTTATACTCAAACCAAATCTAACCCCCAACAATTCCTTTACCAGGCGTTTTCTGAAGTGTGTCACATAATAAATGAATACAGTCATACTTATGATGGAGATCTAGTGAATGACAAAGGAAATATATGACAATTAATATACATGGGTTAACTGAGAGTAATTATATCCGGAGCAATCATTTATTTTTCAAACAATGTTTTATTATTTTATAATATTTATTTTAATTTGAAGACTTTTCAGCCTATAAATTAAATCGCTATAGTTGGGAGATGATTTTAAAAATTGTAGCCCTCATTTCAAAATGCAATTAAAAGATGAGACTAATTAGTCCCATAAGATCATCTGCTGGCAATTATAATTAACATTGAAGGTATTAAAAAAGCAATCAAAACACTACGTTAGTGTTTGTAATTGTATAAAGAATAATTTTGTGGTTTTTCTCCCTTTCAGCTGACCTGCTTTTTGATTTTGTTTATCACCGAGTGATTCAACCATTGTTTGTTTTTATTTAAATCATTGCATTTAATTAAAGTTAGGTAAATCAAATTGTTCATACATAAAATAAAATTATGCTGTCAGAAAGAAATGAATGTCGTAAAAGAAATCCAACTTTTTTTTTTTTTTTTTTTTAAACCCAATTGTTCCAACCACCGACTGGGAAAACAATGGAAATGACATACTGTAGATTATGTTCTCTAAGGTCGTAGTACAAAATATCCACATTCAGGATGACAACATTCAGAATGTGTACACCAGAATGTCCACATGGATTGGAGATTGACATGAGAAATGTTGACATTGACCTGATGTTTAGAATGATGTAAATGTCAGTGTTGACAGTCACCGTGTTGACTTTGTACTTTTACATTAGCAAGGCAAGTAACCCTAACTACATCTTAACCCTAACTCTAATTGGAATGATAACCCTATGATTGTGAAAAAATGTTGGTCTCAATTCTATTGCTGACATTAATTTTATCAACATTCTTAACGCTGATATTCAAACTATGTTGACGCTACGGAAAACAGTAGGGGCCCAAGCAGACATGCAGAGACACATGCAGAGACACATGGAAAGTGTGGTGGGGATTGGGCAGTGTTAATCCCTCCTCTTTTCAGGTTACCAGGCAGCTTCAAATGCTTTAGTTCTGCCAATCTGATGGTAAAGGAAAGCCTCTGGCACATGTACCTATTGCAGCACATACATCTTCTTTAGGGATGCCAATCCCGGGGAATTTTTTCAATCCCGGAAATCGGGATTGAAAAATGCCTAAGCCTGGGATTCCCAGGATACCAAGGATTGAGTTTGTCAATATAATGAACCTCTGTCCCCCCCAAACTAGCGTCACTTACAGTACCCGGGCAGAGGTGTTCGGTAGACCCCGCAGCAATGTCCGGGAGGCCCCGGCGGAGGTTGGGTGATGGGCGGTTGTGTGGCTGGTAGGTGTGGAGCGGCAGGCGTGCTGCACAGTGTGACTTTTCCCATCAGGTTACGCAGAGCACAGCATGCCATGGTCAGGAGCAGCTGGGCAGCATCTGAGCTGGTCTCGCAGCACTGCCCGGCATTAGATTTGTGCATGCGCAGGGCATTTTGGCTCAAAAATATGGGCCCACCAACCAACACTAGGTGACTTCATATGGTGGGTACCTAACACAAAGGTTCAAGTCGGGACCCACCAGCACAGGCGAGCTGCCCACACATATATTCCATGAGATGCCCACCCCGATACGGCATGCAAAGAGCAAATTAGCAACAGTTAGCGAAAGTCCATGGCTCAGCGGGTGCTGAGCCATGGACTTTCGTTTATTCCGTCACATGAAGTAGACCGGTTTCAATGGAAAATCGACACTTTCAAATTAAATCGTAGCCTCAAACTTAAGGAACATTTCAGTAAAACTTCTTCTACATCTGCCCCACCTACACAGCCGTTACCTGTAAAAAAACTGTGTAAAAAATCTCGGTTTGACCCTATTTGTGTGAACCCCTCCATCAAGACGTTTTCCCGGTTACTTGAGACATCGGGACTAGAAAAGTGCCCCCCTTTCCGCCATAATTTGACGCAGGAAGAACAGCGGGCCTTGAAATCATTGTCACAAAGGACTGACATTATGATCCGCGGGGCGGACAAGGGGGGTGCTATTGTTGTACAGAGCACCCCTGATTATGTCTCTGAGTGCAAACGGTTGCTAAGCGACACCTGCACATACAAAATGCTTGACAGAGACCCTACTATTGAGTTCCAGAAGAAGCTTAAAACCATGCTCCAGGGGGCAGTAGATAGTGGTGTCATTTCCAAGGATGTATCTATTAAATTGTTTGCAGAATATCCCACTGTACCTGCTTTTTACACAATACCAAAAATCCACAAGGACACACAGCGGCCCCCTGGTAGACCGATCATTTCGGCCCGGGGGTCTCTGTGTGAACCTATTGCGGCATATTTGGATTTCTTTTTGCAACCTTGCATTCAGGGCATGTTTTCATATTTAAAAGATTCCAATTCATTGCTTAAAGTGTTTCTGGAGTGTCCATCAGTCCCATCAGGTGTCATTCTGGCCACACTGGACGTGGCCAGTTTATACACGTGCATTCCTCATATGGCAGGCCTTGAAGCGGTGAAAAGGTTGCTAGTGGGTAATGCACTGTATACTGGTCCGGACATCATGTTCTTTTTACAACTTTTGGAGTTTACGTTGCAGCATAATTATTTTACGTTTAATGGTACATTTTACATTCAGCTCAATGGCTGTGCCATGGGTTCTCCGGTGGCACCGTCATTGGCTAATGCATTTATGTGGCAAGTGGAGCGTGATATTTTTTTCACAGATACAGTCATCTCTGGGTCGGTGTTTATGTACTATCGTTACATCGACGATCTGTATCTAATGTGGGGAGCCCCTGTTAAAGATTTGGAATCTCTAGTCGAAGCACAAAACTCCTCAGATAGTCCCATCAAGTTGACCCTCACCCATAGTGACAAAGAAATTTGTTTCCTTGACCTTAAAATCAAAATTGTCAATAATCAGATCGTCACAGGGTTGTACTCCAAGCCTACAGATAGGAACACCCTGTTGAGGTTCAACAGTTTCCATCCTAAGCCCACGACGGCCGGCCTCCCCTATTCTCAATTTTTGAGGGTGTGTAGAGCCTCTAGTGAGGAGTCAGATAGAGATTCACAATTAGAGCATATGACTAACAAATTCATTGAACGGGGTTACCCCCCTAGGCTGCTCAAACAAGCCAAAGCGAGAGCCTTATCTCAAAATCGTCATGACATCATCTTGAATACCTCCCCCACAGCCAAGAAAACTAAGATTGTACCTTGGGTCAATGCGTTCAACCCCAATAGTATCAACACTGCCAAAAAAGCCAAACAACTATGGCCTATAGTGTCCAGTGACCCTGACCTGAAATTGCTGCATGGAACCCGCATACTTCCGAGTTACACCAGAGGGCGCAATATTAGGGACTGGGTGGTTAAAACAGAGGTACCCACAGCCAGCCCAGAAGCCACTCATTTTTTGTCTCGTGGGAATGGATGTTTTAAATGCCTGGGGTGCACCACATGTAGGTACATGTCCACCGGTAACTCCATTGCACACCCCCATTCTGACAAAAAATTTCCCATCAAGTGGGCACTAACTTGTAGCACCAAATACGTGGTGTATGCCATCACATGCCCGTGTGGCCTCTATTACATCGGGAAAACCGAATGCCCCTTTAAGATCAGGATGGCACAACACAGGTTGGCCATCCGCAATGCACTGGAGTCTGGCACTGGTGATCAACCAGTAGCCAGACACTTTGCAGAGGCAAAACATGGGATGGCTACTTTGCGGCATAAAATTATTGACCACGTGCCCCCATCCATCAGAGGGGGCAATCGGCCCAGGAAACTTTTGCAGCTGGAATCCCGCTGGATCTTTAAATTAGATACAGTACGCCCTAAGGGACTTAATGAGTCCTTAGGACTCATCAATTTTGTATGAGCACTGACCTAGTGTTGTAAGCAGGATACACTACTCATTCATATATCGGCTGGGTAAAATACCAACTTGGTCACTATATGTTTATTCTATGTGGTTGATTTAGGAGTCTGAGCTTATGTGTTAGGTGAACATCAGACCAAAAGTTTTTTGCACATGTTCGCTTATACATTTCTTTACATTAGTCAACTTTGTCCATTGCCGACAGTCAGTCGACACAGACTCGGTTCCTCTTTTTACCTTTTTACCTGTCTTATGTATTTTTTATGTACATTTTTTTCATTTGCATATTTTTCTTAGGTTCACGGACATTTCTATATGTGGCGTTGGCCAATTAGCACGTTTGCACTTTAAGAGATGTATATGTTTTTATATGATACTTGCACACATGTCATATGTTGCCAAGTGAATCGCTGTTTTTTTACTTGAGAAATTTGTTCATTTTGTTATATTGTAATGCCCACGGGTGTTCTACTGATCGAACACCGTTCAGTCAGTTCTTACACATGTATTGTTATTATTTACAGCGTTGCCACGGCGACGGAACCCGGGCGCCGTGACGTCACATCCTCCGGAGACAGGAAGTTGTAGTGTGGCAGAGCGTCGGGGGACGCCGCCGCGTCAATCAGCTGGGGGAGTATCGTGGAGGGTAAGCCTATTTATTTCACTGTTTGTACACTGTTTGGTTATCCTGATGAAGGGGAAATCTATCCCCGAAACGTAGATCCTTTGAATACACGCTTTTTGATTTGCACAAGTCTTTGAGTGCCGCCTCGTTTGTCCTACTGTATCTGTTGTGCTGCGCGCACTTCCAGGAAGGCACCGGAGCAAGCAATCCCTGTGTGGGACGTTGGAGTGCCGGAGCATCACTGTCTTCTATATATATATATATATATATATATATATATATATATATATATATATATATATATATATATATATATATATATATATATATATATATATAAAGTAGGAGACAGGCGGCACCCGGAGACTGTAGAAATGAAGTATAACAACGCTGTATAGGTGATCAAACGTTTTCGATGCCTTTATTGCATCTTCATCAGGAGATGAATGAAGATGATGATGATCTGATGAAGATGCAATAAAGGCATCGAAAACGTTTGATCACCTATACAGCGTTGTTATACTTCATTTCTACAGTCTCTGGGTGCCGCCTGTCTCCTACTTTATCCAGTTTACCGAGGTAACGTTTGGCTGGGCACCGGAGCAAGTTACATTCAGCATTGGGAAGTGCTGCCCTACAAGACATATATATATATATATATATATATATATATATATATATATATGTAGAAACAACAGGATCCGGCACTCCAATGGTTAACAGGTTGCAGCTTGCTCAGGTGCCTTCCCAGCACTGAAGCAAATACAGACGGGGTTGTAGCAAGGGCGGCACTCGGAGACTTCATAAAGTTTTAGATGCTTTATTGCATGATAGTCAACACACCAGCACTGTGTTTCGAGCTGCTGCTCGTCCTCAGGGTATGACAAAAAACTTCATACTGTGCACAATAAAATACCCTAGCAGTGAATATCCCCGCCCACACCTGATTGCATACTCACCTGGATCAGCTGTCCTCGCCGTCCATCGGGCGCGAAGTTGGACTGTCCGGTCATTCACTCCGGCTTCCGGGTTGCGTCACAGTGAAAGCGACACCTCCTGTCCGCCTGTGATGACATCGGCACTATCTCACTTGCTGCCTCGCGGGACTACGCAGTATGGCCGCCGGGTGGTTGCCATGACAACAATAAGAATATAAACTAGTGAAAAAAATATAAGAAAAAAACATTAAGAACATTTAAAAACAAACTAGTTCCGTGGTTAGCAGAACTAGTAAAATATTACAAAGTGTCAGGCAGCATTATGAAACAATTATTGTCATACTCTATAAAAAATATCGCTATTACTTAGTATATATAATTAAGCATTGAATACAACATATTAGAAATACTGGTACTGTAATTACATACAAATATTATTTATACTCAAAAAATGAATATTGTGACCAATCCAAGATCCCTAGAGAAAACTTCAATAAGGATACATTAGGGACCAATCACAGAAAGCACTGCAGTCCATGCTGCTCATTTAATCCTCTTGGTGCAATCGTGTCTAAGGTGAAAATCCACCTAGACTCTGCTTGCAGCAAGAGTTTCCCTCGATTGCCACCTCTAGGGGGAGCAGGAACATGGTCTATAATTTTAGATTTTAAACTAGCGACACTATGTCCCATCTGGGCACAGTGTCTTGCTACTGGTTGTTCACTGCTACCACTATTAAGTGCCAATCTAATGGCATACCTATGGTTTGCCATGCGTTCCTTAAATTGACACTCTGTCTTGCCCACGTAGTAAAGACCACACGGACAAGACAGAGTGTATACTACGAATTTTGTGGAACAGGTTACCGCATGTTTAATAGGGATTTTGCGTCCCGTGTGTGGGTGTGAAATGTAGTCACCCACTAACATGGAACGACATGTTATGCATCCTATACATCTAAAACATCCTGCTGGACGTGTCAGAAAATGTATAGGAGCAGATTTCTTAGTTAAATTACTAACATCCAATTTTACCAGTAGGTCACCCAAGTTTTTTCCCCGTTTATAGGCTGGCATTAGCTGTAATTTATTCAAACCAGGGAGTTCTTTATCAGTAGTAATTATAGGCCACAACTGCTTAACCTTCTTAGTGACCACAGGGCTATCATTAGAGAATTGGTTAACCCAGGGTAGTTTTAGGGCAGATGTTGTTTCTTTTGGTGCCGGGTTTAGGGCTTGTTCTCTAGGGATGTTAATCACTCTATTTTTAACTCTAACAAGATCTCTTCTTCTATACCCACGTTCTTCAAATTTTGTTTGCATTAAGTCAAGATCTTTTAGAGTTTGGTCTGGGTCACTTGTGATGCGCTTCACCCTTAGCATTTGGGAATAGGGGAGGCCATCACGGAGAGGTAAGGGGTGGCAGCTTTCATGTCTCAGTATGGTATTTCTATCAGTTTCTTTGACAAATAACATAGTAGATATTTTGTTGTCATTCACTTTTATGTTAACATCTAAGAAATTAACCATACTGTCACTGATGACATATGTGAATTTTACTGGACCATTGGAAAGATTGTGTTGCTCAAAAAGGTTAATTAATGATTGCTTAGACCCTTTCCACAGTATCAGGAGGTCGTCGATGTACCTCAAATATAGTACGATTTTATCATTATCGGGACCCTGAAAAAACAATCGATTGTCGATATTACACATAAACGCATTGGCGTACGATGGGGCCACCGAGGACCCCATCGCACAGCCGAGGCGCTGTCTGTAATAGCTGTTATTAAAGACAAAATGATTTCTATTAAGGACTAGAGACAACAATTGCATTAATAAATGGACTGGGGGTCCGTGATAATGTTCATTGTCCCGTATTAAATCATGCACAGCTTCCATACCTTCCTGATGGGGAATGCATGTGTATAGGCTGGTAACATCAGCACTACACAACAGCATCCCATCAGGGCATGTATCAATTTCACCCAATTTTTTTATAAGCATGTTAGTATCTCTAAGGTAAGATTTCGTTTGTTGAATACAGGGATTTAAGTAACAATCCAGGTAGGTGGACACTGGATGGTAGAGCGACCCCCTGGCAGATATAATTGGTCTGCCAGGGGGGTCCTGCAATCCCTTGTGTACCTTAGGCAAGGTGTAAAAAAGGGGAGTTATAGGAAAATCTATATGCAAAGCTGTACACACTTCATCAGAAATAATATCATTATTTTTAGCACTAGACAATGTTACATCCAACTCATCCTTAAATCTGTGGGTAGGGTCAGTGTCCAAAAGTTCATACACAGAAGTGTCGGACAATTGCCTCTGACACTCTCCTATATATTTATGCAAGTCCTGTACCACCACTGAACCGCCTTTATCTGCCCTGCGGATGACTACATCAGAGCGTTGCTGCAGTCTCCGCACGGCTTGGCGCTCAGTGTGAGATAAATTATCGGACCAGACAAAATCAGAGCTGTTATCATAGGCGGCATTTTCCATCATTCTTGTGAATGATTTAATGGAGGGGCTATGAGTCTGCGGATCAAATGAAGATCTCGGTTGCAATTTTTTTAATTGCATAGGTATTTCACTTTGATTGGTTTGGGTTTGAGGTTTGTTCCCAAAGTGTTCTTTTAGCCTCAATGAACGTCCAAACCTAAAACAATCTACTTTCCACTGAAAGGCATTGCGTTTATAAGATGGTACAAAAGACAAACCTTTTGACAGTACTGCTACTTCGATATCATCCAAAGGAGTCTCTGATAAATTGAACACCAGTTCTTTGTCTAGCGGGCGTTTTTCCGCCCTGCTTTGCCTTTCGTTTTGGTGGCTGCGCCTCGTCCGGCGCCTCTGCCTACTGGTGGTTTCAGGGAGCCGCGTGTTATTGCACCTAAAGGGCGGGCATCGTTGGAGGTAGAGGGTGTTTGTCCGTCCGTCTCGCTTGCTGACGTGCTGGTCCCCTCATAATCCGTATGGTATCTTTGTCTCGGATATCTTTCAAACTGCCTCCTTGCTTTGGGCCTTTCAGTGCTCAACCAAAGGTATACACGATTTTGTTCATAGTCTAGCTCCACTTTGCGTTTTTTTTCTCGCTTAAAGCGTAGTAGGTCTTTCTGGTATTGTTCAATTTGCTTGTTAAGTTTAGTACTCCAGTCGATCTGTTTATCTTCAATCAAAGAACTTTTATGTGTAAGCTCAAAGGTGGCCAGTTTATCCCTAGTGATCTTTAGCTCCTTAGTGGACTCATCCACTACAAGTAATAATAGGTCCATTGAGCATTTATTAAGGATACTGACCCACCTTTTGCAAAAAGCAGTATTTTGTCTGCCAATTGTGGGGGTGTTGGTAACCCTAAATCCCCTTGGTATCATCTTATCTTTATAGTAATCAGCAAGTGTAGAGGCATGCATGCAATAATCAACTTCTCGCTTTTTTAATGCATACCAGTCCTTATAGAGGTCCTCATTGTCCGCAGCCGGAATATAAGCAGTTGTACTGCCGGCTTGTATGATCGAATCTGCCTCAGCATCAGAATAGCTGAAGCGCTCCTTAGTATCAATTTTGGAGAAATTCACCCCTTGTATAAGGGATTCCATGTTACAGTCCAGTATAACCAATAAAACAAGTATCCAAACCTGCTCCTGTACGGATAGCAGAGAATGCTGCCTTCTCAGCAGAAATGATTCCCTTCGGGTATACAATCATGGAGGTGGGTGCCTTGATAGAAGAATACGGGATTGATTGCCACAAACAATCCCACTTCAATGTAGAAACAACAGGATCCGGCACTCCAAGTGCCGGATCCTGTTGTTTCTACATTGAAGTGGGATTGTTTGTGGCAATCAATCCCGTATTCTTCTATCAAGGCACCCACCTCCATGATTATACAAGGGGTGAATTTCTCCAAAATTGATACTAAGGAGCGCTTCAGCTATTCTGATGCTGAGGCAGATTCGATCATACAAGCCGGCAGTACAACTGCTTATATTCCGGCTGCGGACAATGAGGACCTCTATAAGGACTGGTATGCATTAAAAAAGCGAGAAGTTGATTATTGCATGCATGCCTCTACACTTGCTGATTACTATAAAGATAAGATGATACCAAGGGGATTTAGGGTTACCAACACCCCCACAATTGGCAGACAAAATACTGCTTTTTGCAAAAGGTGGGTCAGTATCCTTAATAAATGCTCAATGGACCTATTATTACTTGTAGTGGATGAGTCCACTAAGGAGCTAAAGATCACTAGGGATAAACTGGCCACCTTTGAGCTTACACATAAAAGTTCTTTGATTGAAGATAAACAGATCGACTGGAGTACTAAACTTAACAAGCAAATTGAACAATACCAGAAAGACCTACTACGCTTTAAGCGAGAAAAAAACAGCAAAGTGGAGCTAGACTATGAACAAAATCGCGTATACCTTTGGTTGAGCACTGAAAGGCCCAAAGCAAGGAGGCAGTTTGAAAGATATCCGAGACAAAGATACCATACGGATTATGAGGGGACCAGCACGTCAGCAAGCGAGACGGACGGACAAACACCCTCTACCTCCAACGATGCCCGCCCTTTAGGTGCAATAACACGCGGCTCCCTGAAACCACCAGTAGGCAGAGGCGCCGGACGAGGCGCAGCCACCAAAACGAAAGGCAAAGCAGGGCGGAAAAACGCCCGCTAGACAAAGAACTGGTGTTCAATTTATCAGAGACTCCTTTGGATGATATTGAAGTAGCAGTACTGTCAAAAGGTTTGTCTTTTGTACCATCTTATAAACGCAATGCCTTTCAGTGGAAAGTAGATTGTTTTAGGTTTGGACGTTCATTGAGGCTAAAAGAACACTTTGGGAACAAACCTCAAACCCAAACCAATCAAAGTGAAATACCTATGCAATTTAAAAAAATTGCAACCGAGATCTTCATTTGATCCGCAGACTCATAGCCCCTCCATTAAATCATTCACAAGAATGATGGAAAATGCCGCCTATGATAACAGCTCTGATTTTGTCTGGTCCGATAATTTATCTCACACTGAGCGCCAAGCCGTGCGGAGACTGCAGCAACGCTCTGATGTAGTCATCCGCAGGGCAGATAAAGGCGGTTCAGTGGTGGTACAGGACTTGCATAAATATATAGGAGAGTGTCAGAGGCAATTGTCCGACACTTCTGTGTATGAACTTTTGGACACTGACCCTACCCACAGATTTAAGGATGAGTTGGATGTAACATTGTCTAGTGCTAAAAATAATGATATTATTTCTGATGAAGTGTGTACAGCTTTGCATATAGATTTTCCTATAACTCCCCTTTTTTACACCTTGCCTAAGGTACACAAGGGATTGCAGGACCCCCCTGGCAGACCAATTATATCTGCCAGGGGGTCGCTCTACCATCCAGTGTCCACCTACCTGGATTGTTACTTAAATCCCTGTATTCAACAAACGAAATCTTACCTTAGAGATACTAACATGCTTATAAAAAAATTGGGTGAAATTGATACATGCCCTGATGGGATGCTGTTGTGTAGTGCTGATGTTACCAGCCTATACACATGCATTCCCCATCAGGAAGGTATGGAAGCTGTGCATGATTTAATACGGGACAATGAACATTATCACGGACCCCCAGTCCATTTATTTATGCAATTGTTGTCTCTAGTCCTTAATAGAAATTATTTTGTCTTTAATAACAGCTATTACAGACAGCGCCTCGGCTGTGCGATGGGGTCCTCGGTGGCCCCATCGTACGCCAATGCGTTTATGTGTAATATCGACAATCGATTGTTTTTTCAGGGTCCCGATAATGATAAAATCGTACTATATTTGAGGTACATCGACGACCTCCTGATACTGTGGAAAGGGTCTAAGCAATCATTAATTAACCTTTTTGAGCAACACAATCTTTCCAATGGTCCAGTAAAATTCACATATGTCATCAGTGACAGTATGGTTAATTTCTTAGATGTTAACATAAAAGTGAATGACAACAAAATATCTACTATGTTATTTGTCAAAGAAACTGATAGAAATACCATACTGAGACATGAAAGCTGCCACCCCTTACCTCTCCGTGATGGCCTCCCCTATTCCCAAATGCTAAGGGTGAAGCGCATCACAAGTGACCCAGACCAAACTCTAAAAGATCTTGACTTAATGCAAACAAAATTTGAAGAACGTGGGTATAGAAGAAGAGATCTTGTTAGAGTTAAAAATAGAGTGATTAACATCTCTAGAGAACAAGCCCTAAACCCGGCACCAAAAGAAACAACATCTGCCCTAAAACTACCCTGGGTTAACCAATTCTCTAATGATAGCCCTGTGGTCACTAAGAAGGTTAAGCAGTTGTGGCCTATAATTACTACTGATAAAGAACTCCCTGGTTTGAATAAATTACAGCTAATGCCAGCCTATAAACGGGGAAAAAACTTGGGTGACCTACTGGTAAAATTGGATGTTAGTAATTTAACTAAGAAATCTGCTCCTATACATTTTCTGACACGTCCAGCAGGATGTTTTAGATGTATAGGATGCATAACATGTCGTTCCATGTTAGTGGGTGACTACATTTCACACCCACACACGGGACGCAAAATCCCTATTAAACATGCGGTAACCTGTTCCACAAAATTCGTAGTATACACTCTGTCTTGTCCGTGTGGTCTTTACTACGTGGGCAAGACAGAGTGTCAATTTAAGGAACGCATGGCAAACCATAGGTATGCCATTAGATTGGCACTTAATAGTGGTAGCAGTGAACAACCAGTAGCAAGACACTGTGCCCAGATGGGACATAGTGTCGCTAGTTTAAAATCTAAAATTATAGACCATGTTCCTGCTCCCCCTAGAGGTGGCAATCGAGGGAAACTCTTGCTGCAAGCAGAGTCTAGGTGGATTTTCACCTTAGACACGATTGCACCAAGAGGATTAAATGAGCAGCATGGACTGCAGTGCTTTCTGTGATTGGTCCCTAATGTATCCTTATTGAAGTTTTCTCTAGGGATCTTGGATTGGTCACAATATTCATTTTTTGAGTATAAATAATATTTGTATGTAATTACAGTACCAGTATTTCTAATATGTTGTATTCAATGCTTAATTATATATACTAAGTAATAGCGATATTTTTTATAGAGTATGACAATAATTGTTTCATAATGCTGCCTGACACTTTGTAATATTTTACTAGTTCTGCTAACCACGGAACTAGTTTGTTTTTAAATGTTCTTAATGTTTTTTTCTTATATTTTTTTCACTAGTTTATATTCTTATTGTTGTCATGGCAACCACCCGGCGGCCATACTGCGTAGTCCCGCGAGGCAGCAAGTGAGATAGTGCCGATGTCATCACAGGCGGACAGGAGGCGTCGCTTTCACTGTGACGCAACCCGGAAGCCGGAGTGAATGACCGGACGGTCCAACTTCGCGCCCGATGGACGGCGAGGACAGCTGATCCAGGTGAGTATGCAATCAGGTGTGGGCGGGGATATTCACTGCTAGGGTATTTTATTGTGCACAGTATGAAGTTTTTTGTCATACCCTGAGGACGAGCAGCAGCTCGAAACACAGTGTTGGTGTGTTGACTATCATGCAATAAAGCATCTAAAACTTTATGAAGTCTCCGAGTGCCGCCCTTGCTACAACCCCGTCTATATATATATGTATATATATATACAATCGGGGGTGATCAGGCACTCCAATCAACAATTAGATAGGCGCCCCGGTGCCTCCTCCAAGAGGCCTGGTAGCCACAATATAACAATAACTCCGGCAAGCGGGGGGGGGGGGGGGGGTGCGGCACTCGGCGGTCTCCAACAGCACAAATCACAGCAAAAATGCAAACGATCGATTGGATCGTTTGCATTTTTGCTGTGATTTCTGCTGTTGGAGACCACCGAGTGCCGCTCCCCCCCCCCACTTGCCGGAGTTATTGTTATATATATATATATATATATATATATATATATATATATATAAATATATAGACCACAACTACCCCAGGTTACCCTGGGAATAATGAGCGGCACTCTCCGGGCTTGTAGACAAAAAATTTTAGTAGTGCAAAATAATAAATCGTTGTCACATTACATCAACGTTTCAAGGCTTTGTCAGCCTTTTAATCAGGACGGATATCTAAAGTGCATAAGTGATTGTGCAAAAATGCATAAGTGCATTAGATGTCCGTCCTGATGAAAAGGCTGACAAAGCCTTGAAACGTTGATGTAATGTGACAACGATTTATTATTTTGCACTACTAAAATTTTTTGTCTACAAGCCCGGAGAGTGCCGCTCATTATTCCCAGGGTAACTTGGGGTAGTTGTGGTCTGCATATCAAAATTCGGTGAAAGCACCCCGGCCATTGATCATTTATTCAAGAGTGCCAAACAACAAACCTGGATATATATATATTCCCTAGATGATTAGTGACAGGTGTGTTGGTAGCTGCTCACCTATAAAAGCAAAGTCTGCTGTGAGCTTCAGACCTGATAGCATGCCTGGTATCAAACATTGATGTGATAGCTATGTGTATTGCAGCCATTTTCAGCGATAGTGGTAGGACCTGCAGAACAGTGGGGTCCCTTGACGGGGGCTGCAGGCTTAAATGCATTGATCAATTCATGAACCAAATCTCCACTATTTATTGTCAGTTAATTTAGTGTGTGCAGAGCCCATCCAATGTCTGTTTAAACAATGTGGTCACAAGCCATAGGGCACCCCTAAACTAGGAAAGGTGAGTGCCGATGTTAAGTGTATATATTGTTTATTAGATTAATTTTTTTAATTAGTCTTATTGTGGTCACATTCTCTCATGCACCCTGTTTTTAACTAATATTCCATAGCTTGTGTTAGCCATTTCCCTAGATGATTAGTGACAGGTGTGTTGGTAGCTGCTCACCTATAAAAGCAAAGTCTGCTGTGAGCTTCAGACCTGATAGCATGCCTGGTATCAAACATTGATGTGATAGCTATGTGTATTGCAGCCATTTTCAGCGATAGTGGTAGGACCTGCAGAACAGTGGGGTCCCTTGACGGGGGCTGCAGGCTTAAATGCATTGATCAATTCATGAACCAAATCTCCACTATTTATTGTCAGTTAATTTAGTGTGTGCAGAGCCCATCCAATGTCTGTTTAAACAATGTGGTCACAAGCCATAGGGCACCCCTAAACTAGGAAAGGTGAGTGCCGATGTTAAGTGTATATATTGTTTATTAGATTAATTTTTTTAATTAGTCTTATTGTGGTCACATTCTCTCATGCACCCTGTTTTTAACTAATATTCCATAGCTTGTGTTAGCCATTTCCCTAGATGATTAGTGACAGGTGTGTTGGTAGCTGCTCACCTATAAAAGCAAAGTCTGCTGTGAGCTTCAGACCTGATAGCATGCCTGGTATCAAACATTGATGTGATAGCTATGTGTATTGCAGCCATTTTCAGCGATAGTGGTAGGACCTGCAGAACAGTGGGGTCCCTTGACGGGGGCTGCAGGCTTAAATGCATTGATCAATTCATGAACCAAATCTCCACTATTTATTGTCAGTTAATTTAGTGTGTGCAGAGCCCATCCAATGTCTGTTTAAACAATGTGGTCACAAGCCATAGGGCACCCCTAAACTAGGAAAGGTGAGTGCCGATGTTAAGTGTATATATTGTTTATTAGATTAATTTTTTTAATTAGTCTTATTGTGGTCACATTCTCTCATGCACCCTGTTTTTAACTAATATTCCATAGCTTGTGTTAGCCATTTCCCTAGATGATTAGTGACAGGTGTGTTGGTAGCTGCTCACCTATAAAAGCAAAGTCTGCTGTGAGCTTCAGACCTGATAGCATGCCTGGTATCAAACATTGATGTGATAGCTATGTGTATTGCAGCCATTTTCAGCGATAGTGGTAGGACCTGCAGAACAGTGGGGTCCCTTGACGGGGGCTGCAGGCTTAAATGCATTGATCAATTCATGAACCAAATCTCCACTATTTATTGTCAGTTAATTTAGTGTGTGCAGAGCCCATCCAATGTCTGTTTAAACAATGTGGTCACAAGCCATAGGGCACCCCTAAACTAGGAAAGGTGAGTGCCGATGTTAAGTGTATATATTGTTTATTAGATTAATTTTTTTAATTAGTCTTATTGTGGTCACATTCTCTCATGCACCCTGTTTTTAACTAATATTCCATAGCTTGTGTTAGCCATTTCCCTAGAGGATTAGTGACAGGTGTGTTGGTAGCTGCTCACCTATAAAAGCAAAGTCTGCTGTGAGCTTCAGACCTGATAGCATGCCTGGTATCAAACATTGATGTGATAGCTATGTGTATTGCAGCCATTTTCAGCGATAGTGGTAGGACCTGCAGAACAGTGGGGTCCCTTGACGGGGGCTGCAGGCTTAAATGCATTGATCAATTCATGAACCAAATCTCCACTATTTATTGTCAGTTAATTTAGTGTGTGCAGAGCCCATCCAATGTCTGTTTAAACAATGTGGTCACAAGCCATAGGGCACCCCTAAACTAGGAAAGGTGAGTGCCGATGTTAAGTGTATATATTGTTTATTAGATTAATTTTTTTAATTAGTCTTATTGTGGTCACATTCTCTCATGCACCCTGTTTTTAACTAATATTCCATAGCTTGTGTTAGCCATTTCCCTAGATGATTAGTGACAGGTGTGTTGGTAGCTGCTCACCTATAAAAGCAAAGTCTGCTGTGAGCTTCAGACCTGATAGCATGCCTGGTATCAAACATTGATGTGATAGCTATGTGTATTGCAGCCATTTTCAGCGATAGTGGTAGGACCTGCAGAACAGTGGGGTCCCTTGACGGGGGCTGCAGGCTTAAATGCATTGATCAATTCATGAACCAAATCTCCACTATTTATTGTCAGTTAATTTAGTGTGTGCAGAGCCCATCCAATGTCTATATATATATATATATATATATATAAATATATATATATAAATGAGTAATGATGAGCGTCACTCCAGAGGGCTTGGTTGTATAGATATTTATGTCTCAAAAAAGTCAATCAAGATCAGGATGCATGTACAAATAGTCAACGTTTCAATACATGAATGTATCTTTGTCAAGACCACATGCTCCTGCGAGCTAAACAGCCACTAATGTGGTATAACAGAAATAAATACATTTACTTACCAGGCACGCTTAGTCCGTCTTGCTGCTGAGTGCAGACGTCGCTCCGTCTCCTGTGGGGGAACGGGCGCACTCTGCTGACGTGATCACTCCCTAGTTGCCAGGCAACCTGTGGGACAGTGACGCGTCCTCAGCAGCACGGACCTGTCACGCATACCGGGCTCATGGAGGCAATACATGACATCAAATCAACAGTGCCAACAGTAAAAGCTGATAAAAAATGCAATGAAGCAATATATGTGCAGGATGATGACGGGTATACCGTTATGGTACAAATGCAATGCGCTAAGGCATGGGCACGCAAGTGGTAACAAAACCATGAGGGTGATCACAAGAACATGCCGACAAGTCGCCTCAAAAGTCACAGACATACACACATGAATTACAGAAAAGACAGAGGACTATCATTCATCCCCACCAACCAGCACAATGATACACAGTGGCAGATCGATAAATTCAGATTTGAACGCAATTTAAGGCTCAAAGAACATTTCCAGCATCAACAACCAGCTGAGGAAGAGCAGAACATCTTCAGTGAATTTATCCGATCCAGATCAACATCCACGTTTGACCCCATCTCCCTGAATAAATCTGTACCCACGTTCTCCAGACTTGTTGACGCCGCCGTCATTAAGTACAATGCAGCAGCACCCATTATACATCATAATCTCTCTAAAGATGAACGTGATGCATTACGACAATTATCCTCATATCAACATATCATTATTCGTCCCGCGGATAAAAGCGGGGCGATCGTCATACAAAATCTCGATGATTATAAAAATGAATTGTACAACCAATTGAGGACCCCAGAGACATACATCAAACTTCCCAAAGACCCCACACCACAATACAAGATGGAATTAGACAACATCCTCAAGCAAGCTGTGTTAAATGGAATTCTTGGATCTAAACTGGCCACTGCCCTTACTCAAAAACATCCTGTTGTTCCGTTGATATACTCTGTTCCAAAAATTCATAAGAACATTGAGCATCCTCCTGGACGTCCGATCATTACAGCGAATAACTCACTGTATCAGCCGGTATCAAAGTTACTGGACACCATTCTACAGCCATATATCCAACAACAACCCACGTATATTAAAGACACCACCGCATTCCTTCTCCGTCTTCAGAATTTGGGAACCATTCCGGCCCACACGGTCTTGGTGACCATGGACGTGAGTAGCTTATACACCTCCATCCCCCAACAAGCTGGGGTGGCAGCGGTGGCACAGTTTCTTAGACAAAACAATGTCACTCAGATGGACCATAACTTGTTTTTACAACTTCTGACATTAACTTTGGAACGCAATTATTTTCTCTTTGACGGGTGTTTCTACCAGCAGACCAGTGGGTGTGCCATGGGTAGCCCCGTGGCACCAAGCTTTGCCAACATATATATGTTTGGAGAGGAACAAGAAAAGTTTTTGTCCCGTGAAGAATTCAGTAGACACCTAAAACTATTCGTCAGATTTATCGACGACCTGTTCATGGTATGGACCGGTCCGATAGATCATTTGGAAAAATATATTGCATCCATCAATGCCGGCAGGTCACCTATTAAATATACAATTAACATACAGCTTGAAAGCATACATTTCCTTGACGTCCTGGTTACCATCAGAAACTCAAGTATTGTTACAGAGGTTTATAACAAACCTACCGATCGGAACACACTATTGTTGGCCTCCAGTCACCATCCTAAGCCCTTAAAACGCGGCCTACCGAAATCGCAACTTATGCGAGTGGCCAGAATATCTAACAGTTCGGAAGCAGCAATCGCCAGTACTAATGCAGTAGTACAGCGGTTTGCCGAAAGGGGATACGATATGCGTCAACTTAAACAACAACAAACTGAAGTTTTGGCCATACCTAGATCCGAATTACTGACCACCCATACAGCAATCAAAAAGAAGGTGTTACCATGGAAACAGCAGTACACCACTTCAAGCCCGGTAGTCCAAAGAGCCACTTCTGCACTATGGCCCATAGTTAAATCAGACAGAACGCTACCATGTTTCCATTCCACCAAACCCATGCACTGCTACACCCGAGGGCGTAATATTAAGGACCAGGTGATGAAAACTGATATCACAGGCTTCGGTAATGTACAACCGAGCAGTTTTTTGCAAAAAGCACCTGGATGCTACAGATGCCTGAAGTGTACCACTTGTAAGAATCTCGTGGTCTGTAGATCCTTCCAACATCCCCACAAGGACATTACGTTTCCCATCCGACATGTATTATCCTGCTTGTCCACTCATGTTGTTTATTTACTCTTTTGCCCCTGCCCATTGTTTTATGTTGGCAAAACTATTCGCACAGTCCGTGAGCGTATGGCCCTCCATCGCTCAGCCATAAACAAGGCATTTATATCTAAGGGATCTGACCAACCGGTGGCTCGCCACTGTGTTGAGGCCAATCATCATGTTATGGACATCAAAATTATCATCATTGATCATGTCCCCATCAACACAAGGGGCGGAGACAGAGACCACACACTGTTAAAAATGGAATCTAAATGGATTCACAAACTTCAGACTGTGAAGCCGCTGGGTCTCAATGATCGTTTGAACTGGGGTATCTTTCTGTAATTCATGTGTGTATGTCTGTGACTTTTGAGGCGACTTGTCGGCATGTTCTTGTGATCACCCTCATGGTTTTGTTACCACTTGCGTGCCCATGCCTTAGCGCATTGCATTTGTACCATGATGGTATACCCGTCATCATCCTGCACATATATTGCTTCATTGCATTTTTGATCAGCTTTTACTGTTGGCACTGTTGATTTGATGTCATGTATTGCATCCATGAGCCCGGTATGCGTGACAGGTCCGTGCTGCTGAGGACGCGTCACTGTCCCACAGGTTGCCTGGCAACTAGGGAGTGATCACGTCAGCAGAGTGCGCCCGTTCCCCCACAGGAGACGGAGCGACGTCTGCACTCAGCAGCAAGACGGACTAAGCGTGCCTGGTAAGTAAATGTATTTATTTCTGTTATACCACATTAGTGGCTGTTTAGCTCGCAGGAGCATGTGGTCTTGACAAAGATACATTCATGTATTGAAACGTTGACTATTTGTACATGCATCCTGATCTTGATTGACTTTTTTGAGACATAAATATCTATACAACCAAGCCCTCTGGAGTGACGCTCATCATTACTCATTTGTTCTATACCAGTGAAGGCACCCGAGGCATTTACATCATATTTGTGAGAGTGCCGATTCTTTTGCTTCTCCTAAATATATATATATATAATATATATATATATATATATATATATATATATATATATATATATATATATATATATACAGAAGAATATCGGCACTCGCTCACACTGAATAAGACTCAGAGGCTTGAAAGATGCGTTTCGGGCCTTTTTATTAGACCCGTCGTCAGGCAGTAATATATATATATGGCTAAAAACTCCTCACCTCAGATGTGAAGTACCACCAGTGACCACTGGAGGCCACTTAATTACTCCTTAACAGAAAGTTAAAGCAAAATGTTCAAACTTGCTGGATATGGAGAGAGGGACCTGTGAAGACAGATATTGGAGGTAGAAGCAGATGGTGTAATTTTGACGGGCTTTTATCTAGTAACAAATAATGATATCACTATACCGCTGTTCTTTTCCTCTTTTCACACCCTACGAGGCATCTTAGGGAGCGCCGTCATTTTCCAACACCATTCTCACTCTTCTGATAGAAGGCATACTGTTTGGTATAACATAATATATAACTATATAATCCCCCTCTATTTTACTATATCCATATCAAGTGAGCGGTTTTATTTTTTGGGGGGGGGGGGGGGGGGCTTTTTAAAAACAAACCAATTATATATTTTTTTAAATAATTTTTAAAAGTTTTTTTATTATATAATTAACATTGTATTATTTTTTTTTATTATTTCTGCGAGATGCAGAAGACAATATTGTTGCACACATAAGAGTCACCTCCGCAGTCCCCGCACCCGTGATAAGTCTGCCACAGAGTGCCTAGCTGACGCGCCTTCCTATTACTACAGCTGCCTTGTTTTTCTAGTCAAAATAAAAGAAAATCACAGGATCCTTAGAATAACAGTTGACAGCAGGTAGTTACTGAGAAATGTATGTCCCTGGCTCTTAACTTTGTAGCATCCATCCAGATGGCAGATTATAGGCTGAGATGTGCCGGATGGTGACAAATACATTGGTAATAGCACTCAGTTCGCCTAACTGTAACAGTGAATTCACCGCTTCCCTCTGTGTGTGACTGTGGAGCTGACATGTCAGATGAGAGGGGGCTCGGGGACAGACTGACACGGCAGCATCACAAATAAATGCCAGACAAGGGTTGCTTGATCTGGAATTACTAACATTGTTTCTATCATCAATTCAAATTTAGCCGCAATGTAGAGTCAATCTTGTTGTTCCGTCAGACAAATAGAAATGCTGGGAATGAGGTGCGGAATGTGTTAGCACATAGCGGAATCTGTTTACATCACTTTTTTCAGACCAGGTTCTGTTGGGCGATTTGGCCCAGAACTCACTTTGGTCAAGTGCACAAATGGTTAATTTCAACACAGGTGCACTCAATTTCACTCAGAAACACCCCTACATAAACCCCAACATCATTAAGGACACCTGTGAGGGTTTGAGACATGGAGATTTTGCAGAGTGGTTTGGAGTTGCTGATTTGTGATGTGGCCCATTTGGAGGAGCTGGGCAGGAGGGAGGAAGCTGCGCACCAGATCCAGGTAGCCCCCCGACTACTGCGTACCCCACATATGTATCGAGCTCGGCTGTACCTGGACTCCCTCTCGGATCAACAGGTTGTGGGGATGTTTAGGTTGAACCGCAATAACCTGTTGGACTTATATGAGCAGGTGAGAGATGATTTGGACCCTTTCGGGGGAGGCAACTATGCAGTGTCTGGGCTGCAGAAATTAATGTGTACCCTCTACTATTTGGCCACAGGCTCCACTCAGTCTGTGACCTCATGGTCCTTGGGGGTATCACAGCCCACTTTCTCTAAGCATTTTACTCAAGTGTTACTTGCTTTAAAGAAGTTGTGGCGGACATACATCAGATTCCCACGTTCTGAGTTGGAGTGGCAGGACCACAAGGAGGCTTTCTATAGACTCTCAGCATTCCCTCACGTGCTGGGAGCTATAGACTGCACACACATTGGGATTAGGGCACCGCACGTGCGGGGATACGTCTATGTCAATCAGCTTGGGCGGCACTCTTTGAACGTTCAGGTGGTATGTGATGCTCATCTCAAAATCCTAAGTGTTGTAGCAGGCTTCCCTGGGAACTGCCATGACGCCTATATTCTGAGGCACTCAGCCCTCTGCAACCGATTCAACCAACAATAAATGCCAGAGGGCTGGCTACTAGGTAAGTACCTTTTTACATATTACCCTCTCTGTCCTTATTTGTACCTGCTCAATGTGTGTGTTTCCAGTTTCACAAGCATATTGCTCTTGTCCCAGTGTCTCCTGTTTGCACAATGCACATACCTTACCATATAAGGCAATAACTTCCTATCTGTGTTTTAGGTGACTCAGGATATGGGTGTGTTTCCTGGCTCATGACACCTTTGCGCTCCCCAGAAGGCCCTGCACAGCACCGGTATAATGAATCCCATATTGCAACCCGCAATGTGGTGGAGCGTACATTTGGCGTATTGAAAAGTAGATTCCGGTGTTTGGACCGGTCATCGGGTATGCTGCTTTACTACCCAGCAAAAGTAGTGATGATCGTCCAGGCTTGCTGCATGTTACACAACATAGCCCTGTCCTAACCTGCCTATGTGGAGGAGGAACATGCAGCAGTCGTGCAGGAAGCCCAACCTACCACACCTCGGGTAGTGAGGGGTACGCAGAGGGGGAATCTGGTGCGTACACAAATCATCAGGCGTTACTTTTCTGGTAAGCACATGTGCCCTGTATTCCAACATGTACCTTTGCTGTAAGTGTACTCATAAACAAATTATTTAGCAATACCATCTGTTTCCACCCACACAGCCTAATACACAGAGCCCAACTGATGCAGCTGGTGGTGCTGACCTATCCCTTGCTGTAATCAACCTTGTAAGTACATTTGTAACATGTATGAATTAAGTTTGCTCTAAAACATGGCTCACCTGGTGTTGTGGAACTACACGTGCCAGCATGCCCTGACACACTATAACCATTACAGTCCAAACAATGAGTGCCAGAGCTTGTTGGAATATGTAGTTCCACAACCTTTGATGTGCCAGAAGTTACCCAACACTACTTTTCAGCAATCCCATTGTCATATACCATTACACTATGTCATATTTCACACAACAATTGCTTTAAAAATAATACACAGACAAAATGGTATGCGTTTAGACATTTTTACTGCAGTATAGTATGTCAAACATTCGAACTGTCGGGGGATGTAACAAGATGTATTGCATATTAGATGCAAATTAAAAATGTATAAAAAATATGAATTATTTTCTCCCACCATCAGGCCACCCTAAACCACTTCTTGAAGCTGCACCCAGGCCACCCCGGGTCCTAATACTCCGACGGGGTGGGGAAGTGGGGGAGCCACTTACTGGGGTGCTAGATACACTACTCAGTGTAGATGCTGCTGCACCTATGACATTGACCTCCATCTGCTGAAGTTGTGCCTGCATACCTATTAAGGCATTGGTCTGCGCTGTGCACGATTGGCTAAGTGCAGCTATACTTTGCGCAAGGCTGCCAATATGGCTATTCTGTTCCCTTACAGCATAAGTAAGATCTGTCAATGCTATTAGCCATGCGCACATGAGTACCTACACCAACCTGTACACTCCTTGAAATTTTTCTTAATTGAAGAAAAGTGTGACGCATGTACCCCTGGATGTTCCCTATTTGCAGGCTTTGGGAGGCCATAAATTATATTTGTTTCTCCTTGAAATTTACCAAGGAGTTAGCTACTTGTGCAGCAGAAGCTGCTGTATGGGGTGTGTTTGTGGGTGGGGGTGGGTTGGGAGACACCCCACTTGGGGGAAGATCACTCTGTGATGACGTCTGTATTTCCTCCTCAGCCGCAAAGGTCTCCACGGGTTCGAGAATGATGTCCATTTCGTCCAACATCATCATAGAGGATTCTGTTGGTTGTGTTCATAGTTGTACAGTACCTGTGGATACAGATGAAGAGGTAAGTACTGATGCATATATAGGCCAGTCTCTCTTCAGTACTGTTTTTCAAAGGGCTTGAGATGCTGAACACACATACCTAGGGGTATTATGTACTTACACATTTACCCCGATACTGCATGTAACATTGACATTAATAATAAGTGAGATGGCTAGGTCAGATTACATTCATTTCCGTTGCAATGTAGCAGCAGGAGATGAATGTAGTGTGAGATATTGTTGATGTGAAATGGGTGTGTGTACTGTATGTGTAATGGCCTATTTTTTGTTAATTTACCTGCTTCCACAGATTCTGCTCCAACGGGCCTTCTTTTCTTTGATGCGTGAGCACTTCGGGACGGACAATCTGTGAAAGGAAAGATGGGCAGCCATAATCTACCTTGCAATGGATAAGCATTTATGCCAAAAATGCATTGAAATGACATTACTGGACAATACTTCCTTTGGTTAAGGACTACATTTTTTAGTCCCCACATTATTTGACATATGTTTTTCACCTGAATTTTTTGTTAGATTATTATTAAACTATTTGACACATTACAACTGGTGGATAATCTGTGGTATGTAGGCATGGCAGCTAAACCACCAGTACACCAATGTTTTTTGGGCCACATACATGTTAAGCTGCTAGAAATAATGTTAAAGTGTTGATCAATATCAGCAGTTGTGGAACTACAAGGCCCAGCATTATGACCAATTTGAAAGTAGGAGCAGGCAATTTTTTGTGCTTGACCTTGCTGGGCTATGTAGTTCCACAGCAGCACTTTACTTAGCATAACAATACAAGTGAACATTACAGTTTGAAAACATTGCCATGTATGTTTAAGATTGCATGTGGTCACACTTACCAGCTCTGGATGGCGTTGGCGGCCTATCGGTATCCGCGACGTGCATGCCAGGCAGGACCTCAGGGGTATGATTCTTTTGAGCTTGACCTCATAGGACGTGTAGCAGACAGTGGTGGGGCTTCCTCCGCCAGTCTTGGTGGCCTCCTCCAACTCCATGGCCATTTTACTTTTGAGCTGTCTCTTGATGTCGTTGAACCTCTTCTTGACATTTCTGACCAGGCGCTTGTTCTGACTTACAGCGTTCACCGCCTGGGTGATGTCCTTCCACATAGCCCTTTTCTGCTGTGCAGTGGTCTTGTGATGACTTTTCCCCACTAACCGGTCAAACACGGGTATGATAGCCCGGACAAGCGCAGCATTTTCCTCGTATGAGAATCTGACCTTTCGGCCACTTTTTGTGCGGCCAGCTTCTACCTCCTCCTCCTCCTCCTTATTTTTTACTCCAGCCATGTACCCCTCCTCCTCCATGCCAGTGTCTTCCTCCTCCTCACCTCCATCTTCCTCCACCTCTGACATGTGGCCCTCCTGCAGCTGCTCTGGGGTATGGAATAGGCCCTGGGTATAGGATGGGGATGCCAGCGGATCCTCCACCTCCTCCTGCTGGGGCTGGTCCGCCGGGGCCTGGTCTGGGGCTGGCCTTGCTGTGGCCTTGCTGCCTGCCACACTGCTGCCACTCCCTGTAATGAAGGATGACCTCAGCAGTCCTCTGCTGCCTCTCCCACTTGGCTGGCTGCTGCCACTGCTCCCTCTTGCCACTTCTCCCTCTGCCACTGCTCCCTCTGCCACTCCTCACTCTGCCACTCCTCACTCTGCCACTCCTCACTCTGCCACTCCTCACTCTGCCACCAACACCTCTTCCTCTGCTCACCATGCCACTGCTTCTCTCCATGCTCCTTACTTCCTATCAAAGAGTGAAATGGTGCCAGTGCCCCTTTATATAGGGGTGTGATGCATAATGGAGGGGACAGAGGTGGGCCAATAGGTTAGGGGGTTCTTAGTCATGCGGAGACAGTCTTGTAAATTGCACTCCGGTTGGTCCAAAACTTGCACATGACCGGCGGAAGAAATCGCACTTTTTTGTGTCATAAAATCGCACCACTTCGCCGCAAATCGCACTACATCGCACTTTTCAGCCTCCAAATCGCATCCCATTAAATATGCGAATTATTACCAAAAAATGCGAATTAAAAAAGTGCGAAGAGCGGCGATGTGGTGCGAGATAAAAAAATGCGCATTTATCTCATCCCATAGAATGTCACCCTTAGTGTGCGTGGAAGGGCATTCCATAGGGTGGGTGCTGCCAGACAAAAATTCTGCAAGTGTAAGTGGGAGCAAGTAATGAGTGTGGATGAGAGGCGCAGATCTTGTGCAGAGCGGAGATGTTGAGTGGGGATATATTTTGAGATAAGCAAAGAGATATAGGTCGGTGTAGTCAGAGTGATGGCTTTGTATGTAGGTAGAAGTATTTTATATTGAATGCAGTAATATACAGGCAACCAATGGAGGGACTGACAGAGCTGATTAGCAGACGTTGAACCTCCAGGAAGATCAGCCTTGCAGCCGCATTTAGCAAATTTGTAGTGGTGAGAGTCTTTTCTTTGGAAGGTAAGGAGGATATTGCAATAGTCAATTCGTGATATAATGAGTGCATGGATTAGAGTTTTTGCAGTGTCTTGTGTAAGGTACGGATGAATTTTAGATATGTTTTTAAGATGCATGTAACATGATATAGAGACAGATTGAATGTGACGAATAAAGGACAGTTCAGAGTCGAGGATGACCCCTAGGCAGCGAGCTTGTGGAGTAGGATTGATTGTTGTGTTCTCAACAGTGATAGAGATATCAGGTTGGAAACTACCTGGTGGGAATATAATTAATTCTGTTTTGGAAATGTTGAGTTTGAGGTGGCAAGATGACATCCACGATGAAATGGCGGAACGCATTAAGAGACACGGAGCAATACTGATGGTGACTATTCTGGGGATGATAGATAGATTTGAGTATCATCAGCGTACAGATGATACTTAAATCGAAAAGAGTTGATTTGTTTGCCAAGAGAGGAGGTATAGATTGAGAAAAGCAGAGGGCCTAAGACTGAGCCTTGTGGTACTCCAACTGACAGAAGTAGTGAGAAGGAGGTAGGATAAGAGAAACGAACACTGACAGAGTGATTAGCTAGGTAGCATGAGAAAATAGAAAGACCTGTGTTCTGAAGACCTAGGGATTGTAGTGTTTGTATGAAAAGAGAGTGGTCAAGAGTGTCAAAGACAGCTGAGAGATCTAGAAGAATAAGAAGTGAGAAATGGCCTTTAGATTTAGCAGTGGCCAGATCATTTACTACTTTGGAGTGTTGGAGTGGAGTGGAGTGGAGTGTTGAGAGCAAAAGCCTGACTGAATTGGGTCCAATAAGTTGTAGGAGCTAAGAAAGTGTGTGAGGTGAGTGTAGGCAAGTCTCTCAAGTAGCTTGAAGGGGCATGGGAGCTGAGAGATAGGACAGTAGAGAGTCAGTTTGGGTCAGAATTGTGTGTTTTTTTAGAATGAGAGTAATACAGTAAGTGAAGAATGGGAGTAATAAGTGCATGCTTGAACAGAGAAGGAAAGATACCAGTAGAGAGAGAGAGAGAGAGAGAGAGAGAGAGAGAGAGAGAGAGAGAGAGAGAGAGAGAGAGAGAGAGAGAGAGAGAGGTTACAGATTTTAGTTATGTTTGGGATAAGCACAGGATGCTTTACTTACTTATAAGAGTATAGGATTAAGAGGAGAGTTAGTGGAGTAGGAAGATGAGAAGAGTGTAGATACTTCAACCTCACTTGTGGGGTCAAATGAGGAGAAAGTGGGGTCAAATCAGGAAAGGAAGTAAGCAAGTCACTGGCTGAGGAAGAGCATGCCATTTAATCTTGGATTTTATCCATCTTGTCCTTGAAGAAGGAAGCAAGTTCTTTTGCACTGATATTAGCTGGTGGACAGGGTGTGGGAGGGTACTGAAGTGATTTAAATGTATTAAAAAGTCACTTAGGGTTGGTGGCATGAGAAGAGATGGGAGATTGAAAATATGTTTATTTAGTAGTGTCCAGAGCATTTGTTTTTGCAGGTGTCTTGTTAATTTAGAGTGCCACGGTTGGCAGCTAAGCCTACATGGATTGTGAGGAGTAGCTGGATCAGCTTCATCCAGGGCAGTTTGTAGAGTCTGGTTCAGGTGGGATACAGCTGTCTCAGAACAGGCAAGTGTAGAAATGGGTGAGAGCAGTCGTTGCAGAGAGGCATAAAGTTGTTGAAAATCAATAGCGTTAGTATTTCTGCGGGTTTGTGGAGGCTTGCATGATTTTGGTATTGTAGGTCCCATAAGACCAAATGCCAGATTCAGTCACCCCGTGTGTAGGTCCCATAAGACCAAATGCCAGATTCAGGGTGGTATTGAAATATATGGATTACATTAAGCTTTGGTGAAGGGCGGTCAGAAGACTCTAGATCCAATATTTGGTCTTATTGCCCTTGATGTTAGGATGCAGCACCTTTAGTAGCCTAGGACCCTGCGTTGTTTCGCTGGGTACATCCGCCGACCTATTCAGCTGCAGACTGCTGGTACACACAGCATGATGCGCCAATATTCCTGTAGATATATTGGTCCAAAAACTCTCATCTTTCCCCACATGGTAATTTAATCTGCCAGTATAGATTGAGACTGCTTATACACTCACCACCTATACGAAATGCTTTTAGTATGAGGGGGGACTGGACTGCAGACGCCAAGTTCTAAACACCAAATGAGGTATTAGGACTTGAAGTCAGTGGCATCGAGAGGGGGGGAGCTGGGGGGGGGGGGGGGGGGACAGAGAGGACAGGCAGCCTCTCTCCCCAGCTCAGCACATGCTGCTCAGTGCCGTGTGCGGTGTATCTCTCTCTTGGGGAGTGAGATAGCGGCAGCCTGTCCTCTCTCCCTCTTGTTTCATTTTTTCATGATCACGCCCCTCCCAGAGGGCCCCTAAGTCCATTTGTTTAATACTTACCCATGTGGAGTCTCGCAGTGATAGTAGCAGTGCTGCGGAAATTGAAGAATAATTGCCTCGATTTTTACTGAGATCTCCGCATGCACATGATAGTCTAGGATTCAGACTCTATAGTGCTGCTGGCAAAGCGGGGGGAGGGCAGACGGAGCCTCCACCTCACTTACAACAACCCTGAATTTGCCTGTAGTAGCCTATATGCTACCCTACCTGCTCGGGGTGGGTGGATGACGTCACATGACATAAACACCTGCCTCCAATGGGGAGACCGTGCAGCAGAAAAATAAGTCCTGGGCTACTTTCCTGCGGTGAACGGAGAAAAAGTGATTAGATGGTGAGCAACCATCGAATGATCAGGCGCATGTAAGGGGGTGTGTAAGATCCACATCCACTCGCAGCATAGCAAGGGGATTTGGGCGGTGGTCGTGTGCGTTCGGTGGTGCGGCGTTAACTTGCTCACTAGGCTCAGAAAAAATGCAGCCTAACTTGCATGACTGAATTGCCCTCTTTGTCCATTAGCGAGTACCGCACTGAAGGTGTGTTTTGATAGAGGCAGTGGTGCAAGTGTGGCGGTAGGGGGTGGTACGGTGTACCGCTAAAACATATTGTGCCGGTACCCCGTACCGCCATAACAAATGACCGGGAGAGCGCTCACTACTCATGTGCGGGCAGCGGACTGACAAGACTGGGGAGAAGTGCTGTGGACAGGACGGCGGGACTGTGAGGGCCTACTGCAGAAGGAGGTGTTGTAAGGGCTCCTTGGGGATCCGAGGGGCGCAGGTTGGGGGAGAGTGACCGGCGGAGGTAACTGAGGGATAGAGGGGAACCTGGTACTCGTTGTGTCCTGTGCACAAGAGAGAACATGCTGGTTGCAAACTGGCTGGCAGGGCTCATCTGTCATCTATGCTTTCTGCACATACGGTCCTTGTGGGAAAAAAATAATGGGAGTCCATGCTAGCAGCCCATATTGGGAGGCTGCTCCAGATCAAAATGTAGGTGTAGGATTTGGTATTGAATCCCGGCGGTCGGAATCCCAGCGTTCAAAATCCCGACGCTGGAATCCCGACCTCCGAAATCCCGACAAGGGGGGGACGTGGAGCGCCCCCCCTTGCGGGCTTGCTGCACTCGCCACGCAGCGGGCCAGGTGCCTCGCTACGCTCGGCACGCTAATTTATTCACCCTCTATGGGTTTTGTTGACACCCATGGTGGAAGAAATTTTCGGGATTTCGGCGGTCGGGATTCCAATGTCGGGATTCTGAACGCCGGGATTCCGACCGCATCCCGTATGTGTAGTCTCTCTCTTTCTCTCTCTCTTTCTCTCTCTCTCTCTCTATATATATATATATATATATACACAACGATGAGGCCGGCACTCAGGTCTGCAGGTGGATGCCTGTTGCTTGCTCCGGTGCCCTCTTTCAAAAGGGATGTCCTTAAGGAATATGCAGCAACAAATAAGTGGCACTCGGAGGCTTGTTTAAGTGGTGAAACAAATAGGAATATTTATTCCTAGTGCAGGGAAAACGTTTCGGAGCACGGAGGCCCCGTCGTCAGTTCAGATAATGCACAGTGAAAAAAACATATACAAAGTGTTATATAGGAGACTTACCCGCCCCCTGAGCGTCCCGTTCGTGTCTTCCTCCTGTGGCTTCCGGGTTGGCGCCGTCTCTGTGACGTCGCTGGCGCAAGTCCGATGGTCGCGATGTATATATATATATACAGCCAGTGACATATATATGAGGCACACATAGGGGAACTGTATATCTGGGCAGGATGCACTGCACAAGCCTAAACAGAAATGTCATCATGTCTAAAGTTTTGACATGTAGCCACTCATGCCATATGGCCATGCCCATGACCTCACCCTGACCACGTCCATTTTCAGTCTGCAGCTTAGTCGTGCGGCACAGTACCACTAAGACATTTTTTCTACTTGCACCACTGGATAGAAGAAAGAAGGAGTGTGTCCTAAAACCCGGCCTGTGATGCATAGCCACTTCCATACGGTGCATAGTCACACCCCTTCCTAGTGCACTTGCCTGTGTTCTTTATTTTCAGTAAACTATTCCTGCATAGCCTCCCCGGCACCAAACCGCTACATATATCCTGAAAGTTCCCCAGCTCCACACACGTTTTTTCATTTACAAGCGTCTGAACGAACAATTTCCTCGTCTTATATATTACGGCTAGTTTATATTGCTTTGCTAGAAACAATTAGCTCTGGCCCTTACAAATTATACCAACGGCAATATATGACAAATCCAAATAAACATATTAGGCCGACAGGTTTAAACGATCTGGATAACCCAACGAGCCAGCATTGCAGGTGGCAATATCCTGTTTTTAAATTACATTTCAGCACATGAGCTTAATAAATCCTCCCGTGTTATACATTTAGCTTGTAGCAACCAGCACTTTCGCCCATTATTTTATTTGACCTCATTACTGCTAATCATTATCACATTTTTAATAGCTGACACAGTGAGTGAAACGGTTAATTCACTCTATCTGGCTGAAAGAGAGTCTGTCAGGTTATTGATGACAAATTAAAATTAATAAAGGAGATCTGTGTTGAATTTGAGGGACTAGAATGAACACAAGCATACAGATGATTGCAGAGGCCTCCTGGGTACTCTATGAAGAGTAATGTTTTTGGTGTACGTGTATTGTCTTGAAAGGAACGCTAAAACTGCCAAATCTCTGCTTTTGCCTGGAAGACTTCCTGAAATAGGAGCTTTATTCTGTTAGACCTCATCACTTGTAATTTATCCCACTGAGAGTTATATCCTGTTCTGTACACCTTCGCTGGCTGAATTTCCAAGGTTGTGTGCTTTTATTTCCCACAGTATCAACTTTTAAAAAGGAAAAGCCACATAAACACAAACTTGGGGGTCTCTGTATTGTGAATATTGGCTTTGAATTACAATGTTTTTTTTTTTTTAATTATTATGGCACACATGAATGATTCTTGTATAAATTGAAGGGCTGCCACCGGAAATTGGGGGTTCTTGGATGGATCGGCGGCGCCAGCTGATTGCTGGTGAACTGGGTGGTAGCCAGGTAGAGACAATACCAGCGGTATTGTATATATGGAGCTCGCGGACCAATAGCCAGTTAGAAACTTTTGCGATGTATCGCAGCAGTGTATGAGCTATCCGGCCGCCCCTGAGCCATCCCGGACCTTCCCGGGTGGCAGGATCGCATACGATGCATCGCATGCAACCCCACATGCTTGGCACTGACACCAGCAGCAGCCTGTCAGTGCCAAGTAAGCAGGCTGTTCTATAGCGTAGACAGGGACCCCATGATGTCACAGGGTCCCCGTCTCCTCTATAGAGCAGCCTGCTCACTCGGCGGCTGTCTGTTGCGAGTAAGCAGTGGCAGAGAGGACAGCGCTGGACCAGGTGACTATGTATGAATGAATTTAAAGTGTAAAAGGGGTGTTTTTTTAAATTGAGCATTTTTTATTGAGTTTTAAAGAAAAAAGGAAAAAAAGAAATTAACATAGGCAGTAGTGCTATGACAGAGACATATAACAGATATGGCGCATCCATATACATGGGATATGTAGGAGTTTACATACACATTCATGCCCTTAGACATAAGGCTATGGAAAGCAATTCTCGACCAATCATTGCAAAAAATAATTCTACAATCACCCGGAGGCGCCATCTGGGCTCTTGCGGACAACAAAGTGAAAAAGGGCACAAATATAAAATCACAATACATGGACAGGCATTTCAATATTAACGTATTGCACCATAAAAGAAGAAGGAGAGAAGGGTAAACGCAAAACTGCCAACAGTCAGTTGCACTACCATCCAAAATAAAATAACCCACCACCCATCAACCTACAAAACCTAAACCTACTTATAACCCGAAATACTAAGACAGCAAAACCACCCACAAAAACCCCCAAAGCAAACCTCCCTATAACCCCCCACCCTGTATAACCTACCCCCAACCTAGGCATACCTGGATCCCAAACAACTTATTCCTCCCCTAAACATCTATACCAACTATCTAATTCTATTATACCGGATAAGAACAATGGACTATAGTAAGGAGTAAACTAGGGTATCTAGCCAAAGTCAAGTGAACGCCACCCTATCAGGATGTGACTATCACTGCTTTAGCCAACCTATACCAACAACTAATCTGCTCCCTCCAGCCAACCCAACCACCCATCCATAACCAACCCACCCACCCAACAGAAGGATAACAACAGTATGGACCATCTGCGGCAATGGACACATGACAACAAGGTGTATCAGATTAGGTGTTTCAGGATTATAAATCAGACAGGTAAGTATTACCTATACCCATATTCCCAAAGAGTGTCTAGTAACCACTGTAACGGCCTTGAGCATCATGACAGTTAGTCCGGCCATACATCAGTCAGGCCAATCCTCTCTCCCCTGCATAAACATAAGAATAGCGTTGTTCCCGAGTACCCAAAAACACAAATAATAATAAAAGAACTGAAAATACTGAAATGAAAGTCCTGAGGTTATCCCGTTTAGCCAGAAACTTGCACATAGGTAAAAGGAGCAATCAATTAATAGGTGTCATGGCTTCACATCTATTTGTACAGCTGCATAGCGAATCTTTAAGTATTCCTCAATATCAGGAATCAAGAGGCCAATATCGGCTGTAGGAGACACCTCATTCTGAACACGTGAATCCAGAAGTGGAGCTGTCTCAGGTGATATACAGAACACTGGATTAGTGCTTAAAGGCGCAGCCATCATGTCACCAAATTTATTGAGGAGCCTCTGAGTGGAAGTGTTGATGGCCTGGAGGATACTTTGGAAGGATCCAGTCATCATGAAAAGTGGCAAAATGGTGGTGGCTAGCACACCACCGGAGTGCACAAAGGACTCCAGAAAATGGACAAGTGCCCTGAAATGTCACAAATTAGAAGAGCAACCACAGGATATATAGTGCAGTGGAGGATCAGTAGGGCAAAGGATTGTAATGCAGGCTACCTCACACAATTATAAGCACTCTACTTGTACAATCCAAAAAGACAGTGTGCCTAGATCAGTCTCAGTTCTCCGCAGGATGCAGGGCAACAGTCAGCAGAGCATGCCACAGGATGCAGCGCCCAAGATGGCGCCGCCCACGTGTACACCAGAGTCCAGCAGTACCCACCAACCCGGGGGAGCCCCCACAGCAGCACTGGGTCTCCAAAACAGACAGCTCTTCAGGTGCAGAGGAACAGCGAGGGTACCCAAGAGAATGAGCGGGGCGCCGACCAGTGAAGCGCCTTTCAGAGTGCAGCCTCCAAGATGGCACCCACTCAGTGGTGCACAGGATTCCAGAGCGCAGCGCACTTCAAGCTGTCGAGACACTGCGGCAGAACCAGGTCCCCAACCCGCATCTCAGTGCAGGGGTAAGAAAGATCAGGTCTGGGGTGCCCAAACAGCAGTTGTCAGGATATTAAGCTGGATTTTGACAAAGCTCCCACACCTTGCGTCCGCTCCCCGTAAAAGGGGTGTTTATTAAAGTAATACATTTCTGGGTGGGTGTCTTGTCATTTACACATTCTTTTTATAGGTGACCTACAAGACCCGGCGGGCACATTAATGCCCCCCCATGCTGGTTCTCGTAGTTCTCATGTATAAAGCAATGTGTTTTTATATATTTATTGCACACACCAGCCCGGGGCCCACCGCCCTGGGTACTCCCCCATGGACCAGCCACGGTGCTCATGGTATGGCCGGGGGATCTTGTATAAAAAGTTTCCCCAGCTATGACATGACACCAGTGGCTGTTGGAGCCCGGTGCTGGTTCCAAAATGTTGTCTCCCATATTTTTGTAACCAGGACCAGTCCAAGAGCCCAGGGCTGGTTTCAGAAACACGGGGGACCCCTAAACTTTCTGTCCCCCATATTTTCTGAACCAGGACCGGCTCAGGAGGGGGAACCCCACGACCATTTTTTTATGTATGACCAGAAACCGCACATAAACCATCTGTAAAAAAAAGTCACATTATCGAAATTCGCACATTTCTGTTACCAAAATTCACCAGAAATCGAATGCAAATTCCATTTCTACCCCAGAAACCACATTCTGTTACATTTTCGATTTTGTGCAAAAAAACACGTTTTTCAAACATGCGATTTAGTGCAAATTTGGAACCTTACCAAAAATCGCATCCTGTTACATGTTACCCTTTATGATAAACACTATGATATGCCTGCTAAATGCAATACATAACCATAATCCTTATTGCATTGTTCTATGTTCTAGATCAGTGGTTCCCAACCCTGGTCCTCAAGTACCCCCAACAGTGCACATTTTCCAGGTCTCCACACAGAATCACAGGCAAAATAATTAGCTCCACCTGTGATCTTTTAAAATGTGTCTAAATAATGAGGGCACCTCCAAGGTGACCTGGAAAATGTGCACTGTTGGGGGTACTTGAGGACCAGGGTTGGGAACCACTGTTCTAGATTACACATTCCACAATTTACTATAAACACAGTTATTATCTGATATATGTAACAGAATTATAAATAGAGATATTGGGAAACGCTGTATGTTGCTTTTTGCAATAACGCTCACCATTTTTTATAGTACATACATTTTTCTATGTTATTATTTTATGTTGCTGTTTTTATTTTTTTAAATCTCTCCTACTTTTGTACATTCAACATAGACATACATTTCAGCACCTGCTCAACAGAACATTCAAAAAAACAAACGCTGGTGTACAGTATCTGATATAGCAGGAACAATGTGGACTATGGGGTCTATTAAAAATAATAAACATTTTGATGTTTTGCAGTTTCAGTAATTTATCATATACTATTACTGCATTCTTCGGAGGATTGTTAGTCTCAGCGGTACCAACCAGCGAAACCTCATTACCAAATTAAAATTAGTTGTAACATTTCATATTATAAATGTTGAGGCAGTGTAATAGCAATTATTTAGTTTAGTACAGAATAAAACAAACACATTTTAACACTTCGTGTTGTCCATTATAGTTATAATAAGGGCAGCGTCACATCGGCAGTTTAGCAAGTAATGAGACACAGGACTGAATGCCCTCGTAGAACAATAGTACATTTACTCAGTGGTATTAAGCAGGAGAACACCGGCCATGTGAAATGGTATTTCCCTCTCTGCGTAATGTTACATTACAGAAGCGTCTGGTCCATTCAGAATGCAGAGTCCGGGTAATGCTGACGTGAGGATGCATCCAGGAATCTGCGCTGTGTGCATCTCACGTGTAGTCCTAATCCTTAGACTAGAGCTGGTGTATTTTAGGAACCAGGATAATATATTAATTCTACGAGTCTAGGCTGGATAATACTCGGTTAGTACAAATGATTTATAAGACTAATTATTTTCTTGGAGGAAATGTTACACACTAATGGAATACAAGTAACATCAGCCTTATACTAATGAATAAGCTACATTGGGATCAGGAACCATTAGTCAAAAATAAACATATATAAATCCTACACAGTAGCCAAGAGTAGTTATGAGACAAACACTAAGCTACAATAGGTGACCACTAAGCTAGAGCAGCCTACTAAAACCACACTATAAGGGGTACATTTACTAAGATGGGAGTCCTGTTGAAGATGGGATGTTGCCCACAGCAACCAATCAGATTTGACTTATTTATTTTGCACCTTCCAGAAGATAATAGATAGAATTGATTGGTTGCTATGGGCAACATCCCATTTTCAATAGAATTCCCATCTTAGTAAATTTACCCCTACGACTAAAATATGCTCCTAAAACCAAACTATAAGAATAGAACACGCTCTAGAGCAAGGGTCCTCAAACTGAGGCCCTCCAGATGTTGTGAAACTACAAATCCCAGCATGCCTTCCACAGTTTTAACACTCCCTTATAGCAAAACTATGGCAAGTCATGCTGGGATTTGTAGTTTCACAACATCTGGAGGGCCGCAGTTTGAGGACCCATGCTCTAGAGCAACCTACTTAACCTTACGCTATTAGACTACAAAATGCTCTAGAGCAGCCTAATAAACACTACACTGTAAGACTACCATATGCTCTAGAGCAGCCTAATATACTACAACATACTCTAGAGTAGTCTACTAAACAAAACACTAATAGACTACAATACGCTCTAGAGCAGCCTACTAAACACTACACTGTAAGACTAAAATATGCTCTAGAGCAGCCTACTAAACACTACACTGTAAGACTAAAATATGCTCTAGAGCAGCCTACTAAACACTAAACTGTAAGACTACAATATGCTCTAGAGCAGCCTACTAAACATAACAATATAAGACTACAATTTGTTCTAGAGCAACCTACTAAACACTACACTGTAAGACTACAATACACTCTAGAGCAGCCTACTAAACACTACACTGTAAGAATTCAATTCGCTCTAGAGCAACCTACTCCTAGACACCACATAAAAGACTACAGTGCCCTCTAGAGCAGCCTACTAAACACGACACTATAAGACTACAATACACTCTAGAGCAGCCTACTCCTAGACAACACATAAAAGACTACAATTCGCTCTAGAGCAGCCTACTCCTAGACACCACATAAAAGACTACAATATGCTCTAGAGCAGCCTACTAAACACCACATAAAAGACTGCAATGCACTCTAGAGCAGCCTACTCAGAAAAACCACACTATAAGACTACAATATGCTCTAGAGAAGCCTACTCCTAGACACCACATAAAAGACTACAATACGCTCTAGAGCAGCCTACGAAACATAACACTATCAGACTATTATATGCTCCAGAGCAACCTACTTCTAAACACCACACTGTAAGAAAACAGCTGGAGAAAAAACATAACAGGCCAAACTTTTTCTTTGATCCTGAGCCGGATTGAAAAGAAATCCATGTTAAATGGCCTGTTTGCATGTGCTGCGCTTGTGTTAACCTATAGGTCAGCAGGATAGTGCAAGGGAGGGGTTATAGAGACTGGCAAAGAAAGCATGATATTTTCCTGGGAGCACCACTCGATTTTCTGGAGACTCCCAGTCATTCGGGGAGGGTAGGCAACTATGAGTGAAATGTATCAAGCTGTAGAGAGATACCAACCAAGTAGCACCTAACTGCCATTTTATATATCTCCAAGGCTTGCCCCATGACTGAAATAATTAATATGACAGGAGGTACCAGACCATGGGCCAGATGTTCTAAGCTTGAAAAGTGATACAATGGAGAGTAATAAACCACCAGCCAATCAGCTCCTGTCATGTCACAGGGTGTGTTTGAAAATTAACAGGTAGGAGTTGATTGGTTGGTGGTTTATCACTCTCCGCTTTATCACTTTCCAAGGCTTAGTATATCTTGCCCCATTTCTCCTCACTCCTCTTGTTTTTTTATTTTTTATTATTATTTATTGGTGGAATTAATTTATAAACTATCTTTTTATATTTTTCTGTATGTTTCCTAAATGTCACCCTTCACACCGACTGCCCCCTTACGGTACCATCAAATGGCCGCGTTCCATCATCTCCCAATTAGTTTGTGTATCGAGAGGTTTTCTTCACAAGAAGCGGAGGGCGAGAGACCAGTGTTAGTCATTAACTTCCTATCTGAGGAAAGATTCCCGAATATTACTATGCAAATGTAAATCTAGGCGATGATAAATGTCTTACATTGCAAGGCAGCAAACTATGACTGTGAAGTATAGCCGGGGTATTTAGTGACTTCATTACATATCTCTCTTGTAAATAATGCATACACTATATAGTTTCTGTCACAATATGATTAAACCATTAGCTTTATGCTTCTCAGAGTTAAGAATGTATTCAGCATGTTTCCCGTAATAACTCATTCCTAAATGCAAAAGGCCATTATGAAATATCCCTTATTCAAGTGAATATTGTGATATGACATAATGATTTTGCTTAAAACCAAGTTAAATGAGGAGTAAAATTAAACAATATTGCTGGAACTGTGTTTGACTAATTTTGTGTCACATTATATTAGCTAACCTTTCAAAAAGTGTATTAATGACAAATAGTGTTAGTCTGTCAGTACTTTATTCAATTGTATGAGTCCCCCTAAGTCATTAGCTTTTAAAAGATTCATTTTATTTGCAGATTGTGTCGCCGGTGGCATTTTTATGACATACTCTTTTTTTTATTTTGTGTTGTTCGTAATGACTTTTCAATGAGTTCACATGTATTTTTTTTTTTTTAAATGACTTTCAAATCCTCTCGGTGTCGTTTAGAATATAACGTATATTTAACCAGTCGTTTTTAGAGAACATCAGAAAAGGAAGTTTGAAGGAGTAAAAAGTATCCAAATAATAACCCGTTTTTTTTTGTTCACTGGGCTGCTAATTTGCCCTGCGAACAGGTACAGTACACACCGCCTCGCGGTGCAAGAAGACCTCGTGTATGCATCCGCAGTCTATCGGTAACTCTGGTCATCAAAGATTTTGGTATCTCGGAAATAAACATCATTCCTATATGAAATTGGTCTCCTGGATCTTAAAATCACCTTCATTTTGCCATATCAGGCCTAGTTTTTAAGTTATTGAACATCCCTCTCTAATATCTAATGTTTTAGTCAAAGTTCATATGTTCAGATCCTGGATCACGACTGTCGGTACATCCCGACAGCTGTGACCCTGGCCTGTTTTCGGTTTGCTTGACCGCAAATTGCCGGGCTGGATTCAATGTCTTGCCTGCCAGTCTGCGAAAAGGGGGGGCGTTTCCATGTAAATGGCCATGGGTTGTTGAGATCTGGCAGCGATCGCAACAATTCGCGGCCATTCTAGTCAAAACGGGCCCGACAGCTTTTAAAGTCAGGCCTTTTCTGTCGCTCTGCCTCTTCAATGCTGTCGGTCAAGAGATCATTGAATAGGCGCCTGCCGCTATTTCCCCCGTCGATAATAGCTGCAGGGATTGAATACCCCCCTATGTATGTGTGTTGTCCACTACTTATTCATCAACTATTTTTTCCTTTTTACAGAATACTGGTGAACTAAGCAATAGAAATTGAACAAGATGTCCTCTTCAAGAAGGTGTTGCATTAATTCTCCAGATTTCTTCTGTTACTGTATGTTTGTGGAGAAAAATCGCCATAGGCGGCAACGATGAGACCCGCTACATCTGTACCTGGAAATCGAAAAAAAAAACATCACGGATTTTGTTGCACAAACTTACTGTATATGGCATATTTTGGGGTCAAGCTAGGAGACCAACATAAATATTGGGCATGCATTGGGTCTTCAAACAATGTATAGAACATCTGTGACAGTGGACGAAAGGAACAAGGCAAAGTATGAGGTTTGCTGTACCAATAATATAAAGGGAGCCCACTAATCACGTGGACAAATGCTGTTTGTACACTATTTGTACCCTGTTGGAAATATGTTCTAGCATCTAATAGAGCAAAACTGGACATGAGGAGGGTTTGAAAACTAGACTAGTCATTTTTTTAATTGAGCAGGCAAAACTACTTAAGAATTCGTTGAAATATTCCAGGCACCAGAAAAAATAAAAAATTATTCGTTGCCCTGTGTAATCGTCCGGCCTGCGAATTTACAATTGTGCAATCAGGTCTGAATAACCCCTTTGTTTTAAAGTAAGGAATCCAGAAAATGCCTTTTAGATTAAAAAAGAAAATCTGACAGTAATGTATGTCTAACCCATAAATGACCACCAGGGCTGCCAAGAGGTATGCTGGGCCCCAGTAAAATAATGAGTGCGTGGCCTAATTGCGGGAGGTGTGGCCACCTTCTGCAATTAGGGCACGTCCCTAAAATTTTTAGGGAGTGAAAAAGTGCTTTAAAGTCGATGGGAGGTGTTATTGGCCCCTCCCTCAGCAACAGCACAAACCTACAGCATCTGCTGTGCTGACAGCAGGCTCAGCATGAGCGCTCACGCTGTCAGCACAGCACATGCTGTAGGTGTGTGCTGCTGCTGCCCGGGAGGGATGGAGGGGGAAGGGGGGGTCAGACCAGGGCCCCCACCGGGCTCCTCTAGCAAGCCTGGGCCCAGGTAATTAGTACCCGTTCCCCCCCCTCTCGGCAGCCCTGCTGACCATATTTTGAATGTTGCAGTGTTATCTGTCCAGACTGACATGGGCAAGGCAACCTGTGTAATTCTAGTTGCAGACTGTACTGCGGAACTACATATCTCAGCATGCCTTGATGGTTTTGCTGTTGCTACAACTGAGGCAGGGCATGCTGGGAGGTGTAGTTCTACAGCCGCTGGAGTGCCACTGGTTGCCTACCCCTGTACTAGATTATCTTGTCAGCAACGTCCTTTATGGAGATAAATATTCTGGATTACTGTGGTTCGTGAGCTGCTTGCAGACGGCCATCTCCTCCCCGGTTCTTCAATATTTGCCCACTGTCCGAGGTGCTACTCTCCATTCTCAGGACATTGAACTAATACCTACGTTAGCTCTGTTTAAACTCACTCACTTCACCATCTAATTAGCCGGGCACAGAACAAATGACCACAGGCACATGTTCAACCACAGTGTTTGCAAGCTCTAAATCAGAATTTATCTTCAAGTAAAAAAGAATTCAATTAGGACATATACTCATGGGCAATTAACATCTTTCTGGCTGTCCTGGGTTCCCCTGAGTGGCATCCACCACAAGGCGTTCACTGCACTTGTCATAATAGTGATTTATGGCTCATGTGCTGTAACAATGATCGTAGCATATCTGAAATAACTCCAAAAGGGCCATAAATGCAACAAGCTTCCCCTGGAATCTTCCCATGTGCATACATTGTGACAGCAGGTGCGGAATGTACAACAGGGGGTGCTTTATTTACACTCATCAAAAGTGCTAGACTTTTGTACCACCTCCGAGCTCAGGGACGGACTGGCCGATAGAGGTACAGGGTAAATGCCTGGTAGTCCCCATTGCCCGAAAGCTGGCTGGCTGAATACTCAGAACCAGGGGAAACTCCAGAGGAGGGGCTTCAGCACAGTTCAAAATTCAAAAAGGTGAGCCACACCCACTGCCACCAACTGCCATTCCAAACTGACTCACTGGCAGTTGGTATATCTCCCCTATTTGAATTTTGAACTAGGCTGCAGCCCTGCCCCTGGAGCCACCACTGTTCCTTAGTGATTAGACAGCTGTTGAGTACTGACACACACTGAATGCAGCCGGGTTTCCTACCCTCCCGGAATGGCCGTGAGGGTCCCGGAAATCGGGTCCCCCTCCCAGCCCCCCAGAAGAAGGGCAACCATCCTGCAAAGCCTCCCGGATCCCGTGATGGTATTGCACATCGGGGTGTGTGGCTAAAATGGCACGATCGTTCTGGTCACGCCCACAAGCAAGTAGCCACCTGTGTGGTTCCGCTGGCTGGCTCCGCTGGATAGCTGAATACTCCGAGCCAGTTGAAACTCCAGAGGAGGGGCTTCAGCACAGTTCAAAATTCAAATAGGTGAGCCACACTCACTGCCACCAACTGCCATTCCAAACTGACTCACTGGCAGTTGGTATATCTCCCCTATTTGAATTTTGAACTGGGCTGCAGCCCTGCCCCTGGAGCCACCACTGCTCCTTAGTGATTAGACAGCTGTTGGGTACTGACACACACTGAATGCAGCCGGGTTTCCTACCCTCCCGGAATGGCTGTGAGGGTCCCGGAAATCAGGTCTCCCTCCCGGCCCCCCGGAAGAAGGGCAACCATCCCGCAAAGTCTCCTGGCTCCCGTGATGGTATTGCACATCGGGGTGTGTGACTAAAATGGCACGATCGTTCTGGTCACGCCCACAAGCAAGTAGCCACCTGTGTGGTTCCGTTGGCTTGCTCCGCTGGCTAGCTGAATACGCAGAGCCAGGGGAAACTCCAGAGGAGGGGCTTCAGCACAGTTCAAAATTCAAATAGGTGAGCCACACCCACTGCCACCAACTGCCATTCCAAACTGACTCACTGGCAGTTGGTATATCTCCCCTATTTGAATTTTGAACTGGGCTGCAGCCCTGCCCCTGGAGCCACCACTGCTCCTTAGTGATTAGACAGCTGTTGGGTACTGACACACACTGAATGCAGCCGTTTCCTACCCTCCCGGAATGGCCGTGAGGGTCCCGGAAATCGGGTCTCCCTCCCGGCCCCCCGGAAGAAGGGCAACCATCCCGCAAAGTCTCCTGGCTCCCGTGATGGTATTGCACATCGGGGTGTGTGACTAAAATGGCACGATCGTTCTGGTCACGCCCACAAGCAAGTAGCCACCTGTGTGGTTCCGCTGGCTGGCTCCGCTGGATAGCTGAATACTCCGAGCCAGGGGAATCTCCAGAGGAGGGGCTTCAGCACAGTTCAAAATTCAAATTGGTGAGCCACACTCACTTTCTGGTCACGCCCACAAGCAAGTAGCCACCTGTGTGGTTCCGCCCCCTCACCACCCCTTTTCACTCCCCACAGCCCCGCCCCCCTTCCTGAGCTGGCTGCCCTCTCCCGGAAAGGGCAGCCAGAATGTAGGCAAGTATGACTGAATGGTGATATAGCAATATGTTATTAGAATTTATGGAGTCCAGAGAACTATGCGGATGCATTGGACACTCCTCCCCTAAGATCAGGACTGTCCTGCTGAAACTGGGAGAGTTGCATTGTTATTATTATTATTTGCACAATAATCCTGTATGTGGCACAAGTACAAAACCTGCTGCGGCGTGTAAAATTAAAGGCATCGCGCGTGATAAGAAGCTCTGTACTGGACATATGCTAATGAACATATTACTCCAGCACTGCTGGGGGCTACAGTATGTTCTCCCCTCTAATGTGCAGTTGTTCTCTCATGATTAATAGAATACTGTATATAAGCCCTGTTTATCCCATTTGTTGTCTCTTTGTTTCATTTTATATTGATCTATAGTAGCGGAACCATTTCTAGCTATAATTCTTTCTATGTATTCTGTATTTTAATCTAATTTTATAGGATATATTATCTATACATTTAATATAAGCTGATTGTCATCAGCAACTGTTGTATTTTCCTCTATTTAGCGTCTATGTAAATTTAAAAACCATTGTGTCATCCTATCCTAGGTGCGAATACCCAGTTGCCTTCATCCACATGCATTGGTGTTGCGGCACACAGGGCTGCCGAGAGCTGACCGGGGCCAGTGTATTGAGGGCGGGGCTAAACCTAAAGGGATGGCCACACCCCTCCCCCAAAAAAAAGAATCAAATACTCTATGCAGCTCTGTAAAAGTCCCCAAAAAATTGTTTTTCCCCTCGGCAGTGTTGCAGTCAGTGATCGCAGTTACACAAGGGTTGTGTTGCATTTTTACAATTCAAGTCATAAGCTCATTCATTTTAAAGGGGTTATTCACTACAGGACTGAGACAGAGGAGTAGTAAACCAGTTTGTATAGCGTATCTAGCATTATTTTGCAAATCAGAGGCTCAGAAAATGATGTACACAAATGCTCCTAGGCAGAACCGCATTTTGCATGCATCCAGCCTTACAACTGGAGAATTGGAACGTGGGCGGGGAGAGGGGGTCTCATGTAGGCAGTGCCCAGTAAGGGCATGCTTGCACAACTGTGGCCCATGCAGACCAGCACAGTTATGCACATGTATACTCTGATGATGATGATGATTGCTTGTAGAAATCTAGGTGTTATCTTGGAACCAGTCCCAGCTATCTGGATCTGGGATTTGTTGAAGCCCGTTATGCAAATTTTAATTTCATTGTTTATAAATTTGTTTGAAAAATGGAGTTTTCCCAATAATTTTAAAGGATAATTCATTTGAATGGGGCATCGTGTAATGCCTACACTAATAACACAATTGGAATGAATGTGCCATTGAAATGAATGGGAAAAAACTTTAAATTAATCAAAACTATGGGTGAGATTTAATAGGATGAGATATTCAGAAAGAGAGAGATTTGGGAAGAAATCTCCAGTTTTTTTAAAGCGGCAATCATTTACACTGCTAAATCACACTGGTTTTGCAGTGTAAATGATTGCCGCTTTAAAAAAACCTGGAGATTTCTTCCCAAATCTCTCACTTTCTGAATATCTCATCCTATTAAATCTCACCCTATATATTTGTTTATATATCACTGCATGCAAATATTTTTATGGTACCTATAATACAGTAACAACAACTAATGCTACAATGTGCCTTCTTGTACTAAGTGCATTACAGTGCATTAATTTGTGCCCCAAAGCGGCGTCTTGTTTTTGCAGATGGGTGATTGCATGTACAGCAAAGACAGGCACAGGTAGGTTGAATGAAGTAAGATCTGCACCATTCATTGTGAATAGTTTGTACAGCGGCCATTCAAAACGGGACTGGTGGAGCACACACATTTACTGCTCTCCAGTTTACTGTTGGACCATTCACCAAACCTAGAGGCCAGAAAGTTCCCCTGGCTTCCAGACACAAGCTGAAGACTTCTTTTTAATAAAAAAAATAGATGTATTCTTTTTTTTTTCAAAAGGTGGATCACAGGAATTATTACAGAGTGTGAAGCTCCTGGAATAATGTTTACATTTTGTACTGAGAATCATGGTTGACCTTTACAAGGAACCACTCTAACCCCATCGCGGTGATACCTTGTCTTTGTCGATCATATGAGGGGATTTAAAAGGCTGTGAAATATAACAGTCTTTAAAACCATGTACAAAGTAATAAAACTGATGAAGTATGAAACAAACATCATGTTTCTATATCACTACCTTTGTCTAAAATGTCCTCAATATGATTAGGATTTTACAGGCTTTGCAGTGGTCGCAGTCTTGCTGCAATAACACGGCAATATTTTCTGTTCAATTAAAAGACGGACATGTTGAACAAAAAGATGAAAGAGATAAGCGGAGTAATAGGGAATCTGACTGCTACAGATCTTGGATTGTAACATTGAAATGTTTAAAGATTACATCTAGAATATGCGGCTTTATTTACCACATAGGGATACATTCTTATTTGGAAGAAATGGGCAGGGAACATTAAAAAAATCACTGACGACAAAAGGGGCTGTGAACCAGGGGCTAAAGTGAGGGGAATGGGGTGGAAATGAGGGGATGATTCTTGGCTGTCTCACGGCTTACAGAGCACCAGAGATGCCGCCCCTCCAAATACCCGCCGCCGGTTCCACTCTGTACCATGCGAGGGTATGTGTAACAAAGGCACATGCCTCTGCTGCAGGATGAATCATTTGATGCCATCAGCTGCCCGGCCACAGCAGGCATCATCCCGCCCACATAGCCATGTGAACGCCCAGCGTTTTTATAGGTGAGGCCCATAAAGCGTTTTCTGGGCCTTCCCCTGGGCAACGCCCCATTTGCAATTCAAAAGGGAAATTGTCTACAGCGCTAGGGATTACGGTTGTGTATGTGTAGGTCTTAGCAGCCACCATGGTGGAGGAATACCACCCTCCAAAATACAGTATTAGAGAAAAAAGAAACCGTGTGGCGCCTAATTGTACATGAAACAATGACAATAAATGACAATAAAGATAAAAAAAATTCAAACTTTATTACAACATATAAAATACAAGAAAAAAATAATTTCAAATCAGCATACATAAATGATTTTCTACCCGGGGGTATTAGTTAAAAAGGTACTTGTGTATTATCACGGTGCCCGATTCATATAAATCGCATACGATGTCGCATACGATGTCGCATACGATTTGCGGCCGATTTACAGACGATTCGATCCACAATGCGATTTAGCGGCCAATTTAGCGGCCGAATTGCTGCGATTTCCTGCCTAACCAAGTCAGCCCGAAGCGTGGCGAGCGGACGCGGTACGCGTCCTCCCGACCTGTTCATACCTCAGCCGACGTGGATAGTAGGGGGAATGAACAGGTAGAGAGGACGTGTACCGCATCCCTTCACGGGCTGACTTGGATAGTGGGGATGTGCACAAATTGACAGAGAATCGCGGTAAATCGGCAGAAAATCGGCCGCTAAATCGAATCCGATTTTTGCATGCGATTTGCAGTCGATTTGCGGCCGATTTCGCGGGCGCCGTGATAATACACAAGTACCGTTAAAAAATAGAACATTTTTTCACTGGTATTCCATAGGTTTGTAGAATTGCTCTGCCTTAGCAGAATTGTTCTCCGTTCTTTTCTGACTGCGGTGCAGTCTAAACAGGTGGTAGAATTGGGCTAAGGATGGCAAGTAGCAGTAAATGATTGTTGGAGGCTTCAGATCCCGTGTTTAAATATTCCTCATGAACCTTCAGGTGCAAAGAGGTCAGCTTTATCACAGGCAGTCCCAATATAAAACACCACTGTTGGGAATTGTATAGACAGCATATATTCAGGGCCGAAACTAGGGTTTCCGGCGCCCGGGGCAAGGCAGTCTTTTGGTGCCCCCCCCCCCTAGCGATGCTGCTGCGCGCCGCAGGTGCGCCGAAATTTTCGGGGGGGGGCCTGGCCTAATTTGGGGGCGTGGCCTATAATCGCTGCTCTCCCGCGAGGCCACGCCCCCATTTTGCCGCTATGGGGGCATGACCCAGAGGCTCTGTGAGCCTCTAGCCATGCCCCCAGCCCCCTGGCTGCGGGAATAGACGCTGTGCGCATGCGCACAGCGTTTATTCCCCGCTGCTTAGTTAGCAGCTGACAGGGGGGACCGACCAAATGACGCCTTGTCCCTGGCGCCGGAGACCCCCCCCTCCCCGCACAGTCCTCTCACCTTTGAAGCCGCAGCCGCATCTTACTTTGACTTCGTCCGTCTCCTACTAGCGCTGCGGCGGGAAGCGCTGATGACTTCAAAAAGACTTGCCGGACGCTGATTGGCTGAATTCAGCCAATCAGTGTCCGGCAAGTCTTTTCGAAGTCATCAGCGCTTCCTGCAGCCGCGCTAGTAGGAGATGGACGGAGTCAAAGTAACATGCCGCTACAGCAGGGGTAGGCAAGTAATTTTTGATGGAGTCCGGAAGTTTGAAATGATTTTGGTCGAGGTCAAAAAAATCACACAATCAGATGCACAATGCTGGCAATACGGGCAAAATGCTGGCAATACAATGACAATACTGGCACAATGCTGGCAATACAATGATAATGCTGACAATACGGGCACAATGCTGGCAATACAATGACAATACTGGCACAATGCTGGCAATACAATGACAATGCTGGCAATACGGGCACAATGCTGGCAATACGGGCACAATGCTGGCAATGCAATGACAATGCTGGCAATACGGGCACAATGCTGGCAATACAGGGACAATGCTGCCAATACAGGGACAATGCTGCCAATACAAGGACAATGCTGCCAATACAGGGACAATGCTGCCAATACGGGGACAATGCTGCCAATACGGGGACAATGCTGCCAATACGGGCACAATGCTGGCAATACGGGCACAATGCTGGCAATACGGGCACAATGCTGGCAATACAATGACAATGCTGGCAATACGGGGACAATGCTGGCAATACGGGCACAATGCTGGCAATACGGGCACAATGCTGCCAATACAGGGACAATGCTGCCAATACAAGGACAATGCTGCCAATACAAGGACAATGCTGCCAATACGGGCACAATGCTGCCAATACGGGGACAATGCTGCCAATACAGGCACAATGCTGGCAATACAGGGACAATGCTGGCAATACACTGTATTGCCAACATTGTCCCTGTATTGGCAGCATTGTCCCTGTATTGCCAGCATTGTCCCTGTATTGAATACAGGGACAATGCTGGCAATACGGGCACAATGCTGCCAATACAGGCACAATGCTGGCAATACAGGGACAATGCTGGCAATACACTGTATTGCCAACATTGTCCCTGTATTGGCAGCATTGTCCCTGTATTGCCAGCATTGTCCCTGTATTGAATACAGGGACAATGCTGGCAATACGGGCACAATGCTGGCAATACGGGGACAATGCTGGCAATACGGGCACAATGCAGGCAATACGGGCACAATGCTGGCAATACGGGGACAATGTTGGCAATACGGGCACAATGCTGGCAATACGGGCACAATTCTGGCAATACGGGCACAATGCTGGCAATACAATGACAATACTGGCAAAATGCTGCCAATACAATGACAATGCTGGCAATACGGGGACAATGCTGGCAATACGGGGACAATGCTGCCAATACGGGGACAATGCTGCCAATACAGGGACAATGCTGCCAATACAGGCCAGCATTGTCCCTGTATTGGCAGCATTGCCCCTGTATTGAATACAGGGACAATGCTGGCAATACAGGGACAATGAAGACATTCTGCTCACCTTTTTAAAAATGCCAACTCTGCATACTGTACTTAGGGGACGGGCAGGCCGCAACCCGCAGAGGCACTTAAAAGTGCCTCCTGGCTCCGCTGCCTGCACCCCTTTCCGGAGTCTGGACTCTCTCCAGGGACAGCCCTTGCTCGACAGCCCCTGCTCAGGTGTGGGGTGCGGCGTCAGGCAGCTCCTTCACTTAGCGGGTGGGAGGGCAGGCAGCTCCTTCACTTAGCGGGTGGGAGGGCGGGCAACTCCTTCACTTAGCGGGTGGGAGGGCGGGCAGCTCCTTCACTCGGCGGGCAGGAGGGTGGCCGGGAAGCTCCTTCACTCGGCGGGCGGGAGGGAGGGCGGACGGACTTGGCGCGCGCGTCGTCTCCACATGATCACGCTGGCCGCGTCGTCAGCCCCCGCCCCCGTGAGGCGCCGCGATAGGACGCTCGCTCGTCAGGGGAAGGAGACGTCATGTCTCACTTCCCCTGGCATATTTACACAAATACTGTGAGGTCCGGAGCTCTGGCTTCTGCGGTCCGGAGATGGACCGCGGTCTGCCAGTTGCCGGTCCCTGCGCTACAGCGTCCCCGGACCTCACAGCGCCCCTCACCTCCAGCGCCCGGTGCGCGTGACCCCCCAGCCCCCCCCTAGTTACGGCCCTGATATATTGTATTGTATAGTTGAAGTGCGCCAGGGGTAGTGGGTATGCAGGTTCTGATGTCCACCAGTAGTCCCGGCCAATCTAATGACGTCCCCAGTGCTGTTAATGTCCAAGCTCTGTGTACTGCTGGTTATAGGCCCTGGGGATCCATCTGCTGGTGTGTGTGTCGGGGAATCACCGCCGCAGCACGGGTACTCCAGCTCTGAGCACTATGGGCTGTTGGCGCCAGGACCCGTATGTGACTGTGGGAGTAAGTGCTGCTGCAGGCGCGGCCATCTCCCTCCTGCTCAGAGGACGTGCTCTGAGCGTGATCTGTTCGTGGCTGGTCCTGCTTTGCCACTAGCATGGAATCCACATTCCTTGGTGGGTAGTGAATGGTCGAGAGTGTATTCCGCTGTGGGCCCAGATCCTTTGGATGAGTCCTTTAAAACGCATTTCGCCACACGCAGGGTGGCTTTTTTCCAATTGAGGATAGCAATTAACGTTGCAATACCTTAGGGGAGAAAAAATATTTTGAAGTTGTTCGATGCCAGAAAAAAGGCAGCCCCCCTCCCCCTATGACGGCTCGGAATTGACTACCAGTCTACAATCTATGATTGGCTCGAGGCAGGCAAGCATTTTGAATTTAATGACAGCTGTGAGCCAACCAGAGATCACAGTCTTGCAGCCAATCAGGAGCCCCCACTGAGGCGGCACCAATTTCAAATGCCGCCAGAGTTTTCTCCCTGGTTGTCTACCCGTGCAACAGCAATCCCATGGTGGGACCTGTCAACATCTGGGCCAGGGACTGAAGTTCCACCACTCTGCCCCTGATGGCAGCCCCGCCAGTTGCTTTATTGAGTCGCTATATAATTTCTTGCATCAAACTCTCTGCATACAAGAGGAACCCAGGGATTTTCCTTCCCGAGAAAGAAATATCTTATCACAGGCGCTCGTTATTCAGACCATTTTGTTTTTCAAATATTTTATCCTCTTACCGTTTGTTTATTTAAAAGCAGGGATAAAGGAAATATGTGTATAAAGCACATTCACACGTATAGATAAAAAAACAAATTATTGCAAAACAAATGGCATTTTTCTTCTATTGTAAGGCCATATTCCTTGTTTTTTTGTTCTTACATCTCTTTGCATATAAGATCACATTCATAAAGGTCTCCTGTGTACAGCTGTATAGTGAAGTTCTTATTAAACAAAGAATATTTATTGGTTAAGCTTACCAACAAACTATGGATTCTTATATGGTTCTCCAAGGGCATACAAGACTGTAAAAGATAAGATTCAATGTATCTACAGCATCTTATTACAGACAAGATCACAGATCAATCATATGCGGTTCTATGTCAAAGGAATGAAATATCCAGGCTTCCAGCTAAAGCAACACTGTCTATAAGTAGCCTACAGTCATCTCCTGTTTGTTTGCATATACCGTATTATTCTCATAGAGTATATAAAATGGCCTTTGGATCAGATGTTTAATCAACAGATGTTATATTTTATTAAAAAATAATTGAACATTTCATTTGTGCATAATAGACAGTTACTGTTCCTTAGCAATACTTTTACAGATAGCATTGCAATGGAATCCACACCTGACTTCCCTTGTTGAATATCCAGGAGACTCCTGAATTTTGGGAATGAAGAGAAGCCTTCCAGACAATGCTTTATCGATGAACATTGACCATTGATGGTTTGTGGCCAATGATTTTTTCTGCAGATGGGGGGGGGGGGGGGGGGGGGAGGGTTTGGTGGTGCACATCAGAAGCCAAGGTTAGAGGTGTTCACATGCATGCTCGAATTCTGTGCATGCATGAAAACCAACCATCCATGGTTCTAGGTTTGGTGGTGCACATCAGAAGCCAAGGTTAGAGTTGTTTACATATGTTGTCCTAGCAGCTGGGGAGTTGCCGAGGTATCGCATTTCAGGCTGCTTGCGATACCTCGGTCAGGTGTATGAGGGGGGGTGGTTGGTATTTACAGGGCTTAATAATGAATTGCACAACGTACAATGACATGGGGCAACTATGCACTCACAGGGGGTAATTCAGACCCGATCGTACGGTTCTGAATTTTCACAGTGGGAGTGCCAAGAAAAATGCTAGGCATGCTGGCAGTGTCAGGGAAAACGCAGACATGCCCAAGCGTTTTAGGAGATGGTGTGTGACATCAGCTCCAGCCTAGAACAGGTTGAACAGGTTGGTTTCATTGCAGTTGATGAGTAATTCCCTGGCTACTCTGAGCCTGCGATGACACAGTAGTGGGATCAGACCTTTCTCCAGGAGCCTTCGGCCTGGATTGTGCAAACAGTACAGAAATTGATGCCAAAGCCAGCGCAGTACAGGTTCAGCAGATTGGTCTGCAGTGTCTTCTTTATAATGTGTTTACAGTGTACATTGCTGTTAGACGGGAGGATATCAGCCAATGTGAGCATATATGCCTGGTACTGTAGAATAATAATAACATGAGCATTTCATATACAGTAAGATGTGTTCCTTTGAGACAGATAGAAATGGTAAAAACTGAGTCAGAAACACTTGTGAAAATAGTTTAGGGTGGTAATATGTAAACAAAGCTATAATTACACATTACAAATAAGGGCACTTTGATTGCAGGTACAGATTCAGAGGTGTTTAGTTAACCCAAGCAGTGATCCTTTCAGCTAGCCTCCTTTATATATATATATATATATATATATATATATATATATATATATATATATATATATATATATATATATATATATAGAAGCGATGTTTAGGCGGCACTCAAAGTATTTTAAAGTAGAAGCAAGAGACACAGGCTCTAGTTGATTTTCAACGTTTCAGTTTTATTTGAAAAACCGTCATCAGGAACCGTCCTGATGACGGTTTTTCAAATAAAACTAAAACGTTGAAAATCAACTAGAGCCTGTATCTCTTGCTTATACTTTAAAAGACTTTGAGTGCCGCCTAAACATCGCTTCTTTATCAATTCTACTGGGAAGGCACCTGGCATATTGAAATAACTACTACTGAGTGCCAAGCTCCTGTTCTAAATATATATATATATATATAGGTACTTGTTTCCTAGCACGGCCACAAATCTTATGGATCGTGTACCTTTAGTTAAGGTACACGATCCATACGATGGACCCGATTTCCTTTGAAATCAGGTCCATTTGGCCGGCTAGGACAAAATATCGGGGGCATCGCGTCGGTCGGGACCGTTAATAATGGTCCCGACGCGACCGACGCGATGCCCGCGATTTCCCCATAGGCTTCAATGTTAAAAAATATTTTAACATTGAAATCGTGTCGGGAAAGGTAAAATATCGGGGGCATCGCGTCGGTCGGGACCATTAACATAGGTCCCGACGCGATGCCCCCGATTTTTACATAGGCTTCAATGTTAAAAGATTTTTTAACATTGAAATCCTGAAAAAATGTGAAAAATGTGAAATGGGCCAATATGACCCATTTCACATTTTAGATGGCCCCGTCGTCACCCCACGATAGACGCCAACCCGAAGCGTGGCGAGCGCAGCGAGCCCGCGAGGGGCGGCGGTGCGCGTCCTCCGACCTTTTCATTCCCCTACTATCCACGTCGGCGTGGAGTTGAGAATAGAATAGTGTGGCAAGCGCAGTGAGCCACCGAGCCCGAAGCGTGGCGAGCGCAGCGAGCCCCGCGAGGGGACGCGGATACCTTCACAGTTATACGCGTCCCCTCGCGGGCTTCACAGGTGTCCGTGGCGACGCGGACACCTGTGAAGTCCGCGAAGGGACGCGTTTACCTGTGAAGGTATCCGCGTCCCCTCGCGGGGCTCGCTGCGCTCGCCACGCTTCGGGCTCGGTGGCTCGCTGCGCTCGCCACACTATTCTATTCTCAACTCCACGCCGACGTGGATAGTAGGGGAATGAAAAGGTCGGAGGACGCGCACCGCCGCCCCTCGCGGGCTCGCTGCGCTCGCCACGCTTCAGGTTGGCGTCTATCGTGGGGTGGGGTGTACGCCGTGACATTTGGGGGGGTTGGGAATATTTTACATTGAATCCAATGTAAAATCGGGTCCCAGGGACCCGATTTACATTTCATTAAAAAAAAAAATCGGGTCCAAAATCGGTCGGTCGCGTCGATCGCATCGCATGCGACCAAATCGCATGCGATGCGATCGACCCGATTTTTCCGACACGACCACCCCGATGTAAATCGGTGTGGCCGTGCTAGGAAACAAGTACCCATATATATATATATATATATATATATATATATATATATTGGAGAAAGCAAACCTGTACATGTGCTTCTGTAAGTAATGAGATTCAATCTCTGCTATTTTTGAGCTGGTGGAAGCCTAAAGTCTTCTTCTGAAGTGAAGCCAGCTACTTGGCCTGCAAACAAGGCCAGCAGCAGCTCTTTACCTGCCTTGCTGGGAGGCCTTCAGTCCACACCTCCTTCCTGCCTGGCTAATGTCACTGGTGGGAAGGGAATAAGACCAGCAGAAGTGGGGAGCTGGCCTTAGGTCTGGCGCTGCTAATCACTTTCACTTCTATAGACTGCATCAACTGTAGTCCATAGAAGCCAGATAGGGCTGGCTGTATAGCAGGGAGTGGCTTCCCATGGGAAGCACTCTCTCTGCTATTGCAACCCAAACTGGCAGTCCAATGGGAGATAACCCCCCAGATTATACTGGGAGTGGGGGTTTTGCAATCCTGTAGCACCAAGGTAAAGTATGTCACTGGACAAGGCCCCTAAATAAGGTCCCTCTTTGCCTTATAATGTTGGTCTGAAATAACAAATCACATATTCGCACTGCTAGGTGCACTAGAGCGCCTACTTGTGGCTTGTAAGGAATAACATCTTCCACTCAGCTTCTACCATTAGCTGGTGCAAAGTCCATATTCTTACGCCGCAGTTCTGCAGAAAACTGGACTCAGCAGTGTAAATTGAGACCACACCAAATATTATTTCTCAGTTTCACATGTAAAGCACTTTATGTCTCTTTCAGTTGCGTCTGACCCGTATCGCCCTCCCCAAGATTGTGACATGCTAACAAGAACAGGAAACAAAGAAGATAAAACCTTCAGCATAAGTTTTATATCATTGGATCTTATTACAGTCTTTGAACTAATTAGACACAGCCTTTGGCAAATAAACAATGCAGCATTAATTGCCTGTCTCCCCTACATTATTTTAAAGATTGATGAGGCATATGTATGCACATAACCTTTACGATAATGTCCAATCTAGAACCTATGATTTTGTCACCAATTATTTATAAACAATATTTTAATTAATTCTCATTTTAGCTTGACTATAGTGCAGCCTGGTGTAATTCAAGGCTTACAGGAAAATAACAATAATATCCATTCTGTGGTCAATTCGGGCCTAACGGCCACTAAATCCTTAAATCAAAACCACATACACATTGTGCATTTACTGAAGGCCCCTAGGCTGAATTGGTGGCATCTCGAGATGGCAGGAACTCAGTCATATATCTTAATGGGTCATATGCACAACCTTTTTCTTAATTAAAGGGTAGCAATATAAACTCTAAAGACATGGATACAGAGATAAAGAGCCAGCATTATCCATTTTTTAAGCCATGGTAAGTCAGGATTAATTGGTTGCCAACTCTCGGCCTATCACCAAACTCAATGCATAGATGGGAGCCAACTACCAGCTCATTACCAAATTTAATGTGTAGATGGTGCCAATTGCCAACCCATCACCAAACTCAATGCATAGATGGTGCTAACTGCCAACCCTTCACCAAACTCAATGCATAGATGGTGCCAACTGCCAGCCCATCACCAAACTCAATGCATAGATGGGGCCAACTGCCAGCCCATCACCAAACTCAATGCATAGATGGGGGCCAACTGCCAACCCTTCACCAAACTCAATGCATAGATGGTGCCAACCCTTCACCAAACTCAATGCATTGATGGTGCCAGCTGCAATCATGGTGCCAACTGCCAACCCTTCACCAAACTCAATGCATAGATGGGGCCAACTGCCAACCCTTCACCAAACTCAATGCATAGATGGTGCCAACTGCCAACCCTTCACCAAACTCAATGTATTGATGGTGCCAACTGCATAGATGGTGCCAACTGCCAACCCTTCACCAAACTCAATGCATAGATGGTGCCAACTGCCAACCCTTCACCAAACTCAATGCATAGATGGTGCCAACTGCCAACCCTTCACCAAACTCAATGCATTGATGGTGTCAACTGTATAGATGATGCCAACTGTCAACCCTTCACCAAACTTAATGCATAGATGGTGCCAACTGCCAACCCTTCACCAAACTCAATGCATAGATGGTCCCAACTGCCAACCCTTCAGCAAACTCAATGCATAGATGGTGCCAACTGCATAGATGGTGCCAACTGCCAACCCTTCACCAAACACATCATGCTTTATGCTCGCCATGCTTCGGGCAGGGTGCCTCACTACGTTCGGCACACTATTCTATTCTCCCACCATGCACTAGTGGATTGTAGAGCATGCATTACCACCTGTCGGCACATGTCATGTCGACATGGACACCGAAATGTACCATCAGGTCCCCTAGCTGCCCTCGCCATGCTTTGGGCACAGTGCCTTGCTACGCTTGGCCACTATTTTTTTCTCCCACCATTCCCTAGTGGATGGTAGGGCATGAAATACCTCCTGTCGGCACATGTTGGCTCAAAAAACAGTAAAAGAAAAACATGTCGACCTAATGACCCATGTTGATCTAATGACCTTGTTGACCTAACCCCTGTCAACCTAATGACCATGTTGACCTATCCAATGTCGACCTAATGACCCTGTCGACCTAACCCATGTCGACCTAAAGTCTTGCTGACCATACTACATGTCGACCTAAAGTCATGCCGACCTAAACCCATGTCGACCTAAACTCATGTCGACCTATCTGCATGTCGACCTAGTGGTGTCGACCTAATGCTTGTAGACCTACGTGGTGGTGACCCAATGACCGTATCCCACCATTACATACCCACCAACATGACCCATTCCAGGAGGGACAAGTTCTTGGACTTCCTCGTAAGTGGCAGTTGCAGAGGTTGGGTTACAGCATAGTCCAAAATTCAAACAAAAGAAACACACCAACTGCCACCCCAAACACTGCCCAACACCACAGACCAAGACTCACCGGCAGTTGGTGTGGCTCTTTGAATTTTGGACTGTGCTGCAGCCCCGTCTCTGCAACTGCCGCTGGCAAGCAAGTCCAAGAACAGGGTCAGGGACACACACCTACAGTATATTAGGAGGTAGGACTGTGCCTTTGATAATCGTACCTGTTTCCCTCTTCTCTCTGTGCCCCGATTTACCATAGGCATGTCATAACTCCTAGAAAAGCATTAGGTGGTGCATGAAGCAGAGGTGCGATTCCACGCCACGGGTGCCACTTATTATGCCAATTAGGTACTAGCAGCCATATCGCAGCAATGATGAACATGGCTATATCTGTATGCCTTAACCCAAAAGCCTAAGGGGAAGATATTTCAAACCTTGGAGAGATAAAGTGGAAGAGATAAAGTTACTGCCATGTTAAAAGCTGTAAATTATGATTAAAACGTCTAAAAATTAAAAGAGGAGATGTTGCCCAGAGCAGCCAATCAGATTCTTTCTACCATTTCTATATTGCATCCTAGAAAATGATAGACAGAATCTGATTGGTTGACATCACCTCTTTTCATTTTTAGAAGCTTTAGTACATTTAGATACCGTTAGAATCTGATTGGTTGGTACTTTGGGCCTGATTCAGACCTGCTCGCTAGCCTAGTGAACAGGTAAACGCCGCCTGCTCCCCGGCTGAATGTCCTCCCCCCCCCGTGGCGCCTCTCTAGCATGCTTGGGGATATGTACGCAAACGCATCCCCTCACATGCGGCCAAATGGGAGGCCATTGAATGAGTTTTCTCCCCTTTTGGTAGCCGCTATTTTTCAAATTTGGGGCGGGCGCTAACGTCATGTGAAGTCAGCTGCCCGTCCCGAGCAGGCATCACCACACCTGTGTTCTCGGGGAAACGCCCAAAATTTTTTATCGAGACGCCAATAAAACGCTGCCTCCCCCTGTCCGCCCTCAGCCCTCCCTTCCCGATGCGAATGGCTCGGCAAGTGTGAAACAAGCCAAAACTTGTTTGCTCCGGGGGTTTGTGCATGTGCATAATCGCGCATGCGCAAACCCCGAAAATCTGGGACGGGGCCGAATTCAGACCCAAAGAATGGGTCTGAATCGGGCCCTTAAGCTCTCACAACTTCATCTCCCTACAAGGACTGATACACCTCCTCCTTAATGGTAAATACTACTGTATGTTTGTTTTGTTGTGTGACACTTTCTAAAGAACCAATACAATTGAAATATACTGTAAACTACTTGTCTTTGTGCGCTAATATACGTATCAGTTCTAGTTGCGCGCTGACCTTTTTAGAACTTCCCCTAATTTCACCTGCGACACACGGGTGGTCATTCTGGTTGGTTAGCGATGTTTAGTGTCTGCGCATGTACAGTTATGCGAATGAGTAGACGCATGGTGCGAGCAGGTGCGGCGAACTGTTTGTTCACCGTACCGTTTGCACCCAACAGTGTGGGTGGGGGGCATGGGCCGGCGGCGATGGGCTGCACCCATGGGAACAGCCAGCGTTTTATGGCCATTCCCACGAAAACGCTGGACGTTCACATAGTAAGTTACCCATGACGCTGGTGCAGGGTGGCGGGCAGGTGACGTCAGCGGGCTTGCATATCTAAGACACCATAGAGGTGTCTTAGGTCTGCGACTGCTGGAAAAATCTTTCAATGGTCGGTGACCATCAAATTATTTCCTCCCTGCACGCAAGCTGTGATTAGATGTATATGCAAAACATCCATTCGTACGCACTCTGGGGAATTCGGCGTACGAGGGGGGCGGGCGGCCGTGCGGGCGGCGTTTGGTTGACTCGCAAATCTGCGAAATTCGCAGCTGCGCGGGTCAATCAAAATAAGGTCCACAGTTTACATGACTCCATCCTGGTAGATGTCTTATTATTACATTATTGACATTAACTGTAATTATATTCTCCTTGCTCTGTAAGGGCTAGCAACGGCGGCGCAGCGGTACGATTTATTATGACAGAGATCTCCTCCTTAGCATTAGCCGTGTCATTCCATTAATAATGACCGCCGCGGAGCCATCTATTCGGCATCTTAGTTTGTTTTTTTTTAAACCTTAAATCTCCCAGCACAATCCGTTATAATGTTATAATGTGCTACATTGCTCCCCGTGGGCTTTCCTCGCGATCATCCCATTTGGTTATATTCAAAACTGCAGCCTCTGGAGAGAGCATTAGGGCTGACCTTTGACCCTGCAATATTCTCGGTTCAAATGGTATAATAACATGTAGTGAATATTTACAAGCGTACTTATATTATAATAGAGTACTGCTGTGAACATTAGCACATATTTTCTGCTCAATCAGGCTTTGATGTAGAGCTTGCTTTTTTACCCTTGAGAAAATCCAGTCCCCAATAAGCAGTGTTTGTGAAACACCATTGAACCTAAACAGCTTACATATCACAAACTGACTGAATGCAGATTAGCAAGGAAACGTATACATTGGCAATGCCTTAAGTCCCAGCAGTGGGGTAATGTCAGGATGCGCGTTTCCTCTAGAGGCGTACTTACCTGCGAAAGGTAGAGGTGTCGTTAAATGGATCAATTGCAGGGCATTGCACAAAATTAATAAGGCATTGTGACAGCAGGTGGATCTTCTCCCGCTACCGTTTAATTTTTCATTACGGAATGTAGTCTTTCCCCGCAGCAAACTTACAACAACACAGATCTTTTTTTTTTTCTTTGAAACAAACAAGCGCAATGTTCTTTGTTTTAAGTTTAATTTATGTTTTTTTGTTTGGGGTGGGGGCGATGTAGATGCAGAAAAATTGTTTAATACAGATGTGTCCTTTGCTTCTGTGACAAAGGGCATAATTCAGACCAGCTCGCCAACCAGTCCAAAGCACTGCAATCACAAACACAACAATTGCATTGTCCCACTACTTCAGAATGCTCCGGGCACTGTATTATGATTATAAGACTACGTTGGCTGTTGCATTCTCTAGAATGCTCTAGTTCTAGACTTGTAGGAATGAGCGCACCTGACCTCCAAATTATTTGGATTCAACGGACATGGCCCTCATTCAAAGGGGGCAACTTCTGGCCTTCCGTGGGAAGACAGCTGACGTCAACGGATGTTAGCTGCCCACCCTGTTCAAGGAGCAGGGCACCGCTAATCTGAGGCACCAGGGAGTGATTTCGATTAGCGAACGCTTCAGAAATCATTCCATTGGTGGGGACCATCGAGGCACCCACGCAAGGCTGCAAAGGGATGTATATGCAAATCGTCCATTCTCAGCACTATGGGGAAAATCTGTGAATAGTGGGGGAGGGGGGGGGGGGGCTTTCAGCCAAATGGCGAACGGCACTACAGGGCTCTCAAAGCAGAGAACTAACCAGAATGAGGGCCCATATGTGATACAGCCACAGCGCTGAACTGATGGGAGATGATTGATCCCGAGCCCATTACCAATTCAAGTCGACTCGCTAAGCAGCGTATGAAAAAGTTTCCCACGCAAAAGCAGGAAATCATTTTAATATTCTCATAAATGTATTCTACTATAATACGGATAACAATAACTGTGCATAAAAAAGCGACAAACCCACCAAAAAAGGGTCATGCGATAAAATATACTAATGCATGGAAGGTGTAAAAATAATTGAAACATCTCACTTGTTTTACAATTAGATATTACACCTGAACACGCGAAATGACGGCACTTTTCTCTGTTTTACATCAGTGTAGTTTCTATTTGTGTCGCGAGTCTAATAAATTCCCTTTGTGATGAGGGGAATTGCTGTTTTTTTTTTTTTGTTCATTTTTATATGCTAGATTTTCTGTACCACGCGGCTTCCCAGAGTCCTCTTTATGCTGTGTTCATAAATCAACGACAGCAGGCTGTAACAATATCTGGGACAGATCTTATGTATGTTCTACAACCTTGAGCTAATTGAGTAGGCTCTCCCTGCTCATTGGTCAAAGTACTGGGAAGTAAGAGCTCTCCGTGTCCTCTCCCCACCGCCCTAATGCACTTTTACTTTTTTATTATGTTAAGAGATCAACGTCCCCTGAACAAATGGTTATTCTGTGTTTACGCCAGCTGCAAGGAACAAAGGCTTAGACTACAACATGCAAATCACCATTACAGTATACTGTATATACATACTGTACTGTAAATGTGTTATATATATATATATATACACATATATATTATCATACAGATGAAACAACGCCATAGTTTACTAAACTAGTTTTTAAAAATATGATGAAAAACTCCAAGGACCTTATTTTGGTCCGTTCGCAGGCCGGTGTGCGTTCGCACGTGGCCAATGTTCTTGCTTTTCTGTGCATGCGCTTGGTATGTGCGTCCATGGCGACCAAACTGGCCGCTGGGTGCACACACCCAGGCTTGCGAATGGAGGGTGCGGGGGGGGGGGGGCTGTTCTCGTGCTAATGGCGTTCTCATGCTAGTGGAGCCGTGACGGACATGCAGGATTGGACCACTCCCCCCCCCCCCCGAGCATACACACATATGTAGGGTTGAACATAGGTGCCTTGTGATTGGTTGGCCGGCATGCCACCATTCGCAAGATGCGAATTCGCATCCGAGCGAATGAACCAGAATACCCCCCAAAATCAGCATCTACACATGGACACATTACCAGCCTAGGAGGATGATCTCCCTGGTTTCCAATATTCCAATACAGCACCACAGAAGACTGAGAGCTCCCAGCTAGCACTAAGGCTCCAAAGAGTGTCCAGAGATCAGATAACCAACTAACGCTTTTCACTGATAATCATCTTCAGTCCCTGAAAAATGCTTGTTGTGGGCCTGATTCTGGGTCAGACACGACACCAAGTTTGAATGATGCCATACTGTATGTAGTAACTATTAACAAACTGAGCATGCTTTAGGGGGCTGTAGAATCATCATCTTCAGTATGGGGGGCTGTATCAAGCCTTCGAGAGAGATACCAATCAGCATCTAACTGCCATGTTACGGGTTGTATTTGAATAAATGACAGTTAGAGGTTGATTTGTTGGTAGTTTATCACTCTTCACTTTTTCACTCTCCAAGGCTTTGAAAACCTGCTCCTTAAACTGTAACCCAGTAATCAACCAGGAATGTAACTGGGACTCCCTGTAAGTGTTGGCCGGAGCATCTCCATTAATCTCCTGTAATTATCAATGCCAATTAACCAAACTGTACTGCAGGTACTTGGTCCTATATATTCTGTCACCATATATCAAGTGGCACTATGTTTAGGAGCAAACTGTAGCAAATGTAGAAATTGTGGGGCCTGGGACTGATTTTCCAGAGTCACTATCGGTGGAGAGAGCAAAATGCAGGCTTCCCCATCCCCATTCCGCTGCGTTGCCCCAGATGAATCCCACTGCCCCCAGGGTGCAGTCTCACCTCCGGACACTGGTGGCCATTTAAAATATGGCACAGACTTGTAAGCCAGAAATCGGGGCTCATGAGTCTGCAGCCAATCAGAGCGGCTGCAGGCACGCAAGCTCTGATTGGCTCAACAGATGGTGCTGCATTTTAAATGGCTGCCAGCATCTGGAGGTAAAGGAGAAGCCTGGAGCAGTGGGATTCATCTTGGGCAACGCAGCGGAGGCAGTTGGGAGTTGTGGGGAGCCGAAGAAGTGACCCGGAACAGCTACAGAACCCCCTTGATGGCGGCCCTGGCCCTTTATGTGGCTCAAGTGTGAGAGTGCTCCAGGACCCCTACCTTCTGAAAGCCAAATGGGAGTTATGGGAAAGTGGAGTGGAATCAATATTGTGCACGCCAACTCTGATAAATGTTAGGTGGTGTTTCAGGGGGTGCGGTGCTCCTGCAATCACATCTTTATGGCTTCTGCCCAGTGCTCTTCAAACCACCTGCCAACCCACTTCATGGGCAACATGCAGGAGACTGCTTCAGTCTCTCGGAACTCCAGGAGAACCCCCTGCATACAAATTGTCTTAAATGATCTTGAGGCTCAGCTTCCCCAAGTCCCAGTGTCCTAAGGATGTTCCAGGTACTAAGCTTCAACATAGTCCTAACTTTACATTCCTATGGTGAGGCCATGGTGCCACAACATATTTGGGGGCGGGGCTAGTAAAGGTGTCCTTTTGGCCACCCACTGCCCTTGTGTAAAGGGCATGCTATGTGTGGCAGGGAAATGTTTTACCGTGCAGAATTCATTCTCAATTAAAAGTCACATTTTTCTTAATCTATTAAAAAAAAATTATCTGCATGTAAAACAAATAAAGTATGAACTGATGTAAGCTACTCTACACATAGCAGAGAGCATAAGTACCATAGGAACCTCTGCTAGCCTGAGTGTTTGTTATGCAGTCAGGAGGCTGTGCGAAGACAAGCAGTGAAGTCAAAAGGAAAGAAATTAATTATATTCAATGGAAAATAAATTATATATCAGGCATGGTTAGAGAAGATGAAATCATGTTGTTAAGTCATTGGTCCCTTGACTCTCCTCCAAATATAGCAATGTTTTTTGTCCACATTAGACAGGAGCTTAATACGAATACAGAAGAGACAAAGTGTGACGTACACAGCATTCAACACAAACACAACAATCTCCAAGTAACTAGCATTATACACTGGTCCCAGCAGTGCTGGAGACAATGAGACTATTGTTTTTTTTTATTTTATAAGTGATATAAACTTATCTGGCACTTATCTTTAAGAATGTCCATCAAAACCTATTTCAAACTATTAGTAGTGTCAGGTTTTATTTCAAGGTTGTTCTCTGTCCAGAGTGTAGAAGGTGAAAGGTGAGTTATAGTATATTGAAAGCAAAACAGATGACCCTGATGTAAATCTTATCCACTCCTTATAATTCAGGGTTGACAAGGATGTAACTCTCCTCTGTCCCATATAATTCACGAATGCTCAAGATGTAACTCTCCTCTGTCCCGTATAACTCACGTTTGCCCCTGATGTAACTCTCCTCTGTCCCGTATAACTCATGTACTGTATGCTCCTGATGTAACTCTCCTCTGTCCCGTATAACTCATGTATGCTCCTGATGTAACTCTCCTCTGTCCCGTATAACTCATGTATGCTCCAGATGTAACTCTCCTCTGTCCCCTTTAACTCACGGATGCTCCTTATGTGTAACTCTCCTGTGTCCCATATAACTCATGGATGCACCATTTATAAACCTTCTCTGTCCTGTATAACTCATGGATGCCCTTGATGTAACTCTCCTCTGTCCATATAATTCATGTATGCCCCTGATGTAACTCTCCTCTGTCCCGTATATATCATGGATGCCCCTGATGTAACTCTCCTCTGTCCTGTATAACTCACAGATGCCCCTGATTTAACATTCCTCTGTCCCGTATAACTCATGGATGCCCCTGATGTAACTCTCCTCTGTCCCGTATAACTCACAGATGCCCCTGATTTAACATTCCTCTGTCCCGTATGACTCATGGATGCCACTGATTTAACTCTCCTCTGTCCTGTATAACTCATGTATGCTCCAGATGTATCTCTCCTCTTTCCCATATAAATTACGCATGCTCCAGATGTAACTCTTATCTGTCCCGTATAACTCATGGATGCTCCAGATGTAACTCTCCTCTGTCCCGTATAACTCATGGATGCTCCTGATGTAACTCGCCTCTGTCCTGTATAACTCACGGATGTTTGTGACATAACTCTCCTCTGTTCCATATAACAAAACTTACTGTATCAATTAGACATGGTCTAGGTCAACAGGGTCAAAAGGTTGGGTTATGATATTTTATATCTACAATGTCTAGGTCTACAGTCATATGGTCGACCACTAATGGTTGACAGTCAAAAGGTCGACAGGGCCAAAAGGTCAACATGGCAAAGGTTGACATGAGTTTTTCTTTTTTTGTGTCTATGTCGACATAGGTCAACATGGACACCATCTAAGTATACAGCGTCCTCTGGTATGGTTTGCTACGCTCGCCATGCTTTGGGCACTGTGCCTCGCTGTGCTCGGCGCACTATTATATTCTCCCTCCATGCCGTAGTGAATGGTAGGTTGTGAAATACCAACTGTCGGCACATGTCGGCTCAATATTTTGTAAAAAATTGCATGTCAACATTTTTCATGTCGACCTTTTACATGTTGACATGTTGACCATGTTGACCTTTTGACCCTGTCGACCTTTTGACTGCCGACCTTTTGACCCTGTTGACCTTTTGACTGTCGACCAATAGTGGTCGACCTTATGACTGTCAACCTAGAGTCAATCATGAGTCCAAATACCAAAGGTTGACAGTTAAATAGTCAACAATAAAAAGGTTGACATGAGTTTTTCACATTTTTGTTGTGTCTATGTTGACATAGGTTGACATGGACACTGTATACATGTACAGTGTCCCCTCGCATGTGCTCGGCACACTATTCTATTCTCCCCGTATGGTCATCTGGATAGTAAAGTCCTATTTTTCAAAAACATTCTGAAAAACTCATGTTGACCTTTTTTTGTGCCAACCTTTTGACTGTTGGCATAAAACATGTCAAACTTTTTCATGTGCTCTTAGAGGTTGACCTAAAGACTGTCGACCTAGACAAAGTCGACCAATCGACCGCATAACGTGTAGATTGAGCAGTGTATCATAACATATGCAAAAAGATTTAGATCAGGGGTGGCCAACCCGCGGCTTACGAGCTGCATGCGGCTCTTCTCCCTCTGATCTGCGGCTCCGGCATGCACAGCACCGCTGGGTCGCGGTCATGTCACACGCTAGGAGTATGCTCACAGCAGTGTCTCCAGCGCCATTCCAAGTCATTCTGATCTGCGGCTCCGCACCATACCCCCCCCCCCTCCCCCATCGGCCAGTTCCACACCTCTCATCTCCCAGCGACCGGCAGCATCTGCCAAAAGGGGGAGAAGAACCACACAGAAGCACTTGTACAGCACTAAGGAGAAAGCTGTGGACAGTGAGGCTATCAACAAAGAGGACCAAGCGGTGAGTCCTACAGGGGGGCATTATATGTACTGGGGGCACCACAGGGGTCATTATATGTATTAGGGGCACCACAGGTGCATTATGTGTATTAGCAGCACCACATGGGGGCACAACAGGGGGCATTATAGGAGTTAGCAGCACCACAGGGGGCATTGTTTGTATTACTGGCACCACAGGGGGTATTATATATGTAAAGGGCACTATGGGTGTTATAAGCGGCACCATGGGGGCATTATATGTATTCACAGCAACACAGGGGGCATTATGGGCCTGATTCATGATCAATCATCTCTCCAGAGTGAGGTGTAAGAGGTTTCAAATGGTCCTTTATGAATTAAAAAAATAGATGGTTAACGTTTCAAGGCCCACAGGCCTTTTCGTTGGGACAGCAGTCTGTGTGTGCAGGAAAGTGTGGTCTTTTTGCACCACACTTTCCTATGTACACAGACTGCTGTCCCAACGAAGAGGCTTACGGGCCTTGAAACGTTAACTTGTGACCATCTATTTTTTGAATTCATAAAGGACCATTTGAAAATTCAGTTGAGTGACACCTCTAAGTTCCTTGGGACGCTGTTAATTTTATATATATAAAATTCAATTGAACTGTTTGGAATGCATGGTCTTGTGCCAGCTAAGCCACAACCCATTTTAAAAGTGGGCAGGGACTTTCTGGAGATAGGCAATGCCCATTTTTGCATGGTAAAGACTCTTTGTCTCACCAGAACATATTTTTTGTCTCTTTGCCTCTGATTGGTTGGCCACCCCTGATTTAGTTGAAATTGAGATTATTTGGAGGCGGAAGCAGCTCTAAGATGAGTTGAAATATTGGATTTTGTGTAGGCTACTGTACAAAAGAAGAGCCAGTAAAACACTCCAGCATTGAAAAGCATTGACTGTGGACATGCCGTGTGGCATCTAGATTGTGCAACCAGAGTGGAATCTTGGTGTACCCCATCCACCCCGCCCAGTCAAGCCCAGGCCTAGGCAATTAGTACCTTCCCTCTTGGTGTCGCCTAATCATAGCTGCCGATTTATGTTTTTGCTGGTGGGTGCTCAAGCCAAAAATATAGGGGAGTGGCTTCATGGGAAAGGAGCGTGACCACAAAATAATACTGATTTATATTACGCAGCACAGTTGTTTCCAATATTCAAATTATGGCAACAATGCCAAATACATAAATGCCCCCCACAGTGCAGGTACAGAAATGCCCCCACAGTGCCAAATACGTAAAAGCCCACACAGGGCCAAATACATAAATACCCCCACAGTGCCAAATACATAAATGCCCACACAGTGCCAAATACATAAATGCCCCCACAGTGCCAAATACATAAATGCCCCCACAGTGCAGGTACATAAATGCCCCCACAGTGCCAAATACATAAATGCCCCCACAGTGCAGGTACATAAATGCCCCCACAGTGCCAAATACATAAATGCCCCCACAGTGCCAAATACATAAATGCCCACACAGTACCTGTGCCAGCGACGAGGGAGGGGGAGTGCAGTGGGACACGGGCGGGTGGGCCGCTGCTGAGCGGGTGGGTGCTCATCAATATCCGTGGGTGCTCGGGCCCTCAAGCACCCACATAATCGGCACCTATGCCCCTAATGAAAGGGGCATAAGAAAATAATAAACTGTTCCCTGTTACATAAGCATACATGATCCGCACCTCTTACTTGTTACTGGGAACCCACAGTCATTTTATATGAGATGGAGAAAGTGAAGCAAATATAAATTGATGGCAATTACTTGTGATTACATAATAAATCCACTCGCTCATCAGCATTTTTATCATGTTGGGCATATTCCTCATGCCGGCTCCGGAACGCCATTAATAATATAGACTTAATAAACATAGTTATGATGTCCTTATTGAGTTTTTTTTTCCTGCCCTTTCTTGAAATGAGTCTGTTTATAATCAGTTTAATGCAAATGAAAGCTCCCTTCTCTTCATTGCCGAATCTCTCTTTACTGTCTCTAATTAAAGCCTTTGTATGAACACAAAGTATCTAATAAATAAAAGCGGCAGCCCTGGAATAGACTCCTCTGTAAAATGAGTCACCATGTTGTGTATTTGAACAATATTTAATCATTAGGCGAACACAGTTGCCTGCACTTTTGGAAAGAGAACAAGTTTTTTTTTTTTTTTTGCTTTATGTTTATTTAACACTCCGACTCTCTCTCTCTCTTTTTTTTTTTTAGATGTGTGAAATTATTCCTCGAAAGCGTTAGGGTAGTAAATCATCTATTTTGGAAAGTTAACGGCTTTAAATAGTTACGCTCTTAATGATTGAAACTTAACGAGCGTCATGATGGGTTTTGCATAAAATTGCTTTTTTTTCCCCTTAGTAAACAATTTCACTTCAGTTAACACAAATTCCAGCTGCCAAAAATATAGCTTATAAAATCCTGATAACCCGCAGAGTCAAGATTCTTTAGCGGTGGTCCAAGGACCACCTACAGTGCCTTCGCATATTCCTCTGGTCAAAGAAAAGACTTTTTTAAAAATGTATTTATGTTATTTGTTTTATTACAATCTGCTATGTACTCGTAAAAAAAAAAAAAGTTGATTTGTCATTAACTATATTTATATGCGTATAGGCTTACATTATATATGGATAATTCATTAACCGGAATTTTCTTTTAATAATGTGTCATTTAATCTACAGTCAATTTAGTTTTTGCCCTAATTTAAAAAGGGCTATAATAAAAAAAAAAAAAGTATAAACAGTATGGTAAATAAATAAAATAATAAAAAAATTAAATAAAAATAAATGACTAAATAAATAAATAAATTAGAATGGACCTGTTTCATAAATTCTACATAAAAAAATCATTAATAAAGTAATTAATTAATGAATTATTAATTTTTCAAAGACATTCAAAATCATTAATCAATAAAAACAACAACATTGCAACTCTGGCCAACGAAATAAAAAAGTATGAATATAATTTAGAAAGAGTGCTCTGAATAAGATGTAAACATGCAATATATTTATCGATGTTGCAGAGCACTTTGTATCTCTATACCATACAGTATATTAATACAATAGGGAAGATCCTATTAGCTGCGATAACCTGTTTTTACGGAAAAGAAAGCAAAAATTTGATTTTTAATTTCAGCTATCCAATTGCTTGCATGTGATAATTCTCCAATTTGCTTAGTGGGCGCCCTGATAATACACAAGTACCTAATAGTGTTTACTGAAGCACATCGCTGTCATAAAGACAGGGGTCTCAGTGGCGTCACAATGCCACGCGGCAGTTGAGGCAGATTCCATGCTGGCAGCCCTAAAAAAATGGCCGCTGCCTTGGAGTAGACAGATGCTAGAGGTCCTCCAGCATCTGTCAGGGGACCACAGCGCACACAGAAGTGATGGATTGTGGGAACACTGGCATCCTTTGATTACCTACCCCCTGGCAACAAGCATGTAACCCCTTTTCAATGAGCAGAAATGCCTTGGCATTGAACATGCAACCCTCTGGAAATGAGCATGCACTTCCCTGGCAAAGAACATGTAACCCCCTGGCAACAAGCAAGAAACCCCTGGCAATAAGCATGTAACCCCTGACAACAGGTATGTAACCCCTGGCAATGAGTATGTAATCCTGGTAATGAGCACGTAACCCAGGCTTGCCTACTTTCTGGATGCCTTCTCCAGGAGAAAGCAGCCACCTCAGCGAGGCAGGGAGCGGAGCCACCGATGGGAGGGAAAAAAAACAGTTTGTATCCCTATTGCACACTGAATGAGAAATATACATATAATAATCAGATAATACAGAGATCTTGGTTGCATATATCTGCAGATATAGGGTTAAGTAAAAAGGGGCAGGCTGGGGGCGGAACCATGGATGGAATGTACTCTTTGGGGCATGGTCAGAGCGAGCCCATCAGCAGTGGGTGGGGCCAAAATGACGCAAGGGAGTAGGGGGTCACTGGAGACTGACAGCTTTCTGGGAAGCTTGGATCTCTTTTCGGGGAGGGGGGCGGGATCGGGACCCGACGTCCGGTACCCTCTTGGCAATGCTTACCCTGGCAACAAACATGTACCTGTAGGTACAAAAAAATTGTAATGCATTTATTGGAGGAGCAGAAACTTTTTTTCAAGGGGGGTGCAAAAGTTCTTATAATGCCACTAAGGGGTCTATTTACTAAGCCTTGGGTGGAGATAGTGGACAGAGATAAATGACCAGGTAACCAGCTACTGTCATTTTTCAAACGCAACCTGGTCTATGGTCTTCCTCTGTTCTATGGAGACTGGTGTCCTGGTTCACAGACTGTGCCTGCCTGAAATACATGTGCGCACAAATTCAGCTTATGTCAGCTACATATTATACCAGACAGGATATTCCTGCTCATGATATGTTATGATATGTTCCAGAAAGTGTTAATTCTGACACTTATTTTATTAAATCATCTGCAATAAACTGCTGATAACATCACAAAAGGGGTGTGATCATTCAACACAGAGGCTTGGCTGAGAGTGCATGGTCTGGGCCTATTATAGAGTAAATACCAGTGGTGTCACCAGGGTTGGTGTCACCCAGTGCACCAAATGGACCTCAAAGATCAAAATGGGGGTGTGTCTTTATGACAACCTCTCATTTAATCACTAGGGGGTGTGTGCAACATTCCCGGGGATGATAGGCTGTCCCCAGAGACTTCCGTAGCACTTCCAGCTCCTCCTTAGTGACCGGGGAGCTGGGCACTGCATGACAATGTCAGAGTACAGTGACCGAATCCAATTCACTAAGGAGGAGCTGGCATATTGGTGTCATCGCCTAGGACAGTGACACCCGGTGGCTTGTATAATGGTGGCTGAGTTTGCCGGAGGTACGAAATGGCGGCCCATCTCGGATGTTTTTATAAAGCGTCAGTCTTTTATGAGGTAAAACCAGGTTGGTTTTTTCCTTGCAAATGATCACTTGTGAGTTATTTGTGGATTAGTTATACCCATTTCACACTACGCAAATAACCCCGGTCCGACCCGGATCACTGTGCGGTGTGAAAGGGCCTTTTTAAAAATCTCAGGTCCAGCAACCCGCCACTCTGACTCAGGTTAAAATAAGGGTTTTACCTGGGTCAGACCCTGGTTGCTGGGCAGTGTGAACAGGTATCCCAAGCGACCCGGGTTCCATTCACACTATAGGGAGGAGACAGTTGCAGCTCCAAGTGCTGCCTCCTACCCAGCCCCCTCCTACCCAAGTGCTGCCTCCTACCCAGCACCAAGCTCCACCCTGCCCCCAGATGATGTCAGAGAACTAGCTTATCACCGGGTTGTTGTGGAGAGCTTCACCTCACAAATGCCGTGTTGCTCTTGGGATGGACCGGCCTCCAAATCCCTGGTACGACCCGGCATTATGATGTGAAAGGAGTATAACTGTGGGTTCAGGAGCTTACAATCTAGTGAATCTCCTGAATAATTTGTTGCAGATCGCAAACTGTAAAATTCGGATTAAAATGATATTATTGATACACACACACAAAAAAAAATCCTGAATTTTTGCTGCTATTACAGTTTGACAGATTTTTTTTTTTTATGACAGATTTTTGCAGTTCCGACACCCCTCAGCTGAAACGCGACTGGTGTGATGCCGTACCCGTACCCAAGCTGTGAACCTTTCCATTTGCACAGAATTGTATTAGAAAATGGAATATTTCACACAATTCTTGGCAATATGTAGCTTTATTTACCCTTTGGCATTTGACGCAAGGCATTTCTTGACACTGGGCGCTGGTGAGAATGTACTAGCAGTCTGAATTAGAACTTGAAAATGGACATCCTGACTCCAGGAGTCGCAGAGTTCATTATTCCGAACTGCGTGCCTTTCTGCTGCCTGAGACGAGAGGAGCCTCCACCATTATTTATTCTGCAACCCTCATTTCTGCTGAACCAATAACAATCCTAGTGACAAATATTTAATTAGGAAATAACCGAGAGCTGAAATTGTTCCAATTATAAAATAGCTTTACAATGTTTGAACATTGAAGTCTTACTAATGGTTTAACCTTAGCATGTTAGACTTTTATTTAAGGCTTTGCTGGGGAAATATTCTAATGTAGTGGATAATAAATATATTTGAATAGAAGTGTTTATTGAATCGTCTTAATATATTTGAGATTGTGCTCAAAATCAAAGATCAGACATATTAATATTCACATTCAGATATGAAAGCCAGCAGTGCGGTTATTACAGTTGGTCTTTGGGCCATTTTAATAAAGTGGCAAAAGGGCTTTTAATTGGGGCAAATGGGCAACTCATCTAGGGAAGCTTCATTCCCTGTACCAAAATGGTCGCTGCGGCTGCTACTGAGCATGTGCAAAGTCATTTTGGAACTTTGTGAGACTTGTTACAGGAAACAGTAGTTAGCTCCAGAGAGACCTGCAATTAGGGATGGCCATCGACCATCGATGATTCGAAATCATCGATGGTTCATGGCCGATGTCAAAAACTTTTGCCATCGATGGGGCAGAACCAGATGGTTTCCCTCCATCGATGGAACAGCAAAACAATGTTTTGCTTTTTTTTTTAAGTGCCGGGACACAGAGCATAGCCCCGCTCCCCAACACACATGAAGCCCCGCCCCCATGTTTTTATTGGCCCACAGGCCAATCAATTAAACACAATGGATGACCATCGATATGTAAAAATAATCGATGGTCATCCATTGCATAGTTTAGCACTATCGATGGCCAGTTGCAGAATTGCCATCGTTGGCAACAATCGATGGCAATGGAAAGGGTGGCCATCCCTACCTGCAATTACGCGCTGATCCACAGGGTTTTACATTATCCTTTTCCGCAGTTGCATCACTAGGGGATGTGGGCCGGTCCTGGGTGTCATCCTCTAAAGGGTGACACAAGACACAGGGACGCCCCTGCTGTACCTACATACTGTACTCTCACCAGTTTGTGGGCTGTATTTCAAAATGGCCACGGCCAATAGTTAACCCTTGAGCTGGCATTATTAGCCAGTGCAAGACAGGGGACAGGCAGGAGTTGGCAGAGAAGGAGCAGAGCAGAGCTCCCGTGGTGGCGCCTGTGTAAGCCCCAGGTGAAGAACACAGATAAAGACGCCTATGCCCTGGGGAGATGGCGGCCATAAAAAAGAGCTTAAAAGACCGCCACCCTTTGGATGAAGAAGCCCCCTTTCTGAATTTTTACTGGTTTTGCTCTTTAGATGTTGGAGAGTATGTAAAGGTTACAGTACACCCATACTTGCCTACCCTCCTGGAATGGCCACGAGGCTCCCAAAAGTCGGGTCCCCCTCCCAGCCCCCAGCCTGCCCCCCCCCCCACGAAGGTAGGCATCTCCAGTATCGCCCCTGCACCCCGTTTCCCTGTTGCAACAAATACCGGTTATCGTGGGTCCACGTCGAGAGGGGACAGTGCTAAAATGACGCCACTCACCCAATTCTCGGACCCGCGAATTGCCACTTGGGGGCAGGGCTTGGTGACATCAGCCTCATCCCACCCCCTGACAGTTAGTGTCTGGTCTCCCAGAGAGGAAAATAAAAATAGGCAAGTGTTCGTACACCTGAGCCTTTGTGCATTCCTTGATGCTGTTGTGCTACTTGTAATGAAAGCACTAGCCGTCATTACTATTTAATAGATTGTAAGCTCTTCAGAGCAGGGCCCTCTTCCCTCCTGTTGTCAAAGCCTTCTTCTATACACATTTCGCTCAACAGATCTCCCATACTGAAACACTCAGCGACCATCTTTGTCCGCATACTCATCTCCATCTTTGACCACCAGCCCCTAGTAGTATGTTGATCACATACTACTTACATTTAAGCTGTAATGTATATTGTAATGTGGCATTCATTTTACCTGTTCTCTGTTTTGTTATTCATTTACTGTAATGTTAAGTTTTGTCTCCCTGTACTGTTCATTTGTTTGGAGCTACGAAACACTTGTGGCGCCTTATAAATAAAATGTAATAATAATAATAATAATAATAATAATATTAATAATTATAATAATAATAATAATAATAATAATAAAAAAAGAGGGATCATCTACAATTATAAAGTAGTACATAACCATATAACTATTTGCACTATTAAAGATGCTATTTTACAAGTGCAATAACATGAGCTGTATTAAATAATTGATATTAAAGTATTTTACTAATTCATGCCACCTTATTGCAGTGGGAGAACGAGCCTACACTTTGTCCATACCCTGCATATTGAACACATTATTCTCACACTCGCACACTTCCATATGGTCCTATATACATTGCACATTAGCATGAGAGTACAGCAAACATGGAAACAGGAACCTTGCGGCATGGCACGGGCAATAAATAAGTGCTACTGTAACATAGAGGTAACAGTTTAGCATGTGCTAAATTATTATTTATAATAATTATATTAATTAAAATAATTAAAAATAATTTATTATAATTGTATATAATTATGCAATTATCAGTTTAATACATATCTATGGATATTAGTTTAGCAAAAATTTTAATATTTACTGGGCATGACGCAGACGCAGAGAACCGGCGCTCACAGGGTACTACAGACGCTGGGCTGGGGACTTCAGCTGCAAGGGAATTAGGTTTAAAATGTACAAAGTCGCAGATGATACACAATTGATATTGGGGTGAGAAAAATCTTTGGGCCTTTGGGGGCCTTTCTGTAGGCCCATACACTCTGCCTTTGCTAGTGAACCAGAATATGGGCCACTGGGCGGCTTTTGAGCTAAAAGCAAATTCCTTCTCAAATGGACAAAACCATGTGCACGGCAGGTGGGGCAGATGTAACTTGTGCAGAGAGATTTAGATATGGTGAAGAAAATAATAATAATATATATATATATATTTTTTTTAATTAAATATATATTCATGTGCTTACAGCACATGAATAAAAATAGCATGCCCCTCCTCAGAATAAAATTCCTGATTTTTTGACACCAAATGTAAAAAACAAAACACTTTATTTTAAAAGTTCACATTCCACTTAACCATAAAAAGATAGCGATTGCTACTTGGTGAATCATGGCGAAAAAACCTTGAAATGTATTCGCCATCTGGTCATTGAATAGGGTGATTCACCGTTTTAGTCAAAAATTCGCCTTCCAGCACAAAATCGCCATAAAAACATGGCGAATCAACCTCATTGAATACCGCCCACTGTATGAATATGAAACCACAATGGCACAAATAATGAGCATAAAACTTAAACATAGGAATATAGATTGTTTTAAAGAATGAACTTAATAACTTGTAAACAACACTTGTTCAATAATTGATATGGGATAAATAATAAATACATAAATAATAGATTAAATATAGATAAAACTGAGGTTTGTTGTAGGGGTGTTCGAGTATAGCCAGTAGCATATTGGGGTCAGAGCACGTCCCAGGAGCCCCTGGGGTCCTCGTGCGCTTTCTGATGCCGCTTATGCCAATGGTAATGAGGGCTTTAAATTGCATCTTGTTGTTTCTTTAGCATAATATTACTGGCATTACTGTTTAATAAGAACTATTGCAGACAATTATACAGTAGTACAACGTGGAAGCACAGTCATTATTTGCACAATAGAAAGGCATTATTTCAATTGCAATAACAGGAGCTGAATTAAATGTTTGATACATTACTAGAGAACTGTATTCATTCATAGCCGTAGTAATCGCGGCTGCAATATAAGGGCACAGGCCAGAAATGTTCTATCATGTGGGGAGTAGCGCAGCTCGAATGCACTGGTGCCAAAACTATCACCGTTACCGTTATCTGCGAAGGCTGTGGGGGTAATTCAGACCGCACTCCATCCCCTCGCATGCAGCCGCACGGGTGAAAAATCATTCGCTGACAAAGTTTCGGTACTTGTTTCGTTTCACGGCGGCACTTCCCTGCGGATCGAATCGCAAGCAAATCGCATGCGATATCGCATACGATTTGCACACGATCTACTGGAAAGTGCCTCCGTGAAACTAAACAAGTACTAAACAAGTACCAAAGTTTCTTATATAGCGCACATATTATGCAGATTAGTTGAATATTTACATCAGGCCCAGCCCCAGCAGAGCTTACAATCTATATTCCCTACCACATGTACACGCACACACAGACATTCTAGGGTTAATTTTATTAGGAGCCAATTAACCTACCAGTATATATTTGGATTGTGGAAGGAAACCGCAGTACCCGGAGTCAGGGCCGGATTATAATGGGGGCACAAGGGGCCAGTACCCCTGGGCTTCCCTCTATCTAGGGCCCCCCTGTGGTTGGCATGTGGCAGGAGTTAAGGCACACTGACTGCACAAGTGTGCAATGCATTACAGGGAGTTGACTAAGTCCCATGAGACTTTGCACAAGAGGTCAGAGGCTGAGAGGCTTGTTTTGAGCTCTGCTTGCTCAGCATATGCTTCTCAGGTTCATGAAGGATAGCAGCAGCAGCTGCATTGTCATGGGAGGATTCTTAACCAGAGGCAGCCCTGAGCATGTCAGGGCCCCAACAGAGTAAGGTACAGAGGGACAAACACAGGCTTTTCATGCATGGTGTGTGTGTGTGTATATATATATATATATATATATATATATATATATATATATATATATATGTTTATATTAAATCCAGCTCTGCCCGAAGGAAACCCACGCAAGCACGGGGAGAAAGTACAAACTCCGCACAGTTAGGGCCATGGTGGGAATTGAACCCATGAGCTCAGTGCTGAGAGGCGGTAATGCTAACCATTACACCATCCGTGCTGCCCCACACACATGCGCATATTCCCCCACCATCAAAAACGGTGCCGAATTCGCTGCTCACCAAGCAGGTCTGAATAAGGCCCTTTATTCATGGGTGTGTGTCTCCTCCTAAACTCTGTCTCACGTTGGCGTCGTGTTTGATGGCAGCTCTGCAGCTGTATGTTAGTTGGCTGTTCCCGACAACAGATTGATAAATCATGGAGGTAACAAGTGTTCCTCATGTTTACTTTCAGTAGTAAAGCAAGACAATACTCTAAGGCAAATAAATTCTAATGCTGGAAATGGCAATGAGCTCATGCATAGAATTATCCTTAATCATATTAATTGGCTTATTAAGGAATGCTTAGTGCCATCATTTTTAAGATAACAAAATAATGTCATTGTTAGCGCCGGCTGTGGATCTGAGGATGTAACATTTAGTGGTATTTGCTTAACCTGTTCATCACCGAACTCCTCAATAGAAATATTATGCTCACAAAGCAGTAAGGGGGTTACCCATCATGGGTTCAGTGGGTGCACACCCTGCACCCATACATACAAATCTCTGTGGTATGGAGCTGTCAGAAAAAAAATTGGAAAAATGTTGGTTAATGGTTTAAAATGTACCATATAATATAAAGAATTTGGTCGACAAGCATTGGGTCAACACCATTAGGTCGGCATAGGGAACGGTTGGCATGGGTGAAGATTGACATGGGTCTAGGTTGACATGGCTTTAGGTCGACAGGTCATTAGGTCGACACAAACATTAGGTCGACATGGTCTAGGTCGACAGTCAAAAGGTCGACATGGGGTTTTTCACTGTTTTTTTTACCCGAATGTTGACACAGTGGACATGGACACAGGTTAAAGTGCACCGCGTCCCCTCACATTTCGGGCACGGTGCCTCACTACACTCGGCACACTATTTTATTCTCCCACCACGCCCTAGTGGATGGCAGGGCATGAAATACCACCTGTTGGCACATGTTGGCTCAAAAAACTGTCAAAATCCCCATGTCGACCTTTTGACTGTCGACCTAGACCATGACTAATGCTTGTGTCGACCTAATGACCTTTTGACCTAAAGCCATGTCTACCTAGACCCATGTTGACCTTGACCCATGTTGACCTAGACCCATGTCGACCTAATGGTGTCGACCCAATGCTTGTTGACCATCATGTTGTAGACCAAATGACTGTATCCAGTGTATGTAAGAATGGGAGATATACTTTTAATAAAAATAAAAAAAAGCTGATGAGGTATGAGCTGGTTTGATACACATTGGGTGAGATTTAATAGGATGAGAGATTCAGAAAGTCAGAGATTTGGTAAGAAATCTCCAGTTTTTTAAAGTGGCAATAATTTACACTGCAAAATCAAACTGGTTTTGCAGTGTAAATGATTGCTGCTTTAAAAAAACCTGGAGATTTCTTACCAAATCTCTCACTTTCTGAATCTCTCATTCCATTATATTTCACCCACACAGTTTAAACCCGAATCACAGCTGTTCAGACCACGTTTGACACAAATTGATACTGGATCTCTGGATTAACACTGCAAAAGTTTCTGTCCTACATCCGTGATCCACGGTAAAATGACATAATGGGGGACATTTACCAAAATGGATTCGTAGAAAAAAGGTGTATTCGTAGGGAGAAATAATCCTTTTTTTTACGAATTTGTATTTTCGGGATTTACAATCCCAAAAATACAACAATTCGTATTCCTAAAGATGGAACATTCGTATTTGTATTTACAAATACAAATGTCCTACACCATCGATATGATACGACAGAAATCACCATTCAAAAGAATGGTGGTTTCTGATTTACTAAGCAGCCGTACTGATAATACGGCTGCTAAGTGGTGTAAAACACCCACGCAAATACGACAGGAAAATACACCTTGCTTTCCCTGTCGTATTTGCTTTAAGCCTGCATGGATCAGTCAGATCCGTGCAGGCTTCAGTGTAAAAAAATAGAAAAATTAAATAAATACATTTAAAAATCGGCGTGGGGTCCCCCCCACAGCTGTAACCAGCACCAGGCTGAAGGAGCCGGTAATTAAAAATCAGGGAACCCGACAAATAGGGGTTCCCTGATTTTTAACAACCAGCCCCAGGCTCCAGGTCCGGGGCTGGTTCCCAAAATACGGGGGACAAAATGACTAGGGGTCCCCCGTATTTCAAGAACCAGCCCCAGGCACAACCAGCCAGCAGGGTAATGCCACAGCCGGGGGACACTTATGATATAAGGTCCCGCGGCCAAAACATTAACCCCCTGACCGGTCAGGGGGCCAGGGGCCCTGGGGGAGTGGGGACCCCCCCAATGAAGGGGTCCCCCCCCTCCAGGACTTACCTGACCAGGCTGAAGCCTGGTACTGTCCCCGATGCCCCTGGGCGGTGGGCATCGGGCTGATTCAAGTGTAAAATATAGAATAATCTATTGTTTTTTACTGTGGCACTACAAGTGCCAGCAAGTCTCCCCAGCAAGCTGGGACTTGGAGAACCACAAGTCCCAGCCTGCTGGGCATTAAAGGGCCCGCTGGCAGTTGTAGTTCCACAGTTATAAAAATAGTACACAAAACACACTGACACACATTTAAAATAAAACTTTAATACATACAAAGCCCACACATACTAATACTTACCTATCTTCTTTCCGTAGGTAGCCCTGGTCCTGATGTCCTGTGTCGTCTTCGTGATCCATGTCGACGTCCTTCTTCATGTCGACGACACTGTCGGCGATGGCGTCCCCGTCCGGATCCGACGAAATCCATGTGGAAGCTGTGGAAGGAAACCATACTCACCTGTCCCAGCGCGACGTAGTCCAGGTAAGGGTCTTTGCAAAAAACAAACCGACACCCCGAAACCAGCCGAACAGCTGAGCCGCACGGTACTCTGTGTACATCGTGCGGCTCCGCCTCCAGAATGCCGCTATTGGCCGCCTTGCGGCCTAGCGGCCAATCAGGAGCCGCTAGGCCGCAAGGCGGCCAATAGCGGCACACTTTAATGCCCAGCAGGCTGGGACTTGTGGTTCTCCAAGTCCCAGCTTGCTGGCACTTGTAGTGCCACAGTAAAAAACAATAGATTATTCTATTTTTTACACTTGAATCAGCCCGATGACAGTACCAGGCTTCAGCCTGGTCAGGTAAGTCCTGGAGGGGGGGGACCCCTTCATTGGGGGGGTCCCCACTCCCCCAGGGCCCCTGGCCAGGCTGACCGGTCAGGGGGTTAATGTTTTGGCCGCGGGACCTTATATCATAAGTGTCCCCCGGCTGTGGCATTACCCTGCTGGCTGGTTGTGCCTGGGGCTGGTTCTTGAAATACGGGGGACCCCTAGTCATTTTGTCCCCCGTATTTTGGGAACCAGCCCTGGACCTGGAGCCTGGGGCTGGTTGTTAAAAATCGGGGAACCCCTATTTGTCGGGTTCCCTGATTTTTAATTACCGGACCCGGCTCCTTCAGCCTGGTGCTGGTTACAGCTGTGGGGGGGACCCCACGCCGATTTTTTTAAAAAAATTTTTATTTTTCTATTTTTTTTTTACACACTGCAGCCTGCACGGATCTGACTGATCCGTGCAGACTGCTAGAAAAATTTGTATTAGCGGCCGTATATATGTGCCGCTATTACGAATCATTACACCATCGGAGGGTTACAAAGCAGTCGTATCTGACTGCTTTGTAATTTCCCCTCCGGAACACGACTTTGCATACGACTCAAACAGTCGTATGCAGCCTAGGTTTTTCATATTGGTAAATTTCCCCCAATGTCTGGAGTGCCCATGCTGAGCGTAGAAGCCTTGAAAATCATGCCTACAGTAAGGTGTCACAAAAATCTGACCATGCAGGAGAATGTCATCTGAGAGGGTTAGTTCATCATGGAAGGCAAAGGAAAACAGAAGGTCACATGACAGTTCCTTGGAGGAAGAAGGCCAGCCATGCAGGACAACATCCATTGGCAGAAGTCATCCCTGAGTGTGGCATCATGGAGCTCTTTCAAGCCTCTATAGGAGAGCACTTCCAACTCCATGACATCCTGGTCATCATTAGCATCAGGGACAACAGAGTCTAGGAGATGAGCAGGTGATGAGATGTCAGTAACAGTATGGTGAGGTTTGCGGAGAAGGGTGGTGGCCTGTCTTAACCTGCACTAGATACTCATAGATGAACTGTGAAACTTTTGAGATGCAAAGACTAGAGCCAACACATAATTTGCAATATGAGCGTAGCATGACTTAGTAAGGGCTCTGGATGCAAAACCTATGGGTTTATAATGCTGCAGGCAGAGAGCGTCAAGACCATGGTGGGCAACATTGGCAAAGATCACAACAGGGACATGTTCATCAAAAGATTGGATCACTGTGCTGCAAGTGAGCATGGTCTTCAAGCTACAAAGGAGCCTGGCAGTCCAACCGAGTTCACTCAACATAATTATCAACCGAGTTCACTCAACATAATTATCAACCGAGTTCACTCAACATAATTATCAACCGAGTTCACTCAACATAATTATCAACCGAGTTCACTCAACATAATTATCAACCGAGTTCACTTAACATAATTATCAACCGAGTTCACTTAACATAATTATCAACCGAGTTCACTCAACATAATTATCAACCGAGTTCACTCAACATAATTATCAACCGAGTTCACTCAACATAATTATCAACCAAGTTCACTTAACATAATTATCAACCAAGTTCACTCAACATAACTATTAAAAATCTGGTGAAGGGAGGCTGTACATACAGATGGAGCCTTCTTCAGCTAGCCTTCTCTGGATAGCCATGGTGAGCCAAGGCCTATTGTTCTCAGCTGAAATACAATACATAGAACAATACAGTAGGGGATTAGCAAAGGATCAAGTCCGACAGCTCTGGCTCACTTAATCCTATGAAAGCACTAGATGAGGATGGCTCCATCTATATCTAAAAGAGCTGCAGAGTCAATTTATCTGTTGGGGTAGGCTTTAGTTGGATGGCCCTTGCTGGAGAAATCCGGTTTAACACCCTATGATGTTAGGAGATTCCCAACAGATATCTCAGTGACTCTGAAAAGACACGTGTCAGGGTTTACCTCCATGTTGATTTCATGGTTCATGGTGGACCTTGTGCAGGTGCTTTTCATGTTCTTCCACAGTACGGCTCCATACTTGGATGCTCCCTTTAAGGGTATCCCTTAAAAAGATACTCCTTGTAATGTTGGAATACTTCTACACCAGTGCATATACTGTAGGGCATTAGGAACAACACAGGGCAAACCAGTGTCATGAACGTGGTGAACATGGATGATGCTTGGTCCAATGTGAGCTGTCAGCATCCACATTTGGCATCCAGAGTGTAAAATATCTTTGTGTAGCAGCTTGAACATAGTAACATATTATTATGCTGTTATCCTTGTATCATTATTGTAATGTATGTGATAATGCATTATTAATGATTTGTTGGCAGTTGTGGAGGATTCAGTAGAGGAAGCCACATTGAGAAGCAGAGCAGCTATAGCTGAATTTTCTACACACATTTCTGGCATATAATAAGCTAGGGATGGTCATTGGCAGGTTATTCATTGATGGGTAAAATGTAACATGTGCAGAGAGAGTTAGATTTGGGTGGGGCTTGTTCAAACTGAAATCTGAATTGCAGTGTAAAAATAATGCAGCCGGCATTTACCCTGCAGAGACACAAAATAACTCACCCAAATCTAACTATCTCTGCACTTGTTACATCTGCCCCACCTGCAGTGCAACATGGTTTTAACCTTACCCAGAGCTGGCCCTAGCCTAAATGACGCCCTAGGCAAGATTTTGGCTGATGCCCCTTAGCACCGCCACTAGTTCCACCTCTGACCCCGCTCCCCTTTCACAGCACCATCAACCCTAATCATAGCAGTCATCATTTTGGTGCACCTACCGGCAATATTTTAAATAGAAACAGTGCACACATTCGCTGCGCAGCCCAAACAGGGGTGTGTTCTTGCTGGGAAGGGGCATGGCCACCCAATAGTACCCCCAATGCAAATTATGCCACACAGTAGGGCAACTTTCTTCACATTATATCATGCGATGGTGTCCCTGATTCACGTTACATCACACAGTAGTACCACTTTACCTTATATACATTACTCCTCACATTATTCACATTATACCCTTAGAAAAAAATCCTGAGAAAATTTTGTATTTTAAGCACCTCCATGGCCACACTTCAAAGCAGTGTGTGCTGGGCAGATGAGAAGAGCTGCAGCTGCTGCTATCACTTAAGGGGAGGGGGCCCACTGGGCCCTTCCATCATACTTTGGCCTGGGTAATTTGTACCCCCTACCCCTTTCTCTCGGCACCCCTGATAATACCACACAGTAATGCCCCTTACACATGACACACATTATTAATGTCCTTATAACCATAATGCCCCTTACACATTATGCCAACCTTTACTAATGCCCTTCATGCACATATTGACACACATAATGCCCCTTACACATATGTTGCACATTATTAATGCCCTTATACACATGACACACATAATGCCCATTACACATATGTTGCACATTAGTAATGCCCTTATACACATGACACACATAATGCCTGTTACACATATGTCGCACATTATTAATGCATTTATACATGACACACATAATGCCCCTTACACATATGCCGAACACTATTGCACAACCAAACCACCCGCAGACAGCATTCGCACAGCCGCTAACACTGACCTCTGCCTCGACTTGGATACCGATGTTTCCTGGCCAGTTCTGCTAACGTTGGGTGCCCTTTTTGCTGAAAATTCGTCTTATTTGCATTTTTATGTGACCAGGACACACAAGTAGCTTCCGATGATTAAAATGATATGTGGCATGCCTATATTCTGTGTGTTACAAGAACGAGAAATGGAGTATCTGCGCTGTTTTTTATTATTTATTTAATAATTTGCACCATGGATGAAGTCACTTCACATACACAATCTTTATCTGTTTATGAATATTTATTTTTATTTATTTGTATAAAAAAGATTTTATCATATAAAATACATTACAATTTTTATAGGCGGCCACCTACAGATATAGAAGAAGGTATTATAGCGATTGCATAAATATTGTTTGTCATGCAATCGGTATATACACGTAAATGTTTATATAAAAAACTTGATTTCACATATAAAATTAATCACATTTAAAGGGAAAAGATATATATATATATATAATAAAAATATATATTTTCAAAAGAATAAAAATAAAAAAATATATATAACATATTAATTCATCTTTAATTGGAAAAAGACTGTTTCTTTAACCAAGGACAAAAAAGTTCTATATGGAATGTGACTCGCTCATTTCAGTTTTTCTTCAAAATATATAATATCAGTCCAGAATTCTAGATACCTGGACTGGCTATACAATTTTCGCTATCCTGGGGCTATAAGTTACAAAGCTTACTGTTATATATATTTTTTATTTTTATTCTTTTGAAAATATATATTTTTATTATATATATATATATCTTTTCCCTTTAAATGTGATTAATTTTATATGTGAAATCAAGTTTTTTATATAAACATTTACGTGTATATACCGATTGCATGACAAACAATATTTATGCAATCGCTATAATACCTTCTTCTATATCTGTAGGTGGCCGCCTATAAAAATTGTAATGTATTTTATATGATAAAATCTTTTTTATACAAATAAATAAAAATAAATATTCATAAACAGATAAAGATTGTGTATGTGAAGTGACTTCATCCATGGTGCAAATTATTAAATAAATAATAAAAAACAGCGCAGATACTCCATTTCTCGTTCTTGTAATTATCTTTATATATCTGTCTAGAACCTGTACCCTAAAAAGTCGGGTGATAAACAGATTGGGTGTATCCACACTGGTACACATGGGAGAACTGCAAGCTAAAATACAGAACAACTAGACTTCAAACTATTATAGGTCAATTATTTATCATTTGTACAATTGTTACCAATTAGCGCCTAATATTCCACTAATTTAGTGGTTCCCCCTTTCCTTTATATTCTGTGTGTGACTGTGGCTGTACCTGCATACGGAATGCTACGTTACAGTGATGTCCATGAATACACTATTTCATATGCAGGTACAGCCTCACTCACACACAGAATATAGGCATGCTGCATATCATTTTAATCAGCAGAAGCTGCTGATGCCCCTAGGTATTCCAAATGCCCTAGGCAATTGCCTAGTTTGCCTATGCCTAAGGCCGGCTCTGACCTTACCTTTCAGCCACTCAGTGTGTCTGTGCTGACATCACAACTGTGCAGGCATTTCAATTTGCCTGCCCAGTTGAGGTATCAGTCACATGCAGTCCCTGTAGACAGTGTACAGGCAGACAGTCGGTCACTCGTACATAAAACCAGGTGCGCTGCTATATCTGAAGATATATCGGGCATAAGCTGTGCTGCAGGACATATTTGCCTTCTTTGTAACACTCCTCCCTGGGAGAAGCCCAAGAGGAGAAGCAGCTGGACACTTTGAGGATGGGCCAGGCTTCAGTGCCATTAAGTCCCATCACGGTACATCCCAGGGCCATCTTAACAGCAGTGTAGTCCCCTGGGCAAAGCAATGCACTGGGGCCCTTACCCATTCTCCCCTCCTAGGGGTGGGGGGTGCTATCAGCAGCAGCTTTGATGTCCCATGGGTGGCAGGGGGTGCTCTATCTTCCACTCAACATGTAGGAGCTGGAGCAGTAACTTCTGCTAATTACTCCTTTACTGCACAGGTGGTGGGAGGGAGAACACTAACGTGTGGAAGGGGGCACTGCGCTGAATGAAGGGTCCCTTGTAAATGACTTCCAGGGAGGTAGGGGGTGTTTTATACGCAGTGGAGGGTTGGATAATGGAGTGGGCTTAATATTCGTCATTTTCCGGTGGAAGGGCAGCTTGTTTGACTGCAGATATCGCCATTATCTGGAAATAGATTTCTTAGCCTTCAATAGTATAAAAACCTAGAGTCCCACCTTTCAGAATGTGCTGGGGACTTGGGGATCAGAGATCAGGAGCCAGAGCAATCCATTGACAAAAATATAAAACTGTACACCAGACGTTTGGAGCTGCAGCAGGGACCGACTGCTGGAAGGCTGATATCTCTGGTTCTAGGCAAGGTAGAGACAAGCGGCTAGTGTTCACAGAAAGGGAAGAGTCCCAGCTTTTGGTATATAAGTCAGACAGAACCTGAGAAATCTGACTGGAAAGTACAAATAACAGGTTGGATGCGGACTGCTGTTTGAAGTTGTATATCTCCATTTCCCCAGGGCCGATTTTAAAAATTCTGGTATCTCTGGAAAAAGGGGATCTTCAGCTATCAGTATAGGGCCCTTATACACATGGGGCCCCTGGGAAAGTGCCCATTAAGCCCATACAAAAAGACAGCCCTGGTACACCCTGTGGCTCAAGGGCAGTTTGCATAATTTTAGCCCCGCCCCTCCATACAATTCGCTGCATTATATTCCTATCCTGTGTTATTCGCTAGGAAGCAGGTAGAATGTGGGTGGAGTACCTTCTCTTCTGGGGGTGCAGTGGTCTACCAAATATAATTGTGAGGCTCACACAACTTCCGGAAGAGCAGGCAAGTATTTTGCAGTTCCAACACAATACTGCCAAACAGACGTATCGTGTGTACACACCTGCCAATCTGCAAACGATATGTAATAAGTACAGTGCAATACTGGAATAGAACTTTACATGGCTAAATTACTTGTTACACTGCACATCTCAATGGAGCTAAGCGTTGCAGCCATTCCAACCGTATAACTTTTTTAAGTGGCTGAAATAACCATCTATTGTTCTAATACAAGCCTGCCGGCAACCAAAGGAACAGAAATACTTCTAAATAGAAATCTATCTAAATAATAGCTGCAGACGGTTTGTTAATTATGCTGATTACTGCGTTTGTTTTTCTTTTTAGAATTCTCAGTTTGCCCCACATGTAATTACGGATGAGAATAAACAGTCCTTTTTAAAGAGACGTGGAAGATTGACAATAACTCCCCCTGGATCCAGGTACCATCTTCTTAGTACGTTGTGAGAATTCCGCGCATCTCTAAGATTTCCCATCAAAGCCGGGAAACTATTTTGTCCCATTTTATGTAAATTAACGACAACAACGAAAAAAAAAAAAAATCTTTAGCCAATTCTGTCTGCGAGATAAATAGTGCAAGTATCTGGCAGACAACATTTATTTTGTATGTACATTAACGGGCACTTCCATTTTTTTTCCTGCGGGCTAGACTGTACTTTGAAATTCATGTTTGATAAATTCCCTGGCTTTCTGAGTAATTTAGCTGTCTATGGGGCTGCTGATCCTTTGAGTGTATTGCCGAACCTTGGGGACTTCTGCATCTTCATCTGCATATCCAAGTTCAAATATATACTCAGGATGATTGGTTTAAACTTAAGTTGTTGATCTAATTCCTGATAGATTTGTCAGAATTGCTCCCATTTCATTTTAGAGAACCTGTGCCTAATCCCTAAATACCCTTTTTTAAATATATCTTTGCAAAGTTCATTGATTGAGTTAGTGAAATGTACATTCCGCAGACAGAGCTGGTAATGAATATTCCTCATCATATCTATCTTGGTAATCTATGTGTGCGGTTAGCTGAAATATTACGCTGTTTACTCATCTAGATCTTCCAGCGTAATACAGACAGTGTCGTTTGGATATCAGCAAATACTTGATTCCTTCCCGCTGCAACTAAAACATACAGTTTATTATAATGTGGTTTATATAAGACGTAAATGAACAGGTCGGCAAGGAGATGGATTTGTCTTTTAACCGGTTTGTACACGTACAATATATTTTTATTGCTTGCCGTAATTTGAACAGGTCTTGGTAACAATTTTGAACTGTGATATTTACTCTTTAGTAGGGGGGATGGATCCTGACAAAAGTTAAATAATATCATAGACAATGGGAATAAAATGGTATGTGAAATTATTTTAATTTGAAAAAATAAATGTTTTTCGTGAAACTATTTATTAGTGATTTTTGCAATATTCTAACATCGGCGTGCCACGTAAATATTGTTGACAGCGGGGGGGGGGGGGGTTATATTTAATAAAGATCTAAAAATACACATTTACTATCAAATGATTTTTTTTTATTAAGATTCACTTTTAAATGTTAGTAAATGTGTGTTCTAGCCCTGAAAGCCCAACGTTGATTAAGATCGATTTTTTTTAAGCGATCTGAAATCGATCCAATATAGGTGGGTAGTCAATGCTCCGCCGCTATTCCCGACGGGGGGGGAGGGGAATAGTGACGGGTCCCTATTCAATGCTGTCTTTACTGACAGCATTTAAGAGGGATCACAGCAGAATGAGCACGACTTTAGAAGCCGTCGGTCCCGTTCTGCCGATAACGGTCCTTGGATTGTGGACACGCCCACTTATCGCTGATCGGCAGGTGGGACATTGAATCCCGCCTGCCGATTTGTTGTCTGGCAAAACATAAACGGGCCTGGATTACGGCTGTCGGGATGGATTGATAGCCGTGATCCGGGATTGAATACCCCCGTAAAGAAAATATACTGTACACCCAAGAAAGTCACTGCTCCAAGAACATTAGGAACAGCTGTATCTATAGTATACTGTGCTCTAGAATATTTTCAATTTAAAAAAGCAAAAACAAATGAACAAACAAAAACAGTCCATCCATTACCTTACTGGGTCCATTTCCATGGGAACTGCTCTATCTTTTGCAGTTTGCATGGTAGATTATATTGGGTCTGCACCAAGAAAGACAATGTGCCAGATGTATCAAGCTTGAAAAAGTGATAAAATGGAGAGTGACAACCAGCTTCTACCTGTCATGTTACAGGCTGGGTTTGAAAAATGACAGGTAAGAGCTGATTGGCTGGTTGTTTGTCACTCTCCGTTTTATCACTTTTTGAAGCTTGATACATCTGGCCCTCAACCTGCTCTAGAAGGTTAACCACTAGTAGTAACTATGTTGGGACTGTTACATGAAACAACTTTGCTGTTCCCAGAAGAATCACAATGTTGTTGGGGTTACAATGCTAAAAGTATGGTTCATTGCTGGACCAGCGCTATAGAAGGACACAGAGCACACTGTGATGTCACACCCAGGCCCAGCCAATGTGACTCAACACAACTGGCAGAGCAGGAAGATTGGTGGCTGACGCATTTCTTGCTATGTAGTGTTGTGACACCAAATGTACCCCAAGCTATTAACAGGTTCTGTAGGGACTGCAACAATGTCACCCACTCGACCTTAGCCCTCGACAAACTAATTGGTCCCACATCCATCTTTGCGGTCCTGTGTTAGGTTGAGGGCTGGATCATCCCCTTTTGAAGCCTAATTTAATTATTTAGCTCATCTGCCAAACTGGAAACCATAGTTGTCAAGTACTTTTTCTTAAAAGTGAAATCCTAGTCATAGTACTTTAACCATTAATAAAGGTTTCATAAAGGGAGTACCCTGTTCTTATCATTACTGTTATAAATAGAGGATTTATTGGGAATTACCTCTCCCCTCACCATTTGCTCCCATCTCCCAGGGTGGCCATGTTTACTCTATTTTACTACCGCTGTAGATCAGTCGGAAGCACTAAGTTGTATGTAGGAAGAAGGTAGTGTTGGCGAGACATGATTTTTCCCTGTAGCAGATAAAGTGACTAACATATGAAAATAGTTGTTCGATAGAGTTGTGTCTTCTCAGTGAGGCCTTCTCTCTGGCACTGTACTCCTTACTGAAGTGAAGAATATACAAGCCTATCATATTTAAGTTCTACACGCATAACCCCCTGAGGCACTTATGTGTTATATAGCTTTCCTTCTGGACTTGTAACTTGGTGGGACTGCTATGATATTACTGGTGCCTGTCCTTGTGTTTCCCTCCAATATCCCTATAGATTGTAAGCTTGCAGCAGGGCCCTCTTACCTCCAAGTCTGTCTGTTGTTACCCAGTTTGTTTTATCACTGTCTACTATTGTAAAGCGCAACGGAATCTGCTGAGCTATATAAGAAACTGTAACGGAATCTGCTGCATTATATAAGACACTGTAAATAAATAAATAAATAAGGAGAGACATGATAATGGAGGGGAAGAATGAGGCATAGTTTACAAAATAGCATACTGGGATAAAGATGCTGTGTACTCTGGACTTCTTCGCCATAGTTTTACTTAGTCTGCAGACCCGTAACTATTACAGAGTAAATGAACAAAGCCTTCCCACTCCCATCTTGCATTAAAAAGGGATCTCTTCCCAGCTGTTCTGTTTTGATCAGTGACATGCCTTCAGCCATTCTAGGCTGTAAGTAGAAAAACACTGAAATCAACAAACAGGTACAATGGGACACAAATGTTAACTTTGCAGATCACTGTTCCTATACAATACATTAAGGTGTATTTACGAAGCACCGACATTTGAATTTATACCGTAAAATATAAATTGGAGTGAATATGCGAAGCCCTTGTGTTTTCATAAATATACCCATTGTGTGCTTACTCCAATCCTGGTGGGTCGGTTGATGACACATATAATATAAAGTTTAAATTGTTCAGAGTTTATTTTCCCCCTTCAATACTGGAAAACTGGAAGCCCTGGTTAGCGTTCTATTAATGCTTAGTGGCTGAAAAGTGTTAAACTTTATCTAATGAGGACTCAGTCCTAAAGGGAATAGCTATTCAATACGTCTCTGCAAAGCGGAATTGTTTCTACTGTGTTCTGGTTATTACATTATAATTTCCTGACAGCTAAGAGTCAAGAGGATAGTGCAGTTGGAGAGTGATAATGTGAAGATTGAAGTTAAAGTAGAAGCCATTCAGCTCCTAACTGCCATGCGGCATACTGTGTTTGAAAAATGACAGCTGGGAGTTGATTGCTTAGTACTGCCAGGGCCGAATTTAGGGGTCAGGCCGCCCCTAGGCACAATATTTTTGTCCCCCCCCATAGAGAAGGCCGGGGTGATAGAGCACAGTGAGTAATAGAGGATGAGGGAAGGAGAAGTGAAAGAGAGAGAGAGAGAGAGAGGACAGTGTATAGATACTTGCTAGCTCTTCTTGTCCATCTCGTCCTCTGTCCTCTTCAGCCTCACAGGCGGGTCCCAGCTCCCAGCAGTGCACAGCTCCTGCCTCCCACGAGAGACAGCAGTCGGGTCCCAGTGGTGTTCAGCTCCAGGCTCCCGCGGGAGGTCACATGGTGGTTCCCAACTCCCGTGGTCTGTGGCTCCTCTCTCCCATGAGAGGTAGCAGGCGGGTCCCGGCAGAGCACAGCTCCGGGTTCCAGCAGGAGGTTACAGGTGGATCCCGGCTCCAGGTGGTGTGTGGTGCCGTGCTCCCGCGAGAGATGGCAGGCGGGTCAGCTATCTTTAATTGCAGCTGTTTTTTTTTTAATCTGCTAAGTGACAGGGGGAACATCGTGCTGCCGCCCATGATAGGTGCCGCCCCTAGGCCCATGCCTCACGGGCCTAGTGACAAATCCGGCACTGAGTACTGTACATTATCCAACTCCACTCCAAGGTTCACTAAATCATATTTGTACACTTTTGACATCTCTTCTCCAGGCTTCTCCCTGAGAGGAGACTCAGAGGCAGCATGCTGAGGGTGCAGGGATGAGGTGATGTCACCATGCCGCGCCCCCTACCGTACCAACTGCGTGATTCACAGGTCTTTGGGGAGCCGGAGGAGCTAAATGATGTGAAATTATGCAATTTGGGTAATTTCAGAGCCAAGAATTCCAAAATTCAAAGTGCAAAGGGGCAAGAGGAGGCTCCAGGGAGAATGCGGGAGACATGCTAACTTCTTGGGGGGGGGGGGGGGGGGGGGGGGGTGGATCGGGGGGTTGGGGCAAGTTTGCATTACACACACCCCATTATCTCTAACATGGAAAGAACTTTCATTTGATACAGAGCAGATTCATCCCTGGCAGCCTTGTAAAAAACAGGAGGAGTCAGTGGCAGCACTGCATTGCCACAGCACTGGCGGGATGATGGTAGGGAGGTATGGGCAGGATCCTTATGTGCTTCTTCCCTTATGTATGCCATCTACTCCCTACTTCCTTCTATTGATCTCTTTTTGTACTTTCTGTGTTGCGAACCCCTTGTGATGTTCGATAAATAAAGGATAAACCAATAATATTCCCATGCGATACATTAACATTGGGCCTGATTCAGACCTGATTGAAATGAAAGTCTGCTTATTTGCAGCGATATGCGATCAGGTTTTCGACACCCAGATTAAAATCCCATCCCGTGCAAGCCTACGAGTTGAAGGGCGTGGCTTGCGCAATCTTCGTAGCTGCGTGAATACCAGCAGATTCATTTGCATTTTTTCCAATGTGTGCAGTTTGTGTGTAACCCAGGACATCGGCTGCCATAGACAGGGACACCGACAGGTCGGCCGGAACCTGGTAGAATGGAGGAGCGTGGTCACTGGGAGGGGGCATGGCCATGTCACAGTGGGAAAAAAATGAGAAGGAGAGAGATGACAGTTTGCTGCTGCATCTGTCTCTCTCCCCAGCCCAGCACACGGCACTAAGCAGAGGGAGAGAGGCTGTGCTGCGGCGGCAGCCTGTCATCTCTCTCCCCACTGCCTGGCTCCCTGCAATGAGGAGTAGGACCCAGGCCCCTCCAGAAGACTTGGGCTTGGGTTAAAAGTACCCACTCCCCCCCCCCCCTTCTCGACGCCACTGCCCATAAAACAGGCTTTTCTGTGCCGCAGCTGACTTCACACGACTTCCCTTCAAACACCTGGGCACGTCTGCCTTTTCCCTGACACTCCCAGAAAGCGGATGGTTGCCACCCACAAATGCCGGATTCGATCACCTTGTGAATGTCCAGCGATGAAAAAAGTAGCTGCATTTTATGGCTGGACAGCTGTGCGCATGCATACTATGGGTCATACGCATGCGCAGTCTATCGATTATCGTCGACCTGCAAATTTGAATTGTGAATCAGGCCCTTTATGTTTGACTATTATCTTTAAGTACCTCATTTACAAAAATCCTAAATTTGCCTGTGAGCTCTGCACCTTTACTCTGTACAATATACTGCACTGTACGCGGAATGCTCCGCCCAACGCCTCTCTTCATGATCTCTCCCCATCAGTCTCATAAACCGAACATTGTACAAACCATTTGAGAACATTTTGCTTAAATGGATTATGTTTCTTCATAAACGTACGAGTGCCGGTCGTCAGTGTATAAAACCGATGAATTGTGAGTCACTCTTGACCGGCGTTACTCTTTCAGCATAAATTAGCAAATTCTGGCACCGTCGCCATGACATAACTGGGCTCCTTGCCACGGCATCTCTTATTATTCATACAATTCTTCCATTATAACTTCTTTTAGTAGCAGTAAGTAGACATATTTTCATTTCTATGATGAGGAAGTCATAATTAGGATGGCGGTGATATAAAACCTTATAAAATACACACTTGTTTCAAAGAACGCACTTGTTATGTTATCTCGGGGTCTGGAAAAATCTAATAATAAGACACTATTGCGGAGACTAACTTGGAGCGTCTCTCGGCTGTCAGCCGTACAACTGTTATAAAGAGATCTTCATTGGCACGATATATATATAGTTGTGCCTACAGTGCAGTTAATGTAAACGTCTGCCACGAGACGTACAGCATTTTGAAAAGTAATTAGGTGCCTACTAAGTTTGCTAATGGCGACCAAAATGCGATTGCTTGCTTGCTTGCTATAGGCCCTAGTTTCTCCGTGACTTACCACCTTTCACATACAGCTAATTAAGTAATATCACTTGTCACTGCAAACATGGCTCTAATAGAATTTTTCAAAAACCTTGGGATCCTGAACGTAGTTTGGAATGATTGCAGCTTGCACACTTGACATTTAGATATTTAGATTTATTTACATTCATTTTTAATCTGTATCGCTGATGGCTCCACTTTTCCAGTCACCTTAAAAGTTGCCTATTTTTTATTTTTAACCCTCTTCACTGTCAGCCTGGTGATCGCACATTGCTAGATTAGTACCCGTACATCAGATCTGGTAAGTATTTTTCCCAGCCCAATTCATTGTCAATTGTAGAAGATTCCCGCAAAAAATAAGTATCTCCTGCTGTGGTGTGAAAAGTGAGATACCAGGCTGCTTCACTGTGTCATCCTTCCAGGGGTTGCTGGATGCTTGCTGACTCTGCCACAGTGACAGAAGCCGGATGCTGCAGTGTGACCCGCAGCACTTGGCTCCTGTCACAGTGAAGGAGACAGCAGGGCTGGAAGTGTCGTCCCAGGCAGCCAGCACGCCCTCGGAGTGAAGTCATTGGCGGCTTTCCTTATGAAGCCACACCCCCTTCAGTGAGGTCAGCACAGTTCCAGAGAGTCCACGCAAAAACACAACTCTTTTGAACTGGGAATCTATTCTCTTTGTGTGCACCAGGTGTCACTGACCCTGGTGATGCCACTGATCCCCTGGATATAATAAGGAGGCTGGGTATCTGCCACAGTCCCTCCATTTAAGGTGGAAAAGCAGCCCACATTTTTTTTATGAGGGCTTCTAAATGGTCAGATTTGTTCGAAATGATGTGCGGGCAGGTGTTCATATTACTTAACCTGTGGTGTTGGTTTATTGATAGATAGCAGATACAGCTGTACTCACTGTTACCTGTACACTGGTGATTTAGCAGAGCTTAAGCAGAGCAGATTTTTATTCAGCTCACCACCCGGCGAGTGTATGATGCAAACAGGAAGTGGTTGATGCTTTATAAGTGGTATATTAACCAGGTCTCTCATATGTGCTAAGCACGAGACTTCTGTCTCCCACCATGTTACTCTACACAGTAAAAACAAGATGGCCCCTGCACATGATCATTAGGGATTTCAATGGCCATCAAGGCATAGGGCAAGAAGTCCCCATATCGGACAGGAAGACTGGAGTCTTTCAACAAGATTTGTCAAGCTTGGTCCTTGCCATCTACAGAAGGCGTTAGCCCATAGTAGCCTACAGGCTACTGTCTGCCATAAGCCCGCAGTGACACCTGCAATAATTACGGTTGGGAATGCACAGTGCGCACGCTAAATTCAAACCAGGAAAATGGAAATAGCTTCATACCATTTGCGCTGTAAACCAAATTTATCCTAAGGCAGGAAGTGTGTAGATGTTCTGCCTACCCGCTGCAACAATGGTGCTGGGTCATGTGCAGAGTGCCAGAGTTTTCTGTGCCTGCATCATATTTGTAAAAAAAAAAAAAAAATTGTATGAGCCCCCCACTTGACCCAGGCATCCAAAATCACCATGCGGTATCTGGATGATAGATTGTCAGTGTCTAGGCCATCAATAAAAAAGGTCAACACCGTATGGTCTACATGCATATGGTTGTTATGAGTAAATGGATCATATGATAATGGTTGAAAAGATCAAAATTAGGTTTTATAAACCCCCCCACCCCCCTAGTGGACGGCAGGGTCTTCTCTCAAGGCTTCTACCAAAGAAGATACTCAAAAAGTCGATAGGAATGGCATATAAAGACACAGCATCTGTCCTATATAACATGGCTGGTCATATGTTTTGGTCGACACGCCCTACACCTCCAACAAACGGCCCCTGATTGTGAATCACTTTGTGAAGAAATCCTTCCAGACCTTGCTATTGAATCATGCATGTGCGCAGTGTGGCCGTAACACACTCCGCACTCCGAAAAGTATGGGCATAGATCAGACTCATTCTCCAGTTTCCTACAGCACAATCTTTGCTTTCTACAAAATCTTTGCCTCTTCTAAAAAAACTAAAGTGATGTTTGTTTCATTTGTTTCCCCATAATCAAACACTCTAAACGGACGCAATATCTACCATAGATCATAAAACAAGGACAAGAGGTCGGAGGGGTTTAAATCCCCAAATTGAAGAGTCAGTAGCATATTATCCCTAATTTAAAACCTCTTGAAAATACACGAGATTACCATGGCATTTCTTTATTCTTTGCTTCTAGTCATATTTAAAATGCACTGAAAAGTAAATACGATATAACGTTAACTTCTGATGATTTATTCAACAGTCTCTCGAGGCTCCGTGATCTTCCAATTACAATGTGAGATTATGGTGGGAGAAGGTTTTAATACAAGTGTATGCAATGCCCATTACAATGTCATTATGAGCAGAGATTACAAAATCAGACCAATTTCAGTGCAATTCTATGGTGACCCCATTGCATAAGTTAACAAGAAAATGAATGCATTTATCGGAGCTTTTGTGGTTATTTCAAATACGACACCGGCTAATATTCGACCTTATTCCTCTGTATTTTCTATATTACAGCAGCTGAAACAGTATTTTTAATTAATATGCTGAATTCAATTGAATTTTTGGGCTCCCAGTAGAACTCTAACACATCCAATTCCATTTCTAGAAACTGTGGAATTGTGGCTTATACAATATACATACCTGCAAATAACGGAAACACAACGCGACATTTTTATGGAGAAAAAGAAGTTTTATTGTAAGTGATATTTGCATGATACTATTTTATGTTTAACTTTATGATATAGAGAAATAAGTTGGCACCATGTCCGACAGTACCTAGCTGGGCCGTTCCAAGTTTGTCTTGCCAACCATGGAACCCCATGAGTAGCCTAAACCTTATGGTGCCCACGCCGGTTGCAGCTGTCTCTTTGGCATGACTTCTAAAGAGCTACTGTATGTTAGTGCCAATTTGGTCACTTGTTTGGATAGATGCTTGGGCATCAGAATCTGGATTTAAAAATTTTATTGCCTTGTGGGATCGATCGATGACTGAACGATCAATTAAGATGATTGCACCTTGTCAGGTGGTATTTTGAATCTAATAGTTATCAAGTGTAGAACTCCATGGAAAAATTTGGGCAGCAGACTCAAGTTGCTATATTTTAGTCCTTGCATGGACAGAACGGGGCTAAAACTAGGGCATTGCAAGCAGCACAGAGCTCTGGGGGGGGGGGGGGGGCAACAATGATGATGCCCCATGGCCCTTGATTCTGGGTATCAGGGAACCTAGAAGACCCTGAAGCAAATATCACTGCTTCGTTCAAACACTCTGTGCAGCAGCTCGAGGCGTCATTAGTGGTGCACTTCCTGTGTGTCGGCTGCCCTCCTCCTCCTCCTCTATTCATTATTATTTATTTACAGTTTCTTATATAGCGATGCATATTCCATTGTGCTTTACAATTGGAAACAACAGTGATCAAACAAACTGGGTAAAAAAAAACAACATAGAGGTAGGAGGGCCCTGCTCGCAAGCTTACAATCTATAGGGATAATAGGAGGGATACATAAGGATAGAATTCCATAGCATGGCAGTCCCACCAGATTACAAGACAGTCCTGATGGGATACACTTATATATAAAAGCTTCTGGAGGTTGTGTGGGAGTTCCGGAATATGATAAGCTTGCATGAAGAGGTGAGTTTTCAGGGAACGCTTGAAAGGTTGGAGGCTAGAGGAGAGTCTTAATGTACGTGGAAGGGCATTCCACAGGGTGGGTGCTGCCTAACAAGAATCCTGCAAGTTTAAGTGGGAGTGAGTAATGAGTGTGGATGAGAGGCGCAGATCTTGTGCAGAGCGGAGAGGTCGGGTGGGGATATATTTTGAGATAAGCGAAGAGTTATAAGTCAGTGTAGTCAGAGCAATGGCTTTGTATGTATGTACAAGTATTTTATATTGCAAGCGGTAATATACAGGCAACCAATGGAGAGACTGACAAAGTGGATCAGCAGGCAAGATCAGCCTTGAAGCATGATGTCATACTCTTAGGGGCGTGGCAGGCACAGGGCTCTCCGGAGCCCTGTTACGCCGTTGGACCAAAAGACTATTTGTTCTGCTCTTATCAGAATGAGGGCTGGAGGGGGAGGGGAAATCCTGGCCTGCCCACCCCGAGAATTTGAAGCTGCCACACCCCTTTCAGTAGGTGACACTACCTCTTTAAATAAAATTTTAAAGAAAAGTTTCACTGAAGGAAATGTCAACTTCATAAAGTTCCAAGCTATTTTTTTTATTTATTTTTTATCTGTAATGTATCTGTATACTCAGTGATAAACCTCCAGGATATGAAACGGCAACATCAATACCAAGATTGGATCACCAAGTCCTGCACAGTTTAGCAGGGAAGAAAGATGTGACAGTCAATGAAGCTGTGTGGCCCGGATTCCCTTATGTAACCAGTGTTATGTAAATAATGGAAGCGTGTCCTTGATAGTGAGATATATTGTACGTATCGATTGAGCTAAAAAGAAAAAAAAATGTTCTTTGCAATAGCCAAACTGAATCAGTCACCTGAAGTGGGTGCTTTGAGTATTTAGGAATTCAAGGCTCCTGATTGAATTTGGTGTTGTGAGTCCTTGACAGAATGTTTTATTGTGTCCAGATTCCCCAAAAAAAAGAAGAACTTACAGTAAGTGTTCTTAAAATTACTTTGGATCATTTGCTGAGATATATATGTATATTTTTATAGGGGAGATTTATCAAAGCTTGTAAAGAGAATACGCAGAGAGAGATAAAGGGACAGATTCAGCCCCAAATTTGGCCCCGTTTTCGATGGTGGGGGGTCTGCGCATGCACAAAAAAGTACATGTACAAACCCCTGCGGAAAGCACCTTTTGGCGAATTTTACACTCGCCGGGGTAACAGGCAGGGGGCGTTTCAACGGGCCTGTCCAGAGTTTCATGGGTGTGCCCACAAAAAATGAGGGCGCGCCCATTGAAATGCTGGGAGGGCCCGTCACATGAGGCCACTGTCTGCTTGGGTGCGGGTGGCTGATGTCACATGACGCCAGCGCCCGCCACATATTTCGGCGGAAAGCGGCCATATGAAAAGTAAGTATAGTCTTACTTTTCATACCAAGCAAAGGAAAAATCATTTGATGATGAACGATCATCGAATAGTTTTTGGTCTGCGTACGCAGCCTAGCGAGTAGGTCCCCAAAATACCAACCAATCGTCTCCGGTCAATTTACAGACTATGTGGCAGAAGAATTAAGCCTGGTGAAGTGATAAAGTGGAAGGTCTCCAGCCAATCAGCTCCTGTCATTTTTCATACCCAGCAGCTGATAGGCTGCTGCATTATCACCTTTCACATTATCACTTCTCCAGTCTTAATACATCTGCCCTATGTTTTAAAAGCGACAGCTAGGAGCTGATTGATTGGTACTTTATCTCTCTCCACTGGATTTCTCTTTAAGCTTCCATAAATCTTCCCAAGGGGATGGATGACGTTAAAAAAAAGCAAAATGTTTGCTACAGTAGCAGAATCTAGATTTAGGATTTTACAGCAACCTACTGACTTTGATTATCTGATATTTCCCAGTTATCTAGATATCATTTATTACTTTTACCGCTGAAAGGATAATTTCACGCTATGCGATTTAACTTAATTATCTCTGAAATAAATCATGAAACACAAGTTGGTTTTTATCAGTTTTAATTAGCACCACAACTTGTTTTCAGTTTAAAACACTGATTTGTCACTGAATGAAAACATTTGCTCTTGAATTCTGCGTAATTATTTAAGGAATGAATTGTGAATATGTGAGTGAAAAAAAAAAAGAATACATTTTCCCTCCCTGCTGAAAGATACATTAAATTGAAGACTCGGTGTCTTACGATTGCTATTTAAGGGAGCTGATAAGGAGGGCGTATAAAGGTTCGGCCTCTCCATCTCCGAGATTGTGAACCTGGCAGGTTTCTTGTCTGAAGATTCCTGTTACATTTTTTTTTTTATGAGGCCTGTACTGTTGCAAGGCAATTAGTGACATCTATCAAACAATTACAGCGCCCACTTCTGTGATTCATCTGCTACCGTACTGTAGGTGTTTTATTGACAGTAGTTAACTAAAGCGTTTTGGTTTTTATTGATCTGAAACTACTTAAGATGATTGCCTAAGATTTAATGATTTATTTCGTGAACACATTAGGAACATTTGCAATATGTTTATTTCTTTATTTTTTTCTTCGACATGACACTAAAATATCTTATACAGATGGGGCCGGGTTCTTCTTTGCTGGCGAATCACCAGAACGTCACCGCTGGCGATCCGCCAGCAGCCCGGCTCGCCATCTGACTGAGGCGCGCGTGCGTCTCACGCGCACGCGCGTCTCAATCTCCGTCGGCGGGGGGACGGGAACCCTGTCCGTCTCCGCTTCAGGGAGACGGACAGGGTTAGGGAGTGGGTGGTGCGGGCAGGCGGCGGGGACCCCGGGTGACCGCCGACAAGCCGGCGGCGACCCGGGGGAAGCGCTGGAAGCTATACAGATGGCGGCTGGCGGGGGATGGCAGCTGGCGTCACCATCGCCATGCCCTGCAAAGATGAGCCATGCCCCATCTGTATAATAAAAGGGATGTGGCTATCGAGTGGGGTATAGCGCACCGACCAATGACGGAACTTGGGAGTAGTTAGCCCAGATACAAAAAAAATTTGGGCCCCCCTTATTCACTCCAATTAAAGTTCACAATATACCACACAGCAGTGGGCACCTTAGTCCCCAGGGCCCCAATGCAATGCACCTGCTGCACCAATGGTAGTTCTGCCTCTGGCACCGACAGTCGGGTTTCTGTCAGTCATTAGCACGATGTCGGATTCCCGACTGCCGGGACTCAGACAGCAGGGTGAGTGCAGTGGGCTCGGTGACCATGGATTCTATTCTGCCTCTATTGGTGGACCCATAGAGGCAGGGATCCCATTGTTGGTGTAATGACTGTCGGAATCTGACTGTCCGGAATCCAGACCGAAGTATACGTGGCAGAAAAGGGTTAGTCCGAGGGGTGGGGAGGTAAGGTCAAGTTAGGCCAAGGCACTGGGGTACTTAGTAACTGCATTAGGGGGGCTTGGGTTTAGGGGTGGGAATCTTAGGTTTATGGAGATGGCAAACATACTTACTGGACCCCTGTTGGGATTACCTACATTTTAATGCTGGCATCCCGTCTGTTGTATGTATTCCATAATGAAAGGCTTGTACTTTTAACGGGTTGATAACTAGTTTTATATAATGTATTAGGGGTGCACTGATTCTACGGGATGCGATCAATATGCCAGCGGTCAGAATCCCAGCGGTCGGAATACCGACGCCGGAATCCCGACCGCTGCAATGCTGGCACTTTGTCCCTCTATGGGTGTCCACGACACCCAGCGCTGGTTCAAGGCACCTCAGTGCACCAGGCAGGGGGACGCCCCGCTGCCCACCTGGCTGCTCCGGCCACCGGCGAGTCACTCTACGGGAATGGGGTGGTGCAGGCGCCACAGCAAGTCATCAGTAATGCAGGTGACTTGCTCCGGCACACGGAGTGGTGTGTGTGACTTGCTCAGGAGATGCACGGTCCACGGACGGGAGGGGAGGGGGGTGCGGGCGCCGCAGCAAGTCAGCGGTAGTGCAGGTGACTTGCTTCGGCGCACAGTCCACGGGGGCGGGGGGAGGTCAGCAAGTCAGCGGTGGTGCAGGTGAGCAGTGCTGGTGGGGCCTTAACTGGCTTTAGGAGGGATGAGGTGCACCACTCACTTGCTTCACGCCGCTGACCTGCTCCCAAGTGCCGCCCTCCAGTGGCAGGCGCCCCAGGCAAATGCCTAAGCTAGTGGTGGCGCCGGCCCTAACGACACCCATAGAGGGAGAATAAAATAGTGTGCCGAGTGTAGTGAGGCACCAGGCCAACTGCATGGTGAGCACAGCGAGCCCGCAAGGGGGGGGCAATCCATGGCCCCCCCTGTTGGCATTGTGGTGATCAGGATTCAACCGCCAGGATTCCGACCGCCGGCATATCATACCGCACCCGATTCTACAGAATCCTAAGAGATTTTGCTGGAGATGTACAGTATCAATCCTTCAAGAGAGAAGCTACCAATCATTTTCTGACTGCTATGGAAACCTCTCCACTTTATCGCTCTCAAAGGATTCACACATCCCTCCCCAGTGAGATTTCATTTTGCCAAATCATAAGGTTTCAACTTGCGGAGTCCTGATTTTTTACAGCCAATAATGTACACAAAGCACAAAGCAATATCTAACCCAAAACTTCAATAAAAAATGTTTTTTATTTCATCATTCGGGCCCTTCCTGCCTAATTATACTACAGTATGTACAGTAAAATGAGTGGTTTTGGTTCAGTCTCTCGGGTTAAAGTTTTTTGTTTTTTAATCCTAATATACGGATTTGATTACTTTTGCAAATCCCTATCTCTGTACAGCGCTAAATAACTTGGCTTCGCCTCACACTTGGCAGGTTAGCAGGATCTCTGTGTCTGAATGTCTTCCAAAGCATAATTCAGCCATTTCTTAGGTACATGATTCCATAAAATGCGGTTTCTGTAAAATGAAGACATTTGTGACAAAGGCTTAAGGAGGAAAAAATCCATTTCTCAAATTTACTGTGTAAAAAAGAAAAAAGTTTTAAGTTTTAAAATAATTGCAGTTCTATTTTGTAGTGCCAATATCGCAGACAGTGCTATTTCCTGGGTGCGTCATGCCCCTCCCGTTCTGAGAATTTGGACCTGCTCTATATACAGATGTAGCGCTGCTCATTCAGTGCTGGGGCTCACCAGACAGCTGAGCCGGCACTACATCTGACTGGGACTGTCGAGCATCCCACATGCACGCACGTCCCAGTTTCCTGGCGGCGGTGGGCGGGAACTCTGCCCGTCTTCGCTTCAGGGAGATGGGCAGGGTTAGGGGGGGGGGGGCAGGGAGGTCGGGGGACCGCATTGGGGACCGGAGGCGAGGCAGCGGGGACCCAGGGGGAGCTCCGTTGTAAGGGGACGCACGTGCATCTGGTGCGTACGCAAGGGCGTAACTACCATAGGTGCAGGGGGTGCAGCTGCTATGGGCCCATAGCTGGGAGGGGCCCACTTTGCCTGTCAAAGTATCATGTGCTGTATACATTATTCAGCATTAGGTGATGAATAGGGGCCCTTACAAACTTTTGCTATGGGGACTTTTGCTAGTTACGCCACTGTGCGTACTCGTCCCCTTCCGGCAGCTGACAGGGGCTGGTAGCTGGCGAAACTACTTAGAAGGATCTAAGGGGCAGATATACTGTATTAAATGTGGAGAAGTGATAAACTGGAAGGTGATAATGCACAAGCCAATCCGCTCCTAACTGTCATATTTTCAAACCCAGTCTATGACATGGCAGTTATTATTTATTTATTACCAGTTTCTTATATAGCGCTCAGAGGCGTAGGGAGGGCGGAGCCACCGGAGCTCATGCTCCAGACGCCGATTGGTCGAATGGCGCCGCCGGCCCGCCCCCCCTCCGCAAATGATCCTTGCATAAGGAGGATCATAGTAAAATTATAACGGCGGGCAGCATGCGCGGTGGCTGCCCTGCCCGGCGCCTGTCTCCTGCTCTGCTCGCTCGACGGTCCCTGAGCCGGGAGTCGGGCAAGGAGCCACGAGATACGGCAGAGGACTCTGCAGCCAGTGCTACTCAGGGGGGGGGGGGGGGGGGCGGGGACGAGACTCCGTCCCTGTGCACAGCATACAAGCTTCCCCGGCAGCCCTGAGCGCACAGGTCCAGCGGCCAGGTGTCAGCCCCAGGAGTGCGGGGTGTCAGCGGCCAGGTGTCAGCCCCGGCCCCCGCCTACCATTACCAGCAGCCATTGAGGGCCCCTGGGGAGAAGCATCCCACCTACGCTCTCTACCCACCACCTGCGGAAAACGTCCAGGCTGCAGCCCAGATCAAGCAGTGAGCAGGACTGATTAAGGCCCTGGGGAGTATATGCACCACCGTCAGGAGAATCTCCAACCCAAGGACATGGAAGGTACCTTTACCTCCCTCTCTCTCTCTCCCCTCCCACCCAATCCCTCTCTGCCAGCCCCACTGTCATCCATCTTTCTTTGCCTGACCCCCCCTCTCCCTCTGCCTGACCCCACTGTCACTGTTCTCTTTGCCTGACCCTCCTCTCTCTCTGCCTGACCCCACTGTCACCCAATCCCTCTCTGCCAGGCCCGACTGTCACCCATATCTCTTTACATGTCCCCTCTCTTTCTACCAGACCCCACTGTCACCCTTCACTCTTTGCCTGACCCCCACTCTCTCTCTGCTAAACCCCCTCCCACCCATTCCCTCTCTGCCTGACCCCACTGTCACCCATCTCTTTTCCTGACCCCTCTCTCTCTCTTTGCCTAACTCCCCCTCTCTCTCTCTGCCTAACCCCCCTCACCCCATCCCTCGCTCCTGCCTGAGCCCCCTCTCTCACTCTCTCGCGTAACCCCCTCTCTCCTCATGACCTACCCTTTCTCTTTGTACCTGACCCTTCTCTCTCTTGCCTTTTAAATCATCTCACCCCCTACTCTCTATCCCTGTCAGATTCCATTATAGCGTCTTATATAGCGCAGCAGATTCCGTTACAGTGTCTTATATAGCGCAGCAGATTCCGTTACAGTGTCTTATATAGCACAGCAGATTCCGTTACAGTGTCTTATATAGCGCAGCAGATTCCGTTACAGTGTCTTATATAGCGCAGCAGATTCCGTTACAGTGTCTTATATAGCACCGCAGATTCCGTTACAGGGTCATATATAGCGCAGCAGATTCCATTACAGCGTCTTATATAGCGCAGCAGATTCCGTTACAGTGTCTTATATAGCGCAGCAGATTCCGTTACAGTGTCTTATATAGCACAGCAGATTCCGTTACAGTGTCTTATATAGCGCAGCAGATTCCATTACAGCGTCTTATATAGCGCAGCAGATTCCGTTACAGTGTCTTATATAGCGCAGCAGATTCTGTTACAGTGTATTTTATAACGCAGCAGATTCCGATACAGTTGGTTATATAGCGCAGCAGATTCCGTTACAGCGTCTTATATAGCGTAGCAGATTCCGTTACAGCGTCTTATATAGCGCTGCAGATTCCATTACAGTGTCTTATATAGTGCAGCAGATTCCGTTACAGTGTCTTATATAGCGCAGCAGATTCCGTTACAGTGTCTTATATAGCACCGCAGATTCCGTTACAGGGTCATATATAGCGCAGCAGATTCCATTACAGCGTCTTATATAGCGCAGCAGAGTCCATTACAGCGTCTTATATAGCGCAGCAGATTCCGTTACAGTGTCTTATATAGCGCAGCAGATTCCGTTACAGTGTCTTATATAGCACAGCAGATTCCGTTACAGTGTCTTATATAGCGCAGCAGATTCCATTACAGCGTCTTATATAGCGCAGCAGATTCCGTTACAGTGTCTTATATAGCGCAGCAGATTCTGTTACAGTGTATTTTATAACGCAGCAGATTCCGATACAGTTGGTTATATAGCGCAGCAGATTCCGTTACAGTGTCTTATATAGCGCAGCAGATTCCGTTACAGCGTCTTATATAGCGCAGCAGATTCCATTACAGCGTCTTATATAGCACAGCAGATTCCGTTACAGCATCTTATATAGCGCAGCAGGTTCCGTTACAGGGTCTTATATAGCGTAGCAGATTCCGTTACAGCGTCTTATATAGTGCAGCAGATTCCGTTACAGCGTCTTATATAGCGCAGCAGATTCCGTTACAGCGTCTTATATAGCGTAGCAGATTCCGTTACAGCGTCTTATATAGCGCTGCAGATTCCATTACAGTGTCTTATATAGTGCAGCAGATTCCGTTACAGTGTCTTATATAGCGCAGCAGATTCCGTTACAGCGTCTTATATAGCGCAGCAGATTCCGTTACAGTGTCTTATATAGCGCAGCAGATTCCGTTACAGTGTCTTATATAGCGCAGCAGATTCCGTTACAGTGTCTTATATAGCGTAGCAGATTCCGTTACAGCGTCTTATATAGCGCTGCAGATTCCATTACAGTGTCTTATATAGCGCAGCAGATTCCGTTACAGTGTCTTATATAGCGCAGCAGATTCCGTTACAGTGTCTTATATAGCGCAGCAGATTCCGTTACAGTGTCTTATATAGCGCAGCAGATTCCGTTACAGTGTCTTATATAGCGCAGCAGATTCCGTTACAGTGTCTTATATAGCGCAGCAGATTCCGTTACAGTGTCTTATATAGCGCAGCAGATCCTGTTACAGTGTCTTATATAGCGCAGCAGATTCCGTTACAGTGTCTTATATAGCGCAGCAGATTCCGTTACAGCGTCTTATATAGCGCGGCAGATTCCGTTACAGTGTCTTATATAATGCAGCAGATTCCGTTACAGCACCTTATATAGCGCAGCAGATTCCGTTACAGTGTCTTATATAGCGCAGCAGATTCCGTTACAGTGTCTTATATAGCGCAGCAGATTCCGTTACAGCGTCTTATATAGCGCTGCAGATTCCATTACAGTGTCTTATAAAGTGTCTTATTTTCTACGTTTTTTCTTTTCAAATGTAATTATGCCAACACATGTTAGCCACGCCCCCAATTCATTACCGGGGGGGGGGGAAATATGTCCTTGCTCCGGGCGCCATGGCACCTAGCTACACCGCTGATAGCGCACACATATTCCGCAGCGCTTTACAGAGAATATTTGAACACTAGGTGATTCATCGCGCCCTACGGGCGCTCTTCACACCGTCGTAAGGGGCTGCGCCCCCTTAATTTGTGAACGTTTGTATATGAGAAATATGGTTAGAATTGTATGAAAGATACCCTGTATTGCAACTTAGGTGTCCGCGAATCACGGGAGGGGGGGTCGCGGAGGGTGCCGCGAATTGCAGGAGGGGGGGTCGCGGGGGGTGCCGCGAATTGCAGGAGGGGGGGTTGTGGGGGGGTGGATGCTGCGAATCGCGGGAGGGGAGAGATTGCAGAGAATCGCGGGAGGGCGGTCGCGGGGTGGGTTGCCGCAAATCGCGGGAGGGGGGTTACGGGGGCGGGGGTTGCGGCGAATCATGGTAGGGGGGGTCGCGGGGGGTGTGCCGTGAATCACGGGACGGGGGGTCACGGGGTGGGGTGCCGAGAATCGCGGGGGGTGTGTGTGTGCCGTGAATCGCGGGAGTGGGGGTTGCGGGGGGGTGGGGGGGGTGTGACGCGAATCGCCACCAGAAAAAATCAACACAGAAAGGTCAACACATGTAAATGTTGACATAAGTGTGGCACTTCATTGGTGTCCATGTCGACACATGAGAATGAATATGAAAACATTCAAAAAATGAAAAAAAAAACTTCAAAAACTCATGTCAACCTTTTTCATTGTCGAACCATAGCCATGTCAGTGTTTTCCATGTGCAATTTAATTCTGGAGCTGCCGCGAATCGTGGGGGGGTGCCGCGAATTGCGGGAGGGGGGGTCGCGGGGGTGGGTGCCTCGAATCGCGGGAGGGGGGGTTACGGGGCGGGGGTTGCGGCGAATCATGGGAGGGGGGGTCGCGGGGGTGTGCCATGAATCACGGGAGGGGGGGTCACGGGGTGGGGTGCCGAGAATCGCGGGGGAGGTGTGTGTGTGTGTGTGTGCCGTGAATCGCGGGAGTGGGGGTTGTGGGGGGGGGGTGACGCAAATCGCCACAAGAAAAAATCAACACAGAAAGGTCAACACATGTAAATGTTGACATAAGTGTGGAACTTCATTGGTGTCCATGTCGACACATGAGAATGAATATGAAAATATTCAAAAAATGAAAAAAAAAACTTCAAAAACTCATGTCAACCTTTTTCATTGTCGACCATAGCCGTGCCAGTGTTTTGCATGTGCCATTTAATCCTGGGGCTGCCGCGAATCGCGGGGGGTGCCGCGATTTGCGGGAGGGGGGGGTTGCGGGGGGTGGGTGCCGCGAATCGCGGGAGAGCGGGGTTCATGGGGGTTCCGGTGGGGGGTTGCCGCGAATTGCGGGAGGTGGGGGGTCACGGGGGTGCCGCGAATCGCGGGAGGGGGGGTTGCGGTGGGGTGTGACGCGAATCGCCACAAGAAAAAATCAACACAGAAAGGTCAACACATGTAAATGTTGACATAAGTGTGCCACTTCATTGGTGTCCATGTTGACACATGACAATGAATATGAAAACATTCAAAAAATGAAATAAATCTTCAAAAACTCATGTCAACCTTTTTCATTGTCGACCATAGCCGTGCCAGTGTTTTGCATGTGCCATTTAATCCTGGGGCTGCCGCGAATCGCGGGGGGTGCCGCGATTTGCGGGAGGGGGGGGTTGCGGGGGGTGGGTGCCGCGAATCGCAGGAGAGCGGGGTTCATGGGGGTTCCGGTGGGGGGTTGCCGCGAATTGCGGGAGGGGGGGGTCGCGGGGGGTGCCGCGAATCGCTGGAGGGGGGTTGCGGGGGGTGTGACACGAATCGCCACAAGAAAAAAATCAACACAGAAAGGTCAACACATGTAAATGTTGACATAAGTGTGCCACTTCATTGGTGTCCATGTCGACACATGACAATGAATATGAAAAAATAAAAAAAATTAAAAATAAATCTTCAAAAACTCATGTCAACCTTTTTCATTGTCGACCATAGCCATGTCAGTGTTTTGCATGTGCCATTTAATCCTGGGGCTGCTGCGAATTGCGGGGGGGGGGTGCCGCGAATCGCGGGAGGGGGGTCGCAGGGGGGGTGCCGCCAATCGTGCAAGGGGGGGTCGCGGGGGGGTTCTTTTTGCCGCGAATCGCGGGAGGGAGGTCACGGGGGGGGGTTTCCGCGAATCGGGGGGGGGGGTCACGGGGGAGGGTTTGCCGCGATTCGCGGGAGGGGGGGTCGCGGGGTGGTGGTTATGCCGCGAATTGCGGGAGGGGTCGTGGGGGGGTTCTTTTTGCAGCGAATCGCGGGAGGGGGGGTCGCGGGGGTGTTTTTTGCTGCGAATCGCGGTAGGGGGGGTCGCGGGGGAGCGGGTGTTTTTGCCGCGAATCGCGGGAGGGGGGGCGCGGGGGGGAGGTTTTGCCGCAAATCGCGGGAGGGGGGCGCTCACCTGGTGGCTGTGGAGTAGCAGTGCTGGGCAACATGGGAAGGCAGTGGGTGTCTGGCACTGTCTGTGGGCTCACTGGGCTGGTTCTCTGTCACATACCTCCCAACATGAATCTCTCCAGGAGGGACACAATGCTCTGTTTCTAGACTTCCCCTTAATGTATGATTGCCATCACCTGTTTTAAACAGGTTAATTTCTCAGAAAGGTGTTCAGCACAGATGAAGGCAATCACACATGGGCCCTTATTCTGATCGGTGCGGCCGGAGCCGCATATGCGGCTCCGACCGCACAGACGAATCCCCGCCTTGCATACGGATCGCCACCTCCGTCCGTACGCGGATATGTGGCGATCCGTATGAAAGTGGACGGGGATACGCCTCCTCCACCTTGGGAGCAGCCCCTGCATTCGATGGTCGCAGACCATCGAAGGCAGGGCCGCACGCTCCACCAGGTCCCGCAACACAAGACCTCACGGACACTTGTCCGTGTGAAATCTTGTATTGGGGCGGGCAGCTGACATCCGGCGATGTCAGCTGCCCGCCCCCTACACGAGCGTCACGGCCTCATTACCATGCATACGCCCCGCGTTTGCATGGGAACGCCCATGAAACGCGGGGCGTATGCATAGGGAAATGAGGCTAAGTAGCCCCTCACGCCCCTATCCGCCCCCTTTGCGACGTTCAAAAAAAGTGTGCGGCGATTTCGCCTGCACATGCGCAGAGTGCCCTCTGCACATGCGCAGACCGAAAACATCGGCGGAACGGCCGCATGCGGCCGTTACCGCACGAACCAGAATAAGGGCCATTAAGAGGAAAGTCCAGGAACAGAGCGTTATAGACACAGACACCCACTTTGAGTGACAGATGTAGCCAAATATATAGGAGATTCACATCAGTCCCTTCCCCAGTGGAGTTTACAATCTATATTCCCTGCCACATGTACATGCACACACAGACATTCTAGGGTTCATTTTGTTGGGAGCCAATTAACCTACCAGTAGATTTTTGGATTGTAGGAGGAAACCGGAGTACCCGGAGTAAACCCACTCAAGCACGGGGAGAATATACAAACTCCACAAAGTTCACCTTCTCCTTTATCACTGGCTTAATACATCTGCCCCTCAATACCCTTCAGACAATGGGCGGTATTCAATGACCTGAATCGTTGGTCACAGCGATTCAGATTTTACATTCGCCAGCCATTCACCGTTTTTTTACGTCGATTCGCCAAGCGTCGGGAGTCGCCGGGACTAGCTGTGTCACCCTATTCAACGTGGCTGAGAATCGCCGCCCCCAACGGCGATTCTCAGCCAATCCGGCGTTTCCCTAAACAGCTTCAGTACTGTAAGAAATTGCAGTGAAATGCAAGAAAAATGCAAATTACCCTGAAAAAACGATTCCAATACAGCAGACTGCAAAAGCTGTGTAATCTCCTCAAAGGCCAAACGAAGGAGTGAGGTGGGGAGGAGAATCATGGGTAAGTGAGGTGCACCATGGGTAAGAACAGTGCGTTGTGGGAGAAAAAAAAAAAAAACAGAAAAAATTAAATATATATTTGTATAGCACTTCTACGACCATCACATCACACAAGGGCAGCAAATAATATTATATTACACTTGCAGAGTGAAAATAAACACTTAAAACCAATTATTTCACAGGTTCCTATAAAAGTTCACCACAAAAAGATGACGAGGGACACTCGGTGAGGAACGGCGATATGAAACAAGAAATAAGAATCGCCAACCTCTCATTGAATACACTTTTGGCGATTCATGGTGATTCCCGTCGACTACCGGCGAATCCCCATGAAAATTCCTATAGACAAAAACCGGCGATTTGTAGAGAATAACATTTGGCGATTGGGGCTTCATTCACCGGTCGTCATCGGCGAATAGAGGTCATTGAATAGGGTGATTCGCTTTTTCAGCTCCAAAAATCGCCGGCACACACGAAAAAAACACAGAATCGCCATAAAACTTGGCGATTCTGCCTCATTGAATACCGCCCAATGTGTTTTACTTTACCCCTTAACATTTAGTTGATTGACAGTCCTGCTAAGCAAAACCCTTACTTGCCTACTTTTAAGGTTTCCTCTCCAGGAGAACCCCGCAGAGGAGATGCCTCTGGCACTGGGTGTGGCCGGGCTGTCACATCCCTAGGCCCTGTCCTGTGTTTGTAAAATGTAAATATAAAGATCGCTTTTAAGCATTTGTAGGTTTTTCCTTCTCTCGCTAAATGCCTTCTGCCAGAGAGCTGTAGTTATGTGCAATCGGATTACTGTGTAATTGTATAATGTAATCTTAGGTACTGCCTGATAGTACAGTCCTCTTATGAACTTCAAACCTCTCCTAATTAAGCTGTTTGCCTCCCCAGCATTTCCCTGCTATCATGTCAGCTGCGCACCAATTATTTGCCCATCTCTGAATGTAAACAGTGTTTGCAAATCACGTAATATTTGTCCTGGTGACTACTGGTCATTTATTGAAAATGTCTCAAAAGATAATGAATTATTCTATAAGATTTAAAGAGAATTTTAATGTTAATTATTACCTTTACTTATATCTAGTAAATGAGTTCAATGTGTGCCATTACTGCTCCGTAACCAGTTATGACTTACCAAATGTGTAAAGAAAGTTCTTTAAATAGCAAGCGCCTTTGTAGTGTGCATCAGTATTTTTTATTATCTGTAGGGATGTGGCGCCCATTAAATGGTTCAGCATCAATGGTACACTCATTGCTTTACATTGATGGAATGTAACCATTATTGGGAAACCAACAATGGTTTAAACTATTAATGGACATCACTGCTCCGCTGGCGAAAAAAAAAGTCTGGGTACAAAATTCCTGGTGCAACCTGGCTTACAAGCGCTTTCACACTAGCTGGGCGGGTGGCGTAATCGGGAGGTGGGGCCGGGATGGCACTGGGAGATGTCAGCATCTTCCAGCAGCGTCTTTACTGTGCAGTGAACAGGAACCGTGTCGTGTCGACCCGGGTTACCCGTTCACACTGCCCCATGCCCCGCAAGCAATCGGGACAAGCTTTCAGGACCCGTTCACGCAGACCAATTTCCTGGGTTGTTGCGTGTTCATGTGCAATAACCCGGGAAATTTAATATTTGTCAGTGTAATGCTGCGTTCTTTAGACGCCCCTGCAAAATACAGGGTTTTTGTTCCCGTGTATTTGGCGGGGCACAGAGCCTCTCAGCTCTACAGACCCCATTCATACGGCACCTTAGACCCGGGAAATTCCCGTGTCTGCCCCATTCACACTGCCCCATGCGCCGCAAGCAATTGGGACAATCTTTCAGGACCCGTTCACACAGACCAATTTCCTGGGTTGTTGCCTGTTCATGTGCAATAACCCAGGAAATATTTGTCAGTGTAAAATGGGTATTATATATATGAAGGTTGCTGTTGGTCTGGCAGTAGAACCTGGGAGTGACAGGTGTCTGGTTACCTGCTCTCTCTACGTCTGCGCTTGCGGCTCATTTTTATGTCAGTCCGGCCAGTTTGTCTTGTTTACTTGTTCATTTTCTATGTGCTATGGTTTGTTGATGGATTTATCTGCTGGAAATGTAATACATTTTTAATGATGTCTTATATGAACTAGAAGAAAAAAATGACACTTAGGCCAATTTTTCCTGTGACCTGTGACCCATGCATGGACATTGTTGAAAGACAAATTTCATGGCAGTGTTTCGGATCATTAAAATGCAATGCAACTGTGCCCCATACATAATATATAAGCAAACGTCATCCTAATTCTATAGCTTTACCTGTGATTGATGGTTATGGCTACTGCCTTTGAATAGGGGAGTTTTATTCACTGCCTATATAAAATAATCGACTTAGTACATTCTATGTTTCCTGCACCCCAGGTCCATCTCCTATGGTAGTAACAGCTGTTTCACACCACTTGGAAGGTGATAACGATCCAGCCAATCAACTCCTAACTGTCCTTTTTCAAACACAGCTGATTGGCTGGTGCGTTATCCCTTTCCAGTTTATCTCCACTTTGTCTCTTCATCGAGCTTAGTACATCTGCCCCACCATATTTTGCTTTTCAAAGAAGGGCAAATTGCAAACGTGATAAGGTATGATTAAATAAAAGTAACAAAAGGTCAATTAAAAAAAAAAGTCCATTTGAATGAGTGTACGGTAAAATGAATAGACGCAGGTGACTGTAATAAAGGTAATCATTCAAATAAAACTACTATACTTCGGTGTTAATATTTTTGACAAATCAACTGTGAGGTAGCATTTATCAAATCCACTGCTTAGGGTGTTATTGGGGATGGTCTTAAGGTCGACACCATGAAGAACGACATACATTAGGTCGACAGGGTCAGACAGTTGACACAAGCAGTAGGTTCAACAATGGAAAGGTTGAGAATCAAAAAGTTGACATGAGTTTTTCACATTTTTTTGTACCGGTTTTCGACGGAAGTGGACATCGACACCGTTGGTGCGCTTGCTATGCTTCGGGGCATGAAATACTGCCTTCGGCACAAGTCGGCACAAAAATTCATGAAAATCTCATGTCGACGTTTTGACTGTCGACCTAATGCTTGTATCAACCTTCCATCCCTGTCGACCTTAGCCATGTCAACCTATTCCACGTGTCCACCTAAGCCCTGTCGACCAGGGGTCCACCTAATGTATGTCGAACTTTATAGTGTCGTCCACTGGTCCGCTTCTCCCTGATTTTTTTTACTGTTGGGTGCATGAACCCCAAAAACACTGTAACATGACAGTTGGAAGGTGATTGGCTGGGACTTTATCCCTCTCCAATTTATCTCTCTACAAAGTTTGCTACATGTCCTCTATGACAGCGGCGGCGGGCGTTCGCACCGGAGCGGCGTTCCATGGCTCTCAAAGCACCAAACTACAGCTGCTTTGTGAGCCAACCAGAACCAGAGCCAATGAAAACCAAACAGCCGACTAAAATCATTTATGCCTAGAGCCGATAGATAAGTCGTTTCCATGTAGAATTGACACGGAAAATGATCATTCCTAATGACACATCCACTTAAACACAAACAACAGAAAGGGTATGATATTAAACCTGCGTTCAACAGAACATTTGTATATATATAACTCCCAAAATCCCGCAGACCACCGGTTAGAACAAGGGACGGCTGTTCTCGTTCTATCACATCTTTAATTTAGCATGAAGGGGAATAGCACTTGTGGCTGTTGTAATACATAAACATTTGTGTAATTTGACTGCTGGATGAAAAGAGAAGGATTATTTGAAATCAAACCAAGATTCTGTAGCTTTAGGCAAAGCAAAGCATATTACATATGTTACAGAGAGATTGGCGTCCCATTATATTCCATTAGCGGCTCCTTTCTCATTTTAATACTGCATTAGAACACGTACGCTAAAGATAAAACGGTAGCGTAACGAAATAGCGTCAGCGTAGGAAAAAAGTAAAATAAAAAATAAATAAATTAAAAAAAATCGTCATGTAGCCAGCCCGCCTGGCATTGTCCTACCTGAACCACCGGGTATAGAAGATATTTATGGTTATTATGTTTTACAGGTTGATAGATTTTTATATTCTGTCCAAGTCAGGATCTCACACCTCCTGGTTTATTATTTAGTAATTTACAGTGCAGTCAGGCATGTTTGGTTTAATGCAGGATAAACTTATAAATCTATTGTTCCTCTCCTTGCCACGGCGATGTGCAATGAACTACAGAGCGTGATGTGTACATACATTTCAGCACTGCTTATTTTCTTTGATAGGGAAGCAGGCAATAGATAACGCAATGACAGTAGCTTCCCCGGGGACACCAAAATGTGAGAGAAACACACCATCAGGTTAGTAGGTCATTATTGTATGAGCACTGAGCCATTAATTGACTACTGTACTATGCTCAGTATGTGTCAGATTACAGGTTCTTGGCAGGAAGAACTGCTGCCTAATAGCAGACTTAGACTATTCCAGTACTATCACCTTCCCGGTTCTGTAGGCTAATATATATACAGTATATATGTATAACATCCCCCGTATCTGGATATCTATGGGGGCACCTCCTTGTGAACTGAGGGAGCGGACATTTATATCGCATCATTTCTCAGTTTATTTAATGGCCAGTATCCCTTTGATTAACTCCTCCATATTTCACAGGGCCGGGTACAGTAATTCACTGGGTTGTTTGCATTCTGATTCGTGTTGACAGGAAAAGCATTAGACTTGTATCCATGAGAAATATATGGGCCTTTATGTCATGGCGGGGTGTCTAATGTGGCTGCAGATAAAAATCTAGGCCTTTGCCGTATCCTAGAGACCGAGGTCATCAGCTGAACTAGATTTGACTCCGTGCGTTTTTTTTTTTTTCATCTGAATCCAAAATTCCTATCTCTGCGTTATACGGTATAGGGGGTGATTCAGGTTTGAAGGTAGATAGCGGATTCGGGCCGGGGGCCGATGTTTCGGGTTTGCGCATGCGTAGATGCTAAAATATGAATGTGCGGGCACGATGTGCGAACGCCTTTGTAGAGTATCGCACTTGCAGAGGTGTTCGCACTGAGCGGGGTGGGCAGGGAGAGGGCACGGGGACATCCCATGGAAACTCCCAGCGTTTTCTGGGCGTGGCCACAGAAATGGTGGGTGTGCCCAGAAAAACGCTGGGGTCCCCATGACAACGGAGGCGTGTCAAAGCCTGCATAGAGCGGGCATCTGACCTCGCATGACATCAGAGCCCACCCCGTATTCGGACATCTCCAAGGCAAATAAAAGTCAATCTAGATTGAATTTTATTTGCTAACGGGGGGAAAAAAAAACATGCAAATGATTGTGTCAGCGTACACATCCATTCGTATACAGGCGTGGACATTCATGAGGTGGCGGGGGGCGGGTGTTCCCTCGGCATAAGAACGCTGCTTAGCGAGCACGTTTGAATCAGGCCCTATGTCCATGGCTTGCAAACTAGGGAATCTGGCGCTTTCACGGAGCCAAGATGAAATCTGAGGGGGCTGCAGGCAACGGTGTCATTTACAGCACTAAATTGTTCCAAAATCATGGCCAGCATACGCCAATGATTATTTAGGTCACTCTTGAATGCTCTTCCCCGCACTGACATAATTTAGGACTACACTTCCCTATTGCTGGGGATGCCTTTTCTGAAGGAGGATTTCAATAATATCCTCCGCTGGAGCTGGCTTACATGACTCTGGATGCACTATGACCATTGCTTTTGTACCTTGTTTTCGTAAAGTTTTAACTCCCAGGTTGCAGCCAATCCATTTTGTATGATAGGGTCAAACCAGTGGTAATCTTGTCTATTCCCTTTGGTTTTCTGCTTCCGTCTACGTTTGCTTCCTTCTGTGCTAAACTCCATCTAAGGAACTAGTGTAAACTTTGGGGAAAAAAGGCGAAATAACAAAGCTAGACCTCACTGCATTTAAAATCCTGCAAAATCTCTAAATGTGAAATCTCAGGTCAGTGTGCGGATTGTGCAATATCACCAGGTGCAGAAGGGATTGTTTTAAAACAAGATGGTGCAGTTGGAAAACCTATTTATGGTACATAAAACCAATTCGCCACATAAATCCCTTATTTTTATAATGCTGTTTGATTTATGTTTATGATTTTTTTATACCTTTTATGTTGCAATGTTTTAGTAGTTTACTGCAAGTTGTAAGCTGCTCTGCTAACTTGCCTACTTTTAAAACCGAGAATCAGGGAGATTACAGGGTACTTGTGTAATAACTGGGCGCCCGATTTTAAGATCGGGTCGGAAAATCGTATCGAATCGCATGCGATTAAATCGCATGCGATGCGATGCAATGCGATGGACGCGATTTTCCATAGGATTCAATGTTAAAAGGGTCCTGTTCATTTCCCCACTATCCAAGTGGGCATAGAGTTGATTTTATATAGCGTGGCGAGCGCAGCGAGGGGACGCGGAATACATTTTAAATAATCTGCGTCCGCTCGCCACGCTATATAAAATCAACTCTATGCCCACTTCGATAGTGGGGAAATGAACAGGACCATTTTAACATTGAATCCTATGGAAAATCGCGTCGATCGATCTCAAATTGGTCGCGATGCGATTCGATGCGATTTTTCCAATCACCCCAGGCAAAATGTGAAAAATTCAGGAGATTAGAAATACATTGCAGGGCAGCAGGAGATTTACGGCCGAAATGGGAGCCTCCTTCAGGAAGTGGAACGGTGGGCAACTATGACCTGGACATTAAAGCGCAAAGGGGAAAAAAAGGGCCGGATTCAGACCTGCTCGTTGGGCTGTGAGTATTTGGAGCCCAGCGAGCAGGTAAACGCCGCCCCACCAAGCTCCCTCATCCCTGCCCCTGTGCGCGACTGCGAAGAAAATCACTCACCATCAATGATTTCCCCCCTGCTCGGAGCGCTGAAAAAGTCTAGTCTAGAAGGCGGTGGGGAGGAGGCTGCTGCTGACATCAGCGACCCTCCCTCACAATGGTCAGCCAACTCCTAACACTCCTAAAAACAAGATGACTGTCCTGTATTTTATGCAGGATCAGATCGCTCACCCCAATACAACCTGACCTCCTCCATAGCATGCTCTACATTCAGCCTCACCTGGAGAAGTGCAACCCACCAACCTTGCACTACCGATTCCCTCGTTGGTGCTTGAATCTAAATGTCATAGGAAGAAACAAGCCTGAGGCTCCCAAAATTCTTAATGCCCCCTCCAATTCACATCTAAAAGTTGGAAGCTCACTGTGGTTGCAAAGAGCTTCAAACCATATGGGTTATGGGTGGCATATGGGTTAGGAGATGGGTTACGGTGGCATCCAAACAACATGTGGGCCAAATGTAATAGGATGAGAGTTTCAGAAAGTGAGCGATTTTGGGAGAGTTTTCCCATGTTTTTTTAAAGCAGCAATCAATTACACTTTAAAACCAGGTTGATTTTGCCATGTAATTGATTGCTGCTTTAAAAAACATGGGAAAACTCTCCCAAAATCTCTCACTTTCTGAAACTCTCAACCTATTACATTTGGCCCATGATTTCTTCTTGGGCCATATGGCTAAAGAAATACCTGGCAAGGCCAAAATTATTTAGCAAGGGTCCTTGTTGTGTCAGAATGTGACATGTTGGAGGTTTCCTTCTGCTTGAAGGGGTGCCGGACAGCCAGTCGGGATCCCGACAGTCATTTACCCGACGTTGGGATCCCGACAGCCAAAACCCGACACACGGGGGCCCGACGGCCACCGGCTGTTCTCCCACATAGGGAGACTAGAATAGATGGCGAGCGTAGCCCAAGGGGCTTTGTTGCGCTCACCATGCTGTCTGGGTCCGGCCAGTCGGGATCATGACTGTCGGAACCCTATACACACCCGCTTGAATAAGGGTGTGTAGCTCTTTTTTGCTACAACAGGACTTGGCTTGGTCACCATCACAGATATAATGAAGGTTAGGGCTCATTCCTATACTTAGGAAGAAGGAATGTAGTAAAGTGGGGTCGGGTGGACTAAGCAGTTTTATTGTATTGCTCATGGTTATTTAATGGCAGTAGGAGCAGAATGCTTTTATCATAGTTTTTCCAAGATGATATGTTATTTATTTACAGTTTCCTATGTAGCGCACACATATTCCGCAGCGCTTTACAGAGAATATTTGGACAATCACATCAGTCCCTGCCCTAGTGGAGCTTACAATCCATATTCCCTACCACATATACACACACACAGACATTCTAGGGTTAATTTTGTTGGGAGCCAATTAGTCTACCAGAATAATTTTGGATTGTGGGAGGAACCCGGAGTACCCGGCGGAAACCCACGCCACTACGGGGAGAATATACAAACTCTGCACAGTTAGGGTCATGGTGGGAATCGAACCCATGACCTCAGTGCTTTGAGGCAGTAATGCTAACCATTACACCACCCGTGCTGCCCCATATGTTTGGTTCACATGTTGCGATGCACTTAGTAGTAGACAACAAGGTGCAATGTATGGACATTTGGATTCACGTGGTCATCTACTGTATTTGTGGTTTATAAGTCACCATTATTCTGTCTTAGTCAGCAGGCAACATGTTAGACAAGTTTGAAATAAGACTGCATTTGCCAAAGGGTTTCTTGTATGGAATGTAACTGGTGACATTAAGCGTTGCTTGGTATAAACATACATTAGACAGGTAATCATAACATCTCCCAACATTTCAAAAGGCCACAGAAGGACACATTACAGATGCATATGTGCTTGTCTCCAATTTGAATTCATAGACATGAACATAGATCTCATCAAATATTTGCACAAGATAAAAAAAAAAAGGGTAAGCTCTCTTCAGATGGATTGTGTGTCGGTAATAGAGTGCAGCCCAAGAAGTGTGAGTAATATTAACAAGGACAGATAACTGCACTCTCCATGGGCCAAAGGTTTCAGGACTTGTTCTACTCTGATTCTACTGATTTTGGAATTGCAGAAACTGTGGTTGAGTGAATTATCTGTGTACTCATGTGACTGGTCATTGAGGACGAAAATACATAATAAAAGAAAAGTGAAACTTGATTACTCCATAGAAATGTGGTCAATTCTTACTGCTGGATTAACAACAGTCCAGGTGAGGCTGTCACCCCCACCATGATAGCTGCATCAATAGCATTGAAGGCACTATGGAATATGTAAATCAGGGTAACCTGTGCGGCTTCATGTAAACTAGGGGCGCTGCAGTGTTTTTAGCACATTTGTAGCATAGCTGCCTACCCTCCTGCATTCTGCAGGAGACTCCCTGAAATATCAGCAATCTCCCTCATGTCACCTAGCCCACATTACACTGTTACATCATAGTTACCTCCCCTCCTGCATTCTGCAGGAGACTCCCTGAAATACAGATGGGTCAGGTCCCATCTTTGCAGGGGATGGCGCTGGCGTCGCCAGCCGCCATCCCCCGCCAGCGCCATGGCGATGGTGAGAAGGGGACGCGCGCGCACGAGCGGCGCGCGCGTCCCCTTCCGACGGCGCTTCGATCCGTTCCCCCGGGTCCCCGCCGGCTTGCCGGCGGTAACCCGGGGTCCCCGCCGCCTGCCCGCACCCCCCCCAACCCCCCCTAACCCTGTCCGTCTCCCTGAGGCGGAGATGGACAGGGTTTCCGTCGCGCTAGGGACGGAGACTGAGACGCGCGTGCGCGTGAGACGCACGCGCGTCTCAGTCACCTCGCTGGCGAGGCTGCTGGCGGGTCGCCAGCGCGTACGTTCTGGCGACCCGCCAGCAAGGATGTATACAGTAACATACTGTATCAGCAATCTCCCTCATGTCACCTAGCCCACATTACACTGTTACATCATAGTTACCTCCCTTCCTGCATTCTGCAGGAGACTCCCTGAAATAGCAGCAATCTCCCTCTCTTCCTCATTACTCTAGCAATCTCCCTCATGTCACCAAGCCCACATTACACTGTTACAACATAGTTACCTCCCTTCCTGCATTCTGCAGGAGACTCCCTGACACAGCAGCAATCTCCCTCTCTTCCTCATTAGTCTAGCAATCTCCCTCATGTCACCTAGCCCACATTACACTGTTACATCATAGTTACCTCCCTTCCTGCATTCTGCAGGAGACTCCCTGACATAGCAGCAATCTCCCTCTCTCCCTCATTAGTCTAGCAATCTCCCTCATGTCACCTAGCCCACATTACACTGTTACCTCATAGTTACCTCCCCTCCTGCATTCTGCAGGAGACTCCCTGACACAGCAGCAATCTCACTCTCTCCCTCATTAGTCTAGCAATCTCCCTCATTTCACCAAGCCCACATTACACTGTTACAACATAGTTACCTCCCCTCCTGCATTCTGCAGGAGACTCCCTGACATAGCAGCAATCTCCCTCTCTTCCTCATTAGTCTAGCAATCTCCCTCATGTCACCTAGCCCACATTACACTGAAACATTTATTGGGGAAAAAAGGAATGAGAGACAGATACATTTACATTGAATCATCAGCACCATTTCCCAGTACATTACCAAGATTAGTATCTCTTACTAACTGCTTTGGGGCTCATCTACTGGATATAAGCCAGTTTACAAGATTCCTCTCAGATGCAGCAGGACACACCCACGCTTCTAGGTGCCACGTTCAAAATCTCTTTTCACAATCTCTCCATATATGGAACTAGACACGCCCTTTGGGTGGAGCATGACACGCCCCCTCAATGGGGTGCTTTGCAAAATTCTATTACCAACTATAATCTCCCTGAAACTAGTTTTCAAAAGTAGACAAGTTTGATTTGTAGTGCTGGGAGAATTTACACAATATACCTTTTAATAACTGTCAGCATATTACAGCCGAAGCCATTTCGCTAGGAGTTGTGGACGAAGGCACACCGATTACCTATGAGTAATCTACACAAGACATGTATATTTAAAAGTCATCTTATTGTTGTATCAGTTTTTAATATTAAGCGCCCATGCTGTTTATTAAGTAAGTGTGATAGACTGAGCATGCTATCATAAGGAAAGCACTACGGCCTATTAAATCCATACTGACATAATGAATGAATGGAGAAACAGCAGTCTCCTCACTGCCAACAAGGGCAAACAGTGACAGTAATTTATGTTTCAGGTGATTGAAGCGCTATTCCCTGATGCTCCACTGATGTTTTTTCTCTGGCTTGCTTTATATTATTAGGGCCGTCCCGGCCCCCGGAGCCTAGCAGAACTTTCTCCCGCCTCTGGGGATGTTTGTTTAATTCCCCAAATACTTCACAATGGAGCTAAGGAGGCTTATTGCAAGGGGAAAAAAATCACAGTGCCTGTTAGGAGGATTCTAGAGGAACATATTATTATATCATACAGGAAGCTTTTCCGAATGTTGCACTTCATTGTTTTTAGGGATATGCAGAAATATATAAACCTAATAGAAATGTTACATTTTGGGGGGCAGCTTAGGGAGGGAGAAGTGTTCAGGTACATAATTGCTGCTATGCAAAACGGCATACTCACCTACAGCACACTGATCGGGCAGGTGGGTGGTGATGCAGAGGAGTAACTCTGTGAGGCACTGGAGTCATCTGCCTCCGGGCTCCTTCTTCCAAGGGGGCACCGCTCCTCCCCTGCAATTTTGAATAAGTTAATTGAAAGCAGCCGAGATTGCTTCTGTGGCTAAGTCACCCTCCTAGCAGGGCCTTAGACACCACAGTCTCTTTATTCTAAAATAGACCCCTGTATTAGAACTCGTGACCGGTTCTACTAGAAGCAGATACCTTGCTGATTGAGCTATTTGCTCATGCGTAGGAAGTATGTGGATTCTGGGTATATGAAGTTACTATACTACTCTGACTCCTAGTAATGGGTTTAAACTAACAATTATACAAAGTCAGAATCTGCACGCTTGCATATTTGTTCCTTGCACAGTGCAGGAGCAACTTAATCAGTAAGGTGGCTGCTTTCAGTGAGACAGGACACAGGTTCTAATCCTGGGTATGACTGCTAAGCAATGTATTTGTTTAAAATAAATGATAATGTGAATATATGTGGCGCAATGTAATATATGTATAGTGTGTGTGTGTGTCTGTGGGGGGGCAATATTTATCTTGCCTCCGGGCAACTGGAATGAACTTACGTCACTGCGGTGATAGGCTAATTGCGTCATTAGGACCCACCACAACACTGGGGAAATGAAGTGATTGGAGCCTATTTGCATAAGGGGTTGAGATCAAGGAATTTGCCACACCATTAACTCCTGCCCCCTTCTATTTTCTATATAGTGTGGCGAGTGCAGCAAGCCACCGAGCCCTGCGAGGGGACGCGGATTACTTTACATGTATTCCGCATCCCCGCGCGGGGCTCGCCACACTTCGAGCTCGGTGGCTCGTCACACTGTATAAAATCAACTCCACGCCGACGTGGATAGTGGGGTAATGAAAAAGTCGGAGGACGCGTTCTGCTGCCCCTCGCGTGGCTCGCTGCACTTGCCATGCTTCGGGGTGGCAAATTGCTTAGTGGGCGCCGTTCTAGGAAACAAGTACCCCTGATTTATACAGTGCAGGGCAGTAGGTTTGACTCTCCTATTTGAACTTTGGACTTTGCTGCAGCCCCTCCTCTGGATCCGCCACTAGTCACATCCGGTCTGGGTATCCACAGCTCTACCCCTAAATTCCGATGTTACATGTTCTTGCATAAAGGCGTAGCATTAGCCTCATCTCTTAATCTGGCCCAATAGGAGTATGAGGACAAATCTATACCCCAAGCTTGCGTAAATCCTGTAACTTCAGTAACTCTTTATTGGTGGTGGCACCAACTGTAGCCTTGTGCCATAATTTATCTATCACTGGAGACACAATGGAAATGAGTCGCCTATGAGAATGGCCATAATACATGTCTCAAATAATAAAAATCAATCCTGCACGCCCTCATCAGCGGGACCATTTGTGTCTGGTACACACTAACAAACAGACGTTATCAGTGGGACAGATCTGCGCGGTCGGCATTACCGCTCAATGTGCAACACGCTATTGATTGAGAAAGATATTAAAATCTAGTAACTGCCATAAACCGTGCTTTGTAAATGACAATTGTATTCCTGGGCTTGTCCTCGGCTCTTGTTAAGTCATTGCAGGTATCGGAACACTCAGCGATCATCGTGAGAGCCATCATTTCCTCTCCTGCTTTCTCATTTTGCAATAACGGTTATTACATTTCAAGGAAACATTACGATCAACCTGCTACTTTGACTTTCATCAGAGTATTTCTAATTGGAACAAAAAGTGAAGGTTCCTGACGGTCTGATATTGAGTTATTATGTATTGATTATACCGAGGCAGTCAAGAGCGCAGCAATTCAGACCACAAATCACAAGGTCACGGGTTCAAGCCCTTATGCTGACACTCTTTATGGTCCCAGGCAGGTCAGTCTAGGTCCATATCCTAAGATTACAATGTGAGACCCATAAGGCAAATGTGCTTGTAAAATACTTTGTAACAAACAAAGGAATCTATGGGCAGCCGTCATTGGCTAATTATGGATGTGCTACACACCGACAATACAGCTGGGTTTGTACTTGCATACTGCAGGTACAATACATTAAATGTTAGGGCGTACAGGACCTACATTAGAGGTGGACACGGGCGGACCAGCAGCAGTGTCTCCTGGTGATCGTTTGTCTGCGACCTTATGACATGTGTGTCTCTCTGTCCAATTGGCTGATGCATTGGTACTAAGGGCTTGATTCACACCTGCTCACTAGTCTGTGTATATTCGCTGGCTAGCAAGCAGGTAAACGGTGCCCCGACGAACACACGTTCCCCCTCGCTGACCGAATCCAGCACTAGCATGCGGGGGGATGTGTACCATAACACATCTGCTTGCAAGAGGCCGCAAGGATAAGAAATCCTTCAATGGTCGCTGACATTTTCAGATGCTCGCTATTTGCTGAATTGATGGTGGGCGCCGACGAGGATGCAGGGCAGCCGATTGGGGGGGGGGGTGTACTAATTACCCGGGCCCAGGCTTGGGGCCCTGGTCAGACATTTCCCTTCCCCCTCCGGCCCTCCCGGCCGCAACAGCAGGACACACTTCTACAGCATGAGCTTCTCACTTTGCACATGCGGCAGATGTGTGCTGCTGCTGATGTGTTTACAGTTTTTAGAGTTTTCTTTCACCCCCCCCTCTAAACATTTTGGAAGCATGGCCTATGTTCGGGAGATGGCCACACCTCCCACACTTAGGCCACGCCCTGAAATTTTACCGGGGCCCAGCATTCCTCTCGGCTGCCCTGCGAGGATGCATGCCAGAGCCTTAGCAGGTCAGTATGCGATACATTCACGGCCTCAAACTCACCCATTAAAACATGCCTGAATTTTTGTCGCCACTTCTAGTTACATCCTCGAAACTGTCAATCCCTTTGCCGATAGACCATCAAACAAAAGACCAACGCGGCACATGCCGAGTGAGACATGTTGTAGATGCCTGCGCAGACCGCTTGTAATCACTCACATGTGAAAACTTCAGGTGTGCGTCGTCGCTGAATCACACCCATTGTCCACAGAACTAAATACAGCTATTGGCCATATGCCGAGTCGCATGTCAACGGGAAAATTGCGATAATGAATACTGAGTACCATACTATAGCAAATTGTGTTGAGGCCATAAAAGAAGTTGAGCTGGAAGATAAAAAGTAGCATAAAATATTTAGAATGCCACCAGGATCTGCTGATTATCCTCTAGAGATATGGTTGTGTCTCTGGTGGCAGAGGGGGTACATAGTGTTACAATAGTCACGTTTCCTTATGAATCAGAGCAAAGACACATATCTGCAGAAGGAGGAAAGTGGGTAGTGGCCCTAGGGTCACTATCGGAGCGCTAGTTGTGTTAGAACTTATCCAACGGTTATGATCAAATAATCAACTGAGTGTAGACTGCTGCTGCTTACAAAGGATGTGTCCCTTTTGATAAACAAACAACCAATCAGCTCCTGCCTGACATTTTTCAAACATAGTCAGTGACATGGTAGGTAGGAGCTGATTGGCTGGCTGTTTTTCACTTTTGAAGCTTAGTGTATCTGGCCCAGAATCTGGAACGTGGCACCAACAAATATTGTGGCTGTCACTTTTAGAAGCGCAGTCCTACTCAGTAATTTAGACACACATTATAATAATTAATAATAGTATATTTATTAAACAAGAATTGGAAGCTTTACATGAATTCTTTATTTAATAAATATACTATTATTCTTAAAGTGACATCCACATATCTGCAGAACCTCTTCCTGAGACAACAACCTATTTGCCATTAACCATTGCAATGATCAGTGACTCAACTACTGGGTCTTTATATTTAAAAAAAACTGGCCTTTGTTGACGTACAGTAGGCTATTAGACTGCTCCTAATCTAGCGCAGGCTTCCCCCCTTCCCCTATACTGCCCCCACAGAATCCCACTGCTCACAAACTGATTGTATAGGAGCGTAGTCTTCTCCTTCACTATGGACACTTGTGGCCATTTAAAATATGGCACCAACTTGTGAGCCAATCGGAGCTCGCGGCCCGGGTGACAATTAGAGCGGCTGCCGGAATGCAAGCTCTGATTGGCTCACCAGATGGTAGCGCATTTTAAATGGCCACCAGCATCCAGAGTTTATGTAGAAGCCTGCACTCTAGGAGCACTCCGGAAGTAGTGGCCTTCAGAGAGGGCAGCTCAGCGGAGGCATTCGGTCATGACTGCGGGGGGTGTGGTGGTTGGAATGAGTGGCCAGGGCCCTTCCCTCTCTGTCAGAATGGCCAGGCCAGGGACAGCTGTGCCCACAGTACCACCCGGGATGGTGGCCCTGGTATCAAGCCTGGTGAAGTGATAAAGTGGAAGGTGATAATGCAGCAGCCAATCAGCTACGAACTGTAATGGCGTAGCTACATATGTGGCAGATCCTGCGGTGGCTTGGGAGAGCGGCACTAGTGGGGTCTGTGGTGGGTGCCGCTGGCTGAACTGACAGGCAACCCAGGCAGCAGTGAGCGCTGAGCTGGACCCGCCCTGTACATATCTAATGAGCGGGGACATAGTATAATGCATATTGAATGAGTGTATCGGGGACCCGCTCATTCAATATTCACTGCGTTGGGTCCCCGCTCATTAGATATACACGAAGCGGGACCAGCTCAGCACTTACTGCTGGCTGGGTTGCCTGTCAGCTCAGCCAGTGGCGCCCATAGTCCATCGCCTTGCCCCTTCTTGGGGGCGCCGGAATTTTTTTGGGCAGGGGGAGAAAAATTTCTAGCTACGCCACTGCTTCCATGTTATCACTTCCCCAGGATTAATACATCTACCCCTAGTGTCCAATCAGGAAGAGTTTAGTGTAGAAAGGCTCTATTACTGTATTAAAGCTTGTCATAGCAATATGTCACCCGCCAGTGTCCTAAAGTTAATCTTTATTAATGTTACCGATAAGTATCAGGCCCTCTGCACCCAAGGGCTAATGCTAGTTTTTTTTTTTTTTTAGGTGGATGGAATTCAAAATATGGAAAGCATTTCTAAGGGTTTACGCAGAAGGTCTCCGAGATGGATACAATCCAAACCATATTCTTTAAAAAAATCTTTTTGAAATACAGTCTTCCTTTCTCTCCAATCTTCATCAATCAATATCCGGACTACACTGTGAGGGAGCCTAGTTGGTCATCAGTCATACTGTGTTTTCATGCACTGCAAGTATTGCCAGTTCAGGACAACACAGCCATTGAAGCTCGGTCAAATTCAAAACAATTGATCTTGATTTGGTGTATCAGAGGAATTACTAAACTGTTTATTCATTTTTTTTTTTTTTGCCCACTGGCTAATGGCTGACAGAAACCTTTATTGATCACTGTGAGAATTCTGCAGTCCTTGTTCTGCGACAATTCTTAATTATCACTGTGTTGTAATTTATTCTTGTGCGATATCGAAGAGTCATTAGTCATCCTGTCAGCAGCCTCTTCTGATATATGCTTTTGTTTCCTCTGTTAAAAATAATATAAAAAATACAGATCTAGAAAGAGTTTGTTAAAAAAGACGGTAGCAAATTTCAAAAGATGGCTGGTAAGAGACACCAGCCAATAAAATGTAAGGAAGTAAAAATAAACATTCTGTGGGGAGAGAAGACTTATTGTTGGAAACATTCCAATCAGGCAAAGGTAAATTGTTGGAATCTTACCTGTATATTGGCAGAAGAATGGTCTGTAGGCCAATACAGGATCCACCGGCTCATTCAAATAAACATACATTTCTTGGGTTTGGTTCTGCTTGTCTATAAGCCACTGGCTTTAATCCACTGGCTCCCCATTCCTTTTAGAGTTCTCTTAAAACACCTCACCACCACCTACAAGGCTCTCTCCTCCTCCACCGCTCCTTAAGCTCTCTTCACTGATCTCTATCCACACTCCCTCCCGTCCTCTTTGCTCCGCTGTCGACCGCCGCCTGACCTCTCACCTAATCACCTCCTCCCACTCCCGTGTCCAAGACTTCTCTCGCGCTGCCCCCCCTGCACTGGAACAACCTCCCGCCACCCATCAGGCTTTCTGATTCCCTTACCTCCTTCAAGCGCTCCCTCAAAACCCACTTCTTCCGACTAGCCTATCCCTCCTCGTCCTAACCTCTTTCGCTCCTCCTATCCTGCCTACCCTACCTCTCCATCTGTTCCCATCCGTTCCTACTTATCCTATTGTTTTTTGTTCATCCACCCACCTCCTTTTAGTCTGTTAACTCTTATGAGTAGGGCCCTCCTTCCCCATGTACTCACCCTATCTCTTTACCTCACCAGTGCTCCTGCCCTGTTCTTCCCTTCCCCTACTTCATCTTCAGTCTCCTCGACAATTTAGACACCTACTTCAGAACTGATGCTGATTTTAGTTCTACCAGCTGTACCCCTATTTATGCTGTATTTTATCAACACACCCTGTACGTTACCTTGTAATTTGTTTTTTGTTTGCTATGTATGGCGCTGCGGACACTTTGTGGCACCTTATAAATAAAAAACTACTACTACTACTACTAAGGGGTATTCAATCTTTGTCATGCACCCGCAGCCATCTCCCGATGGGGGAGATGGCTGCGGGGCCCTATTCAATGCTGTCTTCCCCGACAGCATTGAACAGGGGTTTTGCGCAGAACGAGCCCGACAGCACAAGCTGTCGGGCTCGTTCTGCCGAGAAAAGCCGGAAATAGGCGAGCTCCTGGCCGGAACCCGTCTATTTTTGTCATCAACTCGCGACCATGCCCCCTTCTCGCCGCTCGGCGGCCAGGACATTGAATCCTGACTGCCGAGCTCCAGGCGAGCAAATCGAGAACGGGACAGGGGCATGACTGTCGAGCTTGCTTGACAGCCGTTCCCCTGACATTGAATACCCCCCTAAGCCTGTGGCCTTCATGGAAACCTCACCTGCCAGAGTCTACAATACCACTAGGATACAAAATTGTTTAAGCTTCTACTCTAAGTCGAATTTTAATGACCTTTCAGATTCCTTTCAGTGTCTATGTCAAATGTCCAATTAAGATGTATCAGGCATCGTCACTGGAACTGTACTTCTGCAAGAATCTGCCCATGAAACATGAAAAATAAGCGGGTGTATTTTGGTAAAGGATGTTTACTTTGTTGCAGGTAATATAACAGATGCATGATGAGATGGGTAAGGGAAGAATTTATATTGAGGCTAATGTAATGAAGGTGAATATAGATCAGAACGAGAACCTTACCTGTATGATTCATGTCCTGGAGGCGTTGGCAAAGGCAACTCAGGTATGGGAACAATGACATTTCTAATAATGTAATGTAATAGATCAAGGTGGGGCTGTAGATGTAGCTTATCTAGACTTTAGTAAAGCTTTTGACACTGTCCCACATCGCAGACTGTTAAATAAACTTGAAAGCTTGGGATTGGATTCTAAGATAGTTGAATGGATAAGAGCGTGGTTGCAGGACAGAAAATAGAAAGTTGTAGTAAACGGAGTACAGTCAAAGGAGGGAAAGGTTACAAGTGGAGTACCCCAGGGATCTGTACTTGGACCGGTGCTTTTTAATATCTTTATTGGTGATATTGCAAATGGAATTGAGGGTAAAATGTGCCTTTTTGCAGATGACACAAAGGTATGCAACAGGGTAGACACACCAGGAGGGGTAAAACAAATGATTGAGGATCTAGGCAGATTAGAGAAATGGTCAAGAGAATGGCAACTACAGTTTAATGCTAAAAAATGCAAAATCATGCACTTGGGTCTCAGAAATCCAAAGACTCAATATAGTATAAATGGCACTATAATGGAAACTACAGAGGAAGAGAGGGATCTAGGTGTCACAATTTCAGGGGACTTAAAAGCAGGTAGGCAATGTAACAAAGCAATGAAGAAGGCAAGTCAGATGCTTGGTTGCATAGGGAGAGGTATCAGCAGTAGAAAGAAAGAAGTAATAATGCCACTGTATAGGTCATTGGTACGACCTCACCTAGAGTATTGTGTTCAGTTCTGGAGGCCATATCTCCAGAAGGATATAAATACATTAGAGACTGTACAAAGAAGAGCAACTAAAATGGTGCAAGGCCTACATCACAAAACGTACCAGGAAAGACTAAAAGATCTTAATATGTATACTTTAGAGCAGAGAAGGGAAAGGGGGGACATGATAGAAACTTTCAAATATATCAAGGGCTTTAACAAGGTACAGGTGGGAGACATTCTTCACAGGAAGAGGAGCAACAGAACACAAGGACATGCACTGAAACTAGAGGGAGGAAGATTCAGGGGAAATGCGAGGAAGAATTTTTTCACAGAAAGAGTAGTAGATATCATGCCAAAGACCCCTATCAATCTAACGCCTCAGCCAGTAGGCAGGGCCGTATTTCAGTGCCATACCGCCCATAGGCACCAAATTTTTTGCTGCCCCCCACCAAACGAGAGAGAAAGAGAAAGAGAAGAGAAAGAGAGCGAGAGAGAGAGAGATACCTTCAGCAGCGCAGGGCTGCAGTTCCTCTGCAGCATCTCCGCGGCGCCGGGTGTTCAGCAGCAGCACTCACTCCCCAGCGCTGGAAGCGTTACGCTTCTGTCATGCCACTGACATGACAGAGCTGCCTCTTTCCGGTGCTGGGTGCTCGGCACTTGATCCCCAGCGCCGGTTCACCTTAACAGACGCTGCAGGCACAGCTGGGGGAGGGGGCGGCACTTCCCGCACGGCAGAATTTTTTTTTTAAGAGACAAAAGAAAATCACACCACTGCTTGCCGCCCCCAGCAGGTGCTGCCCATAGGCCCGTGCCTCACAGGCCTAGTGGGAAATCCGGCCCTGCCAGTAGGGCCCATTTCAGTATGTTGACTTTATTGCAAAACATTTTTTCGAATGTTTATGCCCAGTTGATCTCTGAGTGTGGTGGTCACCATTTCTGATGTCCCTCTCCTGCTCCTAATGTCAGCTTCTTCCTCTTGATGCAACCCTGTCACATGACTGCTGATGTCAACAGGTGTGCCAGATTTGAAATGCTATGCCAACATATGTGTAGTCAGCTTGTGTGCCAGACCAGGTTTGAAGGCCACTCATACTGTGCTTACACCAACAGATACAACGGTGAAGTCAAAATACATGTATTATTCATTCCTCCATTTTTCATTCTTCTTTTTTCAACCTATATATCTTTCTTTTTTCTCTCTTCCTTTAAACATGTGTGTTGGGTTGTCAACCCTGCTATAGCAACTTATTTATGTGTTACTGTATGGTTGCTTTGTGACCTGTAGACTTGGTGCCACAATGAATGGGGCCCTGTACCTCTATTTGTCTTCTAGTCATTTCCTGCTCTCCGTTATAATGAGTGATTGACTGCTCATCTCGAGAACATTCACAAATCTTTTCTTGACCTGTCTGTTCTAAGTTTCTAAAGCAAAGCAGAAAAGAATTAAGTCCGCACTCGGTTTTACCCATATAGTACATGGAACCAATGGCGTGGCAATAACAATGGGCCTTATTCTGGTCGATGCGTACTTTCCCGAACTCTTTCGGATGGCGTTTTTTAGCCGTCTGCGCATGCGTAGGCAACGCTATGCGCATGTGCTACGCAAGGTCTCCGTACTTGTTCTCACTAATACCGTTAAGAAATGTGCACCACATTCACTCTGGAGATATGGGCGTATTATGGGCGTCATTCGGAAGTACACAGGGGCGTAGTTTCAAAGTGGGCTAAACTGGGCGTAAACATGGGCGTACACGAGGGAGTGCACTAATTCTGGTACGCGTACATTCGGACAGCACACCGACTGCATACGAACAAAAAGGCAGGAAATATGCGGTCTTCATAAGCAAGTATTGCTTTGCGGACACCACTCGGTCATGCGCTAGGCATTCGGAACGCCCAATCAGTACGGCCGCACCTCAACCAATGTCAGCTGAACACAATACAATCCACTCCTTCACACATTACTCATTATTTACACTCTTAAAGTGTTTAATTATCAATTTGAGAAATAATAGATGACCATTAAAAACAATCACTTTTTAATGAGGTTGCCTGATTGCATAAGTGGGTCATGTAACAGATTTCGGTGCAGATAATAGTGGTGAGTTTTGCGGAAATACACCACATCGGTGCGTACGGGCAGGTTCCCGTCCGTTCTTACGCTGTAAGACCGTGCAGACGCTGTAAGACCATGCAGAATATGTGTGTGTCCACCACACACGCAAAGGTTTGGATGTCGTCCGTAAACACGCCCTCTTCTTAAAGAGTGAGTCCGTCCGAATGCGGAGGACGGTGGGCGTTTCTTCGTACGATGTCCGCACAGCGTGGCGTGCGGTCCGCTCCGAAATAATTCGGAAATATACGCACCAACCAGAATAACCTCCAATGTTATAATCTGTTTATAGAACAGAAAAATACTTAGGAGTAAATTTAAGATGCAAGATTGCAACCAACCTGACTACTTATTTATTTAGCTCCTTCTAGAAGATAATAGATAGAATCTGATTGGTTGATATGGGCAACATCCCATCTTCAATAGAACTCCGATCTTAGTAAATTTACTCCTTATACCCCTTTCAAATCGCACAAATAACCCGGGTCGGACCCAGGTTTGCGACGCATCAACCTGGGTCGCGGTGCAGTATGGTCGACCAACCCAGTATTTCCAGTGGCGTGCGGTGGGATGAATTACAGCCTTTCCTGTCTTACTAACATATACGCCGGAGTTTTGAGTTTATAAAGTATGTAAAAAATACAAAGAATATATAAAACAATGTTTTATTATTATTATAATCATTTTTATAGTCAAAACTCTGGAGTAAAAAGTCCATGGCAGGTGAGGCAGTGCCTCACCTGGCTACCTTTTCTGCAATTCTATTATCAATATTAAGCGAATCTCCAGCGGTATATACTGCTGCACATGTATATAATGCCGGCATGTAAACCATGGCTCATCTATTGTGTGCAAATCTGGCTCTGGTACTTGCCAGGGACTCCTCAGCCATTTACCCCACCGGGTGTCCCTGAGTATTTTGACCCAGGTTATAAGAAGGGTTAAATCTGAAAGTGACGGACCGCGTTTGCGATGTGAAAGGCATAAATATATATTGATATGATTTTAGTTATTATAATTTCAGTTTTACTTTATTAAAACATATTTTTATATAGTTGTGGAAATTTTGCCGACCCAGTGTTCTTGGTCATCTACAAATCCGCTGTCCATACATTGTTTATCCCCGCTGCCGATCAGGGTGGCTTTGCCATATCATCAGACTAAAGCTCATACTTAAACAAAAGATGTTTTATGCAATAAATATATATATTTTCTTTCCTCCATTTTTTTTTAACATTGATTTGAATGTTATCTCAGTAGAGACCACGCTGTCAGTAAAATTGTTTACCGTAACGTGAGAGTTTATTTCATTTCGCTATAGTCCTGGGATTGTGCCCATGGGCTGACCATGTTCTGTAGATCCCTTTGTGGTTTTCACCTTTATTTTCTATAATGCAAACGCCGCGGGATCCCACAAATAGCTGAATATTAGCGCCACGTCTGGGAGAGCCGCCAGTAAAGGTGATATAGATATACATTAATCATTATCTTACCTCTCCTAAGAATACGTCTCTCTGACATTAAAAACTTTTGAAGGCTTCGCGTTCAATCTTTATATTAAAAAAGAGAAAAATGTTCTGTAACTTCGCAAATGTTCTGCAGCGATATTTTAATAAAAATATATAGCTTTTAAATATTTATTTTGCTTAATCTTTACATTTTGGTAACACCCTTCAGTGTCTGCTGCAGACAGTCGCTTTTCACTGTATTACAGAAACAGTAATGTACCACGGATGGGTGCGATGTGATATTTGTCATAATGTCAACAATCATTATGTAGACATTAATGAAATGTCGATATGGTAGAATTTTGACATGTCATCTTTAGCATCCCAGAGGTGACTTTCCTGCTCCTGACATCAGCTCCGAAATAATCTTCTAGGTCCTAGCGGTCATGTGACTTCCGGTAGAGACCATCACTTCTGGTAATGAACTCAGATTCTCCGGCATTACAGTCAGTATTTCTCCCCAATCCCTACTTTTTACCCCTAACCCTCCCTCTGTTGCCCCTGTTGCCCAACCCAAAGCCCACCCCCTCCTCCCCCCCCCCTCCGCAGCCTAATCACAACTTCTGACATATATACTGGCAGATGCTCAATTATACCCCTTTCAGACATACCACCTGTGATTTTAAACCTGATACAATCCCAGGTTTTTAAAAATCCAGTCAATTGCAGGTGCGCAGGACCCAGGATTTTTATTGACTTAAATCCCTGGAATAGCCTTTCAGACTTATGCTAGTCCCGGCTTTATGTCCGTGCACATGGAAAATCCAGGGATTTTTGCATATGTCGGAACGGGGTATTAGTGAAGTGATATCACACAGGAGCTTACAAAGGAGGGCAATCTTGAGTAAAGAAAAGCCCAATTGGTTCCCCAGCTGTTCCACCAGATTTAAATTTGCATGATATTTTAGAGATTTTGGTTACATATATTTGCAAATATATTGGAAACCCCCAAGCCAGACTTCAAGGCAATATTGGGGGTCCCTATTGCTATATCTATTCATCATATAAAGTAGTTACAGTATGGCTTCTAAATGCAAACATGGTCAATATTTTATTTACCTATTTATGTAACATATTAGGCAGCACTTTACACACTGGGGCAGCCAATTAACATACTGTACCAAAATATATTGATTTGTTTAAAGCCCATCAAAATGACGGCTACTGCAATGTACTTTCACTTTGAGCTGTGAACTTTTTTACTTTCACTTTGAGCTGTGACAGTTTTAGCCCACAAACTTTCCACCCCACCCCCAGACCCTTTCGGCTCCTACCCCCAATCTCTGTTTTCACAGCTCCCTCTCTCCATAGCCAGCAAGTTTAAGGCAGACCCCAATGTCCCTGCAAAACTTGCTTTCACTTTCTTTTCTCATCTTTTACAACACAAAGAAGTAATTTGGTCCATTGAGTGGCCTCTAGTGGTCACTGGTGGTACTTGATTTCATAGAGGCGAGGAGTGTTTTGCCTTTTACATATACTGTATATACAGATGGAGCTGGTCTCTTCTTTGCAGGGGATGGTGATGGTGACGCCAGCCGCCATCCAGCGCAACCCACCATCTGTATATGCAAAAGGGGACGCGCGCGCATAAGATGCGCGTGTGTCCCCTTCAGACGGCTTCCCCCGGGTCCCCGCCAGCTTGTCGGCGGTCAACCAGGGTCCCCACCGCCTCCCCGAACCCCACCCCTAATCCTGTCCATCTCCCTGAAGCGGAGACGGACAGGGTTCCCGTCGCCCCGCCGCCCAGAAACTGAGACGCACGCGCGTCACAGTCAGATGGACGCCGGGCTGCTGGCGGATCGCCAGCGGTGACGTTCTGGCGATTCGCCAGCAAGAGGGAGCCCGGCTCCATCTGTAGGTGGGAATGCTGATGGGTTGAAGAAAGAAAGAAAGAAAGAAAGAAAGAAAATTTAGGTGCACCCATTCAACTGACCCCCCTGCACCCGCCGTTTACAGCGAGGTGAAAGCGGCCTGTGTGGCCGTCAAAAAGGAGAGTCTTGCGGCTAAATGAGCTGGCTTTCCTGCATTAGCAGTGAACCTCGCCGTTTGGGGGAATCCTCGCCATCCTCTAACAACGAGGAATCCCCTGGAACGTTGAAATGGGTGACCGGCCGGTGCAGGGGTTAAATAATGAGGATGGCTAAAAACACGCCACCCTCGCTGCAGACACCTCCTCGCCGGTGGCATTGAATACCGGACTAAGCACTAAGAACACTGGTAATCAGTATAAGTATTGAGGTTATTACCACAATTTTTGTAAAAAAATTGCGGTTCCACCTACCACGGCCAGGTGACTTCATCAGACGGGTCTCTAACATCCCTAATACTGACATATTAGAAGACTTGTTAAAGCTAGTTGGGAACTTGTTACCATCCCAACCCCCAACCCTCCTACAAAAAAGATTTTGAATATTCAAATTAAAATAAAAAATTTTTTTATAAAAAAAAGCAATAGATGATATTATAATAAATCAAGGGGAAGAAAAAGAGGGAAATGCTGGGTCAGGAGAGGGGACCCGAATTAAATTGCTATCTGAATAGTAAAATAAGGGAAATGATTCTAAATAAGCAGTATAACAGGGCAAGGTAAAGGATAAGTCAGGGATACCACCATCTGTCCAAAAGAATAATAGATTTTTTTTATCCTTATCGTATTTGAAAAGCTTTCATTGTCCTTTGTTTCTGTCTCTTTCTATCTCGGTCTCTCTCTCTCTATGAACAGCAGCCCTCCTGCAATCCCAGAAAACAAAATATCACATTACACTGTCTACACCGTGAATGGAGATTGAGCCTGATGGGCAAAAATGACTCTCGGTGCCCTTTCAGCATCTCAGTGATGGGCCCCTTTTATTCTGTATCACATTCTAATTCTTGAGCATTTCAATCTTCACGTGCAATGTAGCAAGGTGCGGGAGGTTGCAAGGAACCCGGTGTAATCGCTCTTTTTGTTTTACACCCCAGAGAGACCTGGAGAGACACAAATATAGATAAATGATCAAAGGAAATAATTGCTCCGCATCCTTAGCTACGCCGGTGTTAAACACACATGTTTCTATCTCCTCGCCGCGCATGGTGACTGCAAAAAAAATAAAAAAAATTGTAAAAAGTAATTGTGTTTTTTCCTATGGTGCTTTCCACTTCAGCATACAAGCACCTCTAGAAACCTACTTGTAGAATATTATGTAGGTTTTTTCTGCTTCATTTATCTGCCGTTCTCTTAGGAAAACACATTATGACTTTGTACAAGCCTTGATCGATTTCTTAAGAGGCCTTATCTGATTGCTTTTATAGTTTATTGATTTTTCTGAATTAAGTTTTATGGCTCTCAATTATTTTCTCGTATGATTGTTCAGATCTACGTATGGCATACCATATAATTGCAGGACATGATTATGTTCTAGTTGCTAATCCTGTTTAATATATAGCGCTTGCTCCCTGTTTTTTTTTTTTTTTTTAAATAGACATTATCTCACATATGCAGACTGGTCTGTTGAGTTCCGTTCCACGGAAATAAACTAGAATCACAGGAGCCCGTGACTACCGCCGATGACATTATCATAGTTTTTTTTTTTTACGTGACATCTTGACAAAAGCCGTTATTGCAAAAAAACCTTTGTGATCATCAGCTTCATTAGGAAAGCATTTAACAATCATAGGAGATGATTTTTATAAACCTGCTGTTCTGCTAACTGGGGGATACTGCTATAGCAGGCCAATTAAGTTTCAAATGAGTTTTGAGCACTGATGGCTAATATAATTCCGAGGTATCCGTAGACTGCGCATTATACAATCATTTATCATTTGAGGGGAATTTCTGACAGGACTCAAAAGCTGAGCCCTCGATTTTTTTTTCTTTTACGCATAGAGGGACTGATTCAGGTTTTGTTAGCAAAGAAGAAAAAAACTGGGCAAAACCATACTGAGCTGCAGGTGGGGCGGATGTAACATGTGCAGAGAAATTTAGCTTTTGGGTAGGTGTATGAAGCAGTGATAAGGGAAGTGAGCCTTAGGAGAAATAGCCCATAGCAATCAATCAGTTGCTTTGTGTAATGTTATATTATGCAAATTATAGATGTTACTTCAGTGCTGATTGGTTGCCATGGGCCATGCATCATGCATCCACCCCTGAATTCTAAATGGCAGTGTTGACATAAAGCAGCCATTATTTGCCCTGCACAGAAAAAAATATAACCCACCCAAATTTAAATCTGCACTCGGGTGGTCAATCCTGGCTTCTCCTGTCCACGGCTGTGCAGCTCTGCACAGCGTGACGTGATCAGAGGTCACACAGCCGCACCGCCTGCCGCCGGCAGCCTTGCTATCTTCCAAACCGCCCACCCAGCTCCCTGTCGCACCATACCACCCACCTGGCTCACCCACCCCCCATGTAAATATGCAGGGTGGCCGGGGCTTTATAATCTGAATCATCAGATTTGTCAAAATAGGTTTGAAAATAGCCACACAATCCTTATTATTAACCCTTTGAGTGCTAACGTTGCTGTGATAGATCCTCAAAATAACCGTTAAAAATTGGCAGCGTTGCTCACAGCAACCATTCTTTTTTGGGGTGCTATATTTAACTAAATGGTACTTGTGTATTATCACGGTGCCCATCGCATCGCATACCATAAGGCATGCCATGGTATGCGATGCGATATTGCGCGATGTTCTACAATGTCATACAATTTTAAAATTGTATGGCATTGTATATGGCCACTGAGCCCGAAGCGTGGCGAGCGGACGCGCAGAACTTCGCTGCGCTCGCCATGCTTCGGGCCCGGTAGCTCGCTGCGCTCGCCACGCTTTATAAAATCCACTCCACGCCGATGTGGATAGTGGGGGTATAAAAAAGGTCGTAGGACGCGCACCGCCGCCCTTCGCGGGCTCGCTGCGCTCGCCACGCTTCGGGTTCACGTTTATACTTGGGGGATGGTGTGGGGGTGCATTTAACATTGTAAGCACCCATTAGGGTGCTTAAAAGCACCCATTAGGGTGATTATACAATTTAACATCGTATATGGGGCAAAATCGCATCGCATGCCATCGGGTGTATGGCATGCGATGCGATCAAAAATCGGGCGACTAATTATAGTGGGCGCCGTGCTAGTACACAAGTAGCAGCTAAACTTCACCGAATTGACTCGGCTGTATTTGTATTTATTTATACTAAAATAACAGTCGCTGTGAGCGACGCTGGCATTTTTTAGCGCATACGGTATTTTGAGGATCACAAAATATCACAGCAACGTTGGCACTCAAATTGTTGTGCATTTCTGTCAGAAAGTGACACCGCAAATGACTGGGGTCTCCGCGGCAAATACAGTAGACGGCTGACGTTGTTACATGCCGCTTGAACACTTTCTGAATATAAATATAGAGTGTGAGCACGCTCAAGATCACTTTGTCCTACCAAAATAATTTATATTCAGAGGGGCACGTACCTGACTGATTTTCTCCTAACGTTACAAAGTGGTTGTGTTACTTTCACGCAGTTGAAACGCGTTATTATTACTTGGTACATGAGAAGTCTTTTGATCTGCATTTATTACAAGGAAGGAGATGCATGGACTTAACCCAATCTGACACAAATGCTGCAATATGTTCATTTTCTCCCACTCCAAATTCAATACATTCATATTCAGAATTCTTTATCTAATAGTGCTTATTAGATTGTTTTGGCTACAGCTGCAGAACAATATATCACTGAAAAATAATAGGTATGTCTTTTGCAGCCCATGATGTGATTTGCCCTCGCTATGCTACCATGAATATCTGTAGCATTTATTAATAAAAAAGAACGTTAGATGAACTCGCTTGAGTGAATTTACGAAAGACTAAACATTTACTTTTTTTTTTTTATTTTAATGTTTGGTCGGAGAATTTTTGTAATTTTTTGTTTAAATTGAAAATACCGGTTAAACGCTTACGAAGTACGAGTCCTGCCATCGGTGCCCATGGAAACAATTAAGGTAAGCTCCTTTTAGACGAGGGCTACTTAATTTTTGTCATCTACTTGAGCATATTCTTCGCGACGCATAATTCAGTTTCGAATTAACAATTGACTCCCTTTTATTACTTTTCTACTGTATATTCATTATGTATATCATTTTTATTAAAATGTCATTAACGTTTTCGAAAGTAGGCTGGAAAAAAATATTAAACTAGATTAATATTCAATTTATTAGACAGAATGTTTCGTCGGATTAAAGAGGGCAACCCATTTTTCACTTTTATTGATAATGTCAGTCGTTAGGGCATATGTTTATTTATAGTCTTTCCTATAGAACATGGAGAATTTAAACATGGAAGAAAGTCAAACCCGGCTGATTCCACTTCCTGTGTAGTTTTAGTAACAAGGTGTAGGGAATGCGTTGGACTGTTTTATGCAGATTTAATGCAGTCTGGCATGAAATCTCCTAAGAATGTCCCCCAAAAATGGCCGCTGTCTAGTACGAGACAGACGCTAGAGGTCCTATTGGACCTGGCAATGTCCATGAGAATGAAACCTCTGACAGAAAGTAGGAAACCCCTGGCAATGAGTATGTATGTAAAGACTCTAATTAATGTATGGGAGGGGTGTGTGACAGAAATATTTTTGGTAGGGGGCACAAATTTCTATTTATGCCACCGGGTAAGATGATGGGTAAACAGTAAGATGATGGGTAAGCAGTGGAGGTCCCAGAGAAGCTGTAGGTCCACAGCACAAATCATTAGACAAACTTGGGAGCTACACCAACTGCTGGCAACTGTCATTCCAAATTAAACTACTGGCAGTTAGTGTGGCGCCCTTATTTGAATTATGAATTGTGCTGCAGCCAGGGCTGGCAACAGAAATCTTGGGGCCCGGTACACTGATAGATCTGGGCGGCCCAATACCCCGCCCCCTAGAGGAGAACATTTTTTGTATACTGCATATTGAACTTTTTTTTATTGTTACAAAAGAAACATAATTAATATTCACTAATATTGGAGGGGGGTTCCAGGCAAGTACCATTACAGGTGGGTGCCTTTATAAACTAGGCACTACACTGCTGCAGCCATGCTAACAGCCCTGAGCCCCTCAGAACCTTGGGGCCCCTCACAAGCTTGGGGCCCAGTACAGCTGTCCCCCTTGACCCCCCCTGTCGCCTGCCCTGGCTGCAGCCTTTCCTCTGGAGCCCCCACTGATAGCGAGTACTAATTACTCAGGCCAGGGCATATTTGAGGGGTCTGATGAGGGTCCTGGCCAGCTGTTGTGGGTGATAAAAAAAATATATATATATATATATATATATATATATATATATTTTAGGCGTCAGTGTGGCCAAGCCTCCTTGGTTTGGCCACACCCTCTTAATTACCTGGCCCAGTCATTTGTCTCAACTGCTTTGACAAGGTGGCTTTTTTAAACTCACAAAAAATAGCCATTGGCATTTGAGCCAGAGCTTCCAGACCATGATCCAAGATACTTGCACCTACCATGGACATGCTAATTGCATATGTACTTACAGTACATAAGCATGTGTAGAGTGATGTGACCACTGCCGGGGATGCTGGGAGGGATCTGAATGGATCCATCTCGGGAGAAATTGTGAAAAGAAGTCCATAGGCTTCTATTTGGTAATGTCACCCAAAGATAGTATTACCCACCAGGCCACGCTCTGGAATGCATCACATTCTGGAGCTTGGTACACATGAAAATGTGCTAAAAACCTGAAAACTAAATTTTGGAAAAAAACATAAAAGGCATGAAGAACTAACACACACATACACAAAAAAAAAAAAAAACACAACTATTGACACTTTCACCTACTGTTACATGGAAAATAAGGGTTTATTCTCCAAAACCCCATATACATATACACTGTATATATGTATGTACTGACCATCACACAGAGTTCACTCGGTCTCTGATTTTCTGCTAGCTTGGGATTCTGACAAAACTGTGATACATTTCTGGAGAGATTTGTTTTCTGGCCCGAAAAGATTGTATAGACTTTGGTAAGGAGAATAAGCATCTGTTATTGTGCGCTCCATCCCATTATTTTCCTTCCCCGGCCAACGCCGCACATCACCGTCTCTCCCCCTTTTGTGGAAGAAGTGAGACTTTGAAATTGAATGGTTTCAGGACCATGCGTCCATTCAATAAGACGAATACATTGTATCTTTCATCTCTCTCGGTTTCAATGACTATCAAACTAGGAGGACAATTCTCTTTGGAATTGATGACAAAGTTACATAGATGGTGATTTTATATAATATCGAGTACGGACAAAATCTATGAGCACAAAGTTAGTAAAGCGGTTCACACACCTCTGACGACACCAGGGCACTTTTTGATTTTACAAAAACAGCTTACGGTTTATCATAAAGCATTTCCAAAAACATCTCAGCTTGATATATACAGTATAAGAGCTTTTTTTACCATCTAATATTAGTGTAGAGAGCTCCTGTGATGATGTCACCAATGTAGATTTATTAAAGAATTTTTAATGATTTATCATAACGGATTTAGAATTTGATTGGCTAGAAAGACAGCGACGCCTATAAATCACTTGCTCTGTCATCCATGTAGCAAGACAGACAGTTTCTCCTGATCTGCTTATTATACCCACAGCCTGGACATGTTTTACTGTATATTCTACTTACAGTTGCGACGTACGAACACTTTTTATTGTAGAAGTATTTACTGTAGAAGTATTTAAGATCATTCCTTTAACATTTTTAGATATATTCTGTGGTATTTTTTGTACTTTTATTCTCTTTTAGATTTATAAACCTATTTGGGGCTCTTGTTTTATTATAATTTTTGTTTAAATGTTAATTGTTGGACAATAAATGTAAACCTTATACTAGTTAAAAGCCCATCCACATGACTGCTTCTGTGATGTACTTTCACTTTGAGCTGTGACCGTTTTTACTTTCACTTTGAGCAGTGACAGTTTTAGCACACAATCTCTCCACCTCCTCCCGCAGTCCCTATCTGCTTCTACCTCCAATCTCTGACTTCACAGATCCCTCTCTTCATATCCAGCAAGTTTGAAACAGATCAGTGTCCCTGCAAAATAGCTTTCACTTTCTGTTATTAAATCTTTTAGAACACAAAGGAGTAATTTGATCTGTCGAGTAGCCTCTAGTGGTCACTGGTGGTACTTCACCTCATAGTGGTGAGGAGCAGTTTGCATTGTATATATATACTTTATATGGAAGTATCTTTGGTCCTCAAAGCATAGAAGGGGATTTGGTACTTATGTATTATCTGGGCTCCCATGTTAAATGCACCCCATTTTTTCCTACCCCTACCATCCAACTACGCATGAAGTTGATGTTATACAGTGTGGCGAGCGCAGCGAGCCACCGTGCCCGAAGCGTGGCGAGCGGACGCGGTCTCATAAGAAAACGGGAGCCCAGATATTACATAAGTACCGGGGATTTATATACATTTATACTGTACATTGAAATGTTGGGGTTCAGGAATTTTCTCCATAGGTTAAATAGTAGTGTTTAATGGTGCCACGTATCTACATTTCACAAATACATCCACGATGCACAGTATGGTCGTAATAGATTCAAAGAGCTTTCATCCTCCGCAGCTTCCATCCCTGGCCCCCCGGAAAAGGGGAGCCTTGCGGATGGGAGGACAAGGATGAGGGAGGCGGAGATGAAAACAGAGGGTGCAGGAGTGCTGAGTGTATCAGGCTGCACCACAGCTGCGGCCCCCCAGCATAGTGACGGAGAGCGCACAGGGCGCCGCAACATCAAGTGTCTCAGGCGCTGCCAAAGCCGCGGGCCCCAGCATGACCCCCAGGTGCTGCAACACCATCCTGGCCAGCAAGACCCCCGGCCACGGCTGCTACACCCATACCCCAGAATCTTGGCCCACACAGCAGAGGGACTCCTGGCCTGTCTGAAATTACCTGCACCCTGGAGCTGCCACCAGCTCCAGGGAGAGCCCAGTGGTGCCACTCCCCAGAGAAGCCCCAAGGCCCACCCCCCACCTGGCCTCACTGACACTGACTCTCCCTCCCCCTACATGCTGGCTCTCCCTCCAGACATGTCTCCAACCAGGGCCCCTGGCATGCAGCCCCTCCCCCCCACCCTAGCTCTTACAGCAGGACAGCCTCCGGATCCATACTCCTCAGGATTCATTCATGCTGGCTGACTCCTGTAGGTGCTGTAGGGGAGAATGTCTGTTGAGCCCCTCTACGGCTGCCTGTGAGCAGCATGATCAAGATGGCGCTGCAAATGGCTGCTTAGGAACTGTGCCACAAACTGTACTGCCACTGCTTAACTGTCACCTACCTGGCCGTTGCAATGACCAGTGGCACCGCTGTTGACTGCCTAGGCGCTATGCAGCTCAGCGAATAAATGTTCCATGCATATAATCCCCATCCTTAAATGGGAACATTTTCTCAATTCTACTCAGGCTACCGACTCTTGCCAAAGCCGGCCCACTCCTTGGATATCATTTCTCTCACCACATTATGTAATGGGAAAGCTCTGACTTCAGCATGCTCTCCATCACGTAGCTACGCTATAATCCCCAGGGTACATCTTGTTTATACCTGTATGTGTTATGTATATCTGTACTGTCACTGTTTTTCTTTTACCTAACCGGCTGTTGCACAACAATCCAAATCGAATTTCTAGTATACGCAAGTATGCCTGGCCAATAAAGCTGATTCTGGTTCATGTTTTGGATCTGGAAGTTTTGCAAAAACCACCCTTTTGGATTTTGGTTTTGGATCTGTATTTGGATGAGCTTTATAAATTATGTAAAAAAATGCTCCAAAAGAGCAAATAATGCAAGAAAAGAGGTGCAGTATGGAATTGTGCTTGGACCGCTCACCACCCTTATGTTGTATAAACAAGACATGCACACTGCAATCAGGATTCCAGCATTGGCATTCTGGCAGCCGGCATACCAACTTCCGGAATTCTAACTGCATCCCATAAGCAGGTTTAAGGAACACACTGTAGTAAGTAGGAACGTAACTAGATATTTGTAGGCCCCATAGAAAAAGTTTGTACGAGCCCATATATACCAACCAATGGTGGTAAATGTTTATGTATAGTAACACATGAAATTTACACAGGGAAGGTGGCCCCTCTCAGCTCTGGGCCCCATAGCAGCTGCACTCCCTGCACCTGTGGTCGCTACATCCTACAAAGTTCCCCCCCAGAATGGCCAATCTAATCCACATCTCCCAAATCTTACCTAGGATCTTATCCAAGCTCTGCTCCCAGGGTTCCGCATCAGGACCTTCCTCCTCCGGTTCACTCCAGTGTTGAAAGTAAGGGGGTACGGCGTGGTACGGAGTACCTGTAAGAAATATGTTGCAGGTACGCAGTACCTGACCCACTGTCAATTCTATTTTTATTTTAAGTCTAAATATAATGCATCCACAGCCCGCCCACCCAGCGTTATGATTGTTGAAGCATGACAGGCATCAGCGGCGCAACAGCATGAAGAGCAGGCTCCACAATTGTAAGCACAAGTTGCTCGGCTCTCCCCCAAGCAAGAGCCAACCCACCCCCAGTCATTCCCTGTTTCTCATTCCCTGTCTCCTGATGCCATGCCACCATTGTCATTTAGTCACTCCTCTAGCTTTGTGTGACCACGCCCCCTCATGACACATGGCCACACCCATTTTTGGTGGAGGCTATCAGTACCACCAAGAAAAAAATTCTACTTTCACCACTGGTTCACTCTCACACAGAAAGCTGCCAAAGTGTAAGCTGAGCCGAGAAAGTCAGGCAAACAGAAGAATAGCGGGGATACGGTCACTAGGTCGACCATTAAAGGTCAAATACAGTGAAAAACCCCATGTTGACCTTTTGATTGTCAACCTTCCCCATGTCAACCTAATGGCCCTGTCGATCTTATAATCCTGTAGACCTAACCCCATGTCGACCTTCGGTGATGTTGAAATTCATGCATGCCGACTTTCAGTGGTCGAACTAATGACTGTCAACCTAATATTTGTCTGTCCAATGATCCATACTCGATTATTGCTGACAGGCATCGGCAGGCTGCCTGTCTGTGCTGTAGCACTAACTGTTAGTGCTGACCTACCCATCATTCAATATTTGGTATGCACTAATGGGGGTGGGGCCAGTGGCGTAGCTATGTTTTGGGCGCCCCCCCCCGCCGCCGCCCCGCCAAGCACCCCTACACCCCCGCCCCGCCGCCTATGCAAACCCCCCCTCAATCCCCCACAGCCTTACCTATCGCGCTGGTCCCGGCGGCTCCGTTCTTCTGCTGAGGACCACCAGAAAATGGCCGCCCCCATACAGCAGATAGTTTTAGAGAACTGTGTGCTATATGGGGGTGGCCATTTTGTGGTGGTCCTCAGAAGAAGAACGGAGCGAGATAGGTAAGTCTGCGGGGGATTGGGGGGGGAAGTTTAACTGTAGCACCGCAGCCCCAGGCGCCCCCACATGCACAGCGCCCCCCCCGCGGTGGTGGGGGCTGCAGTGCTATAGTTACGCCGCTGGGTGGGGCTGCTTGCGGCTTACCAACTGCCTGCAGGGAACTTTCACTTTCAATCCACCGATATAGGTGGAATAGTGTCATGTATTTTGACCGGCGCAGGCTGTGGCAGGTAACAGTAACAGTGGCAAGGGAAGGCTAGGAGGAGAGCGCCTCTCAGGGCCGGCGCCTACCTGCTTTGCAGACTGTGCTGAGAGGGTAGCGCCGGCCCTGGGCAATCACTTACAAGGCATGGTTTTGCCTCGTGACTGATTGCTCACGGACCAGAGGACTGGAAATTGAAGGTGACAGATCAGTGATCTAGCTCCACTGGCATAACTAATTATTAATTATGTATGGTGACACTTGCTTTAGATGAGAACAATATTTTTTTCTGATGGGAACAATACACATGAATCTATGAGGGCATAAATCTAGCAACCATATACATGTTGGCACTTGAGCTCTAGTATGCTAGAACACAAACCGGATGCCAGTGCATGCATGTCTAGCGATTATGATGATCAGAAGAGAAATGTTGTTGATTTTGATTTTGAAAGCTGTAGTCCTAAAACAAAGGAGTTGATGATCAAGGAAGAACATATGAGTCAACTTCATCTTAGCTAGCAATAGGACTACAGACTCACCGTGTGGACCAGCTAGCTTCCTGTTGGTCATCATGGTCACACCTTCTGGACTGCACATTCTGGAGCAGATTTATTAAGCTCGTGAAGTGATAAAGTGTCTGGATTTTATCACCGACCAATCAGCTCCTAACTGTGAAGTTACAGGCTTGGTTTGAAAAATGACAGGTAGGAGCTGATTGGCCAGTGATAAAAAACAGACACTTTATTACTTCACTGAGCTTAAAAAATCTACACCTCAATACCTGCATTAGCTGAAGCTGCATGGGCAATCTGAGTGGAATCACCATACTTTTATTGTACCACCATGGCTGTGCAAGAAGTACCAGCTTTTGGGGGGAAGACCCATCGATCCGATCTTCGAAGCAACCATGAATCCACTTGATGGACATGCCTGTAGCTACACATTTTTGGATGTAGTCAAAGTTGTATTCTCTCCAAATCTTACCTGGCTTTGTGGACCTGGGTAATAAATATTTGGTGCCCCAGTGGTGGCAAACAATATTTAGTGTAATAAGAAACTATGATATAAAAAAGTGCAATTTTCTGTATTATTCTATTTTATTAAAAGAAAAAAAAAACTTGTAGTACTAAGTCAGTTCATGCCAAGTTGCATATAGCTTGTAGCTGTATATTGCCTTGGAGTGTGGTTTTGTTCACCAATATTAACAGGACTCTTCGTACACTCAAGGAAACCCTTATGGGGTTTTACACATGTGCAAAGGATTAACCTGATCCCACTCAACGACACATATCTACTACTAATAATTGCCATTCCCTTCAAAATATACTTTTCTTTTTTCCCTGATACTGTGAGAATAGGTTACAGCGTTATGCCTCATTTGGTATCTCGGTAGACACATTCTTGTCTTTAGAACTCACGACCTCTCGTATTTTAATATAAAATGTATGCTTTTGTGTTATGTCCTGGACACGGCGTCCTCTTGTTTGGCATCCGCACAAGCCAGAAAGTGTTTCTAGATTTCTGTTTTGGCTTTTGCAACATTTCAATGAAATCCCCAGACATTTACTCAGAGAGATTTACTTATGTGCTATACAGAAATGTGCCAAAAAATGTCAACTTTATTCTTTTTAATATGTTTTTTTTTTAGAGGGTCGAGGGGGATAAAATAAATAAATATAAACTTCTAAACAGAGTTTTGTAGAAATTTATATATGATGTATATTGTTGTTAGATGAATAATTTTATTGAAGCAGAGGAATAAATCAATGTAATTTTGTCGAAGTGCTTAGTGAGTTGGAAATTAGGTGCCCCAAATCTAACCAGACAACACATGTTCGTCCGAGGTGCTCATGAGACCACACCTATTTTCTGGTAGACTAGCCCACCACAATAAGGGTCTGTCCAGAGAATTCTAACGTAATCACATTCCCATCAGCCTATTGCCCAGTTGCTAAAAGGCATCGGGAAAACTGACCCTCTGCTCTGGACAAACATATAACAGGAAGAAACAGGTGCTGTTAATTAACAGTGATTAAAAACCATCTTAGGAAAATCCGAACTGGATCTAACTAGCGTTGCTGCTGCTCTAAATCCTGGACTGGATCTTCCACATTCACCTCATGTGGACATCCACATTTAGGGGTGGACCCAACAGGTAATGCATGAGTTTCTTTATATAGTGTGGCCTTTCCTACCAACCAATGGAGGAGATATTGCAGAAAAGATAAGAGAGGACAAACTGATTGATTGCAATGCACCATTCATCACAATGAAATAAGAAATGGGGTAAATGCATGAAAGTCATCTAAGGAGTAGTTAAGTCTAAAATGGATAAGTAGCATGTGTCAGGTACATTATATGAAATGATACGTTGAAACTGACTGGTTGCTCTGGGAAGCCTATTTGTTCTTCACTCTTTAGAATGTTTGATACATCTTCCCCATGATTACACAACTGACTTTTCATCCTACTCCTGAAGGCCTTATGGACATCATTAGATGGATCTAAGTTTGGTGTAACTCAGAACTTACATCTTGCTGCTCAACCTCTGTTGCTGAGATTTGTTTTGTTTTGCAAATACATGTGTGGGTATATAGATCAATAATCCTGCATTCAGTATTGCACGAGCAACCCAAACTTTTAAGGTATCCTTTCATTTTTTATTTGTGCTGGTAAGGTACAGGCACTTCCCACCAGAGGTTCATTGTAGCATCACTGTTGACATTGAGAGAAGGAGGGATGTATCTAACCTTCTAAAGAGGACAAGTGGCGGTGTTGCTCCAAATAACCAATACGCTTCTAGCTATCTTTTACCAAGTACATTTTAAATAAACTATACCATAAACTATAGCTAGAAGCTGCTCCTCTGTAGAAGTTTTGATACCCAATTTTACCCAGACTTCGTATATATGTGTTGAGCAGGATACTATCTGCTCCCCATTACGTCTTTTCATTTTTAACAGCTTGCTATTGTGAGTGTTGCATTCTTTCTTTATACGGATACAGTACTGTATATATATTTTTTCATCTACCATCCAGAGACCCGTTATTTGAACTATTAATGTACCTTCTGTGCTTTTAGAACCCCTTTACTAATTGGGATAAAAAAAGTATTTGAAGTACAGATAGAACCATCCTCATCTAGCCCTTTAATAGGATTAAGTGAGCCAGAGCTGTCAGACTTAATCCTCTGCTAATCCTCTGAGGTATTGTTCTATGTATTGTATTGCAGCTGAGAAAAATAGGCCTTGGTGAGTCATGGCTCACCATGGCTATCCAGAGATGGCTAGTTGAAGAAGGCTCCATCTGTAGATCCCACCTTCTGGCCTTGTCATTATATTGTTATGGTTACCATTTGTTTAAATCCCAATTACTTGTCCGGTCATCATGTCACTACTGTCACCAACATTTTATGTCCCAACTTCTGGTCTTTTTGTTGGTCACTATGGTCGAGCACTTCACTTCACAGCAGAGCACTTGCACATTACTGGCTGGTTCCATGGCTTCACAGCCAAGCTGTGTAGCCATCCTCATACTGGCCATGTTTTGGGTCATAGCGTCTGCGCGTGATGTCATGCAGCTGCCGTGGACCTCCCCCCGTGTGGGCTGGATACGTTTGCACTGTCCGGTATTACTCCCACAAAATGCTTGGTCACCGCCCCTCAATGGTCGGTCACTGACCCCATCGCATAATCACTGCCCCACATCACTACTTATACTGTGGTCACAATGCATGCGTAGATCTCCGGAAATCGCAAGATCTGCAGGGCAGACTGAAAGAGCCCCACAATGTGGGTCTTGTCCATTGACATGTTGAATGTGTGATATACAGTAATTGTTGGTGAGGAATGGGAAGGTCATCACGAGTTTTCACTTTTTTTGCCCCGAATGTCGGTACAGTCGACATGGACATCGTCTAAGTGAACCGCCTCCCCTTACATGGTGCCTTGCTGCGCTCTGCACACTATTTTATTCTCCCCCCATGCCAGAGTAGATGGTAGGGCATAAAATACCACCTGTCGGCACATGTCAGTTTGAAAAACACAAAAATTTTCAATGTCGACCTAATGCTTGTGTCAAACTTTTGACCTTGTCGACCTTAGGCATTTCGACATATTTCAGGTGTCGACCCAAGGCCAGATCCCTCTGTGCTAGGCATATTATGCAATACATTTCCAGAGAACACAGTCCCTTGTCTTATACAATGCATGACTTTTCCTCTAAAATGAGTTTTCCGCCTCGTTTTATTAGTAACGCAATGTAAAATCAGCAGCCTACTAATGACATGAAATGTATGCTTTTTATCACAATTAAACATTAAAGTTATTCAATTATTAAATCATAATATTAAAGTATTGAGTAAAATACTTGCTTCTTGGGTATAACTCATTCAAATGAGCTCTTCAGACGTCTGAGTCCTAGACTTAACGTGTGCACCATAATTTAGTGATTATAAACACGACAACGGTCTGAGAAGTAGGAAATGTTGGAAAGGTCAGAGCAGGATTAACCAGTGAGCACGGGCTGAACATACCGGGAAAGGTTTACTAGAACCAGATGCTCCAGGTTATTTAATCTTTGAAATGTTGAATAATGTTTTTATTTTCAAAAAGGAAAAAAAAAAATCTCCTATGTATTTTGTTGCATTTGAATTCCCACCTTTATTTTTTTTTATCTATTTTTTTTAATACAAATTAGATATTGTTAGCACATTTTAGTTAACGGGTGGTACTATATTGATGAATATCTCCCGGCAATAGGAGGGGAGTGGAATGTTTGGACCGATTCAGATTTCACGTTTATCAATAAACTGTCCACAATGTGCGTGCACGACGCTAGCCAGCCATGAACTCCTGCTAGTTTTTCTATTCGGAAGCCGTATGCAAGGTGATTGATAGGAAGAAGTTGTCCGGGGGTGGTGACCGGCTATTTCATGGGAGGACCAAGAAAAATGCTAGGTGTGCCAAAATAACCCTTGGGAATGTCCGGGAAAACACAGGCATTCCCAAGGGTTTTATGAAAGGGTATGTGACGACAGCAACAAACTGGATATGATATGCCTTTATTCATCACAACCGCCGAGTCAGTTTGTGGCCACTCTTAGCTTACCATGACTGGTGGCCAGTGGAAAAAACATTTGATGGGTTTTGGACATATTCACTCAGCCGCAAAGTCTTCGCAAGGTGTACAAATCCATTTGCATGGCATACACAAGAATTCACAAGGCTGGATTTCACTATAGCAGGGTGGGATCTAGCTTATCGCTGGCCGCAGGACATCAGGTCTGAATCGCTCATATTATGCAAATGCAGAAAAGGGGTGTGGCCTCACTGTATGGTATATCTTCAATCCAATCTTAATGAATACAGTTGGGTAATGGATGCAAAACGCCAAAGGTGGCAATCGTGTAGAAGGCATTCTCCTGGACAAACTCCCGCACATACAAAAGCTCACATGCGTCAACTCAGAGACACACCCAGCGCATAAATTAGCATTTGCACCCGGTATAACAATACTATGATCAAGTGTCACGTAGAGGTGAGAAACAATGTCTTGACAGTGTTAATAATAAAAGTGAAAGTCATATTTTTTAATATAAAATGTAATTAAAAACAAAGACAAATACAAACTACAAAAACAAATTAAATTAATTACAAACATCTGTTGTTTTCCACTTTTGAAATCCAATGGGAATCTTATTTCCTGCAGTAGTTCAAATGGAAATGTCAGTTAAATAATACGACAAGATGATTGTGACTTCATCTACCATTGCTGCTAATGGTTTAAATTGTATCAGCAGGAGGGGTCAATCCACTACCAGCCAATCAGGACTTGCTGCTGAGATTCATCATCTTTGCATATAACGCACTAAACCTGTCCGTCTCCATCCGCTTCTCCTGGAAAAAAAGGACACACAAGTCAACAGTGTGAAAAATATTATGGGGCTAAGTGATCCAACCCGCATTACACCCGATGCTTCCCCGGACCCATTCTGCGTATGCGCAGGATGATTCCTGTAATTACAGCGCAGAACATGGAACACCTCTGCCTGATTGACAGGCAGAGGCATTTGCAGGGAGGTTCATCGGTGGCCAACATTTCTGGATATAGGGGTGTGTGCTACCCCCATTTTCTAAGAGTGGCTCGGCCAAGCACTGCACCACAAGATACAGACAGTAGCAGGAGGTGGATGTTCCTGCAGTCAGTAGTAGAGGTTGGGTGTTCCTGAGAATCACCTGCTGCTGGGAATAAGGTGTGAGGCTGAGGGCAGTCATTGATCTCATGCTGCAGGACGATTTTCTTTTTGCGGCAAGGGACAGTAGTGTGTGCTTGTGTGTGTGTGTGGGGAGTGTGTGTGTGTAGGCTGTGTAGCCAGGCATTCTAAGCGGCTCACCAGTTGTTCAAGGATTATAAACATTTTAAAGGCTCATGAGGGAGGAAAGAAATGTTGACTCCGCCTAGTTCAAATTCACCATTATCCATACATGGCAATATGACTCTCATAATTTTGAGCAAGGGGTTCACTCATCCAGAAACTTGGGACATCCCTGACCCATTGTACATGGGTGGGATGTGCTCTGTAAGGGTTAGCAGGCAAATTATGTGTATAATTAAAGTATATTACTGCAGCTCACTCTGTCCGCTCACCTGTTTGTGCTTAGATCATTTATATTGTATACATTATCTTCCATGTTCCATTACTGTATGCTTCAGATCATTGATGTCATTGAACCTCACCTGAATGCTGCCCACATTGTTCTGAGTCTTCCTGTCCGATGATCCAGTGCATAATTTATGACAAGTGATACACTGTATCCACTCAACATACTAGCAATCCATTTGTGGAATGCGGCTTAAACACAGTATAAATGATAATGTAGAATATTATGGGGCATATTTACTAATTATCGGGCCTTATTCCTGTTAATTATATTCTCTTGACGCTTGGTGCAGGTGCAGTTTGCTGACCATGCACACCCCAAGTGGAGAGTGATCGGGAGAGATCATGTTGATCGCCCTACCGGTAACTCTTGGAGTAAGCTACCGGCAGATGATGTTAGCAACCGGTGCACAGCTAAATAATGCATCATGTTCCGGAGCTTGATTAATTTGCCAAGAAACCTATGGGGGCTGGATTTGCAAGCAAAAACCTGGGTATCAGCTGTGGTCCTCTGCACATAGATTTGGGGGATAATTAATATTTACAGCTGCCTGCAAATATTGGGGCAGAAGTATTACGCCTGGTGAAGAGATAAAGTGGAGATAAAGAAGGAGATAATGCACCAGCCAATCAACTTCCAACTGTCATTTTAGAAACATAGCTGATTGGTTGGTGCGTTATCTCCTTCCACTTTATCTCCACTTTATACATTATCTCTTCACCAGGCTTAATACATCTGCCCCACTAAATGATAAATAATGAGGCCCCCATTTTTTATTTGTTGCACTGTGCGTTGTGTGCCTTAGTGATGTCATTAACCTTTCACACTAGCTAAGTAAGTTCTCACACGCATACATTTGGGACTTTTCCTCTCGAACGAGCTGAAGCTAAGATCACAGAGACATCCATTGTGATTTTACATAGAATGTTACTTCAGCCGACCGCAGGTCTGCCCTTTGAAAGAAATTAGCCTTCTCTTGGCAAACGTCTTCCTTCCAGGTCACGATTGAAGTCCTGACGAAGAACAATAAGACATACTTTCAGCGTGAACGCCAGCGTCTGGCAGGTTCCTGTAAATACGACTCTCTTATCCGGAGTCTCCGTCTTAAGTAAACACTGCATGTATAATGTCCATAATAATCTAAAACTAATACTCGTGTTTCCCGACACTGATATGTAATCAGGTGTCTTGCGTGTTATCTGGGAATCTAAAAATGAATTTGCCATTTCCTTAACTCATTCATTCTGGAGAACAGATAAAAGTTTCATATGATCAGTGGGGGAAACACATGTATGTTTAAAACTGAAACCTATTTTGATCCATCAGCTTATTTATTTCAGGATAACGAACATTGATGAGTAAGGGGAAAAGATGTGCTGGTATTTTTTTTTAAATAGGAAACATTTTATGCAGCAGCGGGTTTAGGTTGGGGATAGTTTGGACTATTAGAGAAAAGGTTTCAAAACTTAGAGTTTTGATATTATTAACATTATTAATATTAAGAGGTCCATTTATTAATTATCAGGATTGTTTCCTGTTAATTATAATTTCTTTTGGTGCTTCCTCATCTTTGTGGCCACCACTACACCAGTTACAGTACGTTAGGTACTTTGATACGTTAGGTACTTTCACACCACCCTCCTGTGTCCACGTCACCCTCCTGTGTCCACGTGACCATGTATTACCTTTAGTAAAGTTGTGGCGAGTGAAGCAGAGCAAGTCACTGAGCACAAAGCGTGGCGAGTGAAGCGAGCCCACAAGTGGACGATGATGTGCACATGAGTTCCATAGCGTAAGCAGTGGCCACAAAGATGAGGAAGTACCTTTCATTTCACTGCTATTTGTTGCAATAAGTTAATACTGTAAGTACTAACAATATTAACAAGGACAGCTTCTTTCATCCCCATTATCCGTTGATCAATTAATTTTTTTCTTTTTATTGATTTTTTTTCCTTTTTTCTTTTACTGTATGGGCCGGTACATATTAAATTGATTCATTAATTTGCTGATCATTTTTATTATATATTTATATTTGCATCTATTTTTTATGTCTGTATATGTATTAAATTGTTTAATTGTTTAGTGAAAATTATTGTTATTAATTATTCTTGACTGGTTTTTAATTGTGTCACTTCTAGCGCTGCCTTCACTGTGTTCTGTCAAGTACTGTAAGTGCAGGCTGGTTGCATCCATAGTTGCCGAGAGGGGGTGAAGAGCAGATACTTATTACTGGGCCTGATGGAGGGACCAATCTGGGACCCTGGTCTGCCACACCCACTCCCCTTCCCTCTCTCCCTGGCAGCAGTAAAGCACATGCTGGAGAGTGCTGGACTGCAGAGAGTCTGCTGTTTCTGACCTAGAATTGCCTCTTGCTGAGAGGCTCCACGGCTGCACTTGAGGAGACAGAGTTTTCTGAGGCCATCTCTTACCCTAATACTTCCTCTCTTTGCCTAACTCTAACTGTCCCCTCCTGTAGCCTATCCAAAACCCTCCCCATCATTTAGCCTAACCCTGTCCCTAGTGCCTAACCCTAACCCTCCCCCTAGTGCCTAACCCTCCCCGTAGTGCCTAACCCTGATCGTACCCTCCTGTAGCCTAACCCTAACCCTCCCCCTAGTACCTAACCCTAACCTTACTCTCCTGTAGCCTAACCCTATCCTTCCCCTTATGTAGCCTAACCTTAACCCTAATGCTCATTTAGCCTAACCTTAACCTTACCACCCAGAAGCCTAACCCTATCCATCCCCTAGTGCTTACCTCTAACTATTCCCCATTTGCCTAACCCTAACATTACCCTCCTATAGCCTAACCATAACCCTTCACCTAGTGCCTAACCCTAACCTCCTGTAGCCTAAAACTAACCTCCCTCTCATGTAGCCTAACCCTAACTGTCCTCTAGTGCATAACCACAACTCTAACTGTCCACTCCCATAGAATAACCCTTCCCCTCATGTAGCCTAACCCTAACCTTACTATCCAATAGCCTAACCGTAGCCATCCCCTAGTGCCTACCTCTAATTATTCCCAGTTTGCCTAACCTTAACATTACCCTCCTGTAGCTTAACCCTAATCCTCCTACTAGTGCCTAACCCTAACTTTAACCTCCTGTAGCCTAACCCTAGTGCCTAACCCTAACCTTAACCTCCTGTACCTTAACCCTAACCTTTCCCTCCTGTAGTTTAAACCTCCCCCTCCTGCCTAACCCTAACATTCCACTTATTGCCTAATCTTACCCTCCTCTAGCCTAACCCCTAACCTTCCCCTAGTGCCTAACCCTACCCTCCCCTAGTGCCTAACCCTAAGCCGAACCTCTCCATAACCTACTCCACAATAACTCCATAACCTAAAAAAGTTGAAGCACACGGGATGACCATTTTCATGCTCAATATGTCGAGCTTGTGTACCTGGCAACATTAATCACTGTCAATCCTTCATCTGACAACCTTTTGTCAACTTTTTATTGATGTTCACGACCATTCATCTGTCAACATTGACATAGTTCTTCTTTCAACCGGATACCATCTGGGTACGTGACCGCAGCTGCGGTGACATAGCGTACAACTCTGAATAAGGACCTATGTTGGCTATTTCTAAACTATCATAATTATTGAATTAATTATCCTAATAATAATAATAATAATAATAATAATAATAATAATAACAACAACAACAACAACAACAACAACAGCATTAACAGTAACAAGACAGCGGCCAAAAATATAGACTACAGTCTCTAGTTGTGACGGGGATCCAGCAAACTAACTCTTTTACAATATCCAATATGGTTGTTGCGGTTGTGAATTCCTTTAGGTGCTACCTGCTAATAAATTGGCCCAGCCATTGTTATTAGTAAAGATTGAATTTGTTTACACTTTGCTCTATCTCTCCTGCTGCCAGCACGGTTTGGATTATTTTTGGAATGAGCACAATTTTGTTTTTCTTTTCATTCCAAGCACATCCGCAGTGAGCAGATTTAAAATGAAAATATGTTGTTTATCCTAGTTCAATAAACAACAATGGCTTCTTTTGTCAAAAGTGTTGTGTTATGACATACTTTTAATTGACTCTTGAGCGAGATCCTATAGGGAAATCATGAATTTGATAAACACACACTTATGCCATTAGAGCATAAACTCCGTATGGCCTAAAATATATTAGACATTATCCTACTGAATAAACATGGGCATATTTGTTGCCACTTTAAACAAAACACAAAAGAAGTCAACATATTCCATTGTGAAATGCTAAAATATGGCACACTGTATCTCAGTTCTGTTTTTCTTATTACCTAAGCCGTCTAGTGGTTTATGACTTTGCCTCAGTTGTAACATGAAAACTCTTTAAGCGTTAAACTAACAAATAATGATCTGGAATCAGCAATTGCCAAAAATCAGGCCACAACTTTATTAACTGGAAGAGCAAAAAGGAGTCTCCAAATACACGATTCATCAAAACAAGGGAATGGTTTAACAAGGGTGCGGTATAAAGTGTTCTGTCAGAATTTCAACACTGCTGGTTTAGCCTAACCCTAACCTTAAATGCACCCTTATTCTAATTGTAGGCTTAGCCCTAACACTAATTGCAGTCAAACAATAATTGGAGCCTATGCCTAACCCTAAGTACTTTTCGTTGACTTCAGCTCGCCTTCCACAGTATCATTCCTGATCTTCTGCATTCAAAAATGTGCAGCTTACATATCCCAGAATGGCTATGCTCATGGGTGACGAACTTCCTAATGGACAGGGTACATAGAGTCAAGGCAGGGGAAATCATCTCAGAGGCCAGGAGAACCAGCACGGGCACTCCGTAGGGGTGCATTCTTTCTCCCTTTCTCTTCTCTTTCTACACCAATGGATGCACCTCGGTGGACACCTCTGTGAAGCTCCTCAAATTCGCAGGTGACACCACGCTCATACAGTAGGCCTTATCACAGAGGACGACGAGTCTGACTACAGGACGGAAGTCAAGCGGCTGACCTCCTGGTGCAAACTGCTAAACAAAAACAAAACAAAATGGTTGAGATGATCGTTAATTTTAGAAAGTTCCCACACTCTCTCCTCCCACTCATTATTGAGGACAGCATAGTAACTACGGTCAAATCCTTTAGATTCTTGGGCTCCACGATCGCCATGGACCTAAAATGGGAACCTAATATCAGGAGTATAGCAGGGAAGGCCCAGCAGAAGCTCTAATTTCTACGCCAACTAAGGAACCTTGCACATGACCTGTTCTGAAGGCTACCATCTGGAAGATGGTACAGACTAAAGTAGCCCATACACGCTGCGATGCCGGGCTGTCCGTTCTGTGCTTTGCTTTGCACATACTTTTTGTACTTAGGTTTCATCAAATTGCATCGCATTGCATGCACAACGGATGCACATGCAATGCAATGCAATGTAATCCGTGCTATTGAAGCCCACAATGCGCGCCCGCATCGGGATGTGTATGGGCTGCTTGAGGCCTAAAAGGATGACTAGACGCAGAAACATTTTTTTCCCCAGGTGGCCATCCTAGTCAATTCCTCACTAGCATAGCCCTCACTCGAAAGTAATCGGAAACAGATTCCTGTGTATTATGCACCTTGCACTGATACACCTGGCAGTAAACTGATACTGATTCTGATTAATTGCAGCCTAGCCCTAACCATATTTGCAAGACAAAGAAAAACCCCTAGGATAGGGGAAATAAAGGTGTTTACCCCTATCCTAGGGGGTTTTCTTTGTCTTGTATATTGTTTAGTGTGAGTCTCGTCTGCTGCAGCTGATTTTTAGATATATTGATTTAATTATACTACCAAGCGCCAGGCATTGTAGCCCGGAGAGGTTTTATATAAACCCACTCCGGACTATAAATCCACGTATACTAACCATATTTGCAGCCTAGCCCTAACCATAATTGCAGCCAAACTCTAATTGCATCTAAACCCTAAACCTAATTGCAGCATAACCATTATTTTAGCCTAACCGTAACTGTTGCTTAATCCTACATCAAAACACCAAATTACACCAAAACCCCAATCCTAGAGATTGTAAATTTGCCAGCAGGGCCCACATATTGACTGTCTGTAAATACCCAGATTGTTGTATAACTGTCCCCTATTGTAAAGGTCAATGGAATATGCTGCACTATATAAGAAACTGTTAATAAATAAATATACCCTAGTTGCAACATAGCCCTCCACTACATACAGTATAAATCTAACCCTAATTGCAGCCTAGTCCTAATAACATAATCTAATGACAGCATAACTCTAATCACTGACCTAATACTACCCTAACTGTAACCTAACCCTAACCCTAATTGAAGCCTTACCCTACCCTTAGTACATCCTAATCAGCGGCAGTTCATACCCCTACCCATGCCGGAGAGAGCAAGCACTGTTCATCCGGGTTCCACAAGCTGGGCAATGGAGCCAATAGACATCAGGTCTGGCACTTGTGCACAAGTTGTGGATTGTCTGGCCATGCGCGAAACCCCAGCTTCTATAGACTGCATTTGCCACAGCCCATAGTAACTGGAAAGGGCTGATGATCAGACAGGGAGTGGCTTCCTACAGGAAACACTTCCCAAAGGGACTGCCTATCCTGTGGGTGACTGGCAGGTACAGTAGGACTTCCAATAGGAAGCCACAACCTGCACATTGAAGCTACTGAGTCAGTGGCACACGGTGAAATACCCCATGTCAACCTTTGACTGTCAACCTAATGCTTGTGTCAACCTAAAGACACGTCGGCCTACGCCCATGTAGACCTTCTCATGTGTCCCTCAAAGGGGTAGTGCCCTAAAACCAGGCATGCTGAAGCACACTGCAAATAATTTCAGTAGCCCATTAGCCATTTTTACAACAGCTTTCATTTACACCTAGGGGTACGTGTGAGTTTTTAGACGTGAAAGAGATTACCCATATCATCCAATTACATTCTAGCTATAATCCTCTAGAACATGGGTCCTCAAACTGCGGCCCTCCAGATGTTGTGAAACTACAAATCCCATCATGCCTTGCCACAGTTTTGCTATAAGGGAGTGTTAAAACTGTGGCAAGGCATGCTGGGATTTGTATTTTCACGACATCTGGAGGGCCGCAGTTTGAGGACCCATGCTCTAGAAGGTGCTAGAAAATGATAAGTACAATCTGATTGGTTGTTATGGACAACAATTCTCACTTGAGTAAATTTACCCCCCTATTATCGCAACCTCAAACCTTCAAAGTCTTAGTAATTAAGAATGACTTGGTAAGTCATGCAATTTAGAGCAATTCGAGATGCCAGCAACATGGAAGCTCTCCAATTGTGCCGGTTAGAACAACCCAACAAATTACATATAACAACATGTCGGCTTCAAAACTGTCGGGCAGTCAAACAGTCAAGATTTTGACATCAGTATACTGGGTATATTTCCTATCTGGGCGCCCAGGTTTTCTACGTACGGCACCGTAATGAAATCGGATCGCATCGCATCGTACACATACACGATATTGAACGATGCGATGCGATGCGATGCGATCCGATTCGATTTCCCATAGGAAACAATGTTAAATGGCTCAATTTAGCCAAATTATCATAGGAACAATAGTAAATGGGCCAAAAACACCCCTGAACATTGAAATGTCCCCCCAAAAGTAGTTGACGCCACCCCGCCATCAACGTGAACCCGAAGCGTGGCGAGCGCAGCGAGCCCGCGAGGGGCGGCGGTACGCGTCCTCCGACCTTTTCATGCCCTACTATCCACTAGGGCGTGGAGTGAGAATAGAATAGTGTGGCGAGCGCAGCGAGCCACCGAGCCCGAAGCGTGGCGAGCGCAGCGAGCCCCGCGAGGGGACGCGGATACCTTCACAGTTATACGCGTCCCCTCGCGGGCTTCCCAGGTGTCCATGGCGACGCGGACACCTGGGAAGCCCGCAAAGGGACGCGTTTACCTGTGAAGGTATCCGCGTCCCCTCGCGGGGCTCGCTGCGCTCGCCACGCTTCGGGCTCGGTGGCTCGCTGCGCTCGCCACACTATTCTATTCTCACTCCACGCCCTAGTGGATAGTAGGGCATGAAAAGGTCGGAGGACGCGTACCGCCGCCCCTCGCGGGCTCGCTGCGCTCGCCACGCTTCGGGTTCACGTTGATGGCGGGGTGGCGTCAACTACTTTTGGGGGGACATTTCAATGTTCAGGGGTGTTTTTGGCCCATTTACTATTGTTCCTATGATAATTTGGCTAAATTGAGCCATTTAACATTGTTTCCTATGGGAAATCGAATCGGATCGCATCGCATCGCATCGCATCGTTCAATATCGTGTATGTGTACGATGCGATGCGATCAGATTTCTCTACGGAGAATAGCATGGTGCGCAATTAACTTAGTGGGCGCCGAGATAGGAAACAAGTACCGTATACTGACCATTGGAATCCCAACCGTCGGCCAGTCATCCGGCACCCAATATTTTGAACAATATCATTCATTTTGGCCCTTCTGAACGATATTGTTCAAAAAATTGTCCAGTTTCTATGCAATGAACGATAAACGATGATTGTTCAGGTTGTTAATGAGGGTTTCTGTCGTCTGTACATGCAGCTTAATTTTGGCTATGTTGTTTAAAAAAGCTGCATATTACTAGACTAGCTAGCAAGAATTTGGTTCTATTTTGAATATTAAACCTAACAGAATGTATAATGCTGGTTTTGAACATTATATCTATCTATTTAGTTTACAGTATATTTTGGATCTTTAAAGTTGATTTTCTCATACTAGTTTTTATTTTCCATATGCACATTCTCAAATTCTTTTGGCAAAACAAATTCACTGTTATGTTTTCTTTGTGTTTTAAATACTGTAGTTCATTCATTTAAAAGTTCATGAATTGCCCCAAATCCATTCTCCAAATCAGAATATGACAACATGCTGAACTATTGTTACAAAGATTTAGACCTCATTAAATCTACCAGGCTTTCAAAACTAAATACAGGAAGGAACACATTAATTATTACTTAATGCAACATTAATATGTCAGCACACAGAACGAGCAAACTATATCTATTATATTTATATATATATATATATATATATATATATATATATATATATATATTTATTTATTTATTTTTCTTAGATAATATATAGCCTTTGTTTAGGATAAGTGCAGGAATAAAGACGTGACCTCATCAAAGTCAATACGTAAAGACTGAGAAATTTCTGATTAAAATTCTTTGCAGGCAGCGAGCATATGACCCGAAGCTCTTGTGATCAATATTTCTACACATCAACTAAATCACTTATACAGTATTATTAAAGTACCTTCAACCTCACTGTAATATACTCATTCGAGGGCAATGCGGTGGCAATATGGGGAGGGGTCAAACATGTAACACCATAATATAGAAGCGTTATTGTCATGAGACCCTACCTGATATACGAGAGGGCTTTTTCAAGAACATGGTGAAAGGTATTAAAAGCAAGCCTCGTGGCAATTACAATGGATTTACAGTACATTGCTAAACAGTTTCCTGATTGTATTATTTTTACTTTTATATCTGCAATTACGAAACCTACACCCACTACTTAAGACAGATGGAGATATATCTTGGCCGTTCAAGCACAGTTTGCAAAGTGGGTCTGCAGAGAACATAGCGCCTGCATATCGTTTTACATATTATCAGCCAATTTGCATAGCATTTTACATTCTGCCTAGACCTCCTTGTGCTGCTTGTAAGCTGTGAAAATGTCTAACTACCACATAATTTATAGACTTAGAGTAAAGGGTGTGTCCCTTGATAGAATGGTGAGAACATGTCATAGACAGTACATGAGCAAATGTTACTTCTTCAAACTATAATCATTATCCCCTCATGTTCAAGTTGTTCCCTGATGACTCCTGTTCCTTTTATCCAAATATTGATTTCATTGGATTAGAAAAGGCGCTCGCTCAGGCTAGTTATCTGAGCTGCAATCCATCAATCAAGCACCTGCAGCTTTCATCGTAGTCCAACCCCCTTTCATAACAAAAGACGAAGCAACAAAGAACGGCCATCTTAGTGCTCATCGATGTCATCGGTCCCTGTGAGTCTACGGATCCCACGGGTGCCAAGTTTGCTGACAGTCTGATTTTTTTTCCCAATCGAAGGAAAATTGCTTATTTCCCCCAAGTTTAGCCTCTTGGCGCAGCCCATGTAAACAGGATGAGTGGAATTAGGTGCCTACAACCAGTGATGACTGCAGAGGAGGGGCTGCGGCACAGTTAAAAATTCAAATAGGTCCGTTTGGAATAGCAGTTGGTGGCAGTTTGTGTTGCTCCCCTTTTTGAATTTTGAACTGTGGCACAGCCCCTTTTAGACTGGCATTGGCCCTTATTCTGATCGGTGCGGATATTCCCACATTCTTACGGAGCGGTCCGCACGCCACGGTGTTCTGCCGCGTGCGGGCATCGTCCGTAGAAACGCCCACGTGTCCTCCGCATTCGGACGGACTCACTCTTTAAGAACAGGGCGTGTTTACGGACGACATACAAACCATGCGTATGCGGGAGAAACACTCCGATTCTGCACGGTATTACAGAGTATTACAGGGTATGCTCGGGAATACCGCATCTGAACGGGAGCCAAGCGGTGCTACCGCCCGTAAGCGGAGTATTTACGCCAAACAACCCACTATTATGTATCTTCTGCAATACATCACATGACCCACTTATTCAATTACCTATCCTCATAAAAAACTGCTTATTTTGAATTGGAATCAATTAGATGCCAATATATCCTTACAAGCATGCCTAACACATGCATTGCACACATTAACCCTTACAGCAATTGAAGTGCAATGGTTTCAATTAAAGCACTGACAAGCGTCCTATTAGTGAGTAATGAGTAAAGGAGTCGATTGTATTGGGTTCAGGTGTTAATGCTTGTAGTCATTAGGCGGTCCGTTCGCCTCCCGCAGGAACGAGTGGTGTCCGCAAAGCAATAGTGGCCTTTTGGACACCGCACATTTCTTCCCTTTTTGTTCGCGTGCATTCGGAGTGCTATCCGAATGTACGCCCCCCAACATAAGTGTACTCCCCCGTGTCCGCCCATGTTTCCGCCCCGTTTTGCCCACTTTGAAACTACGCCCATGTGTCATTCCGCATGACGCCCATAATACGCCCATATTTCCCGAATGATTGCGGTGACCAGTTTTGTACGGGATTTGCCCGAACAGGTACGGAGTCAAGGCGTGGCACATGCGCGTAGCGTTCTCCACGCATGCGCAGATGCCGTAAAGACGCGATCCGAAAGTATGCGGTAAAGTACGCGTCAATCAGAATAAGGGCCATTAAGAGATGAAGTTTCCTGGTTTGGACATGGATACTCTGCCAGGCCAGGAGATAAAGAAAGGAACAGGTGGGACACTGTGACTTATCAGTGCCTGACATACATGGGGTTGTCTGGAACTCTTGCAGTTGGGTCACTAGCAGACTCCCTTTCAATGGTCATGGTCTCTCTTATAGATTTGACAGATGGTACTAGAGCAGGTGAGGCATTACCAGCAATTGGCATCTGTGCTCATCATACACAGTCCCTTCAGCTTCTACAACATAGCTTTTAGGCACATTGCAAGGACATGGCAACAGTGCTATCTTATCAGACTACACAGGCATCAGGTGTTGCAGAGTTTGCCCAGGGTACAAATCACTCAGAGATTGACCTACAGTGTTGCCTGGAATGTGCCATGGTGCCTAGTGCCAAGAACACATCTGAGTCATCTTTTGAACAATGCTTAGCGAAGCAAACTGTACTTCTGTCAGCCCATCTGACTGTGGGTATTGAGGGCTCCTGGTTTTGTGGGGTGATGTTCCATTGAGAGCTGAAGATCTTGAATTCAGTATTAATGAACTTACAAAGCATTTGTTGTGGTTTACTGTCTACTTAGAAGTGTCTGTATAGCTTATTGGTGGCTGAGATGCATGTAATGATGTAATGCTGAGTAAGCAGTTCACTTCAAAATAGTCTTGTGTGTGGCGCACTCGGAGAGGAAGATAAATTGATTACACGTAAAAATTAACTTTTAATGTTTTAATTATTAAAATGGCGACATATAAAACACAACATACATGGGTGAAAATTGGGGGTAAGAATAAAAAAGGAAAAAACTAGAGGTTTTTCCTGCTTAGTGGACCCCTTAATCCCTTAATTCCTGTGATTGATCGGAGTGTGGCACATTAAATACCTGTGTTATTATTAAATAAGACTCTCTATGGAGTAGGTATGTTGTGCACTGATTACTCCTGAAAAATATATATTCTAGGGATCCCCTTGTAACAAGATCTCATATGCTTTATTATTCTGCGTCTCACCAAAAAATCTCCTGGTGTGTATCCTGAGTATTTGAGCGCTAGGTGAGTATTGCCCCTGTGGGTTTCTGGGCTGATAATGAATATTGTTACGGTGGGTATATTTGGCGATATGCCCCTATAGGCGTAACACACCGAGTGATTCCTATAGATAGGAGGTAGAGTCGGCCTGGTACACCTGTGGGTCAAAGTGGCATAATATATTGATACACTCGGGAGCCGGGATCTGTGTGTACTGTCACCCGCTACCCTGAGTCAATGTATCTGTGACGCCGTGCTCAGCGTGTTTGAGATTGCCTGGTGTGTGTTAACTCAATTTCATAAGAAAAATTGCCTGGGTAGTAACTCAATTGGCAATTTGTAAGCGATCTAGAGTTGAGTATACAACAATATGAATCAGAGCGGTACTGATGTATCGTGCGGTAAGGTAAGATAGATGTTAATGTAATCAGATACCAAACATTGCTTATAGATTAGAGAGCCGGGATCTGTACATACTGTCCCTTGCAACTCTCAACAGGTACGTACACACCGTCGTGTCTGACGTATCTTAGGCTGGAGTTGCCTGGTGTGTATCCACTTTTGTGGGTGGGATTGCTTCAATTATACAATTTAGTAAATGGCAAACCTTTATGTAGGTAAGTATTAATTGGTATCTCACCACTGTGGATAAGCAATATTGGGTTGGTATAGAATATATACTGTCTGTGACCTTATTTAACCAGTAGCAGCCTGGACCGTTTGAAATCCTGTCCAAAGGACAGTAATTAAATGGTGTGTTGCCAGCTCAAATCGCTTGGTGTGTGTTCGCTTGGCAATACCTCAATTTATTGATGGATATATGTGATCACTTCAAAAATGTAGCAATTCAACCGATTTATAGGTATATGTGACCACGTCAAATGGAAAGTTTATACATATGTAGTATACACGTAAATATTTTAATGTGTGAATAAACTTTTCACAGGCTCATTTATACTCATTATTAGGATTAATATCCAGGAAGATTCGGTGCATATGCAAAGTGACAGAGTCAGGAGGGAGAGACGCCGCAGTCAGGTCGTCACACCGCGACCTTCCCTGCCAGCGTTCCCCTCTGATCAATGCGGACGCTACTAGGTAGCGCAGAGAGTGAGTGTGCTGCAAGGGATCAGGCAAATTTCAAGACCTTGACGCCAGTAGCAAAACATTTCGCCAGACACCACCAAGGCAACACAAAAGGCTTGAGAGTGTATGGCATGACCAAAGTGGAAATGGGGATAAGGAGGGTAGATTGGGATAGAGAACTCCTCAAACAGGAGACGCGATTGATATTCCTTATGAACACCATGTCTCCTAATGGCTTAAACGAAGAGAACAATTACTCAGTGTATCTGTGAGATTCAAAATGGGTATACAAACCATACAGAATTACTATCCAACTTTGTATTTAAAATCTGCCCTCCATCTCCCACCATATATCTTTAATATCTACCGGGATGGGATTACTGCTTCATCTATTCAGAGGACTGAGATACGGGCATCAACCCCCCACATCTCAATATCTTCTCCTCCCTGTCCCATCACATAATTACTACACCCTACAAAGAGGGAATATTGCTTCAAGAACAGAGAGGACCCACACCAGATATGGGCATTAATTCCCCACAGATCATCTATTACCTCCCGCGGAAAACCCAATAGACCATCTCAAATAACAAAAGGTTACCGCCACCAGTTTATGTTATCATCAACCCTACACCACTATCACTTTATATCCTCAAATATTCTCCCCCTAATCCCAGTTTGTCACGAGTGATAATCTTTGTCGTTTGATTTGTCTTTTCTCACCTCTTTTATTCCCTTTTTTATAACTGAATTATTATACTTCACTCTTATTTATATTTATTATTGTCTCAGGATCATTAAATGTATCTATACCCACCCATTTATCAAATATCATTCACATACGGTTCACCTAATATTTCACCTTCATCTCTGTGCATATTTCACGCACATCACAATATATGACAAGGACCTTATATCAGCCTTGTCATGACACGCCATAAGAGTCCACTGCACAATTAGAATATCACAATTTCCTAGCATCACACTCACGGGAAACCTTGGACCCCCTTTTCTAAGTATTCCTTAGCATCACACCCACGAAATTCTTGGACCCCTTCCATTATGAATTCTAATACAGTATAACTGTATAAAAAAAATTTAAATTTTTTTTTATTATTATTATACATTTTTTTATTAAATATTTATTATTTATTAAAGAAGTTTTCCGGTACCTATGAACTATTATAAGGGACCTGAAAATGAAGCATGAGTATTATTACATATACACATACTCTATTCCCATTGTTAAACTTATATTATACTATATATTAATTGGTCATCTCCATCTCTCCAGCTTAGTATGAATGACAGCTAATATAGTCATTCTTCTTCTTCTCTCTTTTCTCCTTTTATGTCATTTGCGTATTACCGCAAATTACGATACCCACAAACTATGTCTGCCACTGAGAACAACATAATGCTGAACGAGTACCCTGATATAAAAACAAAGTGCTAGTGCTAGCAACACACAAACAAAGATAATGTCACTGTCTAAGACTAATTTCTACTGAGACACTCCCACACCTGAACTCATGAATATTCATGGGCAGGCAGGTACTTAAAGGACTTCCGGGCACATACCTGGTTGGTCCTGATGAAGCTGCCCGGCGATACGCGCGTCGACCCACACACTTAGTGTGTAAAAATCCCCCTTATCCCTTCCCCTTGTAATATGAAAAGTATTTTTGATCTGTGAGGTGCGCTAATAAGAAGTAACGCTAGAGATAGTGTCGAGCGGGAGACCAGCTCTAAGCTCCCTGCTGCACGGCAGCCAGCCACACGCTGTCAAAGGAAGCCGGCACACTCACTCTCTGCGCTACCTAGTAGCGTCCGCATTGATCAGAGGGGAACGCTGGCAGGGAAGGTCGCGGTGTGACGACCTGACTGCGGCGTCTCTCCCTCCTGACTCTGTCACTTTGCATATGCACCGAATCTTCCTGGATATTAATCCTAATAATGAGTATAAATGAGCCTGTGAAAAGTTTATTCACACATTAAAATATTTACGTGTATACTACATATGTATAAACTTTCCATTTGACGTGGTCACATATACCTATAAATCGGTTGAATTGCTACATTTTTGAAGTGATCACATATATCCATCAATAAATTGAGGTATTGCCAAGCGAACACACACCAAGCGATTTGAGCTGGCAACACACCATTTAATTACTGTCCTTTGGACAGGATTTCAAACGGTCCAGGCTGCTACTGGTTAAATAAGGTCACAGACAGTATATATTCTATACCAACCCAATATTGCTTATCCACAGTGGTGAGATACCAATTAATACTTACCTACATAAAGGTTTGCCATTTACTAAATTGTATAATTGAAGCAATCCCACCCACAAAAGTGGATACACACCAGGCAACTCCAGCCTAAGATACGTCAGACACGACGGTGTGTACGTACCTGTTGAGAGTTGCAAGGGACAGTATGTACAGATCCCGGCTCTCTAATCTATAAGCAATGTTTGGTATCTGATTACATTAACATCTATCTTACCTTACCGCACGATACATCAGTACCGCTCTGATTCATATTGTTGTATACTCAACTCTAGATCGCTTACAAATTGCCAATTGAGTTACTACCCAGGCAATTTTTCTTATGAAATTGAGTTAACACACACCAGGCAATCTCAAACACGCTGAGCACGGCGTCACAGATACATTGACTCAGGGTAGCGGGTGACAGTACACACAGATCCCGGCTCCCGAGTGTATCAATATATTATGCCACTTTGACCCACAGGTGTACCAGGCCGACTCTACCTCCTATCTATAGGAATCACTCGGTGTGTTACGCCTATAGGGGCATATCGCCAAATATACCCACCGTAACAATATTCATTATCAGCCCAGAAACCCACAGGGGCAATACTCACCTAGCGCTCAAATACTCAGGATACACACCAGGAGATTTTTTGGTGAGACGCAGAATAATAAAGCATATGAGATCTTGTTACAAGGGGATCCCTAGAATATATATTTTTCAGGAGTAATCAGTGCACAACATACCTACTCCATAGAGAGTCTTATTTAATAATAACACAGGTATTTAATGTGCCACACTCCGATCAATCACAGGAATTAAGGGATTAAGGGGTCCACTAAGCAGGAAAAACCTCTAGTTTTTTCCTTTTTTATTCTTACCCCCAATTTTCACCCATGTATGTTGTGTTTTATATGTCGCCATTTTAATAATTAAAACATTAAAAGTTAATTTTTACGTGTAATCAATTTATCTTCCTCTCCGAGTGCGCCACACACAAGACAGTCTTTTCTTTCCTTTAAATATATGTCCTATTCCTGTCTCAGTGGCAGCACACCCCACTACTATCTGAGTGTATATTTAATAAAGGGGTTTGCAACACATAGAACCATCTTCACCTGTGCGATTGGAAAAAAGCTCTTCTCTGTGTTCACTTCAAAATAGCAAGATTCCACCAATCCAGGGTGCTGTTCCTCGTCTGATCAAAAATGTCAGCTGCAACAATTGACCAGGGGAAATTAGGAACTTTACAATGAGATGTTCCTTGACATGATGAGCATAAAGGGCATTGAAAGGAGCTCAAGGTGCAATAAAAAGCAAGACACCAGAGATACGGCAAAACACATCTTTTCTGTCCAGTTGCATAACTAACACGGCCACCAGAGAGCGCTTCGGGGCAGAACCTGGGTGTCATGATGGCGGTTCTGCCAAACATGTTATACATACATCTACACATGTGCTGGGTGGTAATGCGGAATCTCCTTTTCCGCTATGCCTGGATACAACACAAAGCTACTTTCTGTATACAATTGTAGGCACGGTGTGGATTATAAGATAGACGTCTGAGAAGTCAGTAGGTTGGACCCAAAATGTTGACATTCAATAGGTCAACCATGTGAAAAGGTCAACTGGGTCAAAAGGTCAACATGGGAAAGGTAGCCACAACAAAATGAGTTTTTTTGGTGTTAATATTGACAACTGTCGACATGTACCCCCAATTAGCGTAAAACATGGCTTGCTTCACTTGCCATGCTTTGGGCTCGGTGCCTCGCTACGCTACTGTATTCTCCCTCTATGCCAATATGGATGGGAAAGTAAGAACAAGCTGGTTTAAAAAAACAGAAATCACGATAAAATATCGACCTTGTCATGTGTCTACCTTCTTCATGTCGACATTTTGACCACATTGACATTTTCACCCTGTTGACCTATTGCATGTCGACTGTTTGGGCTAGACCTATTGACGTTCTGTCTAGACACTGTGACAAATTTACTAAGATGGGAGTTCTGTTTCTCATGGGATGTTCAGTGGCGTAACTACTGTAAGGTAGCCCCAGCTGCCGCTTGGGGGAGCAAGCGGCAGGGAGGTCTGTGTGGGCGCTGGCACCGGCTCGATGCACTGACATGCTGCTTCCTTCCGCTGCCCACTGGCTGAGCACCGGAGGCGAATCAGCTGCAGCGCGGGTGCGACCATGGCAGTGAGACGGCAAATCCCCCACTGATTGATTCAATTGACTGTATACAGAGCCGGCTATTGGCTACTGTGTACAGGATGGGTGGGCAGATGGGTGTGCTAGGGTGGCCTGGGATGCGTCGGAGCCATGGGAAGCAGCAGTGTCTGCTGGTCTCTCCTCCTCTGTCCTGCTTCAGCTTCTCCATTATGCGTGTGACGGCAGCGGTACGCGTCCTACGACCTTTTCATACCCCCACTATCCACGTCGGCGTGGAGTTGAGAATAGAAAGTGTGGCGAGCGCAGCGAGCCACCGAGCCTGAAGCGTGGCGAGCGGACACGGATACCTGTGAAGCCTGCGAGATACGGATACCTGTGAAGCCCGCGAGATACGGATACCTCACCACGCTTCGGGCTCGGTGGCTCGCTGCGCTCGCCACACTTTCTATTCTCAACTCCACGCCGACGTGGATAGTGGGGGTATGAAAAGGTCTTAGGACGCGTACCGCTGCCCCCTCGCGGGGTCGCTGCACTCGCCACGCTTCGGGTTAGCGTTGATAGTGGGGGTGGTACAGTGTGAAAAATTACATTTGGGGTGCATTTTACATGATTTCAACTCATGTCCATAATTTCTGTGAAAAATGACATTGCATCGCATCAGATCGCATGCGATCTGATGCGATGCGATCGCATGCGATTTTTACCAAAAATGCCTAAAACCACGGGAAAATTGCATCACATGCCATCGCATGCCACTACATATGGCATGCAATGGCATGCGATGGGAGCCGTGAAAGTACAAAAGTACCATAAGTTCTTTTTTAAAGTTTTTTTTGAGTGCCTTTTTTCTAAATAATCAACACCCTGATGAAAAATGTTTAATTACATTTGAAACGTTGGTACACCTATTTGGTTTCCGAGTTCTTCTTTACTGGAGTGCCACCCAAACGCACCTGGATACATAGGAGTCATTTTTCTCCCGGGAGGGCACCCAGTCCTTTACCTGTGATCACAAGAGTGCTGCCCCCCCCCCCCCCACCTTGTTATATATATATATATATATATATATATATATATATATATATATATATATATATACTGTATATATATATATATATATATATATATATATTTTTTTTTTTTAATCTATATATCAATCTATTTTTAAATAGCTCCATCCCCCAGGCCCAGAATTCCTGAACCTATTTTTCCAGAAAATTGTTCTGTTTTGCACAGACAAGCTCACATACACCCAACATTCATATAAGGGATGCAGATATTCTCTGACAAAACCAAAGGAAAAAAGAAATGCAGCATGAAAATATAGCAAAGTTCTGCCACCATAATCTTCTGACCTTCTCCTTCATTAATTCATTGAATCAGATCCTGCTACCTCCTCAGGCTATTCACTGTCTCCAGAACATATGTTCTAAGCCCTCTCTATTCTAGTAGACTATTTGCCATTGTTCCATGTGGACTCATAACCGGGATAAATTACAATTTAACTAGTCGCTATCGAAATCAAATACAAATCAGGTGACATTAATGTATGTCTATCCTTGAGTGTAGGCTAATATCAGTCACAATGACATTTTGTGTAAATGTAGATTTTGTGTAAAAGATTTAAATTTGGAAACAAATACATATATAATAGGAACATTAAATATACATATTTATGGTGCCAAAGGGTTGGTTTGATCATTAGATTTATTCATATGAAATGTATTATTTTTTAATTTGACACTCTTTTAAAACAGATAAGCTTAAATACATATCATCTAAAAACATATTTAGTTAATGGTTTTTATAGGTGCATAACTAAGCTACAAGATGTCGGACTGGAGCATGAAGAGCCCACCAGGAAATGAAGTGGTGGGAGACAGCAACCAAAGAACGTCTCCGTTTGGCAGTCCACAGCTCCGGGACCACCGTTGATGGTCTACTTTTTGCACATGTGCAGACCCCTTACTGCATTTGTGTAGTAAGGATCCTGCATCGCAGAACACACTATAGACTGCGAGTGATAAACAGCTGCTGTTTGTGGGCAGGAAGTGGGAGGCTACGGCTACCATTTCTTAAATTGGAGTTACAGTAGGTCGCCTCTGTTTTGGGGGAATGACGGGTCCAGGATTTCTATCAGAATGTGGAGATTTCCTTTTCTCTTTGTAGGGATTGCAGTGATGGTGGGCCCCCGAGGTAGGGGGCCCATTGCGGATTTTTCCTGTACTTATGTGAGCCAGTACACCCCTGGCAACCCCTATTCAGTATTGTTTTATGAAAAAAAGTGTATGTTTTCCCAGACACTCCCATCATTTTCCTGGGTACGCCTGCATTTTTCTTAGCACTCACACTAATTCTGGTTCCTTCCCTTGGATGCAAATTTGCATCCTTGCGAGTTAACCAGATCCCGCCTTGTGAATGGTGGTACGTCGGACCACCATTTGCAAGGCGTGTTCCTTCGTACTGGCTGTGAATCACCCATGAAATGCTGGGCATTCCCATAAGCTCCATCTATTTGCCTAGTACGCATTGAAGAGAAGAGTATGTCTCTATTATGGTTCACAATCCCACTGATTGTATTTCTTTATTTAAGGAAACAGGTAATATGTACAGTAGATGAAAGAGAACTATGGCATTTGTAGGTGGTATATCCCGTTTACCTTGCTCTCAGATAATTGTCATTTAGCCGTTATATGCGGTTGTCACGCGTATGACAGCTATCTACGAACGCCTTGCCTGTTATTCCTGGGCAGCCAAAAAAAGCGGATGACATGTTTTTGGTATAAATTACGATTTTGGCCTGGGGGGAATATGTACTTAGCAGTCAAATATGCCAAAGCTGATCTGGTCAATAGTCACACTGGGTAAATGCTATTTGCAAGGCATTGTACCTTTAATATTGAATGTGCTTTTGAACATCCCCAAGTACATAAAACAAAGCACATGAGTATTGCGTAAGATGTATTGAACTTTAACATTTTATTGCAATATTGTATACAGGGAGCTAGAGCGGTTCTACTATTACTGCTCCTAACTGTTAGGAATTTCTTTAAAAAAAATGTCCCATAGGAAACACATCAAAGGTTCTGTCTGGTTACGTCCGTCCGAGCAGCGCAGGTTTTCCTGTATATATAACTATCGCCTCTTATAACTTCAAACAGAGAGACTTTTCACAAACAAATAATGTCATAACTTATCCGAGGGCAAACCCCAAATCCCATAGGAATAGAAATGGAAGCGGAGTGACAATGTTTATGCCAGGACCAAATACAAAGTAATATTTACAGTAAAGGCGGCTTGTACAGAACCTTTTTCCCTTTTCATTTATATAATGATATATCAGAGCGTTATTACATGAAGGTAGATTCTAAAAAGGCCCCTCCTATTACACAGGGAGAGGAGCTCGATAATGAACGGAAGAGACACAGGACAGACGGGGTGATTCAGAGAGAGAGATGATGGTGTTTTAAGGCCCCTATACACTATGCTATTTTGGGCCTATTTCATCCGATTTCGGCACTTTGGGCCGATAACCGGGTGAAATTGGGCCCAAATCACAGGTGTGTGACATCTGATCTGATCCGATCCGATGCGCGGTCCCGTGCACATCAGCCCGGATCAGGGAGGTCGGACTGTCAGCACATAAGATCATGTCCAACCTCCCTGTATATATGCCTGACCGGGGGAGCAGTGGCGCGGACGGGCGGACATCATCATCTGCGGGACTCCGGGGCGTGCAGCGGGCGGCGAGCCAATCAGAGAACGTTCAGTCATTCGACAGGTTATTTTAACAATCTATTGCCCTCCACTGCACTGCCCGTCCCACTGATGATATCTGTGTTCACCACCAGCCAGGTCAGGATTCGCCACCCCCTAGTGAAAGCACTCACCGCCCCATGCACGCCCCAGCATCCCACAGATGATGATGATGACCACCCACCCGCCCCCTGCTCCTCACCACCCACTGCAGCTCCCCATTACATGTGATAAATCACAAGCGATTTATCAAATTTAAAAAAATGGCCTGTCAAGTGCCAAATTGTATGTGAGCCTCCCGGGCAGCTGCCGGGCGGCTCACAGGAGAATTGGGTCCGACTTGTCCTATGGACAAGTCGGCCTAATGTATGGGGGCCTTTAGTTCTGCATATGTCCTCCAGGTGGTTAGCTCTAGGGTCGTAGATGGCTGGACAGTGGCTGGGGGTGTGGCTATCAGTAGTAGGCATGTTGGGGGCATGTCGGTATCAGGGATGGCTTTGAAAAAGTACTCTGGATGAAGGCTACTGGTGTTGTGGTAGGGTTGCAATGAGGAGAAACAATGGCATGTGGAAATTTGTTAAATCAGGCAACTACTGTCAGCCATTGACTCCTTCATACGGTGTTATATGTAATGTAGCCCTCATTATTCTGCAGGGTCTGGTTTACCCTTTGTGCTGTACTCACTGGTGTCCGATGTTTATCTACTCAAAGTACTACCGTAATTACCTTTTGGGTCTAATTCAGAGGTGCGCACAGTGGTGATGTTGGAAGCAAGTGGACAAAGCCGAGACAGTGTCGCATCCACCACTGTATCAGGCCTCACCTAATGTACTAACGCCTGTAGTACACATATGCGAGGCTGTCTGGCGATAAAATCCTGCTACTTTTTTTTAATCCTGGCCATCCGCAAGGGTGATTGGCAAATAGCCAACATTTCTGCGAGTGTCAGGGAAAACGCCCAAGCATTTGAGGGGAAGTCATGTGAGGTCAGCTCCGGCCGCTGATTAAGTCCTGGGCTATGCACCAACTGCCCAATATCCGTCACTTAGGGGTAGATGTATGAAGCAATGAAAAGGGAGAAGTGATAAAGTGACTGGGACTTTATCACCGGCCAGGGTCGGCGCTACCCACTCAGCAGCTCCTGCAAAGCAGGGAGGCGCCATGCTGAAAAGGCGCTGTCTCCCTCCCTGCTCTGCTAAAGCTGCCTCAGCCCTCACTGTCACTGCCTCCTGCACGCCACCCGCAGCGCCTGTCTGACGACAGTGGGTGGCAGTATGGAGAGGCTGAGCAGCTCCCTGCTCCGCGCACACACTGTCCTCCTCCTGCGACCTGCCCCCTCTTCCTCATGGACTTTTGCGCTGAGGCATGTAGCGCTGTCTGTGAATGCCTGGATGACATGTCCGGATCCGCCCCCTACCCATTGCTCCCTGCACCTGTCAGCTGTCAATCAAATGCCGAACAGGCAGCAGCGCCGGCTCCCCTTCCTACCCTCTTCTCAGTGTGCTGTGCCAGTGCCACTGCCCGTCCTCAACACTTCGCCCCTCTATCTCCTCCCCTTTTCTTTCATCTCCTCCTTCTCTCCCATTTGTTTCCTCCTCAGTCATGAGAGGGGTGTAATGGCGTCCTCAGCGTCCTGCCTACGCCGATAGAAGAGGAGGGACTGCACAAGAGTTACACAGCAAAAGAACAGTGAGTCTTTTATTATACATGTTTATAACAAATTGTTTAATAATTGTAGATTTTTTTATATTCATTTAGACACTTTTTAAATAATGGGCTGGGTTATGTGCCTAAAGGTGGCCATATACACTGCAATCGGGCATCACATTGCGCAGTACAAAAAGTATGTGCTGCACATACTTTTTGTATTGCTTTCGGATCACATCGCACACATGCATGCCGTGCGATGCGATCTAGCCCATAATGTATGTGATTCTCGCAGCGTGTATGGGCAGCTTTAGTGCCTGTAACATTTTGCGGGCACAGCACTGAGACGTTGTATGCATAAATGTACATGCACCTGAGATCCTCCATAGGATCGCATGTTGCATACGCTCCCACAATCGGGCTGCAGCTTGTTGCAATGGCAATGTGAAAGGGCGCAAAATGTATGGTTTGCAGGAGGGCGCCAGACACCCTAGCACTGACCCTGTCACCGGCCAATCAGCTCCTAACTGTTAAATTACAGGCTTGGTTTAAAAAGGGACTGTTAGGAGTTGATTGGCCAGTGATAAAGTACCAGGCACTTTATCACTTCTCCTCCCTTATCACTGCTTCATTCATCTACCCCTCAGTGCCCACTGGTCCTTAGGCATGGGCCTACTTTACCTAATAGGTGGTTTAACTAAGGGTATAACAAATGTACTCATTTTAAAGCCACAAGCATGTTATATATAATAATCTGGAGGACTGAAAAAAATAATCGGTACTTATGTAGTATCTGGGCGCCTGATTTTTTGATTGTATGCCTTAAGTTAAGGCATACAATAAGATGCGATGCGATGCGATATCGTATCGCATACGACCATATCGGATGCGATGACCCGATTTTTCCATAGGATTCAATGTTAAAATGGACTGAGTCCATTTTAACATGGAATTCAATGGGAAAAAGGGGTCCTTTTCATACCCCTACTATCCAAGTGGGCATGGAGTTGGATATAAACCTGTGGCGAGCGTAGCGAGCCACCGAGCCCGAAGCGTGGCGAGCGTAGCGAGCCCCGCGAGGGGACACAGAATACCGCCCCCTCGCGGGGCTCGCTTCGCTCGCCAAGCTTCGGGCTCGGTGGCTCGCTACGCTCGCCACAGGTTTATATCCAACTCCATGCCCACTTGGATAGTAGGGGTATGAAAAGGACCCCTTTTTCCCATTGAATTCTATGTTAAAATGGACTCAGACCATTTTAACATTGAATCCTATGGAAAAATCGGGTCCATCGCATCGCATCGCATCCGATTTGGTCGCATGCGATGCGATGCGATGTGCCCGATCCGACCCGATTTCTAAATCGGGCGCCCAGATACTACATAAGTACCAAATAATCTAATGCTTGACGTCTGGCAAAAGACTCTACCGCCCTATTCTTTTCTGTAAGAGGTTGGAGGATTACAGGCAGCCATACAGACAACTACAGTTACATATTAATTACATTTAAAAATCATTTGACAGTTGTCACATTAATACAATATACATTTTTTTCCTCTCCAATGCAAGAAATGACGGGTAGCCAGCTTAATACATCTGCATGCCGAGCCTTCCCAGCCAATTTAACCCTTAGGCCAATATGTTTTATTTCACTTATTGCATTGTTAATAGATTTTCTCCATTTGTGCCAGACATTGTGAATGATGTGTTGAGCCCTTTCTTATGCTGAAACACAGGTTCCCGTGGTCCACCTTTAGGTAGATAGCTTTAAAAACTGCTGGAGTTTTTTTACCTCTTGACAACATCCCAGCTGTAGACTAGCAATCGGAATCCTCCCGTGGCAGTTTTAATTATCGACACCGGCGATACCATCAGTAAGTGTGTAATTACGTGTCACTTTCCTGGCTGTTGGGTATGAAAAGTGGAACTGGTGCTAGGATGATTGCTGAAGCTGTAGACTCATATTTAAACAATTCAGAATGTGTAACCGGCAGTGTCATTAAACAAAAAGAGTCTGACCCCAGCTGTCAGTTACTCTTTCATGCAGATTCTCCCCCCCCCCCCCCCTCTCTCTCTCTCATGCTGTCTCTCAAAAGAGCACAGTGGTTTGTGATGGAACCGAAGACGGGGCGCACAGCCGCCGGTACTGTACAGAAACAGGCGCTCCTATCTACACCTCCAGCTGAGATTGTCTCCTAGCCTAAATAAATACAACTGCCGAGATGGTAAATAAACCTTGGACAGCGCAGGAAATTATACAGCGTTATGCTGATGGATAAATAAAGATTGGATATCAAACAGTATTCCTTGTCTTAGAACAACATGCATACATTTAGATCCATTTCCATAAACCTAATGGAAAAAAAAAATAACTAAGGCTTTTCATTGGCTAAAAAGGACCCACCTGGAGAAAGGCATTTAGCAAACGTATAGGGGATTCCGCTACAAAAACTACACACTGTTAACCCTTAGGAAGAAACAAGGGATTTGTTTTCAATTAGTTTTCTTTTTTTTAAAGGTGCATGGTGTGCAGTGAAAGTCCCCATAGACTTAGGGGCTTGTGTGGGCTAAACCCAATATCAAATATAGACGTGCGGTTCAGTTCTCAAGAATTCTGAATCCACCTGAATTTCGTGGATACAAATTTGAATCCTCCTAAATTTTGTGGATACGAACCGAACTGAAACCTGGTCTGGATCCGTCGAGGAGATCTTATTCAAAACACTTCCCGGTACAGATCTTACCATGGTTTGCAAATCGGATTTCAGACCTTATTCTGTTCCACACACAAGAATTTCGCAGCATTGTGTGTGGACCAAACTCTGTGGACCAAACTCTGGCTGCCTCCACCTCACACCTACCATTTGCATAATCATCCATTCACAGCCTTGGGTGTGGGGGATGGCCGGTGAGAATTGAATGATTTCTCCAGCGCACGCAGATCAGACACCTCTATGGTGTCTCTGATCTTTTTACCTCTTGACAACATCCCAGCTGTAGACTATGACAGCTGATGTCAGCTGCCCACCCCCCGCACCTATGTTAGTGCCCGATTTCCCTGGGAACGCCCATGAAACGCTGGACGTTCCCATCGGCTGTGTCCCAGCATCGCCGCCCCCCCCCGCACTGTTAGGTGTGAGCAGGACGACGAACATGTAGTTTGCCGTGCCTGCTCGCACCCTGCATCTGCACATGCGCAGATGCAAAAGATTGGTCCCTGTGCAAACGCACCGGGGATCGAACTAATCAGAATAATCCCCTTCAAATCCAGGTTTTGGTAATTGCTTTTTTTAAATCAACGCATGAGGGTGGTTTTACCAAAACCAAAACACGATGATGAATAAGAACCAAAACCCACACACCGGTTCCGCACAGAAATCTATGATAAATACGCCCATGCATACAAGAACAAAGGGACTGATTCATGTTTGTAAGTAAAACAAAAAAGCAACTAACTGGGCAAAACGATGCTGCACTGCAGATGGGGCAGATGTAATGTGCAGAGAGAGAGTTAGATTTGGCTGGGGTGTGTTAAAACTGAAATCTAAATTGTAGTTTAAAAATAAAGCTGCTTAACATCTTTGGCCTTCATGGAGTGTGGGATAAAACTTGAGTACCCCCATGGAAACCCAAACAAATACAGGGAGGACATGCAAACTCCACACAGGCTAGGTTGTTTCCCAATTATATTACCAGTTGCTAATTCAAATTCAGTGTTGTAAGGGTCATTGGAAAATCAACTTACCTCCAGTGACTTTCATATCCCATAGTACACCCAACACCCATGAGAAATCCATGATTTGCCACTTTGGCCTCCTCCTACTGAGGAGGTCATCTTTCTGGCTGTGCACCAGCAGACAGGCAGTATATCAGAGCACTCTTGTGTGCATGCATTATCTTTACAAATACATAATTGTGCAGTTGAAAGCACCAGGAGTAGGACTTTTTTCGGGGGTGCCACTAGGACTCTAAAGTGGCCTACTGCTACTCAAATATGGAGAGGAGCCCACTGCATGAGGAGGCTTCCCTCAGCTGTTAAACACCCCTGCCTACATCTAATGTTGCAACTAAAATGGTAAATTGTTGACAAGAATGAAAATAACCCTAAACAATACACTGACCTCATGGCTGGACCTATAAACCAATCAGAGTGCTGACAACCATTCACTGTATAGAAGCATGTGGATAGATGGCGCAGGACTACAGGAGTGGCATGTTAGGATTTACAGTGCATTGCTTTGGACAGGGCCATCAATGGCCTTGACGAGTTGCAACATTTGCATTTCGCTGGTCGCACACTTGCTTTCACTTATCTTTCACTAGGCATACTGCATAAATACTAAAATTGTTCATTTCGGAATATAGTATGCACCTAAATACAATATGTAGAAAGAGCTTCTAGATTATACAATGGCAAACCCAACCAGTAATAAAGACAATTGAATGCTACTATTTTATCTTTACCAAAAAAATGTTTAATTATTATTATTATTATTATTATTATTATTACTATATTACAGCACAGTTTTACACTGCTCCAATTTCACAGTAGCAGTGTCATTTGCAGATGTGTGGAAATGGTGGAAGAAGGCTTCTCTACAGGTACAGTCTGAGAATTGTCATACTCACACATACTCTTGTGAACATGCAGTTTGTTCTTCAACCTTAGTATTGTTGTTGCTTTGTTGTTGTTGTTTTTTTTTTGGGGGGGGGGGGGGGCACTGATTTTATGTGATACTTTTACCCCTTTTTTAACATTGTGAAAGATTTTGATTTCAGGTGCCCTTTCCTTAACTTTCTTCCCCGTGAACCACCTTTACTAGATGTCCTAGTACTATCATGACTATCCATTTTTCGGGATCTATTAAGACTCAGTGCTTATATTTGTTAATGCAGTGAAACGGCACCTACTGAGCTTTATTCTAGACACAAGTTGTACAAAATCACCCACTTTTTATACATTATTTTTTTTTTTGCAAATGGCATCTCACACTGCGGAGTTACAGTAATCATATTTGTATAGTGGTCTTTTCAGCACTGGAGTGGACAGATAGGTCAGTTGAACACTGGAGTGGACAGATAGGTCAGTTCAACGCTGGAGTGGACATAGGTCAGTTGAACACTGGAGTGGACAGATAGGTCAGTTGAACACTGGAGGTCAGTTCAGCACTGGAGTGGACAGATAGTTCAGTTCAGTACTGGAGTGGACAGATAGTTCAGTTCAGTACTGGAGTGGACAGATAGGTTAGTTGAACACTGGAGTGGACAGATAGGTCAGTTCAACACTGGAGTGGACAGATAGGTCAGTTCAACGCTGGAGTGGACAGATAGATCAGTTCACCACTGGAGTGGACAGATAGGTCAGTTCAGCACTGAAGTGGACAGATAGATCAGTTAAACAATGTAGTGGACATATAGTTTAGTTCAGCGCTGGAGTGGACACATAGGTCAATTCCGCGCTGGAGTGGACACATAGGTCAGTTCAGCGCTGGAGTGGACACATAGGTCAGTTCAGTGCTGAAGTGGACAGATAGGTCAGTTAAGCGCTGGAGTGGACACATAGGTCAGTTCAGCGCTGGATTGGACACATAGGTCAGTTCAGTGCTGGACACGTAATGTGCAGAGAGAGAGTTAGATTTGGCTGGGGTGTGTTAAAACTGAAATCTAAATTGTAGTTTAAAAATAAAGCTGCTTAACATCTTTGGCCTTCATGGAGTGTGGGATAAAACTTGAGTACCCTTGAGTACCCCATAGGTCAGTTCAGCGCTGGAGTGGACAGATTGGTCAGTTCAGTGCTGAAGTGGACACATAGGTAAGTTCAGCGCTGGATTGGACATATAGTTTAGTTCAGCACTAGAGTAGACACATAGGTCAGTTTAGCACTGGAGCGGACACATACAGTAGGTCATTTCAGCACTGTAGTGAATATAAAGTTCAGTTCAGCGCTGGATATATAGATCAGCACAGACACCATTCGCATACAGCGCTCCAGTGGTCCTCTGTGAAATGTTGCACAAATCACCATTGCAGGGACTTATATCCAATCCGAAACCCACAAGATCCAAAGATGAGATGATGGCATTTTGTCTTGATTTGGACTTTGAGACTGGTGCAAAAAACTCTGTATAGCCTAATTGCCTATTCTCCTGGGAGCTGCAAGAGGCTCCTGATTTTTTATGTCCCCCACAGCCCCAGAAGAGTAGGTTGTTCTTCTTCATTCTCCAGCATATGCGGGAATAGCAAAAAGGGTTTGGACTAGTGTTACTTGGCTCAATCGTAAGTGTTTCTATGTGTTAGGGCTAATGATGAGTCATTTCAGCCCCACCCCCAATGTGATCCTCCCTGGGAGACACTAAAGAAGAAGGTAAGTATGGCATATAATGATCAGTGTGTACGGGAGTGTGATATCATTGTGACCTGTGTACAGTGATCAGTGTGTATCAGGTGTGTAATGTCAGTGTGAACTGTGTATAATGATCAGCATGTATCAGGTGTGTGATGTCAATGTGACCTGTGTATAGTAATGAGTGTGTATGAGGGGTGCGATGTTAGTGTCACCAGTGTATGGAGGTCAAAGTACATCTGGCGTGTATGGAGGGAGAGGCATAGCTTTAAATATTATGCCCTACCATCATCCCACCAAACACCCCCCTGGTCGCTCACCAGCCACTTACCCCCCGCAAATGCCTCTCAACCGCTGACCCCTCCATCGCTTGCCAACCGCCCATCCCCCTTCATGGTGCCTTCTTGGTGTCAAGGGAATCCTCTTGAATCCGGCCACCGCTGAGTTCTCTCGCGTCGGCCCTCATTCAAATTGTCCCTCGCAAAATAGCCGCCGCACTCCCCTGTTATCCATAATAAGTTGACCCTTATGAAGTGCCGGACATTGTCTACAATCCAGACAGTGGTAGCAGTAACCACCCAGACCCTTGGCAGCCACTACCACCCAGTGCCTTCAAACCACGACGTGGTCTGTGTGGTGTGGGGGCTATTGCGACGCCACTCCAAGGAGGTAATTTTGTATCGAGTTACAGGGTAAGTAAAGAAAGTAATGCTGTGAGCCCAAAGTTAGCATCTTGCCTTCTACTGAACTTTTAATAGGTGTGCCTATAGAGAGCACCAATGACTGCACTCACAGCAACATTACGATATGCCAGGGGTCAACAGCCCATTTATGTCCAGCCTTAGCGAGATATACAGTGTTTATTTATTTATTTATTAACAGTTTCTTATATAGCGCACACATATTCCGCAGCGCTTTACAGATAATATTTGAACATTCACATCAGTCCCTGCCCCAGAGGAGCTTGCAATCTATATTCCCTACCACATATACACGCACACGCAGACATTCTAGGGTTAATTTTGTTGGAGCCAATTAGCCTACCAGTATATTATTGGATTGTGGGAGGAAACCGGAGTACCCGGAGTAAACCCACGCAAGTACCGGTAGAATATACAAACTCCGCACAGTTAGGGCCATGGTGGGAATCGAACCCATGACCTCAGCGCTGTGAGGCGGTAATGCTAACCATTATACCGTCCAGTAGTACCAGCTAATTGTTAAATACTCTTTATATTTTCTTAAAAATTGAATTTTAAATTGTGAACTGGAATCAGCATTGTAGCTCTCTCACAAGCTCAGTGTTAGAACACTTAATCGGTTTAAAAGTGCTATTTGGAAACTAAATTGAAACAATCTCAATAAACAAATTAAAAGTAATAAAAATGAATAGGCTTCGGAATTCTCCTAAGAGCGTGAAACTCTCACAATAAATATACCTTCCAATTCCCTACAAATAATATTATCTTGGCCTCTCCAGGCACTTTAATGTATAGCTTTTTAAAACTCAAATACATTCTATTAGTAATGAGATTACTAAAGAGAGGCTCTGGGAATTTTGACCTTCTCAGCGCATTGCCTCACTTCCATTGGAGAATATATTAATAAATAAAAATAAAATTTGCCTTGAAATTATAAACTTGAATATATTTCTTGTTCAAGGACAGTAATGCGGGGTCTCATTGAGGGGGGAGCAGCGCTGAATGTATTAATTGCAGCACTAGCTCCACACTTGAAAGTAATATATAGGGACATATTATATTCTCTGTGGATTAATTTGTAGTAATATTTTATCAGCTGTGAAAAGGGCATTTCTTCTTTACATATCGGAAGTTAGAGGAAGACCTGTTAGGATTTCATTGGAAAACAAATTCTGAATATATTTTGTCTATCTATCTATCTATCTATCTATCTATCTATCTATCTATCTATCTATCTATCTATCTATCTATCTATCTCTATATATAAATGTATCTCTAAATATCTATATCTACTGTATCTATCTATCTATCTAAGTCTATTTATATATAAATCTATCTATCTATCTATCTATCTATCTATCTATCTATCTATCTATCTATCTATCTATCTATCTATCTATCTATCTATCTATCTATCTATCTCTATATATAAATGTATCTCTAAATATCTATCTATCTATCTATCTATCTATCTAAGTCTACTTATATATAAATCTATCTATCTATCTATCTATCTATCTATCTATCTATCTATCTATCTATCTATCTATCTATCGCTATATATAAATCTATTTATATATAAATCTACCTTTCTCTAAATATCTCCTATCATCTATCTATCTATCTATCTATCTATCTATCTATCTATCTATCTATCTATCTATCTATCTATCTATCTATATAAATCTATTTATATATAAATCTATCTTTCTCTAAATATCTCCTATCATCTATCTATCTATCTATCTATCTATCTATCTATCTATTTATCTATCAATCTCTATATATAAATCTATCTCTAAATATGTATATCTACTGTATCTATCTATCTATCTATCTATCTATCTATCTATCTATCTATCTATCTATCTATCTATCTATCTATCTATCTATCTATCTACAGTACTGTATATATCTATAAATATAAATCTATCACTATTTATAAATCTCTCTCTCTCTCTCTCTCTCTCTCTCTCTCTCTCTCTCTCTCTCTCTATATATATATATATATATATATATATAAATCTATATTTCTGTCTATAGTTCTATCACTGTCAATCTATCTATCTATCTATCTATCTATCCAGAGCTGAACTTCAGATTAGGCATATGAGGCACTTGCCTAGGGGCAGCACATGTTTGGGGGAGGTACTTGAATGCTTGTGATTGTACTGTCTGGAAAGTACAGTACCAGTAACTGCAAAATATCCACTGTACTGCACCATATTCCATCTTGAATAGAGTGTTCGATTCTGGAAACCCGCTCGGTCCTGGTGGCCGTCGATATTGAATCGGTATTGAGGACTGCTGGGATCGAAGTTTCTGTACACCCCGTTAGTGGCTTTTTTATTAATCCATTATAATGGCTATGATCAAAAGAGGGCTTATACAGTTGGAGCCAATGTCATTCAGCAGGGGTCCGGTGGTCGGATCGCCAACCGCAGGAAGGAGATGCGCACGCATGAGATGCTCACGTGTCCCCTTCTGATGGAGCTCCACATCGGTCCCTCCCACCTCCCCGTCGCTGTCCGCCAGTTTCAGCAACCTCCCGGCACCCCCCAACCCTGCCAGTCTCTCTGAAGCGGAGACTGGCAGGGTTTTCGTCCCCCGCCGCCTGATAACTGGGAAGCACGTGCATGTGAGACGCGCGTCCCAATCAGATGGAGCACCTCTCCAATGACGAGCCCCGGTGTTGGCTGAGAAGCGCTCCATCTGTATGTAATCAACGCAAATAAAACAATTAGGTGGGGAGGTGGCCATTATTATTATGCCCAGGGGCGCACTCACCCCAAAATCCACCCCTGTATCTATCTCTATATATAAATCTATCTATCATTCATATGATTCTGGGATAAGTATTAGTACTGCCATGTGATGTACAGAATCACATTAATTATGTCTTACGGTACTTACAGTATATGATTCATTCCTAAGTAATTCTGTATGTTTAACTAATGTGATTAATTACTATCACTAATAATTGATGGCATAATAGCTCGGACTGTTTGAAGGACGTCAGCAGCTGGGAGTTTGCTTGGGGCTATTTCTAGCAGATATTTTTTTATTAAAAAAGGTATATATTTATTATACCTCCAGCACCTGGTTTAATGTGTAAGAAAGGTAGAGGGAAATATGATTTAATGCTCCAGACAAATATATTTAAGTCTTAGAATTGCCTAAACTTACATACACTATGTGATTTTGCCCGATTTCACTCAATACCGATGCATCGACCCAAGAAATTGGGTGAAATCCATAGGCAAACGATGGGGGGACGGGGGAGGGACATACATTTACTGTATGTGTGTATCTGAGCCCTCAAATATCGCACTGGACCAGAGAGCAGCTGGCAAGAGGAAGAGACAGGAGCCTTACCATGAAGTGGAGATTGTGAGATTAGAAAGTGCAGTACTGGTTCTATTATATCTGTGTATATATTTATGATGATATGTTTAAACTTATCCTGACCACTTTTCCTATTTAAATGTGTGAAACAGCCTATACTACAGACCATCTGTACTGTTACATATTTATATTGTATTCCATACTGTATCCAGTGTATAAACAGACCAATTTTGTAGGCTGTTACCGCTCCCCCAGACGCCCGTACTTACTCCAATGTGCTGCAGAGTGGGAGATTACAGATTATCTTTGGAAACCCCACTCTAAAAATCCTGCGTTTGCCACTAAAATCTCATGTGTTTTAAATCTGCTTTAACCCGATGCACAGTCCCGTGTGCATCCTTCAGAGCTCCTAGATCACAATTGCTGCACATGGGATCTGTCGGATTGGACAGCCTCCAGCAGCACTTGCTGGGATCACATGGGATAGATCCCATGCAAAGGACCGCACGCAATAAGTCCCTTGTGCAATTTAACCACCCATGACCCTACTGTGGTAATAGATCCTCAGTTGCACTAGCTCTGACCCACTAGGGGTAGTAGATTCCCAGTGGCACAATCCCATCATCTGATAATGTCCATAGGTCTCCATTATAACATTACTTGCAAATCCATCAGGGGCAATAGATTCTCCAGTAGCAATAGAACCCCCCTGCACTGCAGTTGTAATAGTTCCTCAGTGGCATAACGTCCTTCACCCACCGGCTTCTATAGGACCCCGATGTGGCCACCCCTTAGCGCTATGTATCCGCCACTGAAATATTATTATCCCACCAGTGGCAATACATCTCAATGGGGTATTACTTACTCACCAATCTCGACCAGCCATGTGACAATAGTTCTTCCCCACCAGTGGCGTTACTCCTGACTATCCTGCATAGAATAGCAGACCGGGTCCCAGTGGGGACTGACGATAAATCTGCTGCTGCTGCTGATTGCAGTTCAAAAATCAAATAGAGGAGAAACACCAACTACCAGTGAGTCAATTTGGAATGGCAGTTGATGCTAGTGGGTGTGGCTCCCCTATTTGAATTTTGAATTGTGCTGTAGCCCCCCCCTCTCTGGAGCCACCCCTGATTAAAATGTAACTAAAGAGTAGAGTGTATGGAATATACATTATATATGTGTAGGTAGATTGACTGTAATGTTTTGCCACAATGTTCTTGTTCATTTTGCGTTTAGCGTCTATCCCCATTTCCACCCAGATGGTTAAATATCCATTCCGCTAGACTGCAGTTTTACAGCAGCGCAGTCCCTCTTCTTTCAGTATAGCCAGTTCCAAGATTTCTCTTTGAGTTCGCTACATGGATCAATTCCAACTTTCAAAGATCTGTCGAGATAAAACAAATTGCTGCAACTACTAATTCTATTTCTCCTTGTACTTTTCAATAGGATAAAACTCCTCTTATAATTTCCTCAAGCAAAATAATTGTGTAATGTTTGATAGCCCCTATCAAAGCACCTTTCCCCATACCTACTGTTCAATTATGTAGGATGCATCTGTAACATCTGGCACATTTGTAATTATTTAGCTATAGAGTTCACAAAATTAGCAATGCAAGCTTTTGGTGTATCTCACATTGATTACTGAAAGCTGTCCCGGGCAGCGTGCCAGGCTCAGCTTTATGTCCATTCCAGTTGATCCAGGACTCCACAGGTTGCCTGATTTATTAATTACCAAAGTTTTCAAACACTGCCTAATTGTTGCACTACTTTGGATTCTTGACTTCCCATACAATAATAAACACCAATCTACCTATCGTACATAGACAGACACTGCTTTAACATACTGTGTGCTTAATTATCCAGTTTTCTTTGGAGGTGGTTGAATAGCATAACTATAGCTTATAGTTTTTAGCATAATGTATCTTTTCTAAATAGTTGATTTTAAGGTTGCTGTCAAAATACCGGTAGGTGGTTGCGGGAGAGGTTATGGTTAGGGTACATGGGGGGGAGTCATGGTTAGGCAGTGATGGTGGTGGGGGGTTAGGATTTGGCTGTGTGAGGTGGGGGTTAGGGGAAATTTAGGGATATGCTGTGGGGGGGGGGGGGGGGGAGGTAGGATTACAGTATTTGCCGCAATGTTTCGGGATTGTGCCCATAAGAATGCCGCTGTCAGGATCCTGAAAATTTAGATTTTTTTTACCCAACAAATAATTGACCACCCTTCTTGTTGTACTGGTAGGGGTCTTTCTACTGGGAAAACCATCTCTGAATGATGAAACTCTCAGTTTTGCGAAAATTATCCAGTTTAGAATCAGTCCAGAAGCTCTATGACTGTAAATGGAATCATCCATTGGGGACCTGTACAACATATAAGTAACACCTATTAATATAAAGTCCTTTTGTGTGTAGAATTAATGACATCGCGTTATTTACTTTCTTCCGGGCCTTCTCTAATGCAGAAAAACGTATTAAAATGAAACACAATCTCAGACCAAACAAAACAGACTTCAGACCAATAACTATATAAAGCCAACAAATTCACTTTGATACTCTGGATGAGGTTGAAACCTTTAACACAACCCATATAATTCCTGCCAAAGTAAATGACGAGTCAAATGGGGTGGCCCCACCTCCGTTCATTGTTGAACAGAAGAAGCCTCAGCAACTCATCCTCAAGCCACGCACACCTAACCAGCACACTACCCTACACCTAAAAATTTCAGCCATCCTGCTTGCCATGGGATGCCTCTCTGCTAAAATATAACAGTGGCCAAATAGCCACACTTCTATTCCAGTGTGTCCAAGATAGCTGCAAAAGACAAATCCCTAAAATCAGTTACAGAACATGAATTAAAATTTTATTATAAACAGATAACAAACCCAAACGAAGGAGAAAACGCAACAAACCCCTAAGTTTTGCTGCACTGATTGAGGACCCCGATGCACACACACACACACCCGTAACCTTGGTAGAAGAAGCTGCTACCACTGGGCATGTGCAACAGATTTGCTCTGTCCCTTACACTACATGACGTGTAACTGTATTATTTACCTTTGCTATTGTTGTCATAATTTCAGCCAAATGCCAAGAGGAACAGGTTTCCAGGTAACCGGAAGCCCCCTGCATTTGCCTATGATATTTTAATTCAAAGCAAATTTTCGGTCTGATTCATGTTGCCAACTAAATTTAAAAATTCAAGTAACTTTGGGCGAGATTTAATGCCACCAGAGTTCAGCGGCAGTGCAAGATGTCTGCCGAACTCTGACTTTTTAAATTATCCTACAAGTCAAAACCATGCCTTGTAAATTAATTCTCCTTTAAAAAAAACATCCAATTTCGGCGAACATCTTGCACTACCACTGAACTCAGGTGGCATTAAATCTCGCCCTTTGTGTCTGGAACAAACCATATTGCCATGCAAGGGGAACAAATACATTCATATTTTTTTCCGTGAAAGGTAAATACTGGCTGCTTTTGCATGTAGCCCAAAAATGTTGGACAACTTTATTTTCACAATGCAATTTAGATCTAGGTTTGAATATTCCACCACCTAAATTCAACTCTCTCTGCACGTCACGCCCATCCCCATAGTGCAACATGGTTTTGCCCAGTTGCTTGCTTTTTTGCTTTTCCAATTTGTGGGACCAAGTGGTCAGATTAATCAGCAGGTGGTGGTCCACATACGTCCAAAGGTAGCACTGGCCCCGGGTAACACCAACGCGTTTCGGTGGTCAGATTGCCAGCTTTATCAAGGTCAAAGCTGGCAATCTGACCAGCAAAACGTGTTGGTGTTACCCAGGACCAGTGCTACTTTTGAACTTATTTGAACTACCACCTGCTGATTAATATGACCACTTGGTCCCACAATTTGGACTTCCTTGGCTCAAATATTCGGGACATAAAACAGTCGTACCATCGTGAGGTTTAAGATTGGCCCAATATCCAACTGCAGGACCGATCCCTCCAACGACACCCAGAATTCAATGCCGCTTGGACTCCACCAGACTGGGACTGCCACCTTGGTTCAGTGCAAATTATACTCACCAGGTCCAATTATTTAGTAGCACTTGTTCCTGAAATTGATTTTACCCATTGATCCACCCCAATTTTTCATTTTGTTTTATTTTAATTATAATGTCTATTATAACTTTTGATTGATTCACTTGGTTGGTTGTATCATTGAGAACGCTGCCTATCTTTTTCTTTCTTGCTTCTATAATTGAGGGTTTGACCATCCCTCACAAGGCAACAGCTCAAAGAAGACAACTCCTGTTAAAGCGCTCAGTATTCGCCTATTGCAGGTTAATATTTATCTTGCTTTTTTGCTGTACCTACACAAATCATGCCCCATGTACCTTTTAATTTACTTGGGTTTATTTATATTTTATTTTCTTTTTATTGCTTTCCTGTTTTGAAATAAGGCATCTCTGTATTCTTTGCTACAGAATGAATATTTAATGACTTGGTATGGATGGAAGCACATACAGTAGTGTGTGACCAGAAATTAGTTATTCCATAGCCTGCGTTATACATTGCGTATGTGACTTGGTGACAAACTGGTAACAAACTGAGCTGTCATGTACACACAGGAGCTTTCAGGACATTTATTGGGTTCTGTGCCTGAGGCTGTTTTAGGCTGGGTGCTTCGCGTAGGTGCTAATATTGTACACTTCATGTGTAGGAGCAGCTCCTTCTGATTAGTCAGGAAACTCTATTATTTAAAACCTTTTTATCCCAGTGGAATCCAGATCTGTAAATAGTTAAACATTTGTTGTTGTCAAAAGTAACATCGGCAAAGATGAACATTCAACTTTCTATTTAAAGTTTGATAGCGTTCTGTTTGTGGAATAAATGAAGAGATAAACTAAGAATTCATTTTGAAGAGCTAAGAGAAATATATTTCTTTTTCGCAAACGTTTGTTTAATTTATAATTCAGGACATGAGTGTTCTCTAGACCAAAAAATGCTTCTACAGTACATCCGAGTGCGGATATCAATTTAGAAAAAACCTATCGTACAGTATTTATATTTTCTTTGATACATTTATTTTTGTATGTATTTATGCGTTGTTACTGTAGCTGGCGTTCACCGGTCAAGGGCCTGACTGTAAATCGGATGCCAGTTCAAATGCGGACAGCAAAAATCAATAGCGAACTGCGCAGGTGCCACACCATGGCTACCAATATTGACGGAGGGCAGGTGGTTTGCTTCGTGGGCAAGGTCGGATTCTATGTTGGACAGGGGCATGAAGGACCCACCAGGGGAATGTAGTAATAAATGCATATGTTTATGGGGTGTGGTCAGTCTACAGAGGGGGGCAGGAGATTGTCCAACTGCCACAGAGTCTTGGCTTACCATTAACCTTTATTAAGTATAGGGGCAGATTTTTACATCGAGAGATTATCTTATTATTAAGATAATTGGTTCTCCAGTCAGTAAGCTCCTAACTGCCAAATGCTTGAAAATGACAGTTGGGAGCAGATTGAATGGAGCACCATGTATCATTCTAAAGAGTGTTAACAAGAGCACAGGAGCTTATACATCTGTGGGCTTAATCCTCCGATTCTTTGACCTGCCGTTCCACCAACTGGATGCACAAACCAGATGCGCCAATAGGCAGGCATCCACGATTGGCAAACTGTTGGAGGATCTGGGATATTAAGCAAATGAAAAAAGTCCCAACTCTGCGACATCCGAAGATATCGGGGAAACTGGATTTTTCAGCATGTTTTTCCTCGATCCCCTTGCACAGTGGTCAAGGGATCAGGAAATTGCCACAATACACCACAGGTGTATAAGCTCCTTAACTCTCATTGTTAAAACTGCCCCATATATAGCTTCTACCTGCCATTTCATTGGCTGTGCTAGATTAGTGAGACTGAGAAGGTACTGTAATTAGTCGCTATGGCCAACTTCTTCTTTACTTGTTCTTCAAGATTTCATACATCTTCCCTAAAAGGAGTAACAGAGATGATAACAACAATGGCAGTTGAAATCTCTTGGTCTAGCAGCACAGTCTACGTACAGTATACCAGATGATATTCTTAGCATGAGCAGTATGGATGACAGGTGATATATCCAGATATTTAAACGTGCCACTCTTTATCAGATAACTAGGTTGGACAGTTGCGCTCCACTGATAAGGTATTGATAGCTTTATGTGTATATATAATAAGCGATAAAAACGGAACTAATTATTGAACCACACTAGGGCTCCACTACAGAAAAGATCTGCTATATAAATAAACTCCTGATGCTATTTAACTCCCTAAAAAAACAGTTTTAATGTCAGAAAATAATGAAATATTGATTAACTGTTTCAACAGAATTCCTTCTGAGAACCCAGATATGTAGTAAATTTGACACGCCTGTCTAAAATGGACATTCTTTTTTTTTTCATAACTAACACACTAGTTAGAATTTTGAATGTATACATTAATAGACATCAAATATAGGATACTGAAGTATTTAGGAATGGATCAAAGACAGATGGAATTTGGGCTTTGGTAAAAAACTCAAGGTATCATGGGCAGAACTGCCTGAGACAACAGAGTCATTTGAGGAGCGGTGTGAGTGCAGAGAGGAGGCTGACTATGTCTGTGAACATGAGTCAGGACTGTGTAAGAGGTGGCAATGGCCATAGAGAGGGTGGGATGTATTCAAATACATTGCCGCCCCTCGCCGAGCAACCGCGGCATCGCAATCCGGTGACAGAGGCCCCCCGCATACCACATCACAGGTATTGCGGGGGGCCTCTGTCACCGGATTGCGATGCCGTGGTGGCTTGTGGGGGCTCGTCACCTCCCTGGGCTCTCCCTCTTCAAGTTCTCCGTGTACGGTAGCGGCTGTCCCCGGCGCCTCCTCCTCCCCAGTGCTAGGGGGAGGAGGAGTTTGATGGAGGTGTATGCCGGGAACTCGGAGTGGGGTCGGTGTCTGAGGCAGGCGGCGATAAGAAGCCCATAGGCTTCTATAAAGGTGCCTATAACCTGGCCGGTGAAGATTCGGTGGCCGGGGCTTAGTAACTTTGAAAATGTGGTAAAACCCCCCAAAACAGAGGTTTTACCTAATTTTTCCCTTAGTACATCCCACCAAGAAAAGGTACTATACTACCCAAAAAAGAATAGCATTACTTTTCATTTAGTGCAAGCCCCAAAAGGGTGCGATGCGATGGTACTTTTATAGTTTCAAGTTCCCCCCGGCAGCGGATCGCATTGCATCGTATGCAAATAGCATGTGATGTTATGCGGTTTTCCACATTTAGCACACCCCCACTATCCACTCCACCCCGAAGTGTGGCGAGCGCAGCGAGCTCCGTGAGGGGACGTGGTACGCGTCCTCCCGACCTGTTCATACCCCCACTATCCACGTCGGTGTGAAGTTGATTTTATAAAGTGTGGCAAGCTCTGCGAGCCACCATGCCCGAAGCATGGCAAGCATCGCGAGCCCCACGAGGGGACGCTGAAAATGAGGCTGAAGCATGGCGAGCGCAGCGAGCCCCGCGAGGGGACATGGATTACTTGATGTGTATTCCACAGCCCCTCATGGGGCTCGCTACGCTTGCCACGCTTCGGGCTCGGTGGCTTGCTGCACTCGCCTTTTTAAGATCAACTTCATGCCAACGTGGATAGTGGGGGTAGGAACAGGTCGGGATGACGCGTACCACGTCACCTCACGGAGCTCACTGCGCTCGCCACACTTCGGGGTGGCGTGGATAGTGGAGGTGTGCTAAATGTGGAAAATCGCATAACATCACATGCCATTTGCGTACGATGCAATGCAATCCGCGGCCAGGGGAAACTTGAAACTAGAAAAGGTCAACTCCATGCCAACGTGGATAGTGGGGGTATGAACAGGTCCCCTCATGAAGCTCGCTGCTCTCACCATGCTTTTGGGATGACATGGATAATGGGGGTGTGCTAAATGTGAAAAATTGCATCGCATCGCATGCGGCGTGCGATGCAATGCGATCCGCGGGCAGGGGAAACGTACCATTGCATCGCACACGATCACATGTGATGCGATTTCCCTGCTGCTGTGAAACTACACAAGTAACGTTTCTCGTGTGTGAACCCGTATTTTTGTCCACTTTTGAAGAGTCAAATACTATATTGAGGTGCTGGATGGCAGAGCGACTGCCGGGATTCTGATGGTTGGTAAACCGACATCAGAATCCAGACTGTAAAATGTCCGAAAGTCGGGATCCCGTCTGACAGGGGCCATTCTTCCTCTATGGGTGTCCAAGACCCCCACTGAGGGAGAATAGAACCTGTGGCAAGGGCAGTGAGCCACCAAGCCCACAAGGGGCTTTGATGTGCTAACTTCTCTGTTGGAGTACCAGCAGTCAGGATTCCAATATCGGTATACTGACTATCGGAATCCCTACTGTCAGGCCACCATACCACACCCATTGTTATGAGCATATCACTGTCATGAGATATTTATAGATACATTTCCAGTGTTACCAAATATTTATTTATTATTTATTCAATATTTATAACAAGGTTTTTTTTTTATATAGCGCATACATATTCCACAGCGTTGTTCAGAGAATATTTGAACATTCACATCAGTCCCTGCCCCAGTGGAGCTTACAATCTATATTCCCTACCACATGTACACGTGCACACAGGCATTTTTGGGTTAATTTTGTTAGGAGCAAATTAGCCTACCAGTATGGTTTTGGATTGTGGGAGGAAACCGGAGTACCCGGAGGAAACCCACGCAAGCACGGGAGAATATACAAACTCTGCACAGTTAGGGCAATGGTGGTACTCAAACCCATGACCTCAGTGCCCAAATATACACACGCACACACACACACACACACACACACACACACACACACACACACACACACACACACACACACATCTATCTATCTGTATATACACACATACACATATCTATCTATCTGTATATACACACACACATACACACACATACAGTATCTATCTATCTGTATATACTGTACTAGTGAGCCCCATCAAATAAATACTACTGTACCTTGTTGCCTCTTTGTTTGTGCGTGTGTGAGAGAGAAAGAGATGTAGTTTCACTTGCTGCCAACAGATGGCAGTGTTTCTGGGACACACAATCAGACACTAGACACATATATATGGATAATACCAACAGCAGATAAGTGATAGAGTAGTTTTGCGCACCCAGCAGCCGTGTGTCAACTAATTCTTAAGGTTCCTCAAACCTTCACCATACACCATAGACCAAAAAAATTGAATAGTGACTTATCCGGCGCTTGGAATTTCCATAAATTTCAGGGTCTCTCTCTCATGTGCATCACGCAGGCAGAATAGAAGAGTAAAAGAGAAATGGCATAAAATAGTGAAGTACGTTTTAAAACATCACAATTTAATAACAATGGCCATAAAATACAATGATAAAAAAATGCTGTTTTGCCAGCATTATACACAAAGTGCATCAACAGAATAAAATCCTCAGCAACAAGTCCTTAAATAAGGAGGAGGTAAGAAAATTACCAGATGGTCTGGAACTTCCTCACAAGGAGGACTTTTTCAAGGTCCTTGAAAAAGTCCTCCTTGTGAGGAAGAAACGCGTTGGTGAACTGCATTCTGAAAACTGCCTGAAGGGAGGAAGAACCAGAGGGACTACAAGTAGATTGCCCAGCTGTATTCACGTTAAAGGATTGGGAACCCCTGCTCTGTTTGGAACTGCGTAACAGCTAGTTCCAGACCATCTGGTAATTTTCTTACCTCCTCCTTATTTAAGGACTTGTTGCTGAGGATTTTATTCTGTTGATGCACTTTGTGTATAATGCTGGCAAAACAGCATTTTTTTATCATTGTATTTTATGGCCATTGTTATTAAATTGTGATGTTTTAAAACGTACTTCACTATTTTATGCCATTTCTCTTTTACTCTTGTATTCTGCCTGCGTGATGCACATGAGAGAGAGACCCTGAAATTTATGGAAATTCCAAGCGCCGGATAAGTCACATATATATGGATGATCCCATGATCAAATTTCAGTGAGCTGGCTTGCCCTGCCCCTCACCCTCTCCCTGAACCTAATCATAACCTCCGCCAACTTAACCCTTTACCTCCCCTATCCCTAAACCTCCTGCAGCCCAACCCTAAACCTTCTCCTCCTGCAGCCTAACATTAACTCTCCTCTCATGCAGCCTAACCCACCCTCCAACGGTCTAACCCTAATCCACCCCTCCTGTATCCTTACTCTCCCCTCCAGTATCCTAACATTAATCAACTCCACCTGCAGCCTAAATAGCAATTGAGCAAAGCACTGTTCTCTATTGTTATTTTAGGGATCTTACACCCCTATTGAACAGAAGCTCAGACAGCACCAGTGTAACCCTTATTATGGTCTTCTGACCGTTGGCATCCTGATAACTACAACCCCACTGGAGGAGCCCCCAGTGTCCTCAGTAGTCTTTGGAATCCTCTTCATCGGCATCTTACATCACCAATGCGCCCCTGGAGCCAGAGATGCCACTGTAGAGGATTCCGAAGGCCGCTGTGGATGCCAGGGACACCGTGGACGTTGGGCGACCATTGGAGCACTGACTGGGGACGAGGTAAGTATGAAAAAAAATATTCTCAAATCCGTAAAAATCCCATATTCAAAATGCTTGTGGTCCTGAGCATTTTGGATAAGGGATACTCAATCTGTATATCATAAACACAGTCTTAAACTATCTTGCTCCTTAAATATATATTGTGTGTGTGTGTGTGTGTGTGTGTGTGTGTGTGTGTGTGTGGTGGGGGGGCACAATATTTATCTGGCCTCTGAGCAGGTGAGACATAGGCACCAACACCATGGGTGCTCCGGGTCCCAAGCACCCACAGAAAGTGAGGAGCACCGAAGGGCCACTGCCGGAGCTCACCACCAGGGATCCTGGCAGCGCCGCAGCGGGGTCCCAGCAGCGGATATGCCGTCAGCAGCGGGGGTCCCTGTGGTGGATGGGAACTAGTAGCGGTATTAATACCGCTGCTAGTTCCCATCTTCCGCAGGGACTCCCGCTGCTGACGGCATATCCGCTGCTGGGACCCCGCTGTGGCGCTGCCAGAACCCCCTGCCTACCAGGACTGGGGGAGCACCCTTGAGCACCCACCGGCAAAACGTAAGCTGGCACCCCTGAGCTGAGATAAAGTCACCCCACTGAAAGGTATACAGCCTCTGATTGCAGTGTACAGTACACATTGCTATTATTGCTTTCTGGTGCTTGGATTCCAGACTCATTTCTTAATGATTGCAATTTACAACTATAAATAAAGTAATTTAGCTAAACTGTTGCCTGCCATCAACGAAACGGATACCCATCATTACTCTTCTCGCAAATGATTGCCCAATATACGTAAAGTATATTTGAGTAATAAAAAAATATTAATAATAAACAAATGGTAAATTAATATTTATTTGAAGGTATTTTTTTCTGTTTTTTAAAGAGTTTGTACGTTGCAAATGTGTGTGGGACAATGTTCATATAAACAGCTTGGGCATTGGTCATTTGGTCAGAACACATTGGGTTGACTGCTGAAGGTCAACAGGCATTAGGTCGATACATTCAAAATGTCAACATGCTTAAGGTCGACAGGGTCAAAATGTCACAAGCCCTTGGTCAACATTGGGAAGGTCAACATTGGGAAGGTCAACAGTCAAAAGGTTGACATGTGTTATTCACTTTTTTGTTTTGAATGTCGACACAGTTGACATGGACAACCACTTGCCATGCTTCAGGCTCGGTGCCTAGCTACACTCGGCACACTATTACATTCTCCCTTCACACCCTAGTGGATGGTAGGGCATGAAATACCGCCTGTCGGCACATGTCAGCTCAAAATAACATGAAAAACCTATGTTGACCTTTTGACTGTCAACCTTCCCAATATTGACCTAATGCGTGTGTTGACATTTTGACCCTGTCTTCCTTAGGCATGTTGACCTTTTTCATGTGTTGACCTGAGGCCTTTTGACCTTTAGTGGTGGACCCAATGTACAGATGTAGCGCCTATCAGCCAGCCCAGGGAATCGTCTCGTGCGAGCGTGCCCCCTTCTGGCGGCTGGCGAACGGCGGCGGATGGCGATTCTGTATGTTGACCTTAATAGTTTTGACCTAACGACCTCATACCAAACCACTTATAAGCAACCGCATGCACTCTACGGCCTGCATCGGCGACGTTCTAGCCTTCAAAATGGCCGCACTTTACTTTTGTCTATGTAGCGAGTTAAAAACCGAACTGACATCTTATTGAAGTACATTTAGCCGTCCTTGTTATTTTTGTATTTTTATTTTTGCATTCAAATGGCAGTAAAATGAGCTTCTCCTATTCCAAACAAATTAAATTTTGCACCAAAATAAACTTTCACACAGCCACAAAAATATAGTTTGGCCGTGATGAGATTTTCGCATACGGATGGAAAACCTCCAGCACAAACATAACGAGTCATTTATTTCAAACTTTCTTGTCTGCTTAAAATAAAATCCGGCAATAATATGTAAGTCGTTCCTTGTCTTCTCATAGGAAAAGCAATCCGCGTACATGGATTTTTATCGTTGGCCAGAAAAATCGTTAGGCCATCAAAATCTCATTTTAAAGTATAAATATGATTTCATTGAGAAACACATAACATTTACAAATGAAGCCACACAAAGATAATTTGCAGCGACACCACTGTAAACATCAGTATCTGTCTCCAATTATTAAGTGGGGCTTTCCAATCCGCTATTGTCTAAATATCAAACGTATTATTTTAATAATATTTTTAACATGTGTTGTAATAGATGAAAAATTATCTAATAAATAAGCTTTATTATCTGTCAAAAAGGATGAAAATACAACTTTACATTTCTGTTTTAAAGTAATTTTAGTGCCTATTAGCTATAAAGTAACAGTTATATATAATTTAGAGTATGCAGTCACTCCAAACAACTTGACATTTTCACACAAACATAGAACCTTAATAATAGCCTTGGGATTTCATTGGAAGTATACACCACTACAGGATATTAAAATAACTTATGGCGCACTGTAATTCTTGTTTTGTATTTGTCCAAGTAGTTTTGAAGCATGCCATAAAGAAGAAAAATAAAAATCTAAGCTTTAAAGTCAGCTAAGCTGCATTCTTAAAGTTATAGCAATTTTTTTGCATTAGGCTTTATTAAAACAGGTGACAGGTCTTACTGTCTTAATCCCTGGCTTCCGTCACATGACCCTCATTTCCTTCATATTACTGTCATGTATTACATGGGCTCAGTTTGCAGATGCAACCTTAGCGTTATATGTAAACTAGCGATATAAGCCTGCTGCCATCAGTAGCTAGTAATATTGTTTTGTTTTTTTTTCTTTGAATTTTACAGCATTTGTTGAAATAAAAAAAAAAAGTGTGATTTGGGAATAAAAAAATGTTGAGAATAAAAGAAATGTTTTACATTTATGCTTTTAGATTAATTTAACATTAAATCAGCTGCAATTAAGACTATTAATATAAGACATTTAGGGGTTTATTTTAAAATAATTGTGAAATAAGGGTTTATTTACTAAAGGTTGTTTTAATCGATTTGAAATAATTATAAATCAATGTAAATCGATGTGTTTCAGAGGGGGGGGGGGATAGCGATTTTACAATTTTATATATATTTTTAAATGTTAGCAAATGTGTGTATGTTTCATGGCTAATAATAAGCTCATTTACTAACATATTATTAGTTATTTTTATACCAATTTTTAAATGTTAGCAAATGTGCATTTTGGACTCAGAAATGCAACATAGATTTAGCTGGATTTATAAATATTTAAAATTTATTTAAAAAAAATTACTATCAGTAAATATATTTAATAAAGTGTCCATTTTTTCTTTTAGCATTTTTTGTGATATTTATTTGATTTCAATGCCAGTATTGTCCCATCGAGGACAAAACCGGCATATGATTGTTTAAGAAACCAAGGCTGTTATGCACTTTGGGAGAAGCAGTGTGGAAAGACAGAATGCTATCCGAAGATGGCATTAAAAAACAAACAAAAAAAACAAACAATAGTTTCACATTGCTAAACAATTTCATCTTTGTTAAACTGTGGAAGTACCAAGACCCCAATGTAAGCTAAGAGGCTGGCTCTCCCACCCTGCGCAAAGTGAAACAGATGAGATCTCCGCTTTGCATGATTTTTAATTTTAAATAGTAAGAACATACAATAGTAAGAAATTTTTCTGTTATTATTATTATTAATATTTAAAATAATAATATTAATGATACAAAATAAAGCTCTTAGTTATTTGGTTTCTTAAAGGCTGACATTTTGGGACTACTGCTGGGTTCGGTGCCAACCGTGCCAATATAAGTGCATTAAAATAAAAAGAAAACAAAATATACAGAAGGGATCTCACGTGTTTAATGCAAAAAAACATTTGTTTTATGCTGCCTCTTAAAATTACTATGAGAACATTTTTGAGCCTGATCCATAGTAAGAAAAACACTTAAAATTGATGCTGTGTGGCAATAGCTTTTTCATGTCCTGAGCTATAAAAAAAATATTTTGAAAATTAATTCCAATACATTAGTTTTTAATACTGTTCTACCACATTGTTTAATAAGGGTATGGGATAACCCTCCGACAGTCGGGATTTCAAAGGTCATTTCTCCGACATCAGAATCCTGACTGACAGGAGCTCGACAGGGGGTTGCCACCTATTCTATTCTCCCTCTATGGGTGTGGTGGACCCCCATGAGGGAAAATAGCCCATGTATGTCAGGTTTCCAACTGTTGGGCTCCTGTCAGTCGGGATTTTAATGTCAAAGAAACGACTGTCAGAATCTCGACTGTTGGTCAGTGATTCGGCACCAGTTTAATAATGACTGCAACATTACTTTATAAGCAGGGTTTATAGACTGGGTCTGGCTGGTCAGTGCAGGCTCCCAGTGGTCTACTTGGCCACCTGGAACACAGACATGCCATGAGGCATAACCATGCCACCTGTACCACCTGAAATGAATGCTAGGGCTGTTACAGGGCTCTGCCCCTTTTTATAAGTAAATCAAATTAGTTGATAAGTACCTAACACTGGATAAATAGAATTACATTTCTTGATTAATACTTCTACATGGACAGCATGGATGGTGTAATGGTTAGCATTACTGCCTCACAGCACTGAGGTCATGGGTTCGATTCCCACCATGGCCCTAACTGTGCGGAGTTTGTATATTCTCCCCGTTTTTGCGTGGGTTTCCTCCGGATGCTCCGGTTTCCTCCCACAATCCAAAAATATACTGGTAGGCTAATTGGCTCCCAACAAAATTAACCCTAGAATGTCTGTATGTGCATGTACATGTGGTAGGGAACATAGATTGTAAGCTCCACTGGGGCAGGGACTGATGGGAATGTTCAAATATTCTCTGTAAAGCGCTGCGGAATATGTATGTGCTATGTAAGAAATTGTTAATAAAAAAATAAATAAATACATTACTGTTGGTATATGGAGTGTGCCACTGCATTATCCCCAAGATGCTTCTTTTGTGAAGCATCTGTCCTTTACCAAGATGGCCCACATTCGTGCTCTCTCACAGTCTTGCCGCTTTCCCCTACGCAACATTTCATGCATCAGACCATTCCTCTCCACTGACGCAACCAAAATTCTCATTCACTCTCTTGTCATCTCCCGCCTTGACTACTGCAACATCCTTCTCTCTGGGCTACCTCTCACCCGCCTTGCACCTCTCCAAACCATTCTTAACGCTGCCGATAGGCTCATCTTCCTCTCCCGCCGCTCTACCTCCGCCTCCCCCGTCTGTCTATCTCTTCACTGGCTCCCCATTCCTTTCCGAGTTCTCTTTAAACTCCTCACCACCACCTACAAGGCTCTCTCCTCCTCCACCGCTCCTTACCTCTCTTCACTGATCTCTATCCGCACTCCCTCCCGTCCTCTTTGCTCCATCGCTAACCGCCTACTGACCTCTCACCTAATCACCTCCTCCAACTCCCGTGTCCAAGACTTCTCTCGCACTGCCCCCCTGCACTGGAACAACCTCCCGCCACCCATCAGGATTTCTGATTCCCTTACCTCCTTCAAGCGCTCCCTCAAAACCCACTTTTTTCGACTATCCTATCCCTCCTGTTTTTTGTTCGTCCACCCACCTATTTTTAGTATGTTAACTCTTATGAGTAGGGTCCTCCTGCCTCACGTACTCACCCTACCACTTTACCTTCAGTCTCCTCGACAATTTTGACACCTACTTCTGAACTGATGCTGATTTTATTTCTACCAGCTATACCCCTATTTATACTGTATTTTTCAACACACCCTGTACGTTACCTTGTCATTTGTTTTTTGTTTGCTATGTACGGCGCTGCAGACACTTTGCGGCGCCTTATAAATAAACGTACTACTACTACTACTACCGTTACGTTTATTGCATTGCGTGGCACCATCTTACTACTGTCTTTCAGCACAACAGTAGTACACGTAGTAGTACTTAGCTCTCATCGACCATTGATAGCTATTGATGGTCTCCCACCAATGTTGTATACTTTTGCCCTCAAAGGTGCCAGCCACTGATGGTAGCCTTGGACCAATGTTTTTTTCTTCTTACAGACAGTGCTGCACTGTGTGTGAGGGCTGGGGTGGTGCATGGCTGCAAACTTACAGCTGAGCTCTAAAGCCAGCTAAAGAGCAAGGTGGTCCATCAGCAATCCCATCACACTGTATGTAAGTGACCTGAGCCAGGACTTGGTTTGACAAGAAACTGAAAAATGACCTGAGACAGGACTTAGTTTGACGCAAAACCCCAGAATAAACCAAGCTGAAACTTGGTTTGACTCAGAACCCTAAAATGAACTGAGCCAGGACTTGTATTGACTAGGAACCACAAAACCCCCTGAGCCGTGACATGGTTTGACTTACAACCGCAAAAAAGGCCAGAGACAGGTCTTGGTTTGACTAGGAACCCCAATGTTCAGGTGTTTAGTTACAGTCTGACTTATCCCGTAAGTAGGATATGTTGTAGAGAGATGACAGAGGCCAATAAGTTCTCAGAGGGGAAATATTTATATGTACTGTCTTTTTGGGGGTTAGAATATATTAAAATTACTATAAACAGTTCCAGCAACTTTGAATCAAACAAAGAAACAAAATATTTTTTTTCCAGGAGAATGAAAACAAAATACATCATGTATGTATGTATGTATGTGTGTATGTATGTATGTAAACATACATACACACATATATATATATATATATATATATATATATATATATATATATATATATATATATATATATATACTGTATATATATAGTTGAGGTAAGAAGGTATGGAACCGGTGCTCAAGCCAAGACTAGGTTTAGGATTTTCTATGTATAGGCCATATATTATTCAGAAAATGTATGGCCTGACAGGATTTTGTCAGTATTATCCAGCAAAGTGAAATCAATACAATTTAGTTTTATTGCCTTTCATGCAAATAAAAGAAAGAAAACCCAATCTAAATGTTCTACTTAAATACTGTAGAGACCGCGGAGCACAACATTAACATGGCACTGTACAATGAAATCCCCAGCATAAATTACCTTGGCAGCAATTTAAAGTTATATTAAACAAATTAATCTTTAAATTGATTTTAAAAGAAGAAGGCTTGTAGTACTAATTGAGGCTGTGAGGTAGCTCCTGAGGTGAACGTGTTGAAATAAGTGGCTTATGGCAGCATACATCTTTAAACAAATTGCAGATGCTTCAAAGGAGACGTTTATTAGTGAGGGGAACGGAACAAACCCATTTAATAAACTTTGGTCGCCAAATTGTTGCTGATTTGTTAGATGGAAATGATTGCTTCTGTATGAACCAGTACATAGGGTGTTGTTATATTATATAATATAGTTATATTTTAACAGTAGGAACTATTGGTCATTTTAAACCACTTTCTACAATGGTTTTATTTGGGTTAATTCCAACATTATAACTCTATTATTAATTACTATTAAGACACTTTCAAATATCAGCGATTTTTTTTTTATACACACTGACACAATACTGGCTTAATGTCGACAGTTTAGTTTAAAATCACCCTTAATCACTAAAGCCCATACACACTCCGATAGCGGCGGTGCGATGTGTGCTTTGAGGTGCGCGCTCCCGCCGGAACCTCATCACACAGTACAAAAAGTATGTGCTGCACATACTTTTTGTACTTGCTTTTCATCACATCGCATTGCATGCACAAGGCATGCACAAGGCATGCGATGTGATGTGATGGATGCTATTTAAGCCCAGAACGCATGTCACTATCGGAGCATGTATGGGCTCCTTAACATTTACTCCTTAACTGCAGGTAAACCTAACAGTAATCGCAGCCAATCACTACACGCATCCTAAAGCCAGGTACGCACTAAATTATTTTTTTAAACTAGCCTGTTGATAGTGACGTGTCATTAGGACAAATTCTTAAAATCACCCATTGTGTACCCACAGCATTGCTAGAGAGGTGCTCTCCTGCTGGTTGTTAATGACATCCCCCATAAGCTGTACATGCAGCTCAATCATGGGGGTGTGGTATGGCGGTCCGACAATCGGGATTCAGGCGGTCAGTATTCCGACATCAGAATCCCGACTGCCAATGCTCCGACAGAGGGGCAAGCGCAAAAGGGCCCCTTGCGAGCTCCCTGCACTCCCTATGCTGCAGGTTCTATTCTCCCGTTATGGGGTTTGTGGACCCCCTCAAGGGAGAATAGCCCCTGTCAGTCAGGATCCAGACTGTAGGGCATTTAAACAGTTGAGATCACGATGTCGGAGTACTGTCAGTCGGAATTCAGACTATCAGGCAGTCATCCTGCACCCCAATCATGGGATGTTGCTAATGATGCCATGATGCCAAATACAGCATAGCCCCCCTCCCTTTTCCACCGCCACACGTCACTGCTAACATCGCCATCACTTGCAGGTGCCAGCACTTGCTGATGCCGGCTCCCCCTGGGTCCTTGTCGCTAATGAGGCCACTGAGTACACACATTGTGTAGGGTGTACCCAGCATAACATTTCACTGATACTAGCAGCAGCATATCCCTAGTGGCAATCATAGGCTAAACCTATTCACATCCTAACCCTAATCACAGCCTAGCAATAACCATCTAGAACTAACCCTAATTGGGACCCTATTTCATATGCTTCATTATGGCTTGATACACGCCTAATTGATATTTCGGTGGACCCACTGTATGGCCATCCAAGCCATCAATCGAATTAAGCATATACACTTCCCGATAGACCACTAACTTCATTGGTTCCTGACATGCAGCTGGGCGGGCATTTGAATTTACTGTACCTGCCCCACAGAGAGTGTATACTCACAGCACAATGCTTTCACATAACTGCAGATACTGTATATCAGCTGTGCTGCAGGCCAAATCAACATGTCCGTAAACGACAGACATATTGCTGGTGCACGCCCACCGATGCTAATGTTAACATTGTCCATTAACCGGCCTATCGACAGTATATGCCAGTGTATACCTAATCCCCTACTGTATTGTTCAATGTATTGTATTGCAGCTGAGAACAATAGGCCTTGGTGAGCCATGGCTCACCATGGCTATCCAGAGATGGCTAGTTGAAGAAGGCTCCATCTGTATAGCCTACAAATGACTAGTATACACGGATATATATTGAAGATACTTTACATCAGGCATGTCCAACGTTGGCCCTCCAGATGTTGTGAAACTACACATCCCAGCATGCTTTGCCACAGTTTTGCTATTAGAGAATGCTAAAACTATTGCAAAGCATGCTGGGATGTGTAGTTTCACAACATCTGGAGGGCCAACGTTGGACATGCCTGCTCTACATGAAGGGCCTTATTCAGGTTGACTCGCTAAGCAGCACAGGTGAGCGAATTCCCACCCCCCGCTGCTGCGTGAACATCTCTGCTGCATAGGGAAAGAATGTTTAGAATAAACATCCATTCGCACGAGCGAAATCATTTAATGGTTGCTGACCATTGAATTATTTTTCCCCTGTTCCCAAATATCAAACTTGACTGACCTATATTTGTGGCGTCGGGCTCCAAGAACGGGGCAGTCTCTGACATTACATGATGTCAGCCGCCCACTTCGGCCTGCCTGCGTTCGCCTAGCGGTTTCCTGAGCGCATCCACCATTTTTGTGGGCACCGGCAGGAAACGCCGGGCGTCCTTATGCGCCATCCCCCTGACCACCGCCATCCTGCCCGCCTATGCAAACACCTTGGTAACTGTGCACAGCAGCCCTGTACATATTAGAATATCCGTATGCGCAGAGCTAAATCACCGTTCCCCCGTGCGAAAACGCCGGGAACCGATCGTTACTGAATTGGGCAGAAAGTTCCATATTAGATAATTGGCCTAGCACATATTTATGAAGACATTGTCATTCTGTATTGTCATACGTGTATTTAAGATGAATGTGTGTTCAGAGTCAACCGTGGCTCTTGCAGTGTTTGATGTATGTGCTAGAATGTGTAAGCATATCAGAATGATCTGCTTCCTCTCACCCTATTGTCTTTAGATTTCAGTCGTCTTCCTATACAAATTGCTTTGGAGGCTAATATACTGCATATCACAGGTACACAATGAGATACTTGCCCATGACTTGTAGAATAACCTTTCCCTGAGCTTCTCGTGCGAATCTATTTCCTTAAAAAATGACACACATAAATGTGATTTATGGCCGCTGCTGAGTAAGGTATCATTTGATTTTGTTAGTGTGGGAATTCTGTGTACTGTATGCCATGTTTGACCAATCTGAGGGAAATCCCTTTGGATGTAACTCATACATAATTCTGCATGTGCTGAATTTTTGTTTCTTTACCTTTTGTTCCGTCTTCTGCTCCGCCGTCTCTATTTACATGGGAAATATACGGCATGATATAAGGGGATTTATGGAAGTTTGCTTTCAGGGCCCTGTTAGAATAAAAGCAGCGAGCTTTATAACTCTGCCAAGTTGCAAAATATGTTACCAGAGAGGAATTGTGTTCCAGACACTAAAGTGTGAACAGTAAAAAGAAATAATATTATCGGGGATGTGTGGGGAAATTCATAAATGCCCATAAGGTACGTTGTAAATATCATTATCTTTAATTGTAATAGAATATGGCCTACCTGTCACAGTAGCATATTGATTTTAAATGCCTAACAAGCAATGGGAAAGACTGTAGGAGTACCTGATTATAGTAATTACTAAATTATCTCGAAAGTGTTGAAGATTTTTATAAAGGTTTACCATAGTATTTATAAAAAGTTTTATTATAGAAATTTTACATCATACATGTACTTTTTTTACTAAAATTTCATAAGATATTGGGATCATTGTCAAGTGGCGTAACCGCCATAGACATTGGAGACACTGGCTTCTGGGCTCCAACTGTCAAAAGGGACCTTGCGCCACTCATTTTGCTACAGTTTCTACAAACCCCCTTTGCAGCCCTCTTGAGCTCAAGAAACTCAGAATGTGGGATAGTAAGTCAGAGTGTTTATATAGTGAGCTTAAGGGAGAGCAGAAGTTAATTTGAGGAAATTCACTAATTGCTACAGTATACAGTAATAACACTTGTGTGTGGGGGGGTTATCAAACCTTGTAGAGATATAATTGAGAGATACCGCTTGTAACACAGTTTGTAAGGCAGAATCTGATTGTTTGGTACTTTACAGTATATCTCACAAATGTATTTCTCTTTGCAAAGTCACTGGGACATCAGCACATGCAAGCCGGAACCATTGCATGCATGGGGGAGGGGCATCACCTTCTATATCAACTCCAGGCACCTGGTATGAACTTAACCAACTGGTCACAACTGTTGTTGTGGTGGGCATTTTGAGCGATGACGTGAGTTAAAGTGTGGCCAGGCCGACTGACAAAGAACTCTAATATAAAAGAATACACATGATTTACATATACTGCACAGGATTACCACGCGTCTATATACTAAGCCTTGGTTGGAGACTAGGTGGGCAGAGATAAAATACCAGCCAATCAGGTCCTAACTGCCATGTCACATGCTGCGTTTGGAAAAAGGCCATTAAGATCTGATTAATTTGTACTTTATCTCCATCCAAGCCTTATGAGGCCTGTACATGTAGTGGTTTAGTGGTAGTTTCTACGCGACCTCACTAGATCGCTTAGAAAATGCCCCTACATCTCTCCATTTGTTGCATGATGGATATTAACCGGTCAGGGCCAGTGTTCACAATGATCTAGAGTTGCTGAGAACACTCAGCGCATCTCCACCTGTGTAGGCCCCTTTAGTAAATAGATCCCAAAATTCTCAAGACATTCCACACAGATTTTTAAATCATCACATACAAATGGAGCAGCTCTCATTTGAGCTGCTCCTGGAGATAGAATCACCATCCGCCGGCGTTCGCCAGCCGCCAGAAGGGGGCGCGCATACACGAGCCGCTAGCACACCCCATTCTGACGGAGCCCGCTGCTGCCCTCCGTCGGCTCCCCCATCCTCCCCGTAGCTGCTCGCACCCCCAACTAACCCTGCCTGTCTCCCTGAAGTGGAGATGGGCAGGGAATCCGCTTCCCACCGCCATGTGATGGGACGCACGGCATATGAGCCGCTTGTGAGTCCCCATAAGATGGAGCACCTCTCCACTAGACTGCCTCAGCTCAGGGAATCAGGCGATTCCCTGAGCTGGCTGGGAGGAGCTCCATCTGTATATTCAAAGCTTGTTCAGTCTGCCATTATCAGGTGCTGAGTTTGTATATCAGATAAAATAACAGCTATACAATCCCTCCTTCATTATTCTTGATAATCAATGTACTTCGGGAGTGTGAATGCATTGGGTGTAACACCAGGATAATCCTGGGAACCATAGGACACATAAGACTCCTCATGGAGTTTGAAACAAATTAAGACAGCAGCATGCATAAAACATTTGTACTTATTTTAGATAATTTTTCATTTTATGAATGTGTTTATTTTTTATTGTATGCTCTCTGCCCTGTGTGGAATTTTTTTTTTGTCACTGAAGTCAGCCATTTTACGATACAATACTGACTGAATAATCTAATAAACATTTGTATATATTTGTTATACAGTATAGCCTAATTATTTTATTTTCCATTGTCAGGTAAAATTTGCAAATTTTCCAGGGAATTTTCCTCAGATACACGTGCTACGTACAATAAGGAGACAGCACATCTTCCATGCTCTTTGTCACCAGATGTGATAGAAAGAGCTTAAGGATATAATGGCTCTTCTCTTTCTTCCCGTTGCATGTATTAGTGGTTCTAACAAGATGACCCGTCCTCCGGGATTCCTGAACCTGAAGGGAGGCCGGCGGGACGTACAAAATAAAATATAAATATTTTCTAAATGACCTGCTCACTTTTCTTTAACACCTTTTAGTGTTTTGTCACTAACTGACAAGAAATTTGCTTCAGTCTTTTCTCCCTCTGGGCATGGTGGCAGATCAACATTAATAGGGATTTGGATTTTGGTTGAGTGTGTATTTTGGGAAAATACTTTCCTCCACTTACTGCAGCATCTGCTTAAAGATGGTATAAAGAAAACCTAGAAGACGCAAACTTCCCAGGAAAAATGCAAATACACTATAGACGGAATAAAATATACAAACATGTTGTCGTCCAATATAATAAAGTATGGCAGGTTGTAATGTCGTATGTTATTCGAAAACATGTGGGAGGTGATTTGGAGTTGGACTAAAGTACGTGTGTGCAGCATTATTTTAAATTTATCTCCTGTTATCCTACAGTATATAGACCAGTGTTTTTCAACCACTAGCGTGCCTTGAGCTGTTCTCAAGTGTGCCCCCCGATCTAGAGATGCCCAAACCAGTTTAGAGCCACCAAAAGTTCAATTGTTATTTACTGGTAGCTTATTTTCATTATTTTTATTTTTGTTACCTGTGGGGATCAGTGTGATTATTATTATTTTTTTATATGGGGACCAATAGGTTTGTTTTTTTTCCCTGTGGGGGACAAGTGTGTTTTCCCCTGTGGGGATCTCATGGTGTGCCTTGGCAATTTTATCATATTTAGTGTGCCGCAAGGTAAAACATTTGAAAATGACTACTATAGACTGTAAGTTTGCAAGCAGGGCCTTTGTATGGTTATGGTATAAATGGTAGACAATGTCTAGGCCAACAGTCGCCAGGTCGACCACTAATGGTCGAAAGTGACTAGGCCGACACCTTAAAATGGTCGACATATGCAAGGTCGACATTGGCAACATGAATAAGTTCGACATGAGTTTTTCACATTTTCTGGTGTCTATGTCGACATATGTTGCATGGCTCGCTGCGATTGGCATGTTCTGGCACACTATTATAATCCCACTCTATGCCCACTTGGATAGTAAAGTATGTTGACCATAAATTTGTGTTGACCTTTCGTCAATCCAGCACTAAAATGAAAGCCGGCACTTCCTGTTATATCCTGGATTACAGAATTGAACATCAGCAGAGCATACTATGGCTGACTCAGTGGAAGTAATACATTCTCATCCCAGGCTCGCTACACCTTCTCCCGCAGTATTTGTGTGCTGGGAGATTATCCTAGGGCACAAGCATCACTTTTACACATCCCAAAGTGGGTGTTACAATAAAGGTTTCCAAGATACTTCAAATAAAGCCTAAGAGAGCTGAAGTAAAAGAGAGAAAAACACTTTCATGGATTTTGCTTATGGATTCTCCTTTCAACTGGTAGGAGGTCTGTAGAATCAATTAGAACGACGGATCAAACTGTAAACCAACAACGAAGAGAATGAAAGTGATTCGTTGGGAGACACGACATTTACATTTTAGAAGCTGATAAAGGTTTGTGGGACTGAGACCTGAAAATGAATTTATTTGATTTATTTGAATCTTCGGGCACACTATTCTATTCTCCCTCCACCAGGGCCACCGACAGGGGGGTGCTGTGGGTACAGCTGTCCCGGGACCTAGCCTCTGGAAGGGCCCAGGCAGCTCATTTTGCCCACAGCAACCCTCTGCTGTATGCTGCCTGTGCTGCGCTTGGTCCTCACTCAGCAGGTCCCAAAGCACAGGCGGACGCTGGTGGCCAATTAAAATGCTGCACCGGCTTTTGAGCCAATCAGAGCTGTTGTACCGTTGGCCAATCAGAGTGGCTGCCGGTACACGCGCTCTGATTGGCTCACCAGCTGGTGCTGCATTTTGCAATGCATCCTGCATTTAAAAAGCATGGGCTTTGGGACCTGCTGAGTGAGGACCGAGTGTGGCAGTAAGCTTAGGGTGGGGAGGGAGATGGAGATGGGAGCACACTGACAGCTCCTGGGGGGGGGGGGGATTTTGAGATGGGTGTGCACTAACAGCTCTGAGGTAGGTGGGGAGACCCAGAAATCCATCCCGGGCCCCAAAATTCCTAGCGGCAGCCCTGCCCTCCACACCCTAGTGAATGGTAGTGCATGAAATACCACCTGTTGGCACATGGCGGCTAAAAAAAACATGAAAAACTCATGTCAATCTTTTGACTGTCAACCTAGACATTGTCCTTTTTAATGTCGACCTTTCCCATGTTGAATTTTTTCTCATGTCCACCTTTTGACCCTTGTCATGTGTCTACCTAATGAATAGCGGTCAAACTAATGACCGTCGACCAAAAGCTTGTCGAACCAAACCCTCCAAACTTGCTGTTGGGCCTCTACTTTGTCCCGGACCACTTCCACTAGCAGACATCATTCATTTTGCGTTTCATTTTTTTTTTTTTTTTTTTACTGTACGTTTAAAGGGACCATCTGGCTGCGAAGACTTTAATCAAATCAATTTAAGTATGCCACCAGCTCCTACTTCACAGTTCCCCTGATGTTAAGGATCTAAAGTCTGTTATTATTTCACATTTGCAATAATATTGTAGTTGAACTATAGACTCCAGCATTTCACGCTGTTCTCGATTTTCTTGCGATTCGAGGGCAAGCATTAAGCATCGGCAGTAATAGTATTTTCATTGTAATTAAGTGTTAATTACTTCCATATGTTAATCGAGTTTCAGAGAGAGGTTTGTTGCTATTGTTACGCAGCCTAAAATCATTTCCATGTGATAATTTCCGAGATATCAAAAACTGAATAATTACAGTAGGCACTAATTAAGAAAGTAGAGACTGAGCTAGGAGTTAAGACTGCATTAATTTTAATGTTTTTACAGTTCTTTAATTGGGGCGAGAGCTGTAAATTGAGAGCGGATGCATTTCCCTGCCATAAGCAGCTCTGCATTTGCAATCTGCTTTACTGTAGACTGCAAAACCAAGGTCAGTGCAAGTTTGCAAAATCCCTCTGCTCTTCCTATGCGAAGTGCCGGTGGTGAGGCATGCATCTATCACTCTGACAAGCACTGAACTTTCCAAGAGCACATGCTCTCACTTCTTCAATTATTAATTGCATTAAATACATTTTCATATTGTGGACTGGGCGCTGCAAACTGTTCTCCAGTAGAGATGCTCCGTCCCACCACAGTGTGGTACAGTTTTTGCCTTCTGTTCTAGCGGGGCACATAGATTGTGCAGCCTGTGCTTTGTGGGACTGGAGATGGAATATGCTATCAATCCAAGCTTCTGATAACAAATCACTACGTCTTATCTTAGTACCCATGTAACCAGAACTTGTGTGTCTGAAGCATATAAACATAAAATCTCGTCTTTATGCATTGCCGTCAGTGGGTCAAAACTAACAAAGGAAGCAGGCAAAGGTGCTTTAAGAGAGGAGGAGTAAGCAGCCTCCTCCGCTCAGCCTCCTCCTTCTCTCTCACACTGCAGCACTGCTCTAGTGCACATAGCAGTAGAGTCTGAGCACTAGGTGCAAAAGTGCAACTGGCCATCGATAGTGTATAACTATGCAATGGATGACCATCAATGTTTTTACATATCGATGGTCATCCATTTGCTTTGAAAGATACGAGGGCGGGGCCTCACGGGTGTGGAGTAGAGGTATGCTCCATGTTCCGGCCCCTTGATGAAAAAAGAAAAACAGTAGGGTTGGTGGATGGCCAACCCTACTGCACATGCACGGAACCCCGAAAAAATGGCACCACAGCCAATTTTTAGGCAATTCCTGCAGCTCTGCTGCCTTCATTGTAGGACTCTGGAGGGGTAAGTATTAAAAAAGGGGGCAGTGTGTCCGGTGTGGGCCTCCCTGGAATGCAGGGGCCTGTGTGCACAACACACATTGCACCTATTATAACAGTGACGTGCGGTGAGGTCATTGCCTGGGGAGGCACTGACCTCACCGCATGTCACTGGTACCGGCGGGGGGGGGTGCAGAACAGTCCTGTAGTGATAGCCACGTCTGTCAGCATGTCCCACTCAGACCACCCCAGCAGCAACGGGGTTAATTTCCATAGCCTGGCTGTGAATATGGAAATGAAGCGTCTGGGATGGAAGGCACAGGGTAGTCTCATACGTACATTTCTCTGTTTAAAGCACTGCAGGTGTCTGAGTCCCCCGAATTAACCCCGTTGCTGCTGGGGTGGTCTGAGTCGGACATGCTGACAGACGTGGCTATCACTACAGGACTGTTCTGAACTGCAGGTGTCTGAGTCCCCCGAATTAACCCCGTTGCTGCTGGGGTGGTCTGAGTGGGACATGCTGACAGACGTGGCTGTGGCTATCACTACAGGCTATCACTACAGGACCCCCCCCCCCCGCCGCCGGTACACGCGCACCCCACCTGCCCTACCTCCACCCGGCGAACTCACCTGTCTTCTCGGCGGTGACGGCGGCTGGTCCTCTCCACGGCGGTGACGGCGGCCGGTCCTCTCCACGCCGGTGTCAACGGCAGTCCGTCTTCCAACAGGCGCCGGACTCCCCGCTGCCCGCGCCCTGCGCTGCTGCATCGTCTCACGGGTCCTGCATGTGTGATTGGACAGCGGATCCAGCACTGGATCTGCTGGCCCAATCACATCTGGGGGCGTGCGTTTATACTGGTGCCGCTGTCATTGCGGCACCAGTATAAGTGCCGCTTCCCCATTCATTTTCAATGGGCTTTTACAGCCCATTGCTGCACCCTGCCCCCCTGCCCACCCCTTCCCGCCCCCCGCTGCCCGGTGTTTCAATGTAAACAGCGGGAGGCACCTCTCCCCCTGCCTCCCACCCTCACATGCAGCAGTGTAAGAGGGTGGGAGGCAGCCTGAGAGGGAGAAATGATGAAAATAATAAAAGAAGATATATAAATATCTTCTTTTTATTATTTTCATCATTATGACAGGGGAGGCTCTGCCTCCCCTGCCTCCCCTGACTGCACGTCCCTGTATTATAAATATGCCACTGGAAAAAGGCAATACATGTTTATTTACTGATATTTTGTAGGTTGGAATTCAGATCATGTGCAAAGTCCAAGAATGTAATCTAGAGTAATGGCTGTCTAATGATACACTGAGTGTGCTACTGATGTCTCTGTGCTGTATTCAGTGGCATTCTGTATGCCGGATTTCAAGAGAGGGGTTCCCAAATACTTGAAGTTAGAATATTATGCCACACACTGTAATGCCCCCACCACACCGTCTTATAAATACGTAATACCCCATTATAGAAGGTGTTACATATGGCGTTGTACAGTGCACTATAGTGTACATAATTACACAGGTTGAAAAATCCCAAGCAGACAGGAGCAGATTTCATGGCTAGTGGCAGTTGGCAGGGGCAGATTTAGGGGTTAGGGCACCCCTAGGCTCAACAATAATGAAATGGCAGTTGGTGGCAGTGGCTGTGGCTCCCCTGTTTGAATTTTAAACTGTGCTGCAGCCCCCTCCCCCCCCCCCCCCCGCCCTCTGGAACTGCCACTGCTGACAGTACTATCACAAGCATCCAAGTGCCGCATATACCTGTTAGTGTTCCTGAAGTATATAAATCACTGTTTTGCAGTCATATATACTGGCTGTACACTACTGAGCTAAATACAGTAATCCAGATGAAATAACAATAGTGATTATATATACAGTAACTAGAAATTGTCTCAGCATGCTCTCCGCAGCAGAGTGCCCCGAAGAAAGAATTTGCTTTCACATAATGATCTGCAATTACCTGTATCACAATTTGCTTGAACACAAACATAAGCAAACTAAGGTACCGATACTGGATCACACGCAGTGATGCAAATTCGGCCCCTGCCCCCATGGTCAGGGTTTGTGCATGATGAAGTGACTGGCTGCCAGCGCTTACCCCCATCATTTCGGTCTGGTCCCAGTGGTCTATGCTGTGTTTCTGACCTTGCAACGTCATTATACATGATGCTGCTCCAAGCCTTCCGTGTCTGTTCCTGCTGCAGCAGCCGAGGAACATCCCTGAGCCCAGAACAATAACCACCTCCCATGGTGCCACTGTGACAGCCAGAGATTACTTACAGGAGCCGCCCACAGACCCGTTACTATCTAAGGGCGGGATGTATTTAAATACATTGCCGCCCCTCGCCGCAGTGATGCTAGCGTATATGTATTAATATATGCGCCTAGCATCACAAATCGGTGACGGAGGCCCCCCGCGACACCTGTGATGTGGTGCGGTAATACAGGGATTTTACCGCATTTTTCCCTTAGTACATCCCATCCGATGCCATGTCATTTTAGTCCCGCTTCCTTCCCGAAGACCCGTAAATCGTGGGATTTTCACCTGCAGAGGTAGTAATTCTGGGAGGAAGGTGGGGGTTTCCACGGACATGCGGGAGGCTTGATCATCCTTCATCCCCTTTGTTGTCTGCCCAGCGCCCTAATCATGGTCCCTTACCATGCATTTGCCCCGGTTGATCCTTTATGCCCCAGTTCGACACTGTCCATTGCACCTAGTCTCTACAGATGCAGGATACCCTCGCTTTGTTGATTGGTCCTGGGTCCCTGCATCCTCACAGTTTAACTGTGACAGTTACTGTAAACAGTGATACATAATGTATTAGCACCTGAAGGGGAAGGATGTTTTGAGTAGGGGGATAAAGGGGGGGTAGGGTGTGCAGAGATATCAGTGTACCGTGCCTCAAGATTTATGTTGCCGCCCTGGACTGGTGGTAAGTACAGGTGAGTGGAAAAGATCAGATAGTTACATGTCTAGGCCTATGGCCCCCGCCAACATGTATTTGTCAAAGTACAGATGGGGGCATGGCTCATCTTTGCAGGGGATGGCGATGGCGATGCTAGCCGCCATCCCCCGCCAGCCGCCATCTGTATAGCGAGAAGGGGACGTGCGCGCACAAGAGGCGCGCGCATCCCGCTTCCAGCGCTTCCCCCGGGTCACCACCGGCTCGTCGGCGGTCACCCGGGGTCCCCACCGCCTGCCCGCACCCCCCCTAATCCTGTCCGTCTCCCTGAAGCGGAGACGGACAGGGTTCCCATCGCCCCGCCGACGGAGATTGAGACTGGTGTGCACGCGAGACCCACGTGCGATTCAGTCAGTTGGTGAGCCGGGCTGCTGGCGGATCACCAGCGGTGACGTTCTGGCGATTTGCCAGCAAAGAAAAGCCCAGCCCCATCTGTAGCCTCAACTGCGACTATTTTGTACTGTATAACACAACATGTGCAGCTCTGCAGTTTCTGGCTATTTAGAGTTGCACAAAACTTAGCCGCCTCCCCACTCACGGTTAACCGGAAGTAATTGGGCGGTAGCTGAGCATTCGCACAAAGTGCGCGCGATTGTCCTATAGACATAAACACAGATCTATTTTGAAGCCTGCAAAACTGCCAAATTATGGGGTTATTCAGACCTGATCGCTTCTCTGCTAAGTTGGAGAGCCCTATGATCCGATAGCCCCCGGCTCATTAGAGTGAAATCCCGCCCTGTGCAAGACTGATGGACCCTTATTTTATAGCACATGGAATGGGGTGAATTCGACCCCATTCTGATGTTTGGGGGTCTGCATATGTGCAGGAACATACAAATGGAGCTCATCCCGCCAGGGGGCGCGCGTGCATGAGACGCTCGCACGCCCCCTGGCAACGGAGCCTGCTTCCAGTCCCCGCCGCCTCCCCCACTGTCGCTGCAGGTACCCCTCGCCGCCCCAAGCGCCCCCCTAACCCTGCCCGTCTCCCTGAAGCGGAGACGGGCAGGGACACGCAGCATCCCCGCCAAGAGACTGGGACACGCGTGCGCACGCGCGTCCCAGTTCAGTGTAGCCCCTGTCCGCCGGCACTCGCCAGCGGGGAGGGTCTGGCGAGCCCCGTCCAAGGATGGCAGGGGCTACATCTGTATGTGGGCGCCGGGGACAGGGGCTACACTGCTTGCTGGGGGTGGGAGACTGACTTCACAGGACGGCTTTGGCATTGCGCTCATAAATAAAAATCCATTTTCACTGACTTCTATTTGCGAAGGCCGGAGAAATCAGTAGATGATCACGGACCCTTAAAGATTTTCCCTTCTAGCGGAGGCATGTGAGGGGATGTGTTGTTGTACACATCCCCTCCCATGGTACCGAGGGGTTTCAGCCGCGGGGGGCATTTGGGGGAAGCAGGGTGGCGGCTCACGTGCTCGTTAGGCTGCAATGTTCTTACCAAACAAACCAGGGCCATGGTGTGGACACATGGTGCTATTTGGGCTATCAATTTTGACTATATAATATATATAGTCTATATATAGTCAAAAGTAGAGATAGACTGTGCAGCACAGTCTATGCCCCCCCCCCCCTTCAATATTTGTGGCCACCAAATTGCCCCGTGTGCACACACCTTTACTCAGCCGGTGCAATAGGATCAGGCTGATCACATACCTTCCCTGAAAACTCCTGGGCATGCCTGTGTTTTCCATGACACTCCCAGAAACTCGCCAGGTTACCACCCCCCAAATGACGACTTCCTGTCAATCAACTTGCGAATTAGAAAACACACTAGATTTTATAACTGGATGGCCTTGCACATGCACATTATGATCCATACGCATGCGCTGTTGTTCAATAATAGTCACCCGGCCTGTGAAATCGCAGCCCATCGATCAGGTCTGAATAACCCCCTATGTGCAACTAACAATCAGAATCCCGGTAAGCATTGAGTCTCCCCTCTACTAACTCTTTATTTTTAACAGTGTGGAGCATGTGCAGTTTTGCTTTCTGTAGGGAGCAGTGGCGGAACTACCGTGGGTGCAGGGGGTGCAGCTGCTATGGGGCCCGGCGGCTGGGGGGGGCCCGGGCCCCATGGACAGCAAGAAAGCACCCCCTGCACTGTGACCGCCAATAAGAAGGGCTTGGGCTGGCTGTCTATGCAGTGAGTCAGTCACTGCACAGTATGCTGGGCTGGCCGGAGGAGAAGCCTGGCGGGGGGAGGACGTCTCTGACGTGCACTGACCCGCGAGATTTACAGTAGCGTTATCATCCTCCTCGCGGGTCTGCAGCAGCTCCCGCTGCTGGTATTAGCGAGCCCCAGGCCCGGCCGCTTGTCCGGCTTGGGGGAGAGAGTCCATGCACGCTATGCTGCTGCTTGCTCTGCTGTTAGCCCCGCCCCCGGCCGTTGATGTTTACGCGATGATGTGCAGTGTGGTGGTGTGCTGCGGAGAGCCGGCAGGGTGAGTACTCGGTGGGTGCAGAGGACACACACCATGTACACAGCGGCACATTTACTGGGTATCGGGGTGGGGGTGGGGGTGGGTAATTAAATGGTACACAGCGGCACCTGTAAGTAATGGGGGTAAAATAGCAGTAATGGGGGTAAAGTAGCAGAGCCCAAACTCTCACTCCACCTGTCTCTCTCCCCCTAGTCTTAGTCTTCTCCTCTCTTCCTCCATCTCCTCTCTCTCTCTCTCTCTCTCTCTCTCTCTGGCAGTCTTCAACCCCTCTCCCTTACCTGTGCTCTCTCTCTAGACCTGTCTCATCCCGACACCCTCTCTGTCAGTCTTTCTCCCCAACTCTACCTGGCACTGTTTCTCTCCCGACACACTCTCTCGCTCTTTCTTCTGACGCCCCTCCCCCCATGGGCATTGTAGTGACAATGGGGGGGCCCCGTCCAAGATTTTGCTATGGGGCCCACATCGTTCTAGTTACACCTCTGGTAGGGAGAGCGGTACATTTCACCAAATTCAGAGATGTACATTAATCCCATGAGTAAAAACCAAACCATGTTCTAAGCCTTAGGGCCAGATGTATCAAGCTTCAAAAGTGATAAAATGGAGAGTGATAATCAGCCAGCCAATCAGCTCCCACCTGTCATTTCCTGTGACAGCAGTTAAGAGCTGATTGGCTGCCTGATTATCACTCTCCATTGTATCACTTTAGAAGCTTGATACAGCTGGACCTTAGAGAGAAATAACGTGGGTTGAAGATAAAGTACCAACCAACCAGCTGCTACTTTTCAAACAAGTCTGTAACATGGCAGTTAGGAGCTGATTGGCTGCTACTTTATCTCCGTTTCTTTTATCTCTCCCCAAGTCTTAATACATAGACCCCATATACTTTAACAAAACTACCAGACATTATCATTTTAGGACTATGTACAAATTTAAATATAATTCCTGATAGATGCCACAGGTCTGAAAAATTTTAACACAATTTGAAAAAAGGTTTAACCACTTCAGTTGTGGTTTATTTTTTAGGGAGCGCTTCCCCCCTGGGCGAGTTTTTTCTGAGTAGCGCTCCCTTAAAAACCACACCACTCTGTCCCTGGGTCCAGGCGGCGGCGCTGATCTTTGTAAATAGCCGCTGCCCGGCCCTGCCCCCTGCAGCCCGGCTATGTGCGGCGTGACGTTACAAGATCACGCCACACACAGCAGGGGGGAGGGAGGTAGGGCCGGGCAGCAGCAGCCGGGCAGCCGCCAAAGTTGAGTGCGGCGCTGATCTCAGCACTCAGCTCAGCGGCGCTGCCCGGCAAGGGGGAGCACAGGCAGTGGCACTCGCAAGAATTTCCCGGGTTTGCCAGTCTGCGCTCTGGAGCAAACCCCGGAAAATTCTCGGGAGTACCAGGGAAGGGGTTAAGGCAAATGACATAAGTGCCCTAATTTTTTACATCTGCCAGGCGAGCTATTAGGCTGTTGTAAATAACAAATGGCCTAGACGCTCGTTGCCTGTTGAAAATTTTCAAGCTACATTATATTTGACAAGCAAAAAAAACAAATAATCGTTGTTTTGGCCAATTTTTACCATAAGCGATGTCATCTCCGGCAGATGCAGCCTAGAACAGCTTTCTTTCTGTTTTTTTTTTCTTATTGTCATGCCTCATTAAAGTATGCTGACTCTTGTGGATTCCTAGTTCCTCTAGGTAAATAGTTATTTACATGAACTGCGGCATTTTTCTTTGGTGACAATTCCTAATTATTCAGAAGAGCGCGGTTGATGCATTAGCCGTATTATATAAAGCATCACCTATGAAGACATTTTTTAAATTAACTATCCTTTCAAAAGTAATGCTAAGTTTTAAAATGGACAAATTAGGCTGCTCTTAGCCACATATGGTAAATGTTTTAAACATTTCCCAACTGATCTTCACTCCAGAGGGCAATTCTTGATGATGGAGTGGTAGAATTCGAAGCTCATCTGGGGGTCTCCTTAGTTGCCAGTGTTTGCCAGTGTTATGCTCAAAAGGCATCTCGATATGGAAGTGAACAATATATCCTGCTCATTACTCGTTCTAGCTACAGCTTCACCCCCCCATCCACACAGTAGCTCCTTAATGTGCCAAAGTGAATTGATAGAGTCGAGCAGCTGTATGTCAAACTAATGGAGACTATTTATCAAAACGGGAAGTTTTTTTTTTACGTTTTAAAAAAAATGTATTCTAATGTGGAGCTAGAACTCTGTATAATGCTAGAAAGAGTTTTAATGACACAATAGACCTAGGCTATAAGAGCTCACAATCTAATTGGTCTCAGTCTAATTTATGAATAAATCAGAGACCAAGCTACAAAGAATGCCAATAGTCACAGCTGTAAATCTGCCCTAGGTAAGTACAAAAGTTAAATTCAGGTAATGAAAAGTTTTTTTCCATTAGAGTGGATGATAAATGTATTTTATTGAATTGTTTATGAGATTCATTATATTGTACCATACCTGATATAAATAGTTGAATTATAGTTGGATCAGTTTGCATCTTAATTGTAGTGTTGCTCTCATTGGGGTAAATGTACTAAGGTGGAAGTTCTATTGAAGATGGGATGTTGTTGCCCAATAGGACTCAATGAGCTTAACAGATAGAATGAATGTAATACAGTACAGGAACAATGAAGTACAGAAAAGCTTTACATACAGATGAAACGCCTCCCAGCCAGACTGCAGATCGCCAAAAGTCCTGAGCTGTGCAGGCTGGCAGATAGGCGCTCCATCTGACGGGGATGTGTGAGCGGCTCACATGCTCGCGTGTCCCATCAGCACGGTGGCGGGGTGTGGCTTCCCTGCCTGTTCGGCTTCAGGGAGATGGACAGCGGATCTGGGTAGCTGGAGACAGCTGGGGAGGGCTGTGGGGGAGCTGCTGAGACCGGCGGAAGACGGCTGAGTGCTCTGACGGAACAAGGCGCACAAGCTTCTCGTGCGCACATGCCCCCTTCTGTCGTGGGTAGCGGCGGCTGAGGTGATAGAGTCGCCAGGAGCAGCTCCAAAGTGAGCTGCTCCATCTGTAGACTACAGAGAGCATAGAGATACTTAAGGGAATTATGGAAATGCTTGAGTAAACAGAAAAGTCTTGAGTCTGTTTTTGAACTATTCCAGTGTGGAGGTCTACCGAGGGAAAGTGAGTTACATAGAGTCATAGCTGCATGGCTAAAAGCTAAACCCCCAGATGAATTCTGGGAGATTCTAGGTACTGCTAAAAGTCCTTCATTGGCAGATCAAAGTTATCTGGTGGGGCATAAGAAGTAGAGTCTGATTGATTGATATGGGATACAATTTGTTTTGGTTTTGTCCCAGTGTGTATGGTTTTTCCAGAACACTTTAAGGTGCAAGCTATACTTTCGGGCTTCTGAAGATGACTCCGCAAACTAGAACTGCACCAAATGCTCACAAGCCAATGCATTTGGTGCAAAGAGGATTAAAGTGAGATCACCAGATTCAGATGCGGGTGTGGATCATGGGTCGACCATCATTAGGTCAACCCCATATGGGCAATATGCAAGAGGTCGACAGGGTCAATATGTAAAAGCAAGACCTGGAAAGGTGGACAGGTACAAAATGTTAATACACACAAAAGGACAGCATGGAAATGGTCAACACAGAAAATGTCGACACACGATTGTATTTTTTGGATGCTGTTTACCATTTTAGATCACATGTGACCCCAATTAGAGTGCCAATTGTAGACCATGTGGATAGTAAATGAATGATGAAAAAGTTGACCATATGTGTCAAACATTGTCATATCAACCTTTGTACCTGTTGACTATGTGAGGGGTGGACCTATTGACTGTCAACCTATTGACCTTTGACCTTTCGCAATAACCGCTAAATTAGTTCAGAAATCACAATATGCGTTTGCATCTGCAACCGCGTCCATGTCCCTTACCCGTGTACTGGTGCATCCTGCAACGCAGGTCCCTGTTCAGCACTGTCCCCAGTCATTCTCTGTGGCAAGATGTGCATGACAAATCCCTGGGGCCTAGTCGGCGTCCCATGCTGATCCCAAGACGGTCTCACATTGCATGGGTGCCACCATGACACTTGCAGGTGTGCACAGGTACTTCCTAGAGTTAATTGATGCTGTGACTTGCAGCCAATCACAGACAGGCAGGGGGGATATAGGTCAGGCCTCTGGCACTTCCTCCTTGCCTTGAACAACTTTTCTGATCCCTGAGTACTCCCCACAGGTCAGCGTTCTAGGCTCCAGGTTCCATGTCCCAGAGTTACCTGTGAAGTGCACCTGCAATCTTCTGCTGCTATTACAAGCTCAGTGGTTATCCGTTCATCTGCAAGGTTACCTTCCAGCTAATTACATCTATAGCATCCAGGAGAAGAGGTCTGAGCTTTCCAGCTTCCACCAGCATAGATCACTATTGGCTCCGAAGCCATTTGCCATCATGGACTCCCTAGTCAACACAGGTGTTGACTGTCATGTCTACACAGTCTGTCCACGGCTCCCAGGCCGTCTACACCCATCTCATCTCATCTCAGGCCTCATCTACATACCCTCTCTGCTTCCAGGCCGACACAGACCCTTACGGCTTCCAGGCTATCGATATCTCTCTCTGACTCCCAGGCCATCGACAAGCATCTCCGGCTCCCAGGCTGACACAGACCCTCTTGGCTCCCAGGCCGACACAGTCCCTCATGGCTCCCAGGCAGTCAACATCTCTCTCTGGCTCCCAGGCCATCGCCAAGCATCTCTGGCTCCTAGGCCATCAACATCTCTCTCCGGCTCCCAGTCCGACACCATCAACAGTTCCCAAGACTATTCAGTCCACGGATTCCAAGCCAAGAGTAAACCAAAGTATCTTGTTCAGTCATCACTATCCATCCCTCAGTAATTGGCCACTTGGGTGTGGGAACTCTGTCAGAGGGCTGCGACCTGTCCACCGAATGCTGTGAAGTCCAAACCTCCTTGCGGGTGTTCCTGGTGAAAACAGTCGGTGGGGTTAGACTCCTCACCTCTGTTCAGAGTCTCGTCAACTCTCCCACCTAGCTGTGTCCTCAGTGCCCAGTGTTCTATAAACTGTCCTTATCTCAAGCCTCCCGTGTTCCAGTTCCCTGACCCTTTCACTGGCTCACTGCTGCCACAGCCGGGGACACCAGATACCCGAGCCCTGACATTTACATTTAATAATAAAAGTGAGAAAATGGGCATTACCCGATAGCACCTGCCAGCAAATAGCTTTATGTGAGTAAGGTAATGATATAAAAGCCTGTTGGAATGCATTACATTACTTTCAGTTTGTATCAGGGGTAGAACAGGGCATCGCCAGAGTAAAATGTGGGCAGAGCACAGAGATGTCGCTGTAGTCTCCCAGACCCTCTATTCTACTGTCAGTCCAGAGCTTGTGGAACTGTGCATGTGCCAATCAGACGCAGCTCTCTGTTCCACACTGTTGATTACAAAGTTTTGGCATCAGTCAAGATGCAGGGGCCTTGGATGAAGAAAGTGACCCAGCATTGTGGAGCCACCCTAATTTCTGTGCCCCCTATAGGCTGCACCACCAGCACCAATAATAGTCCTGAAAGACAACATGAATGTTATGTGTGAATACCCCTTGGGTGGCTATAGTTCAGTTTACTATGGCAGAGAACTAGGGAATAGGAAGAACAGTATTGGTTCTAATCTAAGTGTAAACCATTAAGTAGATAATTTGAGGCCTGAGTTTAACAGATATATAGGCAGGGGTGCAAGTATGGTGGTACGGGGTGGTAGGGCATACCGGTTAAACATATTGTGCCGGTATCGCCATAACAAATACCCCCGAATTGCTTACTGTGCATGCGCACATATGTAAGTGGCGGGGGGGGGGGGGCGCGGCCTCCGCCGCCCTGCCACAGCTGATTCCCTTTGGAGTGGAGGGGAGCGCATCTCTCCTTCCCCTCCCTGTGTCACTGTGACTTGGCTGCCTGTCAGCCAATCAGAGCTCACGGGCTGGCAGCCAATCAGGAGCCAGCCCGTGAGATATGATTGTCTGACGGACAGTCGCAGCCAGGGACACAGTGAAGCCGGGGAAGGAGAGACGCGTGATGCGCTCCTCTCCCCGCCGAAGGGAAGCACATAAGCAAGCGGCGGCAGCGGGGGACTGGAGGGGGAGAGGACACCCGGACACAAGAAGACAGGAAGCACTGCAGACACGGAGAGTGAGTTGTGCTGCTGCTGGCTTATTCGAGCACTGTGGGGGAATATGTGTGGCACTGTGGGGGCATATCTGGCACTGGGGGCATACTTAGCACTGTGGGGGCATATATGTGTGGCACTGTGGGGGGCATATGCTATCTGGCACTGTGGGGGCATATATGTGTGGCACTGTGGGGCATATCTGGCACTGGAGGCATACTTAGCACTGTGGGGGCATATATGTGTGGCACTGTGGGGGCATAGGATATCTGGCACTGTGGGGGCTTATATGTGTGGCACTGTGGGCGCATATTAGTAATGGGCATCAGTTGTGCGGCAGCGGCGCAATGGGCATTATGGCATGGGTATTATGCATTGGGTGTTTGACTCGTAACAGGCACTACTGTGTAAATTTCTGCGCGCAATATCCCTGTTTGTAGTTTATCTGGCTCCTACATTTTCTGTGCAGGATGCAATGCACAAGTCCAAACAGAAATTTCATTGTGTTCTAAAGTTTTGTCATGTAGACACTCCCCCTAGTGTCATATGACCACACCCTGACCACATCTATAATCACGCCCATTTTCCACCGTGCACCGAAGCATTCTATTTCTACTTGCACCACTGTATATAGGGCGATAACACTTTATAACTGGTGCATAACACTTTATCACTGGTGCATAACATATTATCATTGGTTCATAATACATTACAGTTGGGACTTAATACTTTATATTTGGGGCATAATACTGCGGGAGTGTGGGTTTGGATGTGGGAAGTGAGGGCTAGGCACTTAAAATGGGGTTAGGTTTAGGCACTAAGGGGGAGGGTAAGGATTAGGCTGCGGGGGTTAGAGAGAGGACAGGGAGAAGGTAAGTATACTTACTGTACCCCTGTCATTATCCTTAGCATCAGTATCAGCATCTGACCACCAGCATCCCGACCAACGGCCATCCGTGTATATATTCCGCTGATAGGGTGCAGTAGAAATAAACTTTGATGGCAAATCAGTTAGAAGAATGTTGTGAATGAGATAGATTTGCCTCAACCGGGGACTCAGGGAGGCGGAGCAAGGAGAATCACTCCATAACCGCCAGCAAGGAGCTATCCATGGTGCTGTTGTTCCACCGCTACAGTGGAAACCTTGGGCTCGGATAATGTCTGAGCCTCCCCAGGCCCATCCCAGGTGGCAGGATCACATGCGATACATCGCATGCAGTCCTTTCACATGCAATGTATCGCATGCAACCCTACCCCCCAACGCTAGCAAGGGGGCCAAGTCAACGGTCGGACAGGCAGCAGGTCCGACCTCTGGCCCAGGTCCAATGCGCACGGGACCATGCATCAGATCCAAGTGAGATGTCAAATACCTCCTAATTTCTCGGCCCGATCTGACGGGATCTGGTGAATTCGGCCCAAATCGGACTAGGGTACCATAAATGTGACAGTGAGAGTGACCATCTCAGTACAATCTATAGAAGATATTCCAGAGGCATTCCCCAAACAAGAACAACTAACACGTCCCAGCTTCTTATATTTGTTGAGCTAAACAAAGAAATATATGCAAGAAATGCCGTGTCTACATGTATTCTCTTACTTTTAGTTTAATTATGTCGTGCATGCTAAAACCTTAATTTACCAAAGCATTCCTTGTTTTAATGTGTTCTAGAGTGAGCCATGTGGAGTTTTGACCTTAATATAATAGCAGCGATGCTCTTTTGCTTACCTTTAGCTAATTAAAATATATACAGTTCTGCACTGCCATTATTTATCCCGTTCTCATTTTGATCACTGTGGTAATACATTGTGAAGACCGATGGCTGTGTCATGTAATTAAGCTGTAATGAAAGCGGGAACTTAGACGAGGGCTGATGTCTTTTTCCTCTTTACAAAAAATGAAAATTAATTTATTATCAGATGAGAAGTGATCATTCTGCTGCGTTATTCCCAATGACTACCGAATGTTTATTTATTTTTATTTTTTTACCTCGCGGTAACCAAGAGCTGGATGTGGGCTTCTGTAAAGTATTTGCTCTTGAATAAATATAACAGTATAGGGAATAAGGGAAAAAAATGGTACATAGGAATTGTATGGTGTTTATTAGAGATGTGCGGCGGCCACTTTTTCGGGTTTTGGATCTGGATCTCCCTTCATGTTTTGGATCTGGATTGGTTTTTGCAAAACCACCCTTGTGGGTTTTGGTTTTGGATCTGGATTTTTTTGAAAAAATGCTAAAAATGGCTAAAATAACAGAATTTGGGCCTGTTTTTGCCCCTAAAGTGTTATTAACCTCAATAACATTAGTTTCCACTCATTTCTAGTCAATTTTGATCACTTCACAGCTCACAAAATTGTTTTCATTTACTGTAGTTGGGCCAAAAGGGTATACCGAGGTAGCTGGATGACTAAGCTAAGCGACAGCAGTGGGCATCACATACATGTGGACCTTACACTTCCAACCTGGTACATCTTGGAAGCAGAGCGGCACTGCAGGGGCAGACAGGGTGGCAGTTTAATAAACTATCCCAAAAAAAGAGAAATGCTCCAAAGAGCAAAAAATACAAAGAGGTATCGGCCTTGTCATGACTGGTGGTAGCAGCTTCAGCACTTCTATCAGGTTGCTGATCTCCCACTATTTCCTCCTCCATCATCCTCCAAAAATGTGTTTTTATTTTATTTATTACTTTTATTTATTTTTCTTACGTTACACTGGACACAGCCTGTCACACTGGACACAGCCCCTTGGACACTGGACACTGCCCCTGGACACAGCCCCTGGACACTGGACACAGCCCGTCACACTGCACACAGCTCCTGGACAATGGACACAGCCTCTGGACACAGCTCCTGTACAATGGACACAGCCGTCACACTGGACACAGCCCCTGGACAATGGACACAGCCCGTCACCCTGGACACAGCCCCTGGACACAGCCTCTGGACAATGGACACAGCCTCTGGACACCCCCCCTGGACACAGCTCCTGTACACTGGACACAGTCGTCACACTGGACACTGCCCCTGGACCTTGCCCCTGGACACTGGACACAGCCCGTCACCCTGGACACAGCTCCTGTACACTGGACACAGCCCATTACCCTGGACACAGCCCCTGGACACAGCCCCTGGACAATGGACACAGCCTCTGGACACCGCCCCGGGACACAGCTCCTGTACACTGGACACAGCCATCACACTGGACACTGCCCCTGGACACAGCCCCTGGACACTGGACACAGCTCCTGTAAACAGCTCCTGTACACTGGACATAACCCCTGTACACTGGACACAACCCTTGTACACAGCCCCTGTACACTGGACACAGCCCCTGTCACACTGGACACAGGCCCTGTCACACTGGACACAACCCCTGTACACAGCCCCTGTGCACTGGACACTGCCCCTGGACACAGCCCCTGGACACTGGACACAGCTCCTGTACACTGGACACAGCCCCTGTACACTGGACACAACCCCTGTACACTGGACACAAACCCTGTACACTGGACACAGACCCTGTCACACTGTACACAAGCCCTGTCACACTGAATACAGCCCCTTGTACACTGGCCACTGCAGCCCCTGTACACTGGACTTGTGTACAGTAGCCCCTGCAGACCCTAATCGAGTGAGCAGCTGCAAAATAATATATTATTATTATTATAGCACAGCACACAGCACAGAGCACAACCACCCTCTTCCCTCTCCTATGCTGGAGTAAAGATGGCGGGCGCGCGTGCGTCTTATATAGAATCCGAGAGAATCCGCGAGAATCCGACAGCGCGATGATGAAGTTTTGCCTCGTTTTCGGTCTGGAATTTAGGCGGGAACTCCCAAGCCGGCTCGGATCCAGACTCGGATCGCGATATTCGGATCTGTCGGATCCCGGAGATCCGGACCCGCTCATCTCTAGTATTTATTTTAGAAGCATTGCTGTATTTGAGATAAAGATAAACATTAAATTATATTGGGCCTCTATGCAGGGGCACAAATTTAGTAGAGGAGGGGCCCTTGTGCAATCTTTGTCCAGCCCCCCCCCCCCCCACCCCTCTTCTCTAGGTGGCAGAGAGTGATTTGGAGACTTAGGTGCTATGGTGTGTGGCCTCAGGACTACTCAGAAGTTCAGAATTCGAATGATCTACATCACACCCGCCGGATTTCTGCTTTCCAAATTCACAATTGAAGATGGGATGTTGCCCGCAGTTACACAGAGAGAGGGTGCGGGTACTTTTTACCCGGGCTTGTGCCCACTCCCTTGTTGCAGAGCCAGGCAGTGGGAGAGAGAGGACAGGTTGCCCCTGCAGCACACAGCCTCTCTCTCCAGCTCAGCACAAACTGCTCAGCCCTGTATGCTGAGCTGGGGAAAGAGGCAGGTACTGCGTCAGCCTGTCCTCTCTCCCCTGCGTTGGTGAGTGATCCCACCCGTACCTGCACTGTCCCAACTGCAAAAACTAAGGTGTTTTTTCCCTCCACAGTAATGTGTCCACCAGGGCTGGCGCTACCCACTCAGCATCTCCTGCAAAGCAGGGAGGCGCCATGCTGAAAAGGCGCTTTCTCCCTCCCTGCTCTGCTAAACCTGCCTCAGCCCTCACTGTCACTGCCTCCTGCACGCCGCCCGCAGCACCTGTCTGACAGGGGGCGGCAGTATAAAGAGCTGCTCCCTGCACCGCGCACACACTGTCCTCCTCCTGCGACCTGCCCCCTCTTCCTCACAGACATTTGCGCTGAGGCATGTAGCGCTGTCTGTGAATGCCTGGATGACATGTCATGTCCGGATCTGCCCCCTACCCATTGCTCCCTGCGCCTGTCAGCTGTCAATCAAATGATGAACAAGCAGCACCACCGACTCCCCTTCCTTCCCTCTTCTCAGTGTGCTATGCCAGTGCCAGTCCTCAATACTCCACCCCCTCTATCTCCTCCCCTCTTCTTCCATCTCCTCCTTCTCTCCCGTCCTTTCCCCCTCAGTCACGAGAGGGGTGTAATGGCGTCCTCAGTGTCCTGCCTTCCCAGGTAAAAGAGGAGGGACTGCACAAGAGTTAAACAGCAAAAGAACAGTGAGTCTTTTATTATACATGTTTATAACAATTTTTTTAATAATTGTAGATGTTTTTATATTAATTTAGACACTTATTAAATAATGGGCTGGGTTATGTGCCTAAAGGTGGACATACACGCTGCAATGCTTTCGGATCGCATCGCACACAGATTGCATGCATGCCATGCAATGCGATCGAGCCCATAATGCATGCGATTCTCGCAGCTTGTATGGGCACCTTTAGTGCCTGCAGCATTTTGCGGACATAGCAATGAGATGGTGTATGCATACATGTACATGCACCCGAGATCCTCCATAGGATCGCATGTTGCATACACTCCCACAATCGGGCTGCAGCTTGTTGCAATGGCACTGTGAAAGGGCACAAAATGTATGGTTTGCAGGTTTGCACCCTAGCACCGGCCCTGGTGTCCACTCCAACTTCACGGTAGCCATGCCCTTTTCTTTTACCGGGCCCGGACGACCTGTCAGCACCCTTGGTTGCTCGTGGCAACCAATCAGATTCTACTTCTTATTTGTTTAGCACCTTCTAGAAGAAAATAGATGAAATGAGGTGATGTTGCCCATAGCAACCACTCATATTCTGTCTATCATTTTCTAGGATGCAATAAAGAATTTTGTGCAAAATTTGTGCTCCATCCACCCTGCTATAAAGGTGGCCATACACAGGCCGGACTCTGATACACAAGTCAGACCTGTATTCCTTTGAAATCCCCCAGGAACTTAGCACTTGATTTAGCGCATGTAAAAGAACTCCCTGGGAAGTCATAAAACTAACGTTATACATGTCTGAAAAGTCTTTGACGGGCAAGCACAAGCCAATACTGTAAATTGAAATAATAATATGATAATAACAGAACTAACCTAAGCCAGGAGCTACCCAAGTTCAAACAACAAGTCACGTGCCACACCAGGGAAGGGCGTACCCTTGACCACTGCTACACCACCCTTAAATCTGCCTTCCGGTCAATCCCCCGTGCTGCACTCGGACTATCTGACCACTGCCTCGTCCACCCACTCCCTACCTATACGCAAAAGTTGAGAGCAGCTAAGCCTGTCATCAAGACAATTAAGAAATGGACTAACGAGGCTAAGATGAAACTCCATTCCTGCTTTGACTGCATGGACTGGAGGGTCTTTGAAGCCTCTGCAACTGACCCGAATGACCTAACTGACACCGTCAAATCCTACATAAGCTACTCCGGAGACATGTGTATACTCACTAAGACCTACCGCATCTCAACGCCCAGCTCAGACAACTCTGCCAAGCCAAAGAGGAGGCCTACAACAGAGCACAATATAACCGAGCCAGGAACTCCCATAACTCCACAAAATAAATCAGGCTAGCAAAAAAGCGGTTCTCTGAGAAGCTGACAAATGACCTGTCCACTAATGACCCTGTATCCTTGTGGAAAGGAATGCAATCTATAACCAGCTACAAGAAAACACCCAAACCCACAGCAACTTCTATTGCAGGTTTGAAAAAGTAGTCCACTGTGAACCAAACCATACCCTCTGTGCTGCCCCAAATGTTGACAGCCAACTCCTGTCGCTTCAGGTCACCCAAATAGAGGTGGAGGAGATGCTCAAGAGGGCCAAACCAAGGAAAGTACCAGGTCCTGATGGGGTGTCACCATCTGCCCTGAGAGTATGCATGAGTCAACTTGCCCCCATATTCACCAGGATCTTCAGCAAATCACTGGAGCTATGCAAGGTTCCCTCCTACCTCAAAAGCTCCACTATTGTCCCGGTCCCCAATAAATCCACTATTACAAATCTGAACGACTGCCGGCTGATAGCTCTGACGTCTGTGATCATGAAAACATTCGAGTGTCTGGTACTGAACCACCTGAAAGCTGTGACTGGCCACCATTTAGACCCCCTCCAGTTCACCTACCGTTAAAATCGATGCTTTGAGGATGCAGTCAACCTGGGCCTGCATTACATTCTGCAGCACCTGGATATGCCTGGTACCTATGCAAGAGTCCTGTTTGTTGAATTCAGCTTGGCTTTCAACACAATCATCCCCAACATCCTCTACCCCAAACTACTCCATCTAGGAGTCCCTGAAGCTACGTGTTCTTGGATTTTGGACTTTCTGAAACCGGGGAAATTCACCTCCCAAGTGCGGTCCATCAGCACAGGAGCCCCCCAGGGCTGTGTACTCTCACCCCTGCTCTTCTCCCTGTACACCAATGACTGCACCTCAGAGGCACAATCAGTAAAGATATGTAAATTTGCCGATGACACTACCATCATTGGCCTTATCAAGGACGGGGACAAATCAGCCTACAGACAAGAAGTGGACCGATTGGCCCAGTGGTGCAGCAGCAACCATCTAGAGCTCAACCCACTCGAAACTGTTGAGATGGTAGTGACCTTTAGGAAGAATTCTGTTGGTGTTCCTCTGCTAACAATTGCTGGCAGCGTGGTGTCACTAATGGACTCCTTCAAGTTCCTAGGAACCACAGTCTCCCTGGACCTTAAATGGGGGCCCCACACTGATACTATGAAAAGCGCAGCAGAGGCTATTCTTCATTAGGCAACTGAGGAAGTTCAACATCCCACAGAAGCTTCTGCTCCTCCTCTACTGTGTACTGAGTCTGTACTGTGCTACTCGATACTGGTCTGGTATGGCTCCGCCAGCGAGAGAGACAAATGCAGACTCCAAAAGGTAGTCAGAACTGCAGAGAAGATAATCTGGATGGACCTTCCCTCTGTCCAGAACCTGTACCTGTCCAGAGCAAAAAAGCGGGCAGCGAAGATAGTCAAGGACCAACTACATCCTGGCCATGGCTTGTTTAACCTGCTGCCATCAGGCAGACACTACAGGGCTATTCCCACCAGGTCCACCAGAAGCCTAAAAAGTTTCTTCCCTCAAGCGGTTCACCCGTTGACACGTGAACTCATGAACACCTCACTGTCTAGTCACGCCATAACCCTTTGCACATAATCTAACACGGTGTCCCCTTGGAATAACTTTCTGTATGACTGTACATGTTCCCCCACCTGTTTATATTGTTTATTGTTTATACTATAGGCTATTTAATTGCTACCCACCTGGCTGCAGAGCAAACTGAAAACAAATTCCTAGTATACGCAAGTACACCTGGCCAATAAAGCTGATTCTGTATTAATAGGTTGAAAACCCACTTTAAACTATTACGTTTTGTGTTGTGTGTATATGGACGTTTGCTATACCATTGTGGAGTTATACTGTGACAGTTATTTATTAGCCAAATTTAAATTGTTCATTGATCTAAGACTAGATGAATAAACTAGTGTAAATTGCAAAGGTGCATAATAATAAGAATAATACAAATAATAGTAATATAACTAAATGTATTCAAACATGTATGAAATAAAATAAATTTAATGCTCGCACCCTGCGGCAGTAGTTATGGAATAACCTGTAAGACTAATAATAAGCTTAACTTTATTTTCTAGAACATGTATAATCCAGCGGGCCTTAATAAATGTAATCCTTTCTTTTACCTTCTTTCATATCTGACACTAAAAAATAAATGCAATCATGACATTTTTTTATTATTTGTGTTCTTGTGTTATAGCTATTGTGCTGTGGTTTTATCTCCTCTCTGTACTTGCAATAACGTATTATTTGACCATGAATCACTTTAATGGATTGAAACATAAGCATGCGAATTGAAAAATAGATACATTAGTCAAATCAATAAATAAATATGAAAATATATATCTACTGTGAAAAAAACATCTTGGCTACTGTGTCCTCCAACTTGGACGTGGGAACGTGAAATATATGGCTTTAAAATATGGCTTTCCGTGTCAACTAGCCAATGCCTGCAGCCTAAAAGGAATTTTGAACACAGAGAAGTAGTATTTCATCAACAAAATCATAAAATAAAGACATTAAAATGAAGGAATGATTGAGTGCTGTAGGACATTTTTAAAATCACCCTTCAGTTTGTGGCTGGAGTAGTTTAGGGTAAGACTTTGCTTAGTTTTCTGATACATTTGCTTACAAATGGTTTTTGATAACAAACAGCCATTGTAGAATGCCCCTGTAGCAGATATTTATTGTGTTTTCTGTGCTAATTTTTTTTTTTTTTCAGATTTATTTTTTTTGGATTATGCAAGGCTATGCCTATTACAAAGTAAGTAATTTTGCACTCTATTCATTGCAAAGTATCCCTTATCTGAAATGCTCGGGACCACTAGAATTTTGGATAAGGGTTTTTTCGGATTTTGGAATATTTTTTTTCCCATACTTACCTGGTCCCCTGGTGGTGCCATGATGGTCCCCCGACGTCCACAGTGCCCCCAACGTCCACAGCCGCCTTTAGATCCTCTTCAGTGGCATCACCGGTCCCAGGGGTGCGTTGCACGATTGCGTGGACATGACAGTGACATCACTGGTGTGCCCGCGCAATGCACCCCTGGGATCGGAGATGCAGCTGAAGAGGATCCCGGAGGCCGCTGTGGACATTGGGGGATGAGGTATGGATGAAAAAAAATGGTCTAGGGGAACCCCCCCCCCCCAAGAAACACCTTAAATATTCTGAAAAACCACGGTTTTCAGAATATTTAGGTTTTTGGAATGCATGGATAAGGGAGACCCGACCTGTATGTATAGATATAGTGGCAGGCACAGCCTACATCCACATGAAGATAATGTGGTGGATCCAATCCAGGTTTTAGAGCAGCAGCAGGAAAACTGATGTGATAATGGTTGTGCTGATTAGCAGCAACTGTGCTCTCCTGATATAAGTGTTTCCAGGGCAGAGGGTCTGGGCTCCTGATGATAAGACAGTTACCCAGGTTATAGGCCAGGGGTGTGAGCTATGGTAGGAACCACTGGAACATACTGAGCAGTTTGTACTATGCTGTGCCACCTGTATGGTGCAATTCTGTAACCATCCTTGCCTATGCTGGTTACCTGGTATGCTGTTTACCTACTACAAAATAAAGACCAATAATTCATCTTATCCAGTGTATGTGATTTCTTGTCACAATATATTAGTCAAAATGGCCAAATGGATCATGGGGATTTCCCTTCCGGCTATAGAAGATATTTAATGGAAGTGTTGCTTGCCTCAAGTACAGAGTAATCTAAAGGATCTGACTTATCTGGCTCATGGACTGTTTTCTTTCTTGCCTTCTGGAAGGTGTTTTAGGTGCTTGAAGCCTAGGACTAAAGAATCTTTTTTTTATTTTTTTTTCCCCCAGAGTTTGAATTCTGAAGTCTCATGAATTATGTTTTTAGTGTAATGTGGATTTAGTTTTGTTTATTGCTGTATACTGCATCTGGTTGGATGCTACACTGAATTTTATTGCCCCAATGTATGTGGGTAATGACAATAAAGTTGAATCACCTACTGTAATTTAATCTACACATGCCCTTAATACTGATACATAATGTGTGAGTTGGGATAAGGAACCCAGTTTTACCTTGCTTGGCGGAGGTCCTGCACATGTTTTCAGGAGGATAAAAGAAACCTTTACACACCTATGATCATTCAACTAAGTGTGAGTACAGTATGACTTTCTATTTTCAAGCAACAACGATTAACTGCTTAATCACTTTTAAATTGGCATCTTTTTTCTAATTTGACAATTCTACACATTGTACAATTTTTCTGCCAGTAAAACATTTGATACAGTAGAGTGTACAGTAGCTACAAGAAAGCATGGAGTTGATGGCGTTATGCGATGGGGCTAAGTCTCGGTCAGGCGTGGCCAAACCTGTCCTCAAGATCTACTGACAATTCATGTTTTTCAGGCAACCTGTGGATCTATAGTAGGAATGAATGCAGCAGGTTTGAAAATGTGACAATTAGTAATGACTTCAGCTGTGCACTATCTAGGTCAGGGGTGGCCAAACCTCTCCTCAAGATCTACTAACAGTTCCTGTTTTTCAAGCAACCTGTGGATCTATAGTAGGAATGAATGCAGCAGGTTTTAAAATTTGACAGTTAGTAATGGTTACAGCTGTGCACCGTTGGTAGATCTTGAGGATCGGTTTGGCCACCCCTGAACTAGGTGATTTGGAGAAGGTGGGCCTTTGGTAGAGCTCGAGGACTGGTTTAGCCGCCCCTGGTCTAGATCTTAACCCCGTTGACAACCTCTAGGATGAATTGGAACGACGGGTACATTCTAGGCCAATACATCTATCTCCAGTGTCACAGTTGGCCACTGTACTTAAAGCAGAAAGGCAAACCATACAGTTTGGTGGACTCGCAAGGCTGCAAATTTCCAACGGGTCCCCCCTTGGATCGCCTGCTTGTGCTACATTGTGGGTAGCCATGGGTGGGGGGTGCAAAATGCTGGAGAAACTTGACTGCCTTTCTGGGGGGGGGGTAGGGCAGCCAATAATTTTTTTTTGGGAGGCTCGCATTCCGGTAAGGAAGGCAAGTATGTATCTATTACACTTTGTATCTGGAAAACTTAAACAGTTAAGTAAAATATTTGTTTATGATAATAATAATAATAATAAATCTTAGGATTAAATATAATTTATGTGCTCTAGCAAGATTTTGGTGACATACATTAGCAGCTACATTTAAAGCAGCAATTTTTGTTTTAAGGCAAAACCAACAGAGTTTTGCCTTACAATTGGTGCTTTAAATCTAGTGGCTATATTGCCAAAATTGCCAACAAAATGTTTTTTTTGTAGATTTTTTAAAGAAATAAAACTTTTATCCTTGTAGCTTAAGAGTTAATTAATGTATTTACTACCTCCTTTGATTTCCTTCATACACTGTATTTCTGTACATTTAATGCCAGTTATTAAGATCCTGGCTCCATCGTCCTTCCCAGCTCAAAAATGATTTTCTGACATAATTGGTTATGCAATCAGTGCATTGGCCTTTCATAAATCAATTAATCAGCTTAATTTATGTGCTGAACATTGATGCGGGATAGACAATATGTAATCTGGATAATAATCTTTATTTACACTTTTTTTTTTACAACCGATAGGTTCACATATGTTAATCACATTATAAGAATCAGTAATCAGACTGACATCTGTGCCAGAACTAGGCTCCAATGTGTTACAATTAATAAGATATAAATGATGTCCTGCTAGTGTTTCCAATGGAATAATGCAGATAAAATACAAGAATGCAGCATTTGATGAACTTTTGACTTTTTCTTTTAACATGTTTTATTTATGTGTTTATTGGTGATGAGTTTAGCCACGAAAATATTGACACCTGGCATCCCACCAAGCGTGCTGAAGACAGGCATCGGAATGCAAACATCAAGGAGGAGGCCAACTTTAGAATCCAGACTTCAGGCATCTAAATCTTGATAAGTGTGCGGGGCAGGTTAGCATTACCTTGGGAGAGGGGGTGGTGGTTAGGCACCAGGGGGGATTTAGGGTTAAGCTGCAGGGAGGAGGGGGAGATTAGGGGTAGGCTGCGGTGGGGAGGAAGGGTTAGGTTTAGGCTGCAGGATAGGAGGGGGGGGGGGTTAGGTTCAGACACTAAGGGGGACAGGGTTAGGCTGCAAGGGTGGCAGTGGGAGAGTTTAAACCATATTTGATTTTGTGCCGCTCATCTGAAGCCACTTTTAGGAATTTTTCCATGGCCACTTTGAGTTTCAAATCTGCCCCTGCATGGCAGTTGTATAACCTTCATTACATGCACATGGGCAGTATGAATGAGTGCCGACAGTCATTACTCCGACATCGGAATCCCGACTGCTCCCTCGTGAGGGCCCAAGACCCCCATAGAGGGAGAATAAAATAGGTAGCAAGCACAGCTCGCCACCGTGCCCGCAACGTGGTGAGCGCAGCGCGGCGAGCGCAGCGTGGCGAGCGCAGCGAGCCCGCAAGGAGCTTCATTGTGCTCCCCCCGCTGTGCAGTCTGGATTCCGACGTCGGGCTACTGACTATCGGAATCCCGACTGTCGGTGTGTTATACACCCTTACACATGTGTTTATTAGCATTTCAAGGGAAGCTGCATGTGTTTTAGCCTAGGGCACCAGGAATCTTTAATAGTAGTCTGCCTGCCCCTTTTCTTTAGAATGTAAGCTCTCACAAGCAGGGTCCTCTTTCCCCATGTTCTTTTCTAATAATAATAATAATAATAATAATAATAATAATAATAATAATACTTTGAAGTGTAGGCAAAAAACCCATACGAACATTGAATGGACATAGAAACTTCACAAAAGAGAGGGTCCAGAAACCAAACTCACAACTACAACACTGGGACACAGCAATGCAGTTTTCTAAATATTGTTTATTTTTCCAACAATTTGGATTATTTAGATAAATGATGTCAACAGGTAACCCTAACCCTCGCGGTTAGTAAATAAACCACAGCCTAACCCTAAACTTCTCCCCCCCCAAAGCCTAACCCTAAGTGCCTCGCTAGTGCCCAACCCCCCCCCCCCCCCCCCCCCAAGCCTATCCATAACCCCCTGCCTACTTATATACTAAAGATTGGAATGCCGGCGTCGGCATCTACATCTAGGTCGGGAAGCACCGGTCTTCTGGCTGCAAATCGGGATAATGGTATTGGTATTCTGATTGACAGCATCCCGACAGCCGGGATGCTAAGTTCATTCTGATCTATGTGGTAACAGTTTGCTTACGTAGGTTAGTTTACCCCATGTTTTGAACTTTTACCGGTAACTTCCCAACAAGGCTTGATACTGTACATTTTTCCACAAGCATTTATGGAGAGTAGGTGATTTTGTCCAATTAGGCCTCATTTCACTTCCTTTTCACTTGTTCCGGGTTGAACCATTACTTCCATGGGGGACAGCATTAGACCCAGTGAATGGCCCATTCATAGTAGGTGTAGTTTCTGCTTTGTTTATTAATCCTGTTCTACTTTATGCAAATAAATGTTAACTGCTGACTGGACACAAATGTTCTTTGCTCCAAAAATTCAACAGCGACTCATTATACAATATACGGTACTTCACTCCTTCCATGAGAAGATGGCGGTAGCTTTTTTTTCCGTTTACTTCCTTATTCGCTCTCTGAAATCTTTATAGCTCATTATCTAGTGAGGGCTGATGAAGTGATACATGATTTATTGGAAGATAAAATCAGTGTTTCACTGCTAACGTTTGTTTCTGTTCAGGGTTTCAGGCAGCGAGCCCTACCCTTGGCTGAGGGAATGAGCACGTTGGTGCTGTGCCCTCGCACTATCACTCATAAATATCCCTATTTCATGGCCAACTCTGCTTCTAATTTGATTCAATTCCCTTTTGTTGCTTAAAAATTCAATTTGTTTAATTGAGCCGTTTCACAGTAAAATTTGAATTCCATTCATTTAACCATTCATATAAAATTTCTTTCAGCCTCTACTTTTTTTTATTACTCCTTTTTAAAGCGGGGTCATGATCATTTAACTGCTGTGACCTCATAAGTAAATTAAGTGAATAAATGTGGTTTTCCATATGTTCAGTCCACATCAAACAGAATAACTATGAAATAATTCAAAAACAATGTGTAATCATAAATATGTTTTTTTCTTAAAGTTTTTTTTGTACTTTGTCAAATACAGATATTAAGAGATGACTATAAAACATTAACATTCTTTACCTAGATTTTATATTATACAATATAAATCTGATGATAATGCTGTTGCATTGAAACGTTACTTGTTCACTCGAATAAAGAAATTTTGCTGTTCACAAAAGCCTGGAGTGCCGCGTCCATCCCTACAGAAGTGTGTATCTACCCTGACGAGGGCACCCGACTGAGTAACCATACCCGGAGGTTGTGCCCGGCCCTGCTATACGTATATATATATATATATATATATATATACATATATATATAGAGAACAGACTCTTGTTTCGCGCCACGGGTTTTTTTTTGGTTACTATGTTAGGGCTGCCTGACTTACAAGATCCCCTGTTGGATAGGGATAAGTAGGGAGAGTATAGGTGACAATTGTAAGATGGCGCCCTTTTTTATGACCTCAATAATTGGGTCAATAGTGCCTTGTGTTCAAACGTTAAAACAAGTAAAGTAAAGTCCAAAGTTTATAAACATTTATTAAAAAAGTCTCTTGTTCCACAACAGTGTAAGTGGCGTTTCCAGACTTATTAAAAAGGTTCACAATATTTCTTTTATTTCAGGATAGCAAACAGAATGTTCCCAACGCGTTTCGTCCCTACGTGGGACTTAATCAGGGGTTCGCTATGAACATATAAAAATACATTTCAGATAAACATTTACGGTAATTGCTACATACATTAAAAATTCTTTAAAAAATGATGTTCTTCAGACTTAACTTTACATTTTGTTGAATGATAATTATTAGTCAGGCTTGTTCTCTCAGTACATTACACAGAGAGATCAAAACATGGAGGTGAAAACAGGTGAAGGAAAAACAGGTGAAAAATGGAAAAAATAGGAAACAAAATCATAATTCAAGGTGTCCAATTACATACCGGATGTCATTATAATCAAATCCCCTACCAAAATCGTTGGATTTGATTATAATGACATCCGGTATGTAATTGGACACCTTGAATTATGATTTTGTTTCCTATTTTTTCCATTTTTCACCTGTTTTTCCTTCACCTGTTTTCACCTCCATGTTTTGATCTCTCTGTGTAATGTACTGAGAGAACAAGCCTGACTAATAATTATCATTCAACAAAATGTAAAGTTAAGTCTGAAGAACATCATTTTTTAAAGAATTTTTAATGTATGTAGCAATTACCGTAAATGTTTATCTGAAATGTATTTTTATATGTTCATAGCGAACCCCTGATGAAGTCCCACGTAGGGACGAAACGCGTTGGGAACATTCTGTTTGCTATCCTGAAATAAAAGAAATATTGTGAACCTTTTTAATAAGTCTGGAAACGCCACTTACACTGTTGTGGAACAAGAGAGTTTTTGGTACTTATGTAATATCTGGGCTCCCGTTTTTCTTATGAGACCGCGTCCCCTTGCGGGGCTCGCTGCGCTCGCCACGCTTCGGGCACGGTGGCTCGCTGCACTCGCCACACTATATAAAATCAACTCCATGCGTAATTGGATAGTAGGGGTATGAAAAAATGGGGTGCATTTAACATGGGAGCCCAGATAATACATAAGTACCGAGTTTTTTAATAAATTTTTATAAACTTTGGACTTTACTTTACTTGTTTTAACGTTTGAACACAAGGCACTATTGACCCAATTATTGAGGTCATAAAAAAGGGCGCCATCTTACAATTGTCACCTACATATATATATATATATATATATACTGTATATACGCACTTATATTGTGATTTCCTTGTGAGATATTTAATTATAAAATCATATATGTATATAACAAATCTATAAAAATATGTTTTTAAACAATTTGCATACTATATTTTGTGTTCACATAGTGATCCTGCTTCAGTATTCTTAGCGCAGAAACATAGGGTGACATTTAATAGGATGCAATTTTTGGGGTGATTATCACAAAAACGTCCGAAATTGCACTTTTTAAAAAAAAATGTGATTTGCGGGGAAAAAAATCACACTTTTTGCCGTGAATTCGCACATTCTTACCTGGTGATTTTTAGTATTTTTAGATTGGGATGTTTTCCCATTATAAAGTATACAATTTGTAAATTTAATGGGATGCGATTCGGTGCTGGTACCAAAATACGGGGGACCCCAAATTTTTTTTGTCCCCTGTATTTTTGGAACCAGGACCATTCCGGGGCTGGCTTCAGAAATACAGGGGACCCTGTATTTTTGGAACCAGGTATGGCTCAATGAGCCTGGGACTGGTTATGCTCAGGAGGGGGGACCCCACGCCAGTTTAAAAAAATAAAATTAGCACAAAATCGCACATGTCCTCAAATTCGCACATTTTCATGACAAAAATCGCACCATATCACATTTTTTTGCTGCAAATTTGCAGCTCATTAAATATGTGAATTCGCAGGAAACAATGCGATTTTAATACGTGCAATATGGTGCAATTTCGAAAAATGCGGTAAAATCGCATCACCTTAAATCTCGCCCATACTTTTTGTCTATTTTACAGGTATTAAGCATACTTCCAAAAGACCTAGAGCCTGATTTAAATTTATACACAATGCCGATGTTCACACAGCTAAGCATTTATCAATAGACTGTGCATGCACCAATGTACTGTATCAAAGTAGCCTGAAGTCAGCCGCAAAATGCTATATACAGTATGCTATAGATTGTTTGAGGAGGGCCCCAAACCGGTATCTTGCCTAGGGCCCACTGAGATCTAAATCTACCTCTGGTGGTAGTGGCAATGCCAACAATGACGGAGCATTTGCAGCTCAGCATTGGGGTATTTTCCATGAAAAATACCCTGACAATGCTGTGGAGATCCATCATTAGGACAGAGCTTTATTGCAAGCTCAGTCCCTTCTTGTGGTAATTGATACATCCGGCAATATACTGAAGGGGCAGCTGCATCCCACAGTTTATATTACAGTTTATATTACTTGGCCTTTAGAGAACCACATAATTGACGGTACTTTACTGGATACACCTCTTTTACCATATGGTTAGTGACTAATGCTGTGTGAATTACTATGTTTGATTTCTGCAACTTTCTAATAATTCTGCACTATATGGACAAGCATTGCTTACTCTTTGAACATCCTCTTCTGATACTGTACATCCTTTTGTTTGCCTTGTTCAAGAGGTGAGCAGGATCAGTGTCCTAGAAACCGATCACACCCAAACTTGGGGTTACAACAAGTCAACTCAACTTCCCACCAAGTTTGGATCCGAAAACAAGGCCAAATGTCATCTTATGGATCTTACAGTATGTGTTTTGGATGGCATAAAAAATTCTTCCCTCTTGATTGGGCACACTTTCACACAGTAGATCGGAGGTACCATACTACTGCCCGGTGAAGCACTGTCTTGTTTGACTTTCAGGCACTGTGTTAGAAAAAAATGCCATTAGGAGCACTGTGGTACTTTGTTTTTAAGAAAAACACCATAGGATGCCACTGCGATAGGAGTTCTGTGAAGCATTGTGTGTAATTCAGGCATTGTGGTAAAATGTACAATAAAATAATGTGTTGCTTGTGGGTTCAGGCACTGTGTTAAATAATAATGTCATTTTAGGGTGCCACTATTTATATGTGCACTATGTTTTTGTGTGTTAAGGTGCAGCTTTAATAAAAAATACAAACCAAACACTTCAGCAGCTAAAGTGGCAGTCCCTGTTTCTGAAGTGCTTGATTTGTTAAATTGTGCACTACCTTATTAATTTATACCATAAGGCTGGCTGGGTCAGAGTTTCCAAAGACATTTACATCTTCAACATCTTCCTTTAACATCTTTTCATTATAGCTTGTTTTGGAGAAATGGACCGATGAGCGATGGAGGGTAGTATAGACAAATCTCTGATGTTTCTCTCAGGAATAGGAGATATATAAATGAATAGAATAAAAAGCAGGTATCAGCAATGATGTAGTCAGGTTAAAGGGATATAAATGGGGTTCACGACGTGGGTAACCATATGCGTACCCTCACTCACTATTAGAAAAGTAAGAGGTGCTCATAAAGGTATCTTTTATAGGTTTACCATACATGTAGCATCAAGGTCAGGGGATCTTTTCATTATAAGCTGTAATTTTTGGTGATGGCCTTTTGTTTCTTGCAAGTTGATCTTTTACCAGCTCATTCTCTGTTATTATCATGTTGTCTTGTGTGTGCTTGATTGGCGGCATATAATAAATCAATTTAAAAGAGTAATAATTGTACAATATTGTTTTTTTTTGTGGGGGGGGGGCATTGCAGATGGTCTTTTTGCATAAACAAACATTACTAATTTTCAACACATTTTTTAACTCACAAAAAAACTAATTTACAGATTATGGAGCATATTTAGTATTATTCAGTGATATGCACTAGAGAATTATTTGCAACAGTGAACACAAGCTTGCAATCTTGTAGATCATGAATACTAAGAAAACCTCTCTGCTTGTGGACTAGATTTAGTAGAAAAAAAACATAGTATTACCCCTTATACTCAGACTCTCTGGTCCACCTCATACAAAAACTACAGGAGTGTGATACCCAGTTAGAAAGGAGGGGGTAGCATTGCCATCAGGTCAACCTCATATTATTTGTTTGTGTAAGATCGGCTGATTTAGAGCTTGCTCCACAGTGCAGCTAATAATTGTCTTAACTGCTTTCTGAACCCTTGAAAGGAATCCTTGACTATAAACATTATATTCTTTTATGGCCTTTTCTCTTAGTTACTGAAACACAGCGGCCTTTGTCTCTTGTGATATAATACAATATAATAAGACAAGACCATCTTATATTTAACTTTATAATCAATCAATCAATCAATCAATCAATTGATCAATCCTTCCACTACATACTCCACCTCCATTTACCTGTACTTCCCTCTGGCATTTTATCTAGTTGTTGATTAGTAAAAACATTATTTCTATGTGGCCATATAGCTTATTAAACTGCCATCCTTTTTGCCACTGCTGTGCTGCAATGTTTCATACTGTAGATGTGCTATATTTTATTAAGCAGCCGTGTGTTTGTGCCGCTGCTCTGTTGCTTAGCTTACATGATTTTAGCTGTTTTCATCATTAAAATAAATAAATAAAGATCCAAGACCAAAACACAATGATGAATTGAAGAAAATAACCACAAGGTTCCTCGCACATCTCCACTTTATAATTACTGCAGGAATATAACATTTCTTGAGTCTGCTGTAACAGGCAAGTGCTTGTAAAGATGGAGACCCACATACCCTTTCTACAGCTGTAAATTCCTAAAGCAGAAGTTAGTTTTACCTTTAACAACGCCAACTTTTGGGGTTATTTTTCCTTTAAAACACAGTTATGGTCTAAAGCAATCGAGCAACTTCCAGGTTGTATTTTAATAGAAGAAAATGATATTGTGTTGGTACGCAGAGCAGAACAGCATTGCCACACTTAAATGTTACTTTAAAATGTGTTTGCGCTGATGTCATCAATAAAGTTTTTTTGTTTAAAATGCAAGTGTTAGTAAGACATTGTGTAACATGGAATGCTCCACATTTATTGACATTTACTATTATTAATGTCCCCCTGCAACTAATAAGGAACAAGGGAATCACAGTGTATTTTTCCAAGGTTTACTAAACCTTAAGCTGTGCAATTTAATAGCACTATTGCAAGCATTATGTGTATGTTGGATGGCTTTATAAACACTTAAGAAAAATGAATTATGGTACCACAAAGGGATTACCGTGTATCATTATGGCCAGGTAAATGCCAGGATGGTGACATAATTGGTAGTTGGGAGTAAAATACAGCCCCCTTTAAAATGTTACCAAGGTAAATGCTGCAAGGTTGTCATTTATTATACATAAACATGACTACAGGTTATTTATCATTCTCTGAATCATGGCTGTATCTGATGCGCATTTCCATAATTTTGCTGGCTGTTACTTCATTAGTTCCTTCAAAACCACAACCTTGCCCATTTTTGTAAGGCTCTTAATTTAGTTTTCCTTAATGATGCATGGGTTGGTTTGAATAAATTACAAAGCAGTCTTCGCGTTACTGTCCTCTTTCTTACCAAACAAACAAAAACCATCTTAAATCTTCCCTCGTTAATAGGAGACAGTAGCGTAGAAAATCACATTGTTAAAAATGGTGAATTATAAAGGTCCTGCGACAGTCAACTGCTAAAATCTGCCATTTAATTTTTATGTAATATATATTATTCATAAAACAGAAGAAAAATAAAACACTCGTAATAAAGAAAATGTATTTCCCTACAATTATTACTAGTCTTTTTAATTGGATTAATCATCAGTATGAATCGCTGAAAATATGGTCGCTGGCGACCATATTGCCAGTGATGGGATTTATCGCCGGGTGCATGCTCCCGTTTTCAGCCCCTTTCTAATCGCTGGTCGCAGGAGCTTGCTCCTGCGACCAGCTGATTACCCCTGCTGCTCCTCAGACAGAGGTTCCTTCTCATCAGCGACCATCTCTGGTCGCTGATGAAAAGGAGAAACTGAGCAATATATTGCTCAGCAATGTATTGCTAGCAATATATTGCTCAGCAATATATCTCCCCCATGTGTACGGGGCTTAACTGTGCAGAGTTTGTATATTCTCCCCATACTTGCATGGGTTTCCTCCGGGTACACCGGTTTCCTCGCACAAAATTAAAAATACTGTATACTGGTAGGTTAATTGGCTCCCAACAAAAATTAACTCTAGAATAAATGTGTGTGCATGCACATGTTCAAAATATTCTCTGTAAATTGCTGCGGAATATGGGGATCATTCTGGTTGATTTGCAACCATAATAACCAAACCCAATCCCGGCGAATGCCGCCCCCCCCTTGCAGCATGTGTTTGCACGCAGGGCCGGCCTGTAGGTGAACACCCACATCATTTGGTGGTTGCCGACCATCGAATGATGTGGAAAGTGCATGCATATCTAAGTGACTCTCAGGTCACTTAGATTTGCGTGCACCCTTGGGAGGAAGTGGACGGGCAGCTGTGTCCATGCACAAATTGCTTTCACTTTCTGCTATGACATCTTTTAGCACACAAAGGAGTAATTTTGTCAATTGGGTTGCCTCTAGTGGTCACTATAGGGGTTATTATATTTGTAATGGACACTGCGGGGGCATTATGAATGTAAGGGGGGCATAATACGTAAAGGGCATTACAGTATATGGCATAATATATAATGGGCATTATGGTGTGTGGTGTAATGGGCATTATGGTATGTGGCATAAAATGTAATTGGCATTATGGTGTGTGGTATAATGTGTAATAGGAATTATGGTGTGTGGCATAATATGTCATAGGCATTACGGTGTGTGCTCTAATGTGTAATAGGCATTTCGGTGTGTGGTGTAATATGTTATGGGCATTACGGTGTGGTATAAAGTGTAATGGACTTAATAGTGTGGTACAATATGTAATGGGGATATCAGTGTATATTATAATGTGTAAGGGGCATTGCGGTGTGTCTCATAATGTAAGTAAGTAAGTAAGTTTAATTTATACTTTGTAATTCATTTATATTTCATTTGCACTTTCTCCAACAGGACTCAAGGGGCATCACAATAAGTGCGTAAGGGGCATCACAATAAGGTGGCAATATGACAGATAATGTCGCGGCATGAATCAGGTATGAAAATATAGTGCTATGTACTGTTTTAGGGAGGGGGCCCCCAAATCGGTTTCTTGACTAAGGCCCCATGAGGTGTAAATCCGGCTCTTTCACAAAGTACTAGCTACGCCCCTGGATACAGTAATTCAAGCAGTTTAGGTTATTCCTGCCTCTTGCATGCTCACACACCAGAGAATGAAGGGGACATTATAATATATATATATATATATATATATATATATATATATATATATATATTTATGTATAGTTAGAAAATGCACCTAAAATTGCAAACAAATGATCAAGGTAAAATAGAAAATTAAACCCTAGAAATATTATTTGCGTAAATTCAGTGATAATGTTTTAAATACTGTCATTTTGGTTATGACAAAGCTACTTTAATGTGATACCCCCCTTACGTGTGCTACAGAACATGTAGCAATATAATATTCCTTGCTACTCCCAATTTGAAACCTATTTACATATTATTGACAATGATCCATGATTTAGAGAGTTTCCATTTATGTTTTGGGTGGACGGAGCCACTTCCTGATAAATATTGCATATTTTCCGATCATTAACAGCCCCTCAGCCTAAAATGACTGAAGATTCATCTTTTGGTCATCCTTCCTCCGTGTCTGATTTTAAAATCTTTCATCAGGCTTCTGCTATTTGCGCTAACCTCTCTCTTGTCAGCCAGACGATGGACGATAGCATAACTATGAGCTATTTCTTCTCCTTATAACAATCTCACGCCACAATTTTTGATGAATTGTGCAAGACCTCACAACATAGTTCTCTCTCCATTTAGAGCCAACGCAATTACACACCGTCCGCGGCAGAGCAAAACGCCTGATATGACAGCCTCACTGCACATTAAGTACCGCTAGTTAATCGCTAGTTTTTAATAGTACTAGAAAATACATAACTGTCTTGAATTAGACATTTTTCTACACGGTGGAAGACACAAGGTACTTAGCGCACAGCAGACAAAAAAAACGAGACCTTAATGTGAAATCTTATCTCAGGAAAGCAAACAAATATATTGAACCTCATTGGGAACACACTCCAGTAATAGATCCTTGTAAGTACAAGGAGGCGAGCTGAATTCCATTGTTTAACTAATGTAGGTGTCTGACTCCGGTACACTACCTTCCATTTCCTATATGTCATAAATTATTAGTACTGCCGAATTTTGGCAGTGGACAAGAAAACACATTTGTGTTAGGAAATTAATTTGAGAGCAAGTGTCCCAGAAGTAAAGCACTGACTACACTATAGAGTTAAGAAAATGAAAAGTTTGTCAAGCTTGGTCTACACAAACTTTTATAGATCACGGTATACTGCTGTGGAAATATTAATGTGTGGACACTGTATAAATAGTCCATGGATAATGTAAAAGGTTGTTTTAGAGAACATGCAATACTATTTAATTGTATTCATCTGTGTTTATGTGTAATTGTAAATTAATCTATTTCTATCTATCTACCAATCAATCAATCAATCAATCAATCAATCCAACAGGCATAACATTAAAACCACCTAATATTGTGTAAGTCCCCTTTGTGCCATCGTTGAGAAATGGACTTCCAAAAAGCTCTGAAAGTGTCCTGAGGTATCTGCACCAAGACTTTAGCATCAGATACTTTAAGTACAGTAGGACCATGGCTTCAGTGGCAGCACCAGGTTGGCTTCTCAGGTAGGGGACATTGCATCACTAGAAGCCTCCCCATTTACTCACTCTGGTGGTATGCCCAGCATCCCATGGAGATGCAGGATGCCCCTAGAGACTATTGTCTGTCAGGCTAGCTAACAGAAGTCGAGTCCTGTAGGATAAGCTCATACTGCAGCACCGGGCTTCTGTCACTCCAGTGGAGCCGACTTTTTGGTGTCACAGGGGTTGCCTGAACCTCCTTGTAATGCCTCTGAATGGCATGGACTTTCCATCACATAACACAGACGCTCAATCCAATTGAGGAGGCTAAATCAGCATCTTGAATTCTTTGACATGCCCCTCTAATTCTTTAGCAATGTCTGTAGTGGGGCAGGGCATGTTATCCTGCTAAAAAAAAACACTGTCATCAGGGGGATTCCGGATGGCGGATTGACCGGTTTTAGGTCAACAATATTATGGTCAACCACTAGTGGTTGATGGTGTCTAGTTAGATGTCAATACTTGGTTGTCTGCTTTAACATAGAAAGTGACGCTATATCTACAGGAGAAAAGCATGAATAGGAAACGGGTCGACAGTAGCAAGGTCAAAACTGGTTTTTCATCTATCTTTGCTTCCGGTCCACTTGGTTCGTACTCTACTATCCAATTGGACATAGGGTAAGATTATAATAGTGTGCTGAGCATAGCAAGGCACTGTGCCCAAAGCATGGTGAGTGCAGCGAGGGGGACACTGTGCACATACATAGCGCCCACAGGCACCCTTTTGACATTCAACATAAAAAAAGAACAAAAACCCATGTCGACCTTGCTTCTGTTGACCATGTTCCCGTTAATGCTTTCCTCCTGTTGATCTAGTGTCATTGTCTATGTAAACGTGGACATTCAAATATAGACGTCAATCTAGACGCCGTCAACAACTAGTGATCGACCATTGTATTGTTGACATAAACCTTAATCCATAACTCATCAGGGAATACCATTGCCATGAAGGGATGTACTTGGTCTGCACCAATATTTAGGTAGATTGTATGTACTAAAGAAACATCCACATGAATGTAAGAGCCAAAAGATGAAAATTACTAAGAATACTAATACGATTTTTTGTATTCGTATTCTGAATACGAATGCATACGACTGGTATAGCCATATACAAATTCATGTTCCAGAGGGGAATTTACAAAGCAGTCATATTTGACTGATTTGTATTTTCCGATGTCATATGCATTTGTATTTTTGCCGATACAAATTCGTATTTAAAATTCAACTTCATATTGGCAGCCTGCATGGATCAGTCAAATCCGTGCAGGCTTCAGTGTAAAAAAAAAAATAGAAAAATAAATAAATAAATAATAATAAAAAATGGCGTGGGGTCCCCCCTACATGCACAACCAGCCCCAGGCTCACAGAGTGGGTCCTGGTTTTAAAAAATCAGGGAATAATTTAAACAGGGTTCCCCTTATTTTTTAAAACCAGCACCAGGCCCAAGGTTCCCAAAATATGGGGGACAAAATGGATAGAGGTCCCCCGTATTTCAAGAACCAGCACCAGGCCCAACCAGCCAGCAGAGTAATGCCACAGCCGATGGGATACTTTTTATACAAATCCCCCAGCCAAAGCATTAACCCCTTGACTGGTCAGTCTGGGCTTGGATCCTGGGGAAGTGGGGACCTCCCCAAAGAAGGGGTGTCCCCCCTGTCCAGAATTGACCAGCTCAGACTGAAGCCTGGGGCTGTCCCCGGTGGCCCTGGGCTGTGGCCACTAGGCTGATAGATGTGTAAAAATAGAATAAAACCATTGGGTTCTGCTGTGGAACTATGAGTCCCAGCAAGCCAGGACCGCATGCTGTGACTTGGAGAACCACAAGTCACAGCATGTGGCCCACTAATGGGCTTGCTGGGATTCTTAGTTCCATGGCAGAACCAATAGTTAAATAAATACACACACACCTGAAAAAGAAAACTTTATTGCACACATATACTTTCATATATATACTTACCTATCTTCAGGTCTACCTCCATCCATCAGATGGTCCTGACGAAATCCAGGGGGTACCTGTGGAAGGAAATTATACATACAAGGCTCCTCCGGCGTAGATCACGTCCTCTTCTGTTCATGTAGCATCCACGGACTTGGTAAAACAACAACCTGACACATGCGAAACCCACAGACTGAGGAGAAGCGCAACTATGAGTTTGTTTACATCATGCGGCTCCTCCTCCTGAATATCGCTATTGGCCTCCTAGGGGACAATCAGGAGTTGCTAGGCCCCTAGGCAGCCAATAGCGGTATTCAGAAGAAAGAACCGGACAATGTAAACAAACTCACCGTGCGGCTTATCCTCAGTCCGTGGGTTTCGCATGTGCCGGGTTGATGTTTTTTGCCAAGTCCCTGGATGCTACATGGACAGAAGAGGATGCGATCTACGCCGGAGGAGACTTCCACAGGTACCCCCTGGATTTCTTCAGAACCAGCTGATGGATGGAGGTAGCCCTACCCAGGGCCGGCGCAAGCCCTGTCAGCACCCCAGGCGACCCACCACCCACACGCCCCCCCCCTCCACCCACCACCCCCCCCCACATCTAGCTGGGGGGGGCGCCGATCATAAGCCACTGCCGGGCTCCCGGCAGGGAAGGGGGGGCAGGGGCGTACGGCTCACTGCTTGGTTGAATTCCTGGCTGGGTATCCCGTATGCTGCTGCGCTTTCTTCCTGGTCTCCTCGGCGGCTCAGTACCACCCTCTAAATGCCTAGAGCTGCCGAGTGGTGGCGCCGGCCCTGGCCCTACCTACGGGGTTAAGATAGGTAAGTATATGTATGTTTGGGCTCCGTGTGTAATTTTGTGTAAATAAGTTTTATTTTTTAGGTGTGTGTGTATTTATTTAAATATTGGTTCTGCTGTGGAACTAAGAGCCCCAGCAAGCCCATTAATGGGCCGGATGCTGGGACTTGTGGTTCTCCAAGTCCCAGTTTGTGATCAAGGCTTGCTGGGACTCATAGTTCCACAACAGAACCCAATAGTTTTATTCTATTTTTACACATTTATTAGGTCCACCTATGACCGTATGTGTCAGGTGGAACGTTGCAACTTTTTATTTATTAACGAACTAGGTGATTCATCGCGCCCTACGGGCGCTCTTCACACCGTCGTAAGGGGCTGCGCCCCCTTAATTTGTGAACGTTTGTATATGAGAAATATGGTTAGAATTGTATGAAAGATGGCCTGCATTGCAACTTAGGTGTCCGCGAATCGCGGGAGGGGGGGTCGCGGGGGGTGCCGCGAATTGCAGGAGGGGGGGTTGTGGGGAGGTGGATGCTGCGAATCACGGGAGGGGAGGGATTGCAGAGAATCGCGGGAGGGGGGTCGCGGGGTGGGTTGCCGCAAATCGCGGGAGGGGGGTTACGGGGGCAGGGGTTGCGGCGAATCATGGTAGGGGGGGTCGCGGGGGGTGTGCCGTGAATCACGGGAGGGGGGGGGTCACGGGGTGGGGTGCCGAGAATCGCGGGGGTGTGTGTGTGTGTGCCGTGAATCGCGGGAGTGGGGGTTGCGGGGTGGGGGGGGTGACGCGAACCGCCACAAGAAAAAATCAACACAGAAAGGTCAACACATGTAAATGTTGACATAAGTGTGGCACTTCATTGGTGTCCATGTCGACACATGAGAATGAATATGAAAACATTCAAAAAATGAAAAAAAAAACTTCAAAAACTCATGTCAACCTTTTTCATTGTCGGCCATAGCCATGTCAGTGTTTTCCATGTGCAATTTAATTCTGGAGCTGCCGCGAATCGCGGGGGGGTGCCGTGAATTGCGGGAGGGGGGGTCGCGGGGGTGGGTGCCGCGAATCGCGGGAGGGGGGTTACGGGGCGGGGGTTGCGGCGAATCATGGGAGGGGGGGTCGCGGGGGTGTGCCGTGAATCACGGGAGGGGGGGTCACGGGGTGGGGTGCCGAGAATCGCGGGGGAGGTGTGTGTGTGTGTGTGTGTGCCGTGAATCGCGGGAGTGGGGGTTGGGGGGGGGGGGTGTGACGCAAATCGCCACAAGAAAAAATCAACACAGAAAGATCAACACATGTAAATGTTGACATAAGTGTGCCACTTCATTGGTGTCCATGTTGACACATGACAATGAATATGAAAACATTCAAAAAATGAAATAAATCTTCAAAAACTCATGTCAACCTTTCTCATTGTCGACCATAGCCGTGCCAGTGCTTTGCATGTGCCATTTAATCCTGGGGCTGCCGCGAATCGCGGGGGGTGCCGCGATTTGCGGGAGGGGGGGGGTTGCGGGGGGTGGGTGCCGCGAATTGCGGGAGGGGGGGGGGTCGCAGAGGGGTGCCGCGAATCGCCGGAGGGGGGGGTTGCGGGGGGGGGTGACGCGAATCGCCACAAGAAAAAAATCAATACAGAAAGGTCAACACATGTAAATGTTGACATAAGTGTGGCACTTCATTGGTGTCCATGTCGACACATGAGAATGAATATGAAAATATTCAAAAAATGACAAAAAAACTTCAAAAACTCATGTCAACCTTTTTCATTGTCGACCATAGCCATGTCAGTGTTTTCCATGTGCAATTTAATTCTGGAGCTGCCGCGAATCACGGGGGGGGGTGCCGCGAATTGCGGGAGGGGGGGTCGCGGGGGTGGGTGCCGCGAATCGCGGGAGGGCGGGGTTCACAGGGGTTCCGGTGGGGGGTTGCCGCGAATTGCGGGAGGTGGGGGGTCATGGGGGGTGCCGCGAATCGTGGGAGGGGGGGTTGCGGGGGGGTGTGACGCGAATCGGCACAAGAAAAAATCAACACAGAAAGGTCAACACATGTAAATGTTGACATAAGTGTGCCACTTCATTGGTGTCCATGTCGACACATGACAATGAATATGAAAAAATTAAAAATAAATCTTCAAAAACTCATGTCAACCTTTTTCATTGTCGACCATAGCCATGTCAGTGTTTTGCATGTGCCATTTAATCCTGGGGCTGCTGCGAATTGCGGGGGGGGGGGGTGCCGCGAATCGCGGGAGGGGGGTCGCAGGGGGGGTGGCGCCAATCGTGCAAGGGGGGCCACGGGGGGGTTCTTTTTGCCGCGAATCGCGGGAGGGAGGTCGCGGGGGGGTGTTTTTCCCGCGAATCGGGGGGGGGGTCACGGGGGAGGGTTTGCCGCGATTCGCGGGAGGGGGGGGGTCGCGGGGTGGTGGTTATGCCGCGAATTGCGGGAGGGGTCGTGGGGGGGTTCTTTTTGCAGCGAATCGCGGGAGGGGGGGTCGCGGGGTTGTTTTTGCTGCGAATCGCGGTAGGGGGGGTCGCGGGGGAGCGGGTGTTTTTGCCGCGAATCGCGGGAGGGGGGGCACGCGCGGGGGGGAGGTTTTGCCGCAAATCGCGGGAGGGGGGGGGGTGATCACCTGGTGGCTGTGGAGTAGCAGTGCTGGGCAACATGGGAAGTCAGTGGGTGTCTGGCACTGTCTGTGGGCTCACTGGGCTGGTTCTCTGTCCATACCTCCCAACATGACCCTCTCCAGGAGGGACACAATGCTCTGTTTCTAGACTTCCCCTTAATGTATGATTGCCATCACCTGTTTTAAACAGGTTAATTTCTCAGAAAGGTGTTCAGCACAGATGAAGGCAATCACACATTAAGAGGAAAGTCCAGGAACAGAGCGTTATAGACACAGACACCCACTTTGAGTGACAGATGTAGCCAAATATATAGGAGATAGTGAGAACCAATTCCTTCCTACTATTTATGCTCTAAATATAAAACTTGTTTGTTTACGTTAATAGCAATGCATTGTTCTTGTAATACATCTATGCATACCATTAAGACGCAAATTATGATTATAGTCATCCATCAAAATGAATATAAAATGAATCGACTGCAAAATATTTGCTCTTTTATAGACAACCCCCATTGTATTTTTATTGACAATAAATTTCAAGATATTCGAGAAAGTATAAATCACTCTGGGAGATAAGAGACAAATATAATAATATATATTTATTTTTTCAAAAATATGTACTTTTTGACAGCATACCCCCTGCTTAATGATAACAAGTCAGTCCCATCATCACTCTTCGCTGTCAGCAAAGGAACAATACAAGCCTTATCATATATTAGTGTTCTGGATGCGTTTAGTGATTGGCCCAGTCCCGGGGACATAGGAGGCAAACGAAAGAAAATAATTAAAAAATAGTAATAAAAGTAGGACGCCTGCCGTCATCCTCAAGCCCTGAGTTCTGGATTACAGATGTTCCCAAAATTTGTCTAAAAAAATCCTTAATCTCCGCCAACACCTTTTCATTAGTGTTCTAATAAGTTCAGCAAAAATAGGGAACGGGAAAGAGTGGAAAAAATATATATAAAAATAATAAAAATATATGGTTTAGATGATCGGAATCTGTCTTAGAAAGATGTGTTGAACCTTTTGGGAAAAATGAGGACTCTTGGTAATCTGTGTGCTGAAATATTTTTTCTCCTTTTTTTTCTGGAAAATGTGCAATTTGGTCAGGCAGAAAAAAAAATTGAACGGAGCTTTCCAAGTAATAAATCACTGGATTGCCAATGACATTCATACAATGCGGATATAGTGTTAACTGTATGAGTCAGACAGCCCTTACTGCTCTCAGCCTGTTCTTAGGAGGTGACCTTGCCACTGTGTAGTAATCCATCATTCTGGCACAAGGCACACTGTTTTTGTTTAATATTACACTATTGGCATATATAGTAAGCAAAGTGCAAGGGAGATTTCGATATAAACTTCTCCGTAGAGTTATTTGTCCAGCCACTAAACGTCCCAGCTCATATTTGTTGTGGAGTCGTAATTAATCTGCTTGTGTAAAACACGCAAATAGAGGCTCGTTCATTGGTAGCTTATTCTTATGCATCTTCTTTTCTACGTTTCTCTGCGATTTTCCTAAATATGCGAGTGCGGAGATGTGCACATAACCTGCATGCGCAAATAACTGGCGAGAGGATTCTCATTTGACACATGGGGTAATATACTCCCCTTATTTAAAATGATATGGGTGTTACAGGTCACCAAGGAGGAGTACTAAAACCGTATAAGCCAGAGGCTGTAGGACATTGCTTTTATGCAGGTCACAAAAATCAGAGGTGACCTCTAATATCTGTAATGTAGAGTAGGCTGTGTACAAGTTTTATGTGAATGGTAAAGTGATCAAACAAATCAGAGAATGTGGTATACTGATATTAATTATTGGTGAATCTATCTATTTTTGACTATATATATATAAATCTATCTATCTATCTATCTATCTATCTTTCTATCTAGGGCCTGATGAAGGGTTCCCCAGGCTAATACAGAATTGGGTTCAACCCCATCCTTCCCCACCACCAATTTTTTCACTCATATGATGCTGAAAACTGGGCCTCAGCCCCATTCATATTGCAACTCACAGACCTAACAGAATTGGCAATGCCGGCAGTGGCATCAATTACAGCCTTGGAGGTGAAGCCAGATGCGTCTCTCACAGGATCTCCTCTTCCTAGTATCCCTGCCTCTGTGACACCGGCAATCCCAGCATTCACTGCTGCTCCCACAATTCCTTGGGGAGATCTTATGAGGCTTTCTCAGCCCTAACACCAGCAGCACCAGGAAGTGCTCCCATCTATTGTTCCGGCGCTCCGCCACCCCCAGCGCTCCAGGCTGCAGCCTGGGCAGCCATTTTCTAAGTGTCAGTTTTTATTAGCAGGAGCCGGGAGAGCAGGGAGACCCGGGACCGCAGACTGATGCGGCACAGCGGCAGGTACCGGCGGCGGCATTAAGTGGAGGCAGCCAGCAGCGGGTAACAATAGCCCCGCAGCCCCCCCCGGCGCCCTCACTTATTAAGCGCCTCCCGCCACCGCGGGGGGTTTGGTGCTATAGTTACGCCACTGGTACCCACGCTCATTAATTTAACTTGTTGGTTAAATCAAACTTTGTGATCAATGCAAAACTTCAACAGAAAAAAAGCCTGCCATTGCACTAACGCTAATTGATTATACCGGTGGCAGTTTGATTGAAGCATTGCAGTTAGTGTATGAAAACTGAAATGACCACCCATAAAAACGTATCACTTGGGGTCCCCTACCCATTAATATTTTGACTTTTGAATTTTTTGCAGCTAAATTTATTTTTTACTATTTGACCTTTAGAAAAAGTTGAGTTGAAGCAAATACAAATGTTCCAACCAAGGGCCACGTATTATTCTCCCTTATTCGTAAAAGCAGCCAAGTTGTGTATAGTGGTTTGTGTAGCACACAGGTAAAACATCTGCACTTATCAGTTTCAAGAAGGGAAACTTTGTTCCTGCAGTAATGCTGTGTCTATAAACAGATGCACGATGTGCCCTCCTTCCCTTTCACCTCCATCATGAATGATTTAGTGGAATAGTAGTAAAAGTTTTAACAACCGATGTGGTAGCAAAAGAATTCATACAACATGCTGCTAACTGCTAATGACCAGTACATAAAATTGGACACATTATTCCCGTGACAATATTGGCATTGAAGAACGCTCCATTAAGTGAGATTCTCATGTATTGGAAAAGGCAATGAAAATTGTGGAAAGAGCAAAAATATTCTTCGAAAACTTGAACAACAAAACCACCAAAATATATATATTTTTTCTTTCTAATACAAAGATTTAAATTTCAGATACAAAACTTGATTTGTGAAATGAAATAAAAATTGACACAAAAATTTTGCTGTGTATCAAAATATTATATTTAATCAACACGGCGTAATTATACTATTTTGTGAACGAGATAGAGAGGATTTTATATTTTTATATTTTTGTACTCTGAGTTATAAACTATATACCTCAGTTATGAAACACATTTGTTTCATAGAAACTTTGGGGGGAATTCAATCCCACCCGATATTTCGCCGGTGGATATTGAGTCTGTGTAACAAATGTAACAAGTGGATATATAGGGGGAAATTTAATAGGAATAGAGATTCAGAAAGTGAGAGATTTGGTGAGAAATCTCCAGTTTTTTTTAAAGTGGCAATCATTTACACGGCAACACCAGTTGGATTTTGCAGTATAAATGATTGCCGCTTTAAAAAAACTGGAGATTTATCACCAAAATATCTAACTTTCTGAATCTCTCATCCTATTAAATCTCACCCAGAGTGTGTGTCATTTACAACAGCATTGAAGGCAGTTTCTAAAAAAACAGATCCGACAAATCGGATCTGTTTAGTTGAAAACGACTGTGGAATGTCTACTTGTCCCTTCGGAAAGAAGCACACTTAAAGATTCACCCTCTTCACCCATCATTTTTATAGCCTTGCTGCACAAAATGAAATGTTGCTATTGCATGGCCCTGCAAGGTTGGGCACTCTGGTGTGATCATTTCGTGCTTAGAAAGGGATTCCCTGGGAACATGGTCATCTGTAGTAAAAACCAAAGCCATAGCAGGGCACTAATACCCCTGTGCCAGCCTGGCAAACCTCCCGCACACATATCTTTATGATGTCATGGCCGGGATCAGGAATTGTCACATTCTAAGGACACCTGGGATGCCGCTACAGCAGTGGTTCTCAACCTTGGTCCTCAGGACCCCCACACAGTGCACATTTTCCAGGTCACCAGCAGCTGCCCTCTGTATCACCAACTGTCACATTGTAAAAAGGCACAGACCTGGAAAACATTAACTGTGTAGGGGTCCTGAGGACCAGAGTTGAGATCCACTGCTCTACAGGCTTCAGGGTGTAATTTTAGGTACTATAAAAGTCAAACACAGGTGTCATTTTGACAGCAATGGTGACACCCCTTGGTCTTCCACCATGGCCGCCGACAGGAGGGTGCCGTGGGTACAGTTGTCCCGGGCCCGGCTTCTGGAGGGGCCCGGGCAGCTGCCCACATTGGCACGGCTCATCCCCCCGCACCCTTCCTCCGGGCCTCCCCCACCCGGCAGACCCCAGCCAGGCACGCACAATAGCAGCCTGCAGAGCGCCGAGCCTAGGAAACAGAGGGGCTGTGCAGTGTGCACTCCGGACTGTGAAGGAGGAAGACGGTGATGCCGCCGCTGCCGCTGGATGCTGGTAAGTAATGGGGGCGGGGTGCACGTGGGTGCGGGGGTGTCGCTGTGCTGCTGGGGGCCCGGACTGAAGCCACAATATTTCTAGCGGCGGGCCTAATCAGGGTGCCAAATTTGCTTACGTACGCCGGCGTACGGATCGCATCGCATGGTACTTGTTAAATTTCATGGCACTACTGCCTGCAGATTGCATCGCATGTGATTGCACGCTATTTTATCATGTGCGATGTGATTTAGCACACCCCCACTATCCACGTCGATGCCATGCAATGCGATTTAGCACACCCCCACTATCCACATCACATAACGTCGGCGTGGATTTGATTTGATAAAGTGTGGCGAGCACAGTGAGCCACCGAGCCCGAAGCGTGGCGAGGGGATGCGGAATACATGTAAAATAGTCTGCGTCCCCTCACGGAGCGCGCTGCGCTCGCCACGCTTCGGGCTCTGTAGCTCGCTGCGCTTGCCACCCTTTATGACACCAACTCCACGCCGACTTGGATAGTGGGGGTATGAAAAGTTTGGGAGGACACGTTCCTTGTCCCCTCGGGGGGCTCGCTGCACACGTTACGCTTCGGGGTGATGTGGATAGTGGGGGTGTACTAAATTGCATTGCATTGCATCTACGTGGATAGTGGGGGTGTGCTAAATCGCATTGCACGTAATAAAATCACATGCGATCGCATGCGATCGCATGCGATTTGTGTGCGATGCGATCCGCGGCCAGGGGTGCAGTGAAAATGAACTAGTCCCATCGCATTGCATCGCATGCAAAATTGTATGCGATGCGATCTCACTATGAAGAATAGGGCTATTTGCTGATAATACACAAGTACCGTTTTGAGCAAGTACACAATTACCATTTAGAGCATGTTTGGCCATTAAGAGACACTCTCTATATTTAATACATTATAGAGGCTACTAAAATACTGTATTCTCTTCATTGTATATAATTTTATCAAGATACTATTGGTATTGCATAATGTTATTAATACTCTGTATTGCATGTCGGTCCTTAAACTTTTCTATGTATTGTATGTCGGTCCTTAAACTTTTCTCTGTTTTGTATGTCGGTCCTTAAACTTTTCTCTGTATTGTATGTCGGTCCTTAAACTTTTCTCTGTATTGTATGTCGGTCCTTAAACTTTGCTCAGTACTGAAGAGAGGTCTCTGGAATGACATGTCTATTGTACAATATATTGTTTATTAAGTAGGTTTATTTTGAGCAGAGGTGGGGTCAAAATTGCCAGCATTCTCCTGGTTATGCTCACACAGCAGATGACTTTAGATTTAGTTCCTGACAGGTGCAGCATAAAACATCATATCATTTATAATCAGGGCCGGTGCCAGCCCTGCCAGAGCCCCAGGAGACCCCCCGCTCGCCCGCCCCCCGCCCCCCTCCGCTCACCCACTCCGGCGGGCGGGGGGTTACAACCTGTGGATTATTTCGCTCAAGGGGGGGAGGGGGGGGCAGCGGGTGCCTGCTGCGCATGTTGTAGCTGGGGGGGGGGGCTCCCGGGGATCGTGGGTGTGCCGGTGCCAAAGATTGCCGCTGACAAGCAGGGGGGGCAGCGGGTGCCTGCCACGGATGTCGGCGCTGGGGAGGGGATGTCCCGGGGATCGTGGGTGCAGGCAGCCAATGATTGCTGCTGACAAGCAGAGTGGGGAGCAGGTTTAAGGGGGACGGGTGGGTGGGGGGATATGGGGATACGGCTTACCTGCTCCCTGATGAATTCCATCCTGGGACCTGGTAGCTGGCTGCTGCAGCTTTCTTCCTTCTTTCCTCGGCGGCTCAGTAGCGCCCTCCAGTGGCCGGCGCCCTAGGCAAATGCCTAAAGCTGCCTAGTGGTGGAGCCGGCCCTGTTTATAATGTGGTAAAAGTAAAGTAATGTCAATTGAACAAAAGATCATGTACCTTTTGTTCCTGAATTCAGATTAGAAACTGAATTAATTCAGGCAATTATTTGCTTTAGGATCAGTTAAATGGAAATTACTCCAGGTATACAAATAGGACTAGGCTCATTTTCTTTGCCAGCTGGCCTTAGATTTAATTGCAAATTAACTTTTCTACCTATATGATTTTAAAATATAAAATATGGTGCATAATATTTGGTAAAATATTTGCAGAATGTTTACTGTTCCTCCAGCTATACAGGGCTTCTTTAGTTATAGAAATATCATTTTTGTAGGTGTTCAAGCCAATGGTTAGTGCATCATTTATACTGGTGCATAAAATTGAAGAAGCAGAACTAAGTGGCCAATTTTTTTGTGAATTCTTGCCAATAATAATGAACAGTATTCTTGTCTCTACTGTACTTAAATGTCAAAGACTTCTTTTTCATTGGAAATATAAGGTTCCTTGTTGCACATTGCCATATATCTGTAAAGGTTTACACACATGCTGTCAACAACTTTGACTGATAAATATTAATATTAATAATAATAATAATAATAATAATAATAATAAAGCACTATAAATACTTTAGCATAAATGTAAACATTTTGAAAAAATATTGCGAAATTTGATATGGGCAATTAAAAAATGTTGTCAATTTCCAGTTACAGTATAACACCAAGTTAGAAACCTTAGCAATGGATAATTAAACAATTGCTTTGGACCCTGCTAAAGCTATACAAAGTAGATTAAAACACAAACTAAACAATATTAATATTTATATCCAGTATATATTAAAAATTCAAATGTAAAAGTTAAAGTTATCAACGAGTCTTAACTGCGTTTATAATTGCAAAAATATGTGCACCAACAATCCTCCATTCCCAATTAAAGTGGCAACCCGACTTTTAATTCTCTGCTGTGATACGGTGAAACTATAAATAAAAATAAACTAAAAAATGTGCCTCCTAAAGCAATACTATGTAAAAGCACCAAATGTGATTTAAATCATAATCAAGTCCCAAAATCAGATATAAAAAATGATGTGCTTTTATGAACCATATACATCCAAGGCACTTATGAACTTACATCCAAGGCAGGGCAATTTCTCAGTAACGTCTTTGGATGTTTAAGTTTAATTCAGTATACAGGATCAAAGAAAAAATTGTCAGTCATAAGGTAATATATTATTACACATAAAATTTATCAACAAAAAGTATCACATGTACAATATAAAAATATATAAAACAGATTATCTGAAGTCAAATCTTAAAAAAAATATCCAGTCTCACATTGGGGTTTATTCAGTAAGCAAAATCTTTCTCTGATAGGCAAACAATGTTGCACATGTGCAGAGAGAGTTAGATTTGGCTGGGGTGTGTTCAAACAAATCTAAATTGCAGTGTAAAAATAAAGCAGTCAGTATTTACTCTGCACAGAAACAAAATAACTCACCCAAATCTAACTCTCATGTTACATTTACTTCACTTGCAGTGCATTTGTTCATTAGAGAAAGATTTTGTTTTGAGATCCTTAAGGTGCCCACACATTAGAACAATTTTTACAGATAATTGATTGGATGCGTACTCCCGCGGATCATTAACTAAATCTTCTGATGAAATCCTGCACCTTCCCACGGGTGCCGGACGAGGTCCCGACAGTCGCGGTCCCGACAGTCGCGATCCCAACAGTCATTTACCCGACATCGGTATCCCGACTGTCAAAATGCCGGCAGACAGGTGTCCGACGGCCACCCGCTATTTTCCCTCATTGGGGTCCATGACCCCCATAGAGGGAGAATAGAATAGTTGGTGAGCGTAGCGAGCCACCATGCCCACAGCGGCAAGGGGCTTTGTTGCGCTCACCATGCTGTCTGAGTCCGGGCAGTCGGGATCCCAACATTGGAATAATGACTGTTGGGATCCCGACTGTCGGAACCCTATACCCTACCCCTTCCCACTGGCAGGTACAACTGTAGACCTCTTCTCCAGCAGCATACCCGGGGACTGCGCAAAGCGGTTGAAAAATCCCAACATAAATACCCCAAAATTTGCTACCGTAAGTCAACATTTTCTCTTTGTGGCCATATAAAAATCTTCAGGACTGCAATGTGTAGGAACAATATAGGTGACAAGACAGCACTGTGATCATTAGAAGATATATACAGTAGCTTTAAATAAAAAAACATTTTTATGTTATTTGACCCATGATGGTGAAGATTTGTACATTAGAATGCCCATCTATGGAAAATATAATGGTTTTTGTAGTGATGGGTATCATTCCTGGAGTTTCCCCATGGGTGAAGTCAGCAAATTGCAGCACCCATCTCCACTCATACTCGTAGGGGCCTGCTGAGTAGGATTACTGCTTACTGTAATTACAATGCTACACATCTTCAGGCTAAGAATGGGTCTGACATCCTAAGCATGTACAGTGCATAAAGAATGCTGAGGACAAAGCCTACTGAGGAAGAGCCATACTTATCCATGACATTGAATTAGTTAATGAGTCACATCAATTCCGGCATTAGTGCCACTTACGATCAATACTCAACAGATAGGCAAACTGGGCAGCTGCCTAGGGCCTCACAATGCTAGGGTCCATTATGCAGGAGTCATTGGTGATCACACAATCAGAGCAGAGCATTCTCTACCTGCCTACCAGTCTGCAGCCAGAAAGTGAATGGCTGTCAGTATGGTGATTGGAGGCTGGTTGAGCTTTTCCCCAATCAGAGTGCTGACAGCCCTTCACTGTATGGAAGAATGTGGAGAGATGATGCAAGACCGTAGGAGGGGCATATTTAGATTTTTTTCTAATTGGTTCCTGTGAATGGGTGGTTATGGGCCTGAGTGCATTGCTTTGCCCAGGGCCAACAATGCTGTTGAGATGACCGTGTTGGTACTCCATACCACATGAACACACATACACTACAGTTAATCTCCCAGAAACCAGTTAGCCCTCTAGTATGTCTTTGGGGTGTGGAGGACTACTCATTCTCAGTACTTACAAGCGTTGGGATTTTGCCATTGGAACTCAGCCACCATTGATAAAAATATTACCATAAGAAGGAAACCATTGATTGCGATGAATCACCGATGGTCACTGAATATCTCTAGGACAAAGCTCTGCCCAACCCAACTCCCATATGCGTATCATCGGAGACTCTTGCTCTCCAGGACTCACCAACGTCACCATTCTTCCTCTACATGACCCCAATCATGGGACCTTTTTGACACATAACATTTCTGTTAGCCATAATGAATACATATAAAAACAAACCAACAAAAAAATCCCCACGAAACCCGGTAGCTGGTCTTTTAGAAAAGTGACCCATCCGGTTGATATTCATCTACATGTTGTTCTTTTTACCCTGACAATTTCCTTACTTAAGCAAACTGCAGAAAACAAATATCTGAATTGCATTGATTGACCTATATTCAGTATATCCCAGTAATCCCTTACATTTCATTCCATAGAATCACATTATCAAGCCTACTGCACAGCCTCAAACCACTCGGGGATGATCATTTTCCTTCTAGTACTGTTACAATGAGATACCTACCATAGCAGTAATGGGTGTCAGGTACTGTTTGGACTAGACAGGATTAAGCGATCACCGCCTTGCTGTGTGTTAATTTGTTGCTTGAGACATTTTCATATCTGATTCATTCTCACCCACTCCGCCGCTGCTGTTTTACTAAGTTCCTATTCTCCTCCAGACTGAGTATCATTTGAACTTGAGATACCTGCCACTGTGAAAATGTTTTCTCCTCAATGCTGAAATCAGGTATAATCCTTTGAGAGTGCTGCTGTGTTCTCCTTTGCAGATCAGGGGAATAGAATACAATCTCAGTGCACAAATATATCTAAGCAATATGCTAAGGTGTGACACGAGAGCCAAAATATTAGCTTTTTAGTAAACAACAAAGGAAATTGTGATGCTGTTTGAGATCCCAGCACAAAACATCTTTAGGTAATGGTGTTATTTTCTCAAGAAATTCAGGGTCGCAGCTGCTTAGAATATACATCAAAAATCTTTCCCCCGTTTTGTTTAGTGATTATGTAGGACCCGCTGAAAAGGTGTTTATTTCTGTGTGTAAATTGGATGCCGTTTTTAGCCCCAGGCTCCGTTCTATCTGTTGATGGAGTTCACCGCAAAAAAAAAAAAAAATGAGGAGAGAGAGAATAAAGGGGAGAATAAGGGTAGAGAACGTGTCTGTATTTTGCCAGTTCATTCTTATTAAAATCCCAGCTGCTCCTAAATATACAGCGTAAAGGGGAACTCTGCCGTCAAAACATTGTATTGCCCGGACACAATTTTTCCCTGAAAAAATATTTGATGTGCGAGAAAAATTGTCTCCAAGGCACAGACCTGAGCTTATATTTGTCATATCCAAGGGCAACTAAAATAAACAACTAAGATCGGGCCGGCTCTACCAATGGGGAGTCTGCCTATCAAAAAATGAAGGATGTCTATGAGGAGGGGTGTGGGTTATTAGAGAGACAGGGAGAAATTTACTAAGTTGGGAGTTCTATTCCACATGGGATGTTGCTATGGACAACCAATTAGATACTATTATCTTCTAGAAGGTGCTAAATAAATAAGTAGATTCTGATTGGTTGCCCATAGCAACATCCCGTTTGAAATACAACACCCATTTTAGAAATTGCCCCCCACAGTGTCTCGATAGACAGTCAATAGCTCTATGGCAAAAGGTCGACATGCAATAGGTCAACAGGGTCAAAAGGTCAACAGGATCAAAAAGTTCGATATGGGGAAGGTCAACAGTGTCAAAATTTCGACAGGGTCAAAATGACAACATAAAAAAAGGTAGACGCATGAATAGACATGAGTTGTGCACATTTTTGGGTCTGTCAATGTCAACTGTCAACATGGACCCCCAATTAGTGTAACACGTACCCTTGTATGGCTCGCTGTGCTTGCCATGCTTCGGGCTTGGTGCTTCGTTACACTCAACACACTATTATATTCTCCCTCTATGCCAACATGGATACTGAAATAAAGTAAGATGGTTAAAAAAATTTAAATCCTGAAAAACTTATGTCACCCTTGTGATAAGCCTACTTTTTTATGTCGACATTTGGATCCTGACGACTTATTGCATGTGGATCTATGTCATGTCAACCTTTTGTGACTGTCAACCTTTTGACCCTGTCGACCTATTGCATGGGGTAGATCTATTGACTGTCTATCTAGAACAGTGTTTCTCCACCACTGTGTGCCTTGATCTGTTCTCAAGCATGCCCCCAGATCTAGAGATGCCCAAACAGCCACCACCAGTTCAACTGTTATTTACTGGTCTCTACTTCTCATGTAAATGGCCAATGTATTTTATTTTTGTTACCTTTGGCGACCAGCGTTATTGTTTTTTATATGGGGACCAATTGGTTTGGGTTTTTTCCTTTTGGGTCAAATGTCTTTTGCCCTGTGGGGATCTCATGGTGTGCCTTGACAATTTTAAAATCTTATTTAGTGTGCCACAAGGTAAAAAAGGTTGAAAATCACTGAACTAGACACTGTAGATCTATCAACTGCAACATATGAGGAAGACATCTTTGTTCCGGTTATGCAGATGGCGGCTGCAGAACGTCTGAGAGACTTTCACTTGAGGTGCCAGAAAGATGGTATTTTTGGCAGTGTGGGGTGGAGTAGGGTGGCGTGGGGGGCAGTAAGTTGAGGTTTTGCCTAGAGGGCCAAGAAGCCTTACACCGACTCCAAATAGACCTTTTAACTTTTGCAACAAGCCTGGGGAAGTCTGCCGAAGAACGCATTGGCTAGTGGCTAGCGAAAAGAATCTCAGCACTTTTATAGCCGAGTTAGATTATTAAGTGTGTCAAGGTGTTCGTTCTAGTTAGATGGCAAAAGAAAGGATTGCCGTATAAAAATGTAATTTATAATTTTTGGTCATTTTCCCCCTATTGTGACATTAGTAATGTTCAATGTATAGGAGTTATTTAATGATTTTTACAGCAACATAAAATACTGAAGTGTCCTCTCTTATTGAAACCCATAAAGACCTAATTTAATCATAACCTTCCTTTTACATTTTTTTCTGACTTTATACAGTGACTATTTGAAATGGTCTGACAGTATTAAGTCATTTTTATATTATATGTACTTAATACATTGACTCAAGATAATAAACGTGTACATTTGTCTATTTGGTTAGTACATGCTCCCAGCATTAGGCGATTTGTAATAGACTGGTGAAAGTACCTGAATGTAAAAGTAATGAATTTGGCATAACATTATGTACAATTGTATATTTAATTGTAATCAATATATATATTTATTTTGTTTATCTATTTAAAGTATTGTGAAAATAACTTATACCCCTTTCACACTGCACTTGTAAAACGGTATATTACTGTTTTTTTCACATTTTAACACGTTTAAGGCTGCAGTGGGAAAGCGACAGAGTTGATTTACCAGTTAAAGATAACCGGTATTTCAAAACGTTTAAAAAGCAGAGTCCTACAAGTTTCAGAGCCGTTTTTTATGCAGTGAGAATGGCTCTGAAACGGTATTTAGCAAAAAACAACAGATTACAGACCTGTGATAGGCTGTCCCCTGCATTCTGCCTTAAAACGTGTTGAGGGAATTAAAACGGGTTGACTGATGTGAATGGTATTATTAAATGGAATTTAAAACGGTAATCTACTGCAATGTCAAGGCTCAGACCCGTTTTAAATACCGTTTTAAAATACCGTTTTTTAAAACGTTTAGGCAGTGTGAAAGTGGTAATAGGTTAATGTTTACAGGTGTGTTTTGTGCTTAGACCTGTCTTTTTATATACACCCGAAAGGCAATTCTAGACGCTCATTGGAAACAGATGACCTAATTCAGAGTTAATCGTTGACCAGCGAAATCGCAGATTGAGAAATTATCGAATGACTGCACATGTGTACCGCCGCATGCTTCGCAAATGTGCAAGACCAAATTTAAACAGGCAATGCGTATGGATTGTAAACGCAAAGCGGCCAGAGTCGCGCGTCTCTGTCAACATGGCGGCGAGGAACGGATTCCCTGCCTGTCTCAACTTCAGTGAAACGGGCAGGGCTAGTGAGGATTGTGGAGGGGCACGCGAGCATATTGTGCGCTCGTGCTCCCTTCTGTTGGATGGCGAACAGCGGCAGGTGACGATTCTATCACCAGGAGCAGCTCAAATGAGAGCTTCTCCATCTGTACTCATATGTCAAGCAAATGGGTATTCACTTTGTGCGCAAATGACGCAGCTAGTAGGGGTACCCCTGGAGTGTTCCCCTACACTCCCGAAAACAGACAATACGAAACACAAATTGAGGACCCTTCACCAGCGCACCAAATGATATAAAAAAGGGGACTTCCCTACGACTTTAAGGGATGTCACACAAACTAATGGTAATCACGATTCCTGGACCATGTATCAATTCCCACTAGGCAAATTTCCTCATGTGTTTCGTCATAAAATGGATAAAAAAAGGTCCATAGCACAGACTGCAGAAACCTTTCGATGGTTCGGGAATTGGATATGGATTTGCGATTGGATTGCGAAGGTTATACTTAGCAGATATTCTTTCTGTCTGGACGGCAGCTATCTATTTGCAGTTGAAGTCAAGCAACTTTACAGATCAGAAATCAAGTCCGAATGAGGCCTCGGATACGCAGATATGCAAACAAATGCCTATGAGACTACAGTATATGAACATTCTAAAGCGTGCACATCTATGCTAATGCTCCATCCCATTTTTACACACAACCGTCATCATTATCATCAGCACTACCTGGTGTAGATGTTGGGGCTTCTCTATCTTACAAGGAGTTAAAGAATTGTTGTGTGAGCACGCTCTATCACTGAAACAGAAGCAGGAAGCAAAGACTATAACAAGGCAAGAGAAGAAGAGCTAGCAATTAACCAAAAATTGGATGTAAATCTGCCAAACCCCACAGTCTACTGTATACAATCCTACCCACACCTTTACTTGTATTTTTATATCCAGGGGTGCCTGTCTCAACTTCAGTGAAACGGGCAGGGCTAGTGAGTGCCATTGGAAATTTCCTGGACGGCCGACACACCCACAGGGCTGCCTGTGGTTGGGAGTGGGTAGAAAGTGGCACGCTGGGAATGTGGGGGTGACACATTGTAAATTCTCCCCAAATCTCTAACTTTCTGATTCTTACACCCTATAATACCCCTTCCACATTGCAAATGCTGGGTCACAAATGGGATTTGGACACAAGTCCATCGCGGGAGTGACCCAGCATTTGTGAGGTTTTAGCTCCCACAGCTACTTGGCACTAAGCCAGGTCGCTGACATTAATCGTGGGGGGGGGGGGGGGGTTGTGCTGTACAAAGCAGCGGCATGTCATCGGGCGCATAGGAGGGGGAAGCACTTGGAGCTGATGATGTCTCCAAGTGCTGCCTCCTGCATAGTGTGATCAGGACCTGAGTACTGTTACCTGAACCTGTTACTCGTTCACACTCCACAGCCACCCAGGTCCAAGCTGGGATTAACCCTTCTTTTAACCCAGGTAGCAATGCCAGGTTGCTGGACCCGGATTATAGGTTTTGGTGCCTTCACACCGCACCTCGATCCGGATTGACAAGTCATTAACCTGTCAATAACCTGGGTTGAGGATGCGGTGTGAAAGGGGAATTCCATTCCGCCCTGGATGTGTGCTTCCAAATTGGACCGTAAACCTGTTGCTTGCTTCAGTAGAGAACGAGCGACCGCTTTGAAACTTTGGGTTGAGGGCAACACTGGTGAAAAACACGAACATGAAAAATAACGAATGTCAAGTTAAGGTTAATACTGTGTATTATTGTACTAATTAAAAAGCCATCAAAATGACGGCTTTTGCAATATACTTTCACTTTAAACTGTGACCGGTTTTACTTTCACTTTGAGCTACGACAGGTTTTAGCCCACAAACTCCCACCCCACCCCCAGTCCCTGTCTGCTCCTACCTCCAATCTCTGTCTTTACAGCTCCCTCTCTCCATATCCAGCAAGTTTAAAAACAGTACAGTGTCCCTGCAAAATTTGCTTTCACTTTCTGTTATGACATCTATTAGCACACAATGGAGTCATTTGATCTGTCTAGTGGCCCCCCAGTGGCCAGTGGCGGTACTTCGCCTCATAGAGGTGAGGAGTAGTTAGCCTTTTTTTATACATAGATATCTTCAAAGCCGCCACATTTTCTGTATTACTATTTCTCCTGCTGTTAGTGCTTTTGTTTATTGTTATTGTTTTCATAACATCGGGATATTTAATTTCTATACAAGATGTTATTACATTCCACTCATAATGCATAGCGAGCAAGGCCATTAGTTTATTTGTGATAGTAATAAAAGATTTACTTTAAAAGTGAATAAAAAAAAAACGACGGAGAAGAAATTGACCCTGGATCAGACTCGCGTAGCAGAAAAATTGTACAGAAAGCTGAATAATTGAAAAAACTGCACTTGCAATGTGTTCCGCAAATTTGGGCAGAGCATTTGCCTGTGCACCCAGAGCGCGATGGACTACATCTAAAGCAAACCACCATTGGGAATATAAACGGAGAGCGGAAAAATGAGCATTTAATGGTCTACTATTATTGTGGAAAGAACAATGACAGGCCATGAACCTCAAGTACAATTCTGATCCCTTTGTTGTAATTGAAATAATGCTATTTCATATAATGACTCTATTATAAGGAGCACAATGGCTGGGACAGATTATTAGCTATGTAAAGATTCCCAAATAAAGAAACCTATTCTGTTTGCTCTCTCGGTGTTGTGGAATCATAATCCTTGCGAATGTGGCTGATAAAGTCAGGATGAATTGTTTAGCTTGCCGCTGCTCCGCACTTTATTAAGCTGGATATAACATTTAACACAAACCCCTTCAACTTTACAAGTGCATTAAGCTGTTCCGCTTCAGTTTCTCGTAACCTTGCTGTCCCGGATAATTCGGAAGGTGTATTCTTTTAGTGGGCACTAAAATAAAACACAATAAAATACAGTTCTGCTGTCTGTTTGCAAATGCGCTGTGCAGTAGGTCAGTGGTCAATTATTGTAGGTCGAGACACCAACAGCATACATTAGCTTTGATTCCCTTGGACTGTGTAGAGTGTTGGACAAATAAAAAATACTGAATACAATGATCTTATTATGTTTTTCTGTTTTCTGTTGTACACATTTTCCTAGCAGTGGCTAATGTATTAAATCCACCAATGACCATTAGTGTACAGTATATTACACCCAGCAATGAGTAACATATTATCAACAACAAAATTCTTAGCAGTAGCTTCAGAGATGGAAATTTAAATAGAGGAGGCACACCAACCACCAGCGAGTCCCAGGTGGTGGTGTTCGGCAATGGTTGGGGTGGCAGTAGCAGCGACTCCCCTGTTTCAATTTTGGACTTACAGTAGCTGCAACCACACCTCTGGAGCAACCACTGGTTCCTATCAATATGTCTAATAATTTACCACTGATCCTCTTCATACCGTGAAACCCAATTTTTTCTACTCTGAATTACCCCATGCAAATTGTATCTTAGCCCCTGTAACCAGCTTGTGACCTTAGGATGCTATACTTTTCTGACACTTGTTTGGGAACTTGTGATACACAGCTGACCCAGCACTGAGAAAATCAACATTTCAGTTTTGTGGAGTGATATTAATTAATTATCTGAGTGACATCCATTCACTATGAAATCTTTAGAGACCACTGTTTATCTGTACTCCTTGTGAACTTGGTGGTTACAAATATCCACCCTATTGCAGTACATCACTGCTAATATTGAAGATCTGTCTATACCATTTAATTAGATTTATATCGCCCCTGATGAAGTCCTGATGGATGAAACGCGTAGGTTTATGGAGTTTTTCTATATGTGGCACATCTTGAACTAAATTGTTGGATGTTGAAGTTATTAATGGAGATATTCGAAGAACCCAATGCACTGTTTTTTTTAATACTCTACTGTAAATGTATTTGTTTTTCTAACTGATTTTAAAATAATTCGTATAAAGCCACCAAGAACTGGGTATCGGTGAAAGAATCTATGGGTGACATTCTATGGGTTGAGATAATTAGACTTTTGCGATTTTTTTCGCAAAAACGGCCGAAATTGCATTTTTTTCCATTTTCGCATATTTAATGAGCTGCGAAAATGTGAAAAAAGTGCGATTTTGGCCAACAAGTTGGACACACTGGAAATGCGATGGCTGCTTTTCGCAGCACATCGCATCCAGATGTTTTCACATGAAAAAGTATACAAATCGCATATTTAATGGTATGCGATTTGTATAAAGTGTGTCTATAATTCGCCCAAAAATCAGACCAGGATCTGATGGGCGAAATAGCCAGAACCCTGCACAGATCGCAATGATCTGTGCAGGGTTTTGGTGTAAAAAAAAATTTAAACAGTTAAAATAAAAAAAAACCCAGCGCGGGGTCCCCCGTCAGAGCATCACCCGCCCCGGGCTCATTGAGCCGGTGCTGGTGACATAAAATCAGGGTCCCCGACAAATAGGGGTCCCCTTGATTTAATGAAACCAGCACCAGGCTCAAGGTCCGGCGCTGGTTCCCAAAATACGGGGGACAAAATGACTAGGGGTCCCCCGTATTTTAAGAACCAGCACCAGACCCAACCAGCCAGCAGGGTAATGCCACAGCCGGGGGACACTTATTATATAAGGTCCCGCGGCCAAAGCATTAACCCCCTGGCTGGTCAGCATGGGCAGGGGTCCTGGGGAAGTGGGGACCCCCCCTAAGAAGGGGTCCCCCCCTCCAGGACTTACCAGCCCATGCTGAAAGTCCGGGGCTGTCCCCGATGCCCCTGGGCGGTGGGCATCGGGCTGATGTAAAGTGTAAAAAAAAAGAATATAAACTATTGTTTTCTACTGTAGAACTATGAGTCCCAGCAAGCCTACCCCGCATGCTGGGACTTGGAGAGCCGACTTTCTCGGCTCCTGATTGGCCGCTAGGCGGCCAATGAAATCATTCTGAGGAGAGGCGCGGAAGATGAAACATCTCTGCGCCTCTCCAGTCCGTGAGCGGCTACCACAGCAGCCGGGAGCAGCGCGCCTGGAGCTGAAGATGCCGGGGTCGTCGCCGGGGACCAGGTGAGTAGGATTATCTTCCTCAGGTACCCCTGTGGACTACTTAGGATCCTGAACCCCGGATTCTTCAGCCCAGAAGCCCCGGAACCCCGGACCAGCCCCGGAACCAGGACCAAGGCCCCGGAACCGGACTCTTCTGCCCTGGAGCCCCGGAGCCCGGACCCAGGATCCAGGGACCGACCTACGGGCTCAAGGTAGGTAAGTATCAGTATGTGTGTGTTACAGATGTATTAAACTTTTATTTTTAAGGGTGTCAGTGTGTTTTATTGAACTATTTTTTGTACTGTAGAACTACAAGTACCAGCGGGCCCTTTAATGCCCCGCATGCTGGGACTTGTGGTTCTCCAAGTCCCAGCATGCGGGGTAGGCTTGCTGGGACTCATAGTTCTACAGTAGAAAACAATAGTTTATATTCTTTTTTTTACACTTTACATCAGCCCGATGCCCACCACCCAGGGGCATCGGGGACAGCCCCGGACTTTCAGCATGGGCTGGTAAGTCCTGGAGGGGGGGGACCCCTTCTTTGGGGGGGTCCCCACTTCCCCAGGACCCCTGCCCATGCTGACCAGCCAGGGGGTTAATGCTTTGGCCGCGGGACCTTATATAATAAGTGTCCCCCGGCTGTGGCATTACCCTGCTGGCTGGTTGGGTCTGGTGCTGGTTCTTAAAATACGGGGGACCCCTAGTCATTTTGTCCCCCGTATTTTGGGAACCAGCGCCGGACCTTGAGCCTGGTGCTGGTTTCATTAAATCAAGGGGACCCCTATTTGTCGGGGACCCTGATTTTATGTCACCAGCACGGGGCTGGTTATGCTCTGGCGGGGGACCCTGCGCTGTTTTTTTTTTATTTTAATTTGCGATTTCCTGCAAACGTGCGATTTTCAGACATGAAAATCGCACATTTTCAGGACTAAAGACATTGCACTAACTCGCACCTATTCGCACTATTTGGGCCGTTTTTCGCATCTCATTAAATATGCGAAAAACGGCCCAATCTTGCGATTTTAAAAAGGGCGAAGTGGTGCGATAAAAAAAATGCGCATTTATCTCAAACCATAGAATGTCACCCAATATCGCTCCTCTATTCTTTTTGACACATTCTGTCCCTTTTAGTACCTTTGTTAACAGCAAGGTTCTATAGTACGGTATGGTACTATCCATATTATATATATATATATATATATATATATATATATATATATATATATATATATATATATACTGTGTATATATATATATATATATCTCCTCTCTCCAAACAGGCCTTCAAACCAGAGCCAATGTTCCGAATTAGACAGCGTAATGACAAGTGCTAGTTATCAATAGCTACATGTACATTGCAGTGGAAAATAGGATGATTTATGGCTGGTGTTCAGCAAGAAATATCGCCAGCGCCAGAGTGAAAGCCTCCAAATAAGCATCTAAGTTTTGCAGCAAATGTAGCTAACAACATGTCCTCAAACATATGGCTAACGGAGTGAGTGATGTCTTATTATGCAGCGCGCGGTCTGACCTGGTCCAGTCTGGTTTACGTACAGTATTCGCCTTACATCTGTTCACTACATGAAATCTCTTACTTCACCATTGCTAGCAGTAAGAATAACATGACAGTTTTCTGTGGCGCTTATTCAAAAACATGTCATGAACGTTGAAATATTTTTCGTGGAATATTAAGAAAGTCTTAAGAATGCTACACATCGTATAAGCTGTGAGTATGTGAAGCCCATGCAATATTTTGGTTCTAGAAATATGTTTTGTGCTGCATTATTGTGAAGCCCGTGCAATGTTTTGGTTCTAGAAATATGTTCTGTGCTGCATTATTTTTATAGCAGGTTTAACTCTGCAAAATGAATTGGTAAACAGGACAATGTTGATGATGATTATGATAATAATAATACTAACAATAATAATAAATATGCTTATTAGTTATAGTTAAACTGTTCTTAAAAATTGTTAATATTTGAAATGATGAAGTACAGCAATTTCATTCACAGGAACCTATGCCATCATAGCAGCAAGGTTTTCCCCTTGCTGACATCATAACAGCCTAACATTACTTCTCTGCGCTTTAGTTGGCTACAGGTTGTCCTAAGGCTGGGTCTAATTCAAAGATGAGATCCAATGGCTTGGCTACATCTCTGATGTTTGTAGAGGATTGACACGATGTGACCATTTCGCAGCAGGGTATGGAGCGGGCAGAGTTTCTGGAAACAGGGACACATCGGCCCTGCTTTCTAGGTATAGCAAGGCTGGAGGCTGTGTCCTTGAGCGTGGCTTCACTATTCCCGGCAGGTGAAAAAATTAGATATGTGTGCGGACTACCGTTTGATTTTGGTTCTAATTCACTCTTGTTTTTTGGTTTTGACAAAACTACCTTCCAGTTTTTGGTTCAGATTTTGGTTCAAACTAAAAAAAAATTATATTCACTAGGCAGGGGGTGGGATCAGTGGCATGGGGAATACTAGGCAGAGGGTGGGATCAGTGGCATGGGGAATACTAGGCAGGGGGTGGGATCAGTGGCATGGGGAATACTAGGCAGAGGGTGGGATCAGTGGCATGGGGAATACTAGGCAGAGGGTGGGATCAGTGGCATGGGGAATACTAGGCAGAGGGTGGGATCAGTGGCATGGGGAATACTAGGCAGAGGGTGGGATCAGTGGCATGGGGAATACTAGGCAGGGGGTGGGATCAGTGGCATGGGGAATACTAAGCAGAGGGAGGGATCAGTGGCGTGGGGAATACTAGGCAGAGGGTGGGATCAGTGGCATGGGGAATACTAGGCAGAGGGTGGGATCAGTGGCATGGGGAATACTAGGCAGTGGGTGGGATCATTGGTGTAGGTAATTCTAGGCAGGGGGTGGGATCAGTGGCGTGGGGAATACTAGGAAGAGGGTGTGATCATTGGCGTGGGTAATACTAGGCAGAGGGAGGGATCAGTGGAGGTGGGGAATACTAGGAAGAGGGTGGGATCAGTGGCATGGGGAATACTAGGCAGAGGGTGGGATCAGTGGCGTGGGGAACACTAGACAGAAGGAGGGATCAGTGGCGTGGGGAATACTAGGCAGAGAGAGAGATCATTGGCATGGGGAATACTAGGCAGAGGGTGTAATCAGTGACATGGGGAATACTAGGAAGAGGCGGGATCATTGGCATGGGGAATACTAGGCAGAGGGTGGGATCAGTGGCATGGGGAATACTAGGCAGAGGGAGGGATCAGTGGCGTGGGAAATACTAGGCAGAGGGAGGGATCAGACTGGTGTTGAGGGTTTAATTGGGAGCAGATAACTTTAATCTTGCACTGTGTGTATCTTACCCTCCTCCCACCCTTAAAAATAGGCATTTTCTCTTCTTTGCTTTAATCATAGGAGGCAGGGCTGGGGAGAGGATTCACATCAGGACAGTGTGTGCCAGGGTTGCTGTGTATGCTGCAGCACTACAGCTCACAAAAGCCACAGGTGAGTAGAAATTGGTCGTTTGAGATTGAAGCGGGTCTTTTGAACGGATCCCATAAAAGACTGAGGGAGCCGCCGATCCCAAAAAGGTGAACCGTCGTTCTTTTACTTTCAGTTTCGTTTTTATTACAATGCATTAGCTGAGCACTGCCACCTGTGGCAGCTAAGATGTACTAACTCTGGAGACTGAGTACAGTGCTGTGACTGCAAATGAAAGAAAGAACAAGGCTGCTGATGCTAGGGATGGCCATCGGTGCAGACGCAATCGATGGTTGCCATCAATGGCGATTCTGCACCCAGCCATCGATCAGTGTTTTACTCGGTCATGTATCGGTTATTTATTCAGCTCACTGTTTAAAAAAAAATAAAGTAAAACAATAAATGGCAAAAAATCAAATTACCCCTTCTTTCAAAGCGACTCGATGATCCGCGCACAAGATCCGGATCTTTTCAGGGACTGATCTGCTGGATCCCTGCTCTCATTAGTGACCCATTTTGCCCATCTCTGGCTGAGAGCGCAAACTACAAGCAGTTCCCCATTGCAGTACCTCCTAGTCAGGCCCGGTGACAGGGGGGTCAAGGGGGACAGCCCAGGCCAGTGGGGCCCCAAGGCCCGCCAGCCCCCACACTCAGCTGTTGCTCAGATGGAGTCCTGCGAGTGGGCTGCGGCAAGTCTTTGATTAGAAGCTGCAACCCTCAGCCACTGTCTCCCTGCCAGTGCCACTGCCTGCACGCACGCAGTCACGCACTCGGGAAAAGGGGGCGGAGCTACACGGACCTCGACGGGGCGGAGCTACATGAGTCCTGGAAAGGGGTGGGACTACAGAATTTCAGACCCCTGCTGTGCTGCTGCCTGTCTTGAGAGCCTGGTAGAGGAAGAAAAGAAGCTGCTGCCATTCCAGGGCCACAATAAGAATGCACTCTGTGTTTCTAATGTTAGAGTAAGTGTTAGAGTAAGTGATTTGTGTGTATAGGTAGGGTGGGTTAGGGTGCATGATACAAGGGTAAGGATTAGGTTGCAGGGGTAGGGAGGGTTATGGACCACTTCAGTGTGATAGAGCGTGGTCCGGGTGCTGAGGGAGCGCATCAGTATGATAGAGCGCAGACCATGGGCTGAGGGAGCACATGAGTGTGATAGAGCTTATGGTGAGGGAGTGCGTTGGTGTGATAGAGTGCAGGCCACGGGCTGAGGGAGTGCGTCAGTGTGATAGAGCGCAGGCCATGGGCTGAGGGAGTGCGTCAGTGTGATAGAACGCATGTAACAGGGTTAAGGAGTGCATCAGTGTGATATAACACATGCCGCATGGTGAGGGAGTGCGTCAGTGTGATAGAACGCATGCCACAGGATGAGGGAGTGTGTCAGTGTGATAGAGCGCAGGCCGCAGCGTGATGGAGTGTGTCAGTGTGATAGAGGAAAGGCCACAGGGTGAGGGAGTGTGTCAGTGTGATAAAGCGTAGGCAGCAGGGTGATGGAGTGCGTCAGTGTGATAGAGCACAGGCCGCAGGGTGAGGGAGTGCATCAGTGTGATAGAATGCAGGGTGAGGGAGTGTGTCAGTGTGATAGAACATATGCCACAGGGTAAGGGAGTGCGTCAGTGTGATAGAGCATGGTCCGGGTGCTGAGGGAGCGCATCAGTATGATAGAGCGCAGACCATGTGCTGAGGGAGCGCATGAGTGTGATAGAGCGCATGGTGAGGGAGTGCGTTGGTGTGATAGAGTGCAGGCCACGGGCTGAGGGAGTGCGTCAGTGTGATAGAGCGCAGGCCACGGGCTGAGGCAGTGCGTCAGTGTGATAGAGAACAGGCCACAGTGTTAAGGAGTGTGTCACTGTGATAGAACGTATGTAACAGGGTTAAGGAGTGCATCAGTGTGATATAACACATGCCGCATGGTGAGGGAGTGCGCCAGTGTGATAGAACGCATGCCACAGGGTGAGGGAGTGTGTCAGTGTGATAGAGCACAGGCCGCAGCGTGACGGAGTGTGTCAGTGTGATAGAGGACAGGCCGCAGGGTGAGGGAGTGCGTCAGTGTGATAGAGCGCAGGCCGCAGGGTGATGGAGTGCGTCAGTGTGATAGAGCACAGGCCGCAGGGTAAGGGAGTGCATCAGTGTGATAGAATGCAGGGTGAGGGAGTGCATCAGTGTGATAGAACGTATGCCACAGGGTAAGGGAGTGCGTCAGTGTGATAGATCGCATGCCACAGGGTGAGGGAGTGCGTCATTGTGATAGAACCCAGGCTGCAGGGTGAGGGAGTGCGTCAGTTTGATAGAACGCAGGGCGAGGTAGTGCCTCAGTGTGATAGAACGTATGCCACAGGGTAAGGGAGTGGTCAGTGTGATAAAACGCATTCTGGGGGGTGAGGAGTGCTTTAGAGTGATAGAGCGTGGTCCGGGTGCTGAGGGAGCATGTCAGTGTGATAGAATGCAGGCCACAGGGTAAGGGATTGGATGGGTGTGAAAGAGCACAGGGCATGGGAGCGCATTGGTGTTATAGTAAAGAACGCAGGTCGCGGGGTAAGGGAGTGTGATAGAGTCCCAGCTGTAGGGTAAGGGAGGGGGTACTAATGTATTATCTGGGCTCCCATGTTAAATGCACCCCATTTTTTCATACCCCTACTATCCAACTACGCATGGAGTTGATTTTATATAGTGTGGCGAGCACAGCGAGCCACCGTGCCCGAAGCGTGGCGAGCGCAGCGCGCCCCGCGAGGGGACGTGGTCTCATAAGAAAAACGGGAGCCCAGATATTACATAAGTACCAGGGAGGGTGTCAGTGGTAAAGAACGCAGGCCGCAGTGTATCCAGTTTATGTTCCAGCAAAAGGAGGGGGGGTGGATAGCTTTTGAGGGTGTGGGGGGGCCCCAGATGTATCAGTGTATGGGGCCCCAAAAATTCTGTTGCCGGCCCTGCTTCTAGTGAAATGAGGTGATTCATGTCATTTTAGTCCCGTCCCCTCCATAAGAACCCACGATTCCCGGCAAGATCTCTGTACCCTGCACGCATCTCTAGGAAGTGGGTTATGAATGGGATACATGAGGATTACTCACTCTTCCAGGGATGCAGGGAACTAACCAAAAATGCACCTCCCGCAACTTCCTGGAGAGTAGGTAAGTATGACCCTATATGTAACCAGTGATTCATATTAAAAGAGTGTAGGAGTCCTCATACAAAAGCACCAGACATCCAGTTAGGAGGGGAGGGGGGGGGGGTACAGTGCTGAAAGAAATGTATGTTCTCTAGGCATTGCCGTAAGTAGACATTTTGGTGTCCTGTGCCAGAAAGGGAGTTGGTGTCCTTCCCCCATACTTAAAATAGGGACAGTACGTGCTGAAGGCTAGCGTACAAAAATTGGGTGCATGGTCACATAATAATACAAATTCACATTACACCACACAGTAGTGTACGTTATTCACATTACACCACAAAGTGCCACTTGTACACATTGCATCATGTAGAGCCCCTTAGGCACATTGGGGCTGTTTCTGGATCACTCGCAGGGATTTGAATACAGCCTTTTCCCCGATGGTCCTCGTTTGCGCATGCGCAATCCTGCACGAGATACTTACTTTGTAAATGTGAAAATACAAATTTATGACTGTATACGGCTATGAATGACTATGAATACGGGTAGTCGTAGTCATTCGTATTTGGTAAATTTACCCCAAAGTTACTTACTTTTTTCTTTATTATCATGAATCAGGCCTATTGTACAGTTGCTCTAATTAGCACAAAGTCTTCTGTTCAATGTTTTTAAACGTGTAGGAGACCAACATTAGTCTGATTTTAACTGTGAATATTGAAAGGACATTTGTAAAATTAGGTTTGGCCATTAAAGTCTTTCAATATGGCATTCTCATTATCATACCACTTAATTGTCTTGTGAACTTAAATTACAAGTGTTTATAGGACAGGAATTAATTACGTCTTCATTATTCTTGAGTTCACAATGCAGCACTAAGCAGATACCACACTTAGTAGTACAATTCAGACTGCACTAAGAATGCTGTACAAACTGTGACTGTTATTGTGTGTACAAAGGTAGTTTTCCAGCTGAGCTGTAAGGGCAAGTGGCAACTGGGGATTAAGATGGTAAACCCATTTTTATTCAATCAATTGCGCTCCTTACTGAAATTACTATTATTTATTTTATGTATTCATTAACAGTTTTTATATAGAGCAGATAAATTCTGCAGACCTTTGCAGAGAATGTTGGGCCATTCACATCAGTCCCTGCCCCAGCTTGCAGTACAATCTATAGTCCCCACCGCATATACACACTAGCATTCATTTTTATTCGGTTCCAGTATATTTAGGACTGTGGGAGGAAGCCCAGGCATGCACAGAGCCATAGAGGGAATCAAACCCAAGACCTCAGTGCTGTGAGGTAGCAATGCTAACTATTACAACAACTATATTGCCACATTAAAGGTTTTCCTATAGGACCGTTAAAATGGGTTAATTTACTAGAGCTTCTATAGAAAAGAGTTGATGTTACAAAGTAACCAATATGTTTCTGTCTACCATTTTCTGGGATGCAATAAATGCAACCTCTTCTCATTTTAAGAATGTTTTGTAGAATCCTCCATTGCGGAATACAACCCAGCTCAACTCTTCCTACTCCCATCTCCTAAACTTCTATAGTGCTGCTACTCAAGTGTGGAATAAACCCCCATGCTCGATTCTTATAATCTTCTCCCACTCCTGTCTCTAAAACTTCTCTAGCACTGCTCCTCAACTTTGGAACTCTTTTCCTCACCATACCAGAAACTCCCTCAACTTAAATCCTTCAAAGTCTCCCTTAAAACTAACTGTTTCATGTGTATCTTCCCTACCGTATCCTAGACCCTCGTATCCACTTCTACTTCATGAATAGACATCTACGACATCCTATTCACATTTACTGTTTCTCAGACCCCTACTTTCTCTCGGAAAGGGTTCTCTCAGCCACACTGTTCTGTATGTCTCATGTTTCTACACCTTGTTTCATCTTCTGCTGCATGGAATATGTATCTGTAGTCATGCTAATTATAAATTTCATTTCATCAACATGACAAGCCATTTATGTGTCAGCAATCTTAATTGTACTCTATGATTACATTTATTTTATTCATGGATGTCATGTCTGTGATGTAATTGTCCAGTGCTATGGAAAAGGTGGCACATTTTTAAATAAACAATGATGATGAACTGCCCAGGTTGACTATTATTATTGTAATGTTGCCATGGTGAGGTCCTTGTGGAACTCAGAGAGATAACGGTTCACAATGCAGACCTGCAGATCATTGACTTCAGATTGCACCATGTAGCATTGGTAAACTGCTTCATTGAAACCATCCCAACAAGAATTTATTGGTCCCTGTAAGATGACTACACACGAGGCACTAACCTAAAGAACACTAGAGCATCAAATGCTTATCTCCATCATGTTGTAGTGATACTGTGATGTTGTGGGGATAATTTTTTGGGGCATGGTTAGTCAGTCAGTAATATGAGGAAAAGGTTAATGTTCATATGTTTCTTAATGGTGCAAAATGATTCTGTTTACTCTAGGTTGTAGCATTTCATTCCCTGATTGTAGAGGTGCCTTCCAAAATGGTAATGCCTGATCCCCAGTGCAGAGGTGGCCTCCTAATGGTTTGGCACTGATGTGATTTATATATCATGGCCTTTTCAGCCTCCAGATCTGAATACTATCAAGCATTTATGGGATATTCTGGAGCAATGGTCTAGATCAGTCTTTGCCAACCTCTTTGCCAGACCATCAGTCTTTAAGATAGCTATAATTGAGTACAGTGACTTAAGTAGTACCTGAGATATTTTAAGTTAACGATCTATGGTGAAGCATGGATGTACTCAAAACCTGAACTGTCCATTTGCCTTGAGGATGAGGTTAGGAAAGGCCTAGACAGAGCTTTCCATCACCTTATGCAGATGTTAGCTGAGGGCTTTCATGTGCAATAACTGTGCATGGTACTTGTTTCCTAGCACAGCGCCACCGATTTTAATTGTATGGCATTGGGTCTATGAGATCGGGTCGCATTGCATTGCATGCGACCAGATCGCATGCGATGCGATGCAATTAGACCCGATTTTTAATTGTACTGCCACCCTGATGGTTGATTCCTATGCTAAATGCTCCCCCAGACCCAAATGTACAGCCACCATGATGGGTAATTCGTATGTCAAATGCCCCCCATTGTTAACGCCACGCCACTATCAACGTCAACCTGAAGCGTGGCGAGCGCAGAGAGCCCGCGAGGGGTGGCGGTATGCGTCCTCCGACCTTTTCATACCCCCACTAACCACGACGGCGTGGAGTTAATTTCAGATTTCAGACCGAGCCCGAAGCGTGGCGAGCATAGTGAGCCCCAGCGAGGGGACGCGGTAATCCGTGTCCCCTCACGGGGATCGCTGGGCACGCCACGCTTCGGGCTCGGTGGCCTGCTGCACTCGCCACACTATCTAATATCAACTCCACACCGTTCGCCGCTCTTCGGGTTGATGTTGATAGTGGCGTGGCGTTAACAATGGGGGGGGGGGGGGGGGCATTTGACATAGTAATTACCCATCAGGGTGGGTGTACAATTACAAATCGGGTCTGGGGGGGCATTTAACATAGGAATCAATGGGAAATCGCATTGCATGCCATTGTAATGGCATGCGATGCGAAGCGATTTTAAAATTGTATATGAAGGTGTTAAAACCCGAATATCGGGTCAGATCGGGTCCCATCGCATACCTTAAGTAATGGTATGCAATGGGACCCGACCGGCGCCGTGCTAGGAAACAAGTACCCTGTGCATTCCTCCACCCCAATTCCAGAACGCATACAGGCCATGATAACGGCACCTGGAGACCAATTCCTAATTACAGTAAGTGACTTTATATTGGGAATTCATTTTGTCTACCAATTGTACTTTCTGTTTTGAAAAATGCATTTCTTATCCCAAGACATCTTTAAAGATCATATTTGTCATGGATTAATTTTAGCAAATTGAGAGTAATAGAGATTATTTGCTAAAAATGGCAGTCCTGGCATGGTATTGGACAAGGATACTTCTAAAGCTTGATGTACACTAGACCAGTCTGCTGGCCTATCTACTGTAAGTGCATATCGTGATTATTGCATTTGTGGCCATTGTGGGAGGGGGCAGCTAGATCGGTATAAAAGGGGGATGTGTCCTCAACACAGGTCGTTGGTCGGGGACATGGACACATGATTGCATAATTGTAATGCTGCAACCCCATTTCAATCCCCAGATTATGGCATTGAATAGCGAGGGCCGGAGCTATGGTGACACGTTTCAGAACGAATTGCGTCATCGGCCTTCAAAGACCTCCCACTGTCATGGCCGTCAGCGGGGAGCACTGGGGAGGGTGAAATAACTTTGCATGAGCGGAATTTGGAATTTGACAGGAGGTCTATGTGTAGCGTAATTGAGGGGGGAGTTTTCCTGTAGACCACACCAGATCAGTCAACGGAATCTGCTTCCCCACAATTATCACTCTCCACTTTAGTTTAAAAAAAAAATGTATAGAGAGTATAATTTTTCATCCAATAATAAAAATACCTATTCCAATCAAAATATATTAGCTATATTTATGTCTACAGAAGTCATTCTGGCAACTCATTTATGACAATGCCACAATGTCAGAGTAGAAGTAATTCTACACAAACCATTCATATTATATTAATAGAGAAATTCCGTTCTTCCTGATCCTGCCTCTCTCACAACATTACCAGGGAGAATAAGGAATAGCTTTGTGTGCCTGTGTTTGTGAATAAGGTCCAAATGTTCACATCTCACCGGGGAGAGTGTACATGATCTAGTTATGTCAGGGCGAGGTGTTTTCTCATGCCTCTAAGTACTTCTCTGTTCATCTGCACCGGCTTTAAAAAACCCTGACACAGTCTTGGTCACTTTCCTGATGAGCTTTCTTTGTAAATTACATGTGAAATGTGCAGGCTCTCTGCCATCATCTGTGGTGCAATTTCCTAGTTTTCACATTTACAAAACACGGAGAAACTCTTTTGTACGGGAAGAACAAGGACCACAACACAATGCCGTGAACTGGTATATAAAAATAAATAACGCGCGGGCCAGCATTTTTCTGGCATCTAGTGTTTTGATGAGCCAGACTCATTTGTTTAGCCTCTTCCTGAGAGAAGACACATCTAGGTAGGTCGCCAAGAATAGGAGGGTATAAATAGGGGCCGGGGAGAAGAGTCTGGCTTGCGCTGCATTGATTTTGGCATAAAAGACTACACTAGAAATGAATTTAAAAAATACAGTAAACTGTAAGATAGTTCAACGAGAAAAAAAAAAAGGAGCTTTGCGAAAACTTCAGAAATAAACGCTCCTTGACGTCCGTGAGACGTAAATATAATGTGCTTGGGAAAGATTTACACATTTCATGAACTGGGGATAAATTTACTATGATGGGAAATATGTTTTGCATGGGATGTTTCCTATATACAGATGGAGCTGGCTTTATCTTTGCCCGGCGCTCGCCAGAGACACCTCCGGCGATAGACACTGGGACGCGCGTGCGTCTCACGTGCATGCGCGCCCCAGTATCACGGTGGCTGGGCAGCGTCTCCCTGCCCATCTCTGCTTCAGGGAGATGCTGCCCAGTTCGGGGGGGGGGGGGGTCGGGGCGTCAAGGGGGACTGCTGGTGAGGGCGGGGGAGGCAGCGGGGACCCCGCCAAGCTCCATTGCCACAGGGCGCGCGAGTGTCTTGTGCGCACGCGCCACTGGCTGTAGCCGGCCACCAGCGGTGGATGGCGGTAGAATCGCTATCCACTGCAAAGATGGAGCCAGCTCCATCTGTATTGCAGCAGGGCCCTCCAACCTCTATGTCTGTCTGTTTTTACCCAGTTTGTTTTTTCTGTGTTGTCATCAGTTGTAAAGTGCTGCACTATATAAGTAACTGTAAATAAATAAATATAGGCAACCAATCAGAATCTACTTCTTATTTATTCAACACCATTTAGAAGATAATAGATAGCACGTGAAACAGAACTCCCATCTTAGTAAATTCCCCCCTATGTCTCTGCCTACTGGGCCCAGTGCTGGTGGCTTCGCACATTTAAAATACTGATAGTGCCTAAGTTACATTAGGGTTCTTTTGAGTTGGCATTCGATTATTTTATTATCTTGTCAACTTGAACGTGAACTTTATTTACGTCGAACAACGTTGTGATTGTTGCTAAAAAAAAAGAAGAATCATTTAAATGAGTATTTTAAATCCTAACGATTTTGAGTGATACGATCATCCAAGATGTTTTCAAGACAGATCCTGTGTAATGTAGATTCGGTGTCCATTAAAGAGTGAATGACACATCTGCATTGCCACCTGCTGACTGTAAATGTTATAGCAATAGCTATACTTTTTTATATATGCATATTAGAAATAAGGCTCGATTCAGGGTTGCATGAAGACCACTTTGAAAATGGATCTGAAGATCGTTACCGTGAATGTGTTGGAGTCTACGATCTCAACTATGAGCAATGCATAGGGAGTTTTTATCATGTCAGCGGCAACTCTGGTTGGCGAGTGCAACTGGCCGGCAGCTGGGTGGATAAATAGTGGCGTGGGCAGGATAAGATAGGGCGGGTGGGAGTCGGCACTGATGGTTCTGATGGGCACTTTCACAAGCAGATACAGTATATAGAGTTATGTGGAATGCAACCCCTCCATATATATATATATATATATATATATATATATATATATATATACACATATGTTTATTTTAATTATGTGCCATTACCAGCAGGGGTTGGGTATTATATTTTTAAATTGATCATGTTGACAGTGGTGAAATGTCAACATGTAAGAATGTCGATTTACCAACTCCTGATGGTTACATCTGCTCCAGTGGGTCTTCCTGGTCCCGACAGTCATGTGACCGTCACTTTCATGTCATTTCTCTGATCCTCCAGCATTCCAGTAAGTATTCACTAACCCTAATCCCTAGCACTATCCCTAACCACCCTCCAATGAATAACTCCTCCCCCTCCTTGCAGCCTATCCCTAACCTCCCCCACAGCCTTACCCTCATGTCCGCAGCCTTACCCTAACCCAACTTTAAGCAGCTACCTAGGGCCCCAGGATCTTGAGGTGCATTACCAAGTCTACCTTGTTGTACTTAATGCAGGTGGTGGCTGTGGAACTTCAGGCAACAAAGTGGGTATTTGTGGCATTGTGGGGTTGGGAGGGTAGTTTGAAGTGTTGCCTAGGGTGCCAAAAAGCCATACACTGGCCTTGCCCTCACCCTAACCCTAAACTACCTACCAGAGCCCAACCCCAACACTCTATTCCTAACCTCCCTCTGCAGCCTAACCGTATCTCTCCAGGCCAAAATCCTAAACCTAGGGTCAACATTCTGACAATGTTGACATTTTGAGATTGCTTACATGTTGCATGCTGACATTTTGACAATGTCACCATAACTGCCGATATTCTGGTGTCGACACGACGAATACTGTCATTGTCGATCTTTTGTCTACCTCTATACCAGTGGTGATGAAGGGGGTGACTGTTTGGTTTCTATGACGACACGTCCACACAATGTTAAATATACTGTACAATGATACATTTTCCCACCACACAATGATTATTACGAAGTTTTAGCAGCATTTTGCTTTTAGATAAAAGCGACTGAAATGATTCTGACTGAAGAAAATGATTATCTGACTTTTTCTAAAAATAACATAATGTATGCAGTGTAATTGTATTTTGGTCCTGGGAATGCAATCATGTAATTACTTACCATGTTTCCAGGGAGCAAAATTTGCTAATGTTGCTGAGTAAGGACATAATATACATCCTTCACTGAAATAGTGGGATATCTTCTGTTTCCCAGTGCTGGATAGAACTGACTCATCTAAGCTTTCCGTGAGCTGCACTGTACAACCACATCGCCCACTGGGCTTTACACATCAATGCATGACTTGTGATCTATCTGCATAAGAAGAGGGCTGCTTTACCATATTACACTCCAGCCTGTGCTTTGTAAATGATCAGGAACAAGGGTGTGTTATGCATCTCCGACAGTCAGGATTCTGACGGTCATTATACAGGCATCAGAATCCCGACTGCCGGTACTCCGACAGGGTGGCAAGTGCACAGAAGCCGCTTGTAGGCTCAATGTGCTCAACATACATCGGGCCCGGTAGCTCACCACAGGTTCTATTCTCCCGCTATGGGGTCGTGGCACCCCACGAGGGAGATTAGCCCATGTCAGTCGGGATCTTGACTGTTGTGCATTTTACAGTCAGGATTCCGATGTCGGTATACTGACCATCAGAATCCGGGTGCCGGTTGTTGTCCCGACAGTCGGGATTCTGATGGTCAGTATACAGACATCGGAATCCCGACTGTCGGGATGTCACCCGGCACCCAGGAACATATAGTATCATATACTGTACATGTCCCCGTTGTAGCACTGTGCTCTATGTAGGAAGAGCATATAACAAGCACACCGCAGAAATAAGGGAGGTTGTGTTCCCTTTACTGTATGTACAAAGTAGGTGCCATGCTTATTAACAAAGGTGTATTACTAAATTATGTCAATAACGAGGCACAGCTGCACAACCTCAGATCAGGCACTTAAAATAACAAACAGAACATCTTTAATTGACTGGAAATGAGTAGAAACACACATACTTGTTTAAACTATTGATCAGTTTATAAGTGTATCACTGAGGTTATTTGTGTCCATAGTGAGAGTTTTACCTACTTTGTTTATCCAATACCTGAAACAGAGGTGACAGCGAGGTCACAGAGGTGAGGGCCCCGAGTGTGTACAAAAGATTAATTTGGTCCTCGGAAGATGCACTGTGGTCACTGAGTGTCGAAGTCAGAAAGTTCTTCATCTGGACAAACAAAGAACGTTGATAACAATGGGAAAACATTGACATTCGGCATAGGACAAGTAACTCCAGCGAGTCTGCATTATTTTACATTTAATTTCACTATGAATTTAAAAGTACTATAAAAGTTGAAATTGTAAAAATATAATAAACAATTAGATAACATTGAATGTTGCTTTTGATTTTAAAATTATTATTATTTGCTATTTAAGAATAGGAGTCTGATTCAGATTGGATTGCTAATCTGAGAAGTTGCAGTTGTCTTCATGTAGATAGCTGCTGGCAGGACAGATAGAGAAAACAGGTGCCGGATGACTGCCCGACAGGGGGGATCCCGATGGTCAGTATCCCGACTGTTTTCTCTATCTGTCCAGCCAGCAGCTATCTACATGCAGACAACTGCAACAATCTGAATCAGACTCCTAATCTCAAATAGCAAATAATAATAATAATAATAATAATAAAATCAAAAGCAACATTCAATGTTGCACTCACAGGGGCCATTCTCCCTTGTGGGGTCCACGACCCCCATAGAGGGAGAACAGAACCTGTGGTCAGTGAAGCCCCCCCCCCCCCGTTGGAGCACCGGCAGTTGAGATTACGACATCAGGATAATGACCATAGGGATCCCCCCTATTGGTCCCTCCATACCACAACCAGGAAAACAGCCCTTGCTAAAAGTGCGAGAGAATTGCGAATGGATTGCACCATCAAAAAGGATTTTGCAGTCTGTACAAATGTGAGTAGCTCTGAGGCTTCCACTAATCTGCGCCTGAGACAGGCCAATGAAGGCCGGCGCTGACATCACAACCCCAGAAAATAATAGGTCACCATCCACAAACGTTGGCTACCTGTCAGTCAACTTTCAGATTCTTCTCATTTACAATCCATACTTATTTCGCCTCTTTTATGGTCCTCGCAAACAGTACGCATGCACAGTCATTCAATAATCCCTTGATTTCTTAATTCTCTTATTAACGATTGAGTCTGAATCAAGTACTGCTACCCATGGTTGTAACTTTTCAGAGGTGTTGTCTATAAAGAACATTGAGCATTGTTCTTAATGTGATTGGCAATTGCTACCAATGAGAAATCTTCTATAGCAATCTATTCAACTATCAGCACATTGGAAGGCCTGGCAGAGATTAGTCCAGAATTGGCAAATACTTCTTTGTCTCTTGCAAAAGTCACCCAGTACATTGAAGCATGTGCACTGTGAATTGGTGCTACTAACACCAGCAGCCATGCAGCCATCAATTAAATCCATTAACGTACCGTAGAACACTAACGTAATATTCAATCTGTGCCAATATTTCCCGACAGAGGAAACATCAGCACTCACCTATTCGATGCTGCCGCTACCGACAACATTGAAGGGTGTCAGATGCAACTTTTTAAAAATTTGCATCTGTTTTGGCGGAAACAGTCATGGATTGTGGAATTCACAGCCGTTTTTCATCAATCTGCGGATTTTCCAACACTCGACAGCTAGAACATTGAATTCTGGCAGTCGAGTTACAGTTGTAAGGAACTAAAATGTATCAGGATTCCGTTGGGACGTTCTGTCAGTGGGAATCTCAAACTGAATACCTCCCTAAGAAGGTTTTTAAAAAATTGGGTATAATTAATATTTATAATTTTACATAAATGATCATAACATTTAATAACTTTAAATAAAACCACTTAGACATCATCGTAACTGTTTCGTTTTAACATAAAATTTTGTGTTGTCTCTTTAAGGAAAACTTGTCGTTTAAACTAGGACTAAGAACTCCGCTATAAATGGAGGCAAGACGTCAGAATCCTAAAGTGTATATTTATAAAGCGCCTCACAAGAATCCCAAGGGCTGGGATATTGATTTGGAGTTTTGGGCTAATACAATACATTAATTAAACATTCTTGGGGTAGTTGGTATAAATTCTGTATTCATAATGTATGTACTGAAGGCTCTTCGGGGATTTCTTTATAAAGGGTAAGCAGGGAAATAGTGATGATTATGTAGGCCAAAAGGTCCTTATTCACTATTTGTGTTTGAGACGTTCAAGCATTAGCCTGTTTTCAGATGAATGCTCTGCATATTGTACGTGCACAATTGTGCATGGAAAATTAATATGAAGCTCGCTGGAAGCCATATGAAAACTAGAGGCTATATCTCCAGAGTGTAGCCCATTGAATAGAAGATACAAATAAACAAACATCCCTGAATTCATATTAGCCCTAGTGGCTGTTCTTTAATCAGATTTGTGGCCTCACTTCGCAATTACACAAAAAAATAAGCTCAACGGTTCTCAACCAGTAAAATATCTGATATCTCTAATTTACTGTGCATTTAGCTCGTTATATCTGTATTTACAAACAAACCGCTCTCGGCTTTCCACTTCCTGCAAACAAAATTTTTAGATTTTATTCTGCTATTAAAAAAATATTTTGTGTTTATATTAAATCGGGAACCGTTCTTTTAGTTTTAATATTCAGGATAGTCCGATTATCTTTGTGACGGGGAATTAGTGAATAGTTTCTTGATTATAAAATGCTAATGACATGTTGCAAAAAAAAACAAAAGCGTCTTGCATTGTTCTCCGTGATAAAGGAAAGGCTGTATTTAATTACATGAATGATTTAACCAAGAAACTAGTATTGCTGTTACTTTCAATATGTAAACTACTAATTATTAGTGCATGACAATGACATGGAAGTTGTGTTGCTGGGGTCTACTAATTTTGTATATTTGCCATGCTATTAATGCCTGCTCCATATACCTTTACTGGTTCTTTTTGAAATTAGCTTAATGGCACTCTGCAGAAATGGACTACCTACTGAGAGTGAAAGCACGCTTGCTAAGATGGGCTAACGTCCTACTGGGAAGCAGTGATTTGGCACAAACAGAGAAATGCTTCGGCATTAATTTACCTGCGTATCAGATGAATCAAAATAAATAATTAAAGGCGGTTTAAAGAATAAAAAAATACAAAAAGGGATGTAAACCCAAAAAGTATGTTATAGATTTTTAAAAAAAATTCTGGTTGGAATTGCTACAGTTGACAAAATTGTATAATTAGAATTTATATTTTCGCGTTGACCTTTAGAAGCGCAATGTTTGATTTTGTTGTAAAAATATATTCCAAGTTTTACTGTTTTGCTGTTGGAATGGCTGATTATTTTTATCGTTGCTTTTTTTTATTCACCTGTCTGGATGGTCTGTCACATTTGACTCTGCTACAAGAAATAGTTTTTTTTTCATACTGTCACAGTTATTCGGGATACATATGGATGACTGGCGGTTGGGACGCCGGTGAAGAGAATATCGACACAGCATCCTAAAGGTGGGAATCCCTACACGGGTCGGCAGGGACGGATTGGGTTAGAAAACTAGCCTGGGAATTTTTTGGAAGCAGCCCTAATAGGGGGCAGGGTCTGCTGGGAGGCAGGGTCTGCTGAAAAGGAAGGATGCTCCCTTCTCAAAAGCAAGAGCTTTATAAAAAACATTAACAAATGTTTTCCTGGAATCTTACGGTATATATATGGATACCACCATGCAGGGTGCATATGTGCAGCAAACTCTCTCACATATATAATCAACAAACTGTGGCACTCAGGTCTCGTTGATGACTCAAATCATGGTTCATCAAAACCATGATCTGAGTCTACATTTACACACTTCTGAGACCGGTGTGCTGCAGTTCGTGGATAGATGGATATATAGATAGATATATATGAAGAAGAAAAGCGTCACTCCAGGACTTTACTGTGGTCGGTCTACGCCATTTCAGGCATTTTGTCTTTTTTGCACAAGTCCTGGAGTGACGCTTTTCTTCTTCATATATGTAAATTGGGGGATTCGTCCTGACAAGCACCATGGTGTTTACAGCACACTGACCTGGCAGCAGGGCAGTGCCGGACTTCGACTTAACACCGTTATGCTTATTATACATATGCCCATTATACATATGCCATACACGGTGATGCCCATTATACATATGCCGCACACCGTGATGCCCATTATACATATGCCACACACCGTGATGCCCATTATATGTATGCCGCACACCTTGATGCCCATTACACGTATGCCATACACCGTGATGCCCATTATACGTATGCTGCACACCGTGATGCCATTATACATATGCCGCACACCGTGATGCCATTATACATATGCCGCACACCCTGGCACCATTATACATATGCCGCACACCGTGATGCCCATTACACATATGCTGTACACCGTGATGCCATTATACATATGCCGCACACCGTGATGCCATTATACATATGCCGCACACCCTGGCACCATTATACATATGCCGCACACCGTGATGCCCATGATACATACGCCACACACCATGATGCCCATTATACATATGCAACACACCCTGATGCCATTATACATATGCCACACACCGTGATGCCATTATACATATGCCACACACCGTAATGCCCATTATACATATACCACACACACCATGATACCCATTACAGATATGCCAAACACTGAGATGCCCATTACATATTATGGCACATAAGCGCCGCTTACCGACATGCTCATTCCAAGGAGGTTTAATGCTTGTTGCCAAGGGGGTTTACATGCTCCTATCCAGGGGGAAGCAGTCTGACAGCCAGGCAGAGATGGGTGTGCCACACACCGTAATGCCATTATGCACACTCATTGAACATGTTTGAGCATCTGCATAACTACTAATCCTCATCTTTGTGGCTGATGTATGCATCCCGAGTTTTCAAAGACTATCCTATCTTTTTTTATGGAATGGAAGAGAGAACTCCAAAGTAATGTTTGTCAGAGCCCACGGAACACTATTATCAAGTTGCATGTTCAATATTCGAGCAATCTAGACCCGCCCCACCATTCTTGTTGTAGAGTCATCTAGAGCTGGATTAAGGTGGTGGTGGTGTGTGTGTGTTTGTGTGTTGGGGGGGGGGTGGGTGGCTGCTGGGTGGGTGCAGAGATACACCCTCTTATTGGGCTTTCCCCATTCTGAGCAACACACTAATGCACTGTGCAATTTTAGAGAAGCCCTTTTGCACTAGGAGTAGCACATTTGCACAAGTCCCATCCACTGGCCACAAGTTACAGGATCAGCTGTTTAGAATTTCTGTAGCAACTTCTGGTCTGTCACTAACAGTGGTGTAGCTAGCTAGGTGCCACGGTGACCGGAGCATGGGCATGTTTTGCGCACCCCCCTCACATCTCAGTATATACCCCCGCATGCACATCCCAGGTCACGCACCCCAGTATATAACTCCGCATGCACATCCCAGGTCACGCACTTCAGTATATACCCCCGAATGCACATCCGGGTCACCCCAGTATATACCCCTGCACGCACATCCTGGGTCACCCTAGTATATACCCCCACATGCATATCCCAGGTCACCCCAGTATATCCTCCTGCATGCACACCCTGGGTTGCCACATTAAACACACCATAGGGCACCCCGTTACATATCCACACAAGCATACCCCACAGCTCAGTACATCCACCTCCAGTACATAGCATGGTCCGCAGCCAACAGAGACTCACACACATGCCGCACAGGAAGTAGCCGGCCCCAGCTCTCCTCCTCCTCCTATATATATAGAAACAATCTAGCAGCGGGGAGTGAGCGGGCAGGCGGGGGAGTGGGCGAGCAGGGCGGGGAGCCGGCGGTGCACTGCTCCGGCGCCATGTAACCTTACGGCGCCCGGAGCTCGTGCCCTCCCCACACCCCTGGTCACTACAGCACAGTGGCAGCAGGGACGTGCAGTCAGGGGAGGTAGGGGAGGTAGTGCTTCCCCTGTAATTTTGTTTAAAATAATATAAAGAATTACCTACTGTATTACATTAAATATTTATATTATTTTTAGCAATTTGTAACTATTTGGGATAGTTTGGGAGGCACTGATAAGTGGGTCTCCAACTAACTAGTGTATGGGGATGAAGCTGGGGGCGAGGCTAAGCCCATTAAAAATAATGGCAAAAGCAGCACTTCTAGAAGTGCTTCATTGACAGGGGCTGCTGTGATTGGACAGCAGATCCAGCTGCTGTCCAATAATAGCAGCCCCTTTCGATTAAGATTCTGGAAGCGCTGATCTCCCCTTCCCTGTCAACTGTACCCCTGCTCCCCCATATATGTGTCCTGGCTCCCCTCTCCTTTTGTGTGTGTGTGTGTGGGGGGGGGGCAGTGGCTTCGGTGGCAGAGGCCGGGGGAGTGGGGGGGGGGGTTTGGGCTGCAGAGGTGGCTGCGACAGTTACCACTGCATGTCACTGATTGGCAATCTATTACTGTAGTCAGTGTGATAGATGTATGAAGCAGTGATAAGAGAGAAGTGAGCCAAAGGAGAAGTGGCCCATGTCAACCAATCAGTTGCTTTGTATAATTTTATATTATTCAAATTATAGATGTTACTTCAGTGCTGATTGGTTGCCATGGGCCACTTCTTCTCCCATATCACTGCTTCAAACATCTACCCAAGTGTTACCAGCCACATCGCAAAATACCCACCAGCACCTGTGAAGGAATCTCAGATGACTTCCCTCAGTGCCCTTTGCTGTAGTGAGCGATGACTCCCTCTGCACTGTGCCGCTCAATCCCAGACACTGCTGAAAAGATGGGGGAGGGACAGTTTGGGGATTGACTCCTGTCTTAAGTGCCCTGGTCCCGCACCAAAGTCTAAATCTGGACCTAGGTGTCAGCAAGAAGCAGTGGTTTAGCTTGGTTCCACAGTGCCCGGAGCAAGGGCATGTTTCACATCCCCCCTCCCCCCCCATCGTCATGGCGCCGCATCCCTGCCTCCGGCATCCCAAACCGGCGCATGTGCAGTGAGAGTGCTCGCCTGGTTTTAACTGTCCCCATAGACTTGCACGGGGTTAAAACTGCGCTAAAAAATAGAATATAGCTGCTCCCCGGCACCCGACAGCAGCGCCCGATACCCGGCAGCCAGGTGCTGTGGACTGGTGCGGTGATGTGGCTGCCGTGTATCTGGCGCTTCTTTCGGGTGCCGGGGACTGGATCTGTCAATCTCTGCTCCATCCCTCTCTCTGCTCTGCTCCCACGTGCTGCTGGCCACGCTGCTGCTCTTCCTCCTCCTGCCCCTCGCCACGCAGGTTCACTCTCCTCCTCCTCCTCCTTGTTGCGCTGACTCCTGACCCCGGGCTTCCTCTTCCTCTCCAGGGCCCAGGCCCTTCTCTTCATGGCCAATGTGGGCTCCTTGTTCCGCCCCCCTACTGTGGAGCCATTAACCAAAGTCCCCTGCCGTGATCCCCCGTCACAGGAGTATTACACAGGCACAATGGGGATCCACGGGCACAGAGGGGAGTGGGCGAGCAGGGCTGGGAAGCCGGCGGCAGAGCTCCTGCGCCAGGTGACATGTCGGCGCCCGGAGCTGGTGCTCCGGCCTAGCTACACCTCTGGCAAGAAGTACCATCTTGTTAGGCTCATGTCTGCTAGGGACAAGAAGCTACTGCGTTCTCAATACAAAGCATTCCACAGCTAAAAACAATAGGAACCAGTCAAATACTCTTAAACGTGGGCTACAGTATCAGTTTATTGACTTCACATCTCCTAGAATCCAATTATTAAGTCATACGGAACTCAGTGTATATTGTCATTTTAATTTTAGTATGCAATCCTGATCTGTTATTATTTTATTAGATTATTTTTCATTATGTTTTGTGTGCGGTTTATTTCTCTTTTAATAGTTAGATTAATTTTTTTTTCGATCGCAATGTAAACAAATCGACCTCACACTGAGATCCTAAACATAACTCCAATTTATTTAAATTACATACATGCTAGGAAGAAGCGTCAGGAAAGGAGAAAAAAAAAAAAAGATCATCGAAACAATGAAGAAAATATAATTGTTAATTTCTCGACAACCTTGAATCGTATGCCAAGGGGACTTCACGGAATAACCACATTATTAAAATGCGCCCTTTTTATTATTTATTTTCCGGATCACAGTAATTGTTGCTGTGTCCAAAATATGCATGGGACAATTTACAAGCTGTCAATGATTAACTTCAATATTAGGGTCAATACACTCTCATATTGAATGGATCGCAACCCCTTGCATGTTTAATTTAACACTGTGTCATATTGGCCCCAATAAGTCAGAGCTACAAATAATATCTTTAAAAGGGGCAAGTGGAGACGTAGCGGAGAAGGGAAATGTACGTGTTGTTCTCTATTAGGAGAATATTGACGTGATATTACAGAATTGAATAAGGTTGCCTCTTAACAGTTAGATGAGTTGAGAAGGGTAATTGTTTTTCAAGTGAGTCTGTATTGATATTCACAGGAACAAATTGTGGATATAGGATTCATAAATTGTTTCTTGTGTAAATATGTTGAAGCCTCAGGCAGTTGACTAATGACTTGCTTCCTTTGTAACTGACCCAAGATGTTTTGTAAGACGCAATTGCCTACTGTTAGAAGGAAGCGGAGGTTCGAATGTAGTCACTGTTATATCAGTGCCCATAGAGTTCTGCTTTTCTTATATATATGCGCATCGGGGTAATTGTCTTTTTATTATATATATTTTTTGTTAACCCTTTAAACTGAGAGACCTTTGGAACATGGATTTATTACTGTGATGAAAATCAGATAGCGCCACCGCTGGACACTTAGGGCCTGATTCAGGTTGGCATACATTCGCTGCCAAGGGAGCCCATAAAAACGCCGCCCGGTCGCTGACCATCAAAGGATTTGTCTCCCTTTTGGTAATAAAGCTCAGTCTATACTTTCCATCACTGCTCGCCGAAGATGGGGCGAGCACTGGCGTCATGTGATCTCAGCTGCCCCCCCAATCAGGCATCACCACGCCTGCTTCTACAGGGGAACGCCCAGTGTTTTTATGGGCATGACCATGAAATGATGGGCGTTCCCCCTCTGCCACCCCTCTGCACGCCCCAGGCCCTCCCTTCACGCAGTGTGTAACTCGCCAAAGCCGTGCGCTGCTGGGGTTTTCACATGCACAGAAAATCGCAAACCCCGACCATCAGGGCTGGGTCTTACTTTAGATCACAATGAGTGATCGTGAATCAGCCTCATGAACTATATGATGCTGTAATAATGACTACATATCAATCAATTTGGTTCTGGATATTTGGGCGATCGCAACACAATTACTTAAGTGAAGTTTTTGTTCCAAGGTTGTTCCAAGGTAACTCTACAATTTAAGCAGGTGCACGTGCAGTGCAGCGGGCAGCAGGAATGCTGGGCGTCCGCACTGTAAGCCGCGCATGGTGTGATGTCATCCCTCGGCTTACAGTGCGAGCACCCAAGCATGCCGCAGCCAGATCATAGATGCCAGATTCCGGAGGACCCAGATGGACCACTGCCGCGGCCACAGGTAAGCTTTGAATACTCGGCGGATGGGAGTGTTTGTAGGGGAAGGGAAGGTAAGGGGGGGGGGGGGGGTCCCGGGGTTGTCCCAGTCCCGGACCCCAAAATTTCAGCTTCTACTTCTTATTTATTTAGCACCATCTAGAAGATAATAGGTCAAATCTAATTGGTTGCTATGGGCACTTCGAGAAGTGCTTTATTGACAGGGGCTGATGTGATTGGACAGCAGATCCAGCTGCTGTCCAATAATAGCAGCCCCTGTCGATTAAGCTTCTGGAAGCACTGATCTCCCCTACCCTGTCAACTGTACCCCTGCTCCCCCATCTATGTGTCCTGGCTCCCCTCTCCTTTTGTGTGTGTGTGTGTGGGGGGGGCAGTTGCATTGGTGGCAGGGGGGGGGGATTTGGGCTGCAGGGGTGGCTGTGACAGTGCCTCTCGGATCACAGTTACCACTGCATGTCACTGATTTGCAAACTATTACTGTAGTCAGTTTGATGGATGTATGAAGCAGTGATAAGAAGTGAGCCAAAGGAGAAGTGGCCCATTGCAACCAATCAGTTGCTTTGTATAATTTTATATTATTCAAATTATAGATGTTACTTCAGTGCTGATTTGTTGCCATGGGCCACTTCTTCTCCCATATCACTGCTTTAAACATCTACCCCAGTGTTACCAGCCACATCGCAAAATACCCACCAGCACCTGTGAAGGAATCTCAGATGACTTCCCTCAATGCCCTTTGCTGTAGTGAGAGATGACTCCCTCGGCACTGTGCCGCTCAATCCCAGACACTGCTGAAAAGAGGGGGGCAGGGGTCGGTTTGGAGAGTTTTTGGCCTAAAAACTGTCAAAGCTCAAATTGAAAGTAAAAACTGTTACAGCTCAAAGTGAAAGTACATTGCAGAAGCTGTCATTTTGATAGGCTTTCTATAGAAGTGCTACTACAGTATATATGGTTCTCAGATGTATGCTATCTTATCGATTTCTCATCATCCATTTACTTCTATCTAAAACCCTGTTACACTATGTATTCATTGGGGCAGATGTATTAAGCCTGGAGAAGAGATAAACTGGAGATAAAGTGGTGATAACATGGAAGAGATAACGCACCAGCCAATCAGGTGTGTTTGAAATATGACAGTTGGGATCTGATTGGATGGTGCGTTATCTCCTTCCACTTTATCTCCAGTTTATCTCTTCACCAGGCTTAATACAGCTGCCCCATTGTGCGATAATATTCTTATCTCCTCTACAATCCTTCTAATCCTGTTCATGTATGATAGTCATACAGCTGTCTATGGAAATGCTCTAGAGAAACGTAGAGGTATATATCATCATTTGTAGAGTGACTACCGAATATATGATTTGTCATTTTCTTACCTGTTGAGGAACTTACTTGTTCTACCTGTTCATAAGCTCCTAATTCTTTCAGCAGCTTCTAGCCTTGGATCTCTCTAGTGCCATTAAATGGACCAGCTGAAACACCAGCGAGCATGACATATGGAATGATCTGGTGCAAATGTTCCCCGTTCAGTCTTAAGCTCATGTCCCAGCTGTTGCCAGTAACATTACGAACCGCAAATGGCTTTCTTATCTGCCCTATTAGCAAACATCTGGAGCTATGTGAATAAGACCTGGGGGTAACCAAGTACATGGAAGCCTGCTCGCTCTCTGGAAACAGATGTTCCTGGGTGAGAAAAGCATGGCTACTCTGCCTGAGGTATTTGCAAATGGGTTTATGAGACCAGAAATATATAAATAAATAAATAAATAAATAAACATACTATTGACTTCTCTGGCACCCTAGTTTAAGATACTGTGAGCTAGATGCACTAAGCTTGAGAAGTGATAAAATGTAGAGTGATAAACAGCTAGCCAATCAGCTCCTACCTGCAATGTCACAGGCTGATTGGCTAGCTGTTTATCACTCTCCGTTTTATCACTTTTAAAGCTTAGTGTATCTGGCCCCAGTGATATGTGCAGAATAAGTTGGTACTTGTGTAGTTTCACGGTGCCAGCATGGCGCCGTGCTGCTTCCGGTTTCTCCGCTCGCCACAACTATCTAAAATAAACTAACTTAACTCCATGCCAACATGGATAGTTCATACCCCCACTATCCATGTTGGCATGGAGTTAATTTTAGACAGCGTGGCGAGCGTAGCGAGTCACTGAGCCCGCAGCATGGCGCCGTGAAACTACCCAAGTACCAATATGTTTAATCATCAATATCCAAATCTGCCCTGAGATTCAAATCTAAAATGGATATTTATCAAACCTTGGAGATAACTAAAGAGGAGAGTGATAAAGCACTAACCAATCATCCCCTAACTGTAATTTTTCAAAAACACTGTAAAATAAAAGTTGGGGGCAATTTTACTAAAGGTCGATACTAAGTTCTTGTACATCGATGTTATGTTTCAAGGGCTAAAGAGCACAATTACTATTTTTTTTTTATAAATGGAGTTCCTCTCTTCTTGCCGGCGGCTGGTGATAGAATTGCCAACCGCCAACCCCCACCAGCCGCCGGAAGGGGACTCGCTTGCATGAGACGCTCATGCGTCCCCTTCCAATGGAGCTCCCCAGTGAAGCAGAGATGGGCGGGGTTTCTGCTTCCCACCGCCGAGTGACAGGGAGTGAGACGCTCGCACGTCCAAGTCAGATGGAGCTATCCCAGCGATCGCCTGCGGGGGCAATTTGGCGATTCCCGGCACTGAATGAGAGACGCTCCATCTGTATATCAGCATCGATTTAGAACATTTTAAAAAATGACTTATGGATGATATGCACCTAGTCATTAATGACAATGTAGAAAATTAACTGCACATACAGTGAGATGACCTTGATAATGACTTGCGGATGCATTCAGTCTGATTGGTTAGTAATTTATCTCTCTCTCTACGTTCTCTCTGCATGCTTTGAAAAATAACTCCCATTTACTAACATTATTTGTACTAAAATAATGTGAAAAGGGATATTTTCGTCTTCTTTTCACATTATTTCAGTTTCCCTTGAATGTAGTAGAGGGCTTTTGGAGCAGTTTTTGTGAAAAACTGCTCCAAATCCTTTAATGCGCATTTGTTTGGTAAATGGATCGCATTTCCGGTACTTATAATGAGTATATCGACCTGGGCGCATTTTATTTTGAAAAAAAAAAAATCAGCCCTGTGATAATAGGTGTGGATTGCTCCATAGACAGTGTCTAGATAGACAGTCAATAGGTCGATCCCAAAAGGTTGCAATGAATAGGTTGACAAGGTCAAACATCGACAAGAGTGCGACATGGGAATGGTCGACAGGGTCAAAAGGTCAATATGAAAAAGGTAGACACATAAATGATCAGAGTTTAAAAAAAAAATGGTTGTCAATATTAACAACTGTGGACAAGGACCCCCCAATTAGTGTGACGTGTACCCTCGCAATGCTTCAGACTTTGGTGCCTCACTGAACAATATTAGGTTCTCCCTCTATGTCCACATGGATGCTGAAGTAAGACCAAGCCAGTTTAAAAAAAAACGTTGAAAACTCATGACGACCTTGTCATGTGGCTACCTTTTGACCCTGTCGACCTATTACATGTCAACCTTTTGGGGTAGACCTATTGAATGTCTAGCTAGAGACACTGTAGAGCTATCAAATCGGAACAAGCAATAGTAACACTAGTTTCTGGCGAATCACAGGGCTCAGATGTGAATTGTAGGCATCTGCAGAGCTGTCTCTCCCCCTAGGTGTAATCATATTCTGTGTCTGATGGACACACAAGCTGATTAAAGTGTAAAGGCCCCCATACACTGGTCCATTTTGTCCTATGGACAAGTCGGACCAGTTTGCCCTTGAGAGCCCCCCGGCAGCTCCCCGGGAGGCTCACATGCGATCTGGCTCTTGATGTGCCATTTTTACATGCAATAAATCGCATGCAATTTATTGCATGTAACATTCCTGGGGAGTTGCAGTGGCGGGGGGTAAGCGGTAGGGTCCGGCCAGCTGGAGGTGGTGGTGGAGGGCGGGCAACGGGGTCCGTCCGAACATGTAGCTGCATTTTTCCGGGTGGTGGGATGGGAAGCGGCTGAATTCTCTCATCCAATCAACGTCCGGACAGTCATTTCAAAATTTTATCAGCTGCAACCCGCCCCGCCACCCGGCAAAATGCCACCCTCGGCTGCTCAGACCGTCTCCGCTGCCCCCCCCCCCAGTATGAGCTTCCCGCCCCCGCCTCTAGGAGCTGCCCGGACCATGCTGCCCGCTACACGGGGAGGGAGGTCTCAGGATAAAATCTGGGGAGTCATCGAAGGGACAGAGTTCTATCTCAAACTCCGCTCCTGCATGCCACAATTAATACATCCATGTGATGTAGTCAATTATTGCATTGTGAGTTGGGCTGATATTATCACATGCGGTTGGCAATAAGACGGCCCCTTATTCTCTCGCTACAAAGACCTGAAGAGTGGTAGAGAAATTATATGTATTTAAAAACTTGGGCAGATTGCGCAACAGAACAAACTCCAACAATTGTTATAAAATAAGTTAAATCCTAACGTAAAGTTCAACAGTTTTCAGCAGCAATTAAACTTTTGAACATGCTGTGCATCTGTGACTAGTGGGAAATGTGAACTGCTAACACCCCACATAGTATATTAGCATGGTCAATTTTTTTTTTCTCACAATAATCTTCTCTGTTCGTTAAATGTATTAATTATTATGTGAAGAGTAATATCCTGACAAAGTCTATTCTCGAATAAAAAAACTAATAAAGATGTCAATTTTGCATCCTAGTTAATGTGTTAATGTCCAATTAGGTAACTTGAATTATTATATGTATAATATGAAGTGTCAGCTAATTGGTCATGTAGCACCACAACTTTAAATATTAAAAGTAGATTAATTTAATGGATGGCGCTTGTTTCATAAGCACAGTGTGAAAGTTTGCACTGCTTAGTTAATTACAAAGTAAATGCTTATTATATACTGTAGTTTAAGTTTCCAAACTTATTAAAGCAGATGGATAACTGAAAGTTAGAGAAACATATTTATAGGTAGAGAATACTGTAGGTGCAGTAGTTCATAAAATGTGGGGACTGATGGGTTTAACCCTTTGAGTGCCAACATCTCTGGGAGAGATGTGCAAAATATCAGCTAAAAATGCCATTACTTACATCAGCGGTATCCTGGTAACCACAATGTTTGCGTTCCACCAGGTCCACAGTATCCTGGTAACCGCAATGTTTGCGTTCCACCAGGTCCACAGTATCATGGTAACCGCAATGTTTGCGTTCCACCAGGTCCACAGTGCTCTCCACAGACTGCGCATGTCTTTAGGATACAGCAGCTCCTCATGACCAGCGGGGACGCCAGGCAGCATAGTAGTACTCACTGAAAAACATACACAAACAAACAGAATTCAGTAGAACAGTGTTACAGTTGTACAAGTAACTAACGCGTTTCGTCACAAAGACTTCCTCAGGGCTGAAATTGTAATTGAACTTGATGTTATATGAGGTAATAAAACACTCAATCAAACAAGTGGCCTTAATGTGTGCTACATGATAAACCAATGATTCAGGAGTGGTTCCTCCTATAGATGATTCTAATGTACAATAAATAGTTTTGAACATACATTCTAACAGGAAATAATACAATTATACCTTACAACAATGTTGAAAATGGAGAACTGCTATGGGTTAAAGCGATCATAAGCAACTACAGTAGATGCCTCAAGAGTATTGCTGTAGTATGTGCTGGGAATGCCTCCATAAGGATGTATACATTATTTATTAACAGTTTCTTATATACTGTAGCGCATACATATTACGCAGCGCTTTACAGAGAATATTTGAACATTCACATCAATCCCTTCCCCAGTGGAGCTTACAATCTATATTCCCTACCACATGTACATGCACACAGACATTCTAGGGCTAATTTTATTAGAAGCCAATTAACCTTTCAGTCTATTTTTGGATTGTGGGAGGAAACTGGAGTACCCGAAAGAAACCCATGCAAGTACTGGGAGAATATACAAACTCCGCAAGGTTAGAGCCATTGGGGGGGAATCGATCACATGACCTCAGTGCTGTGAGGCAGTAATGCTAACCATTACACCATCACCATATATATATATATATATATATATAAGGTGATGGTGTATACATACATACTGTATGTATGTATTATTTATATATACACAGACAACATATTATTAAAAATAATTCAGCTTTATTAACTTAATTGTTGAAAATTAAGGGCATGAGCAGCAACCTCCACAGGAGATCTCTATAGTCCCACGTTATCTCAACCGGCCACTTTACACTTGGAAATAGGTGGTTGCCCGGTTGAGAATCCTGCACTGAAGCATGGTGCTAAAAATAAAAGTACACAGGATGTTGTGAAATGGTAAGTGGTCACGGAACTTCCCTTCATTGATAAGAATAAGAATCATTGTTAGCACTCAATATAATGTAATTTTATTTTGCCTGTTCATACACTTATCAATGATTTATAATTAGAAAGTAATGTCACTGATGTCAATGAATTGATTATATGCTGCACTTGCAGGTAGGGAAGGTTTAATTAGATTGTACGCTGTCTCATTATCTAGATCCTCCAGTACCACTTGTTTTTATGTCTTCATCTACTTGCTCTTCTATGTGTGTACTGTACTTGTTTTTTGGATGACCTGTTTTTCTCACCATTGGGTGCAGATTGGTACATACAAATCAAAATAATATTAGAAAAACAAGTATTATTGGTTAGGATTGCATAATACATACGCAAAGAAAGAGTTTTCATAAGAAAGCAGTAAAATGGTTTAAATATCAATTATATTGATTTTTTTTTCCCCCTGCTCATTTATTTTCTTCGTATTTAAAAAAAAAAAATTTTAGTTAGTTGTTTTAGTTTAGTTAAGCACTTATTAATTGTCGTGTTTACCGGGTGTTTGTTCCTTCTCATTTTCTCTTTGCAAAAGTAAGGTATCACTTGCATTCCAATATCAAAAACTGACTTTACATTGTTTTTTTTAGCTGCTATTCCCCCATTTTATTCTATCCATATAACTTTCACTTTTAAGTGGTTTCCTTTTTTTTTTTTTTTTAAAAGGTCTAAGAGAGGATTAGTATAGGCAGCAAAATGAATCGACAGTGATAACTGAAATTGAATGGCTCTTTAAAAATAATCCTTTAAATCATTATTCTTTGGTTCTGTGGGTTAAACGCCAGCCAAGAGATGAGAATGTCACTGCATTATTGTATAAGAATAACTCTTGTATCTCTCATATTAAACAGAATTAAGGCTTGTTAAGGATCTTCGAAAGTGAACTTAGAACCCTTTAAGATTGAGTTGTATCGGCTTCTTTTATTAACATTTCCAGGACATGCATGTCGGTTTAAATGGCAATGGCTGATGCTAAGAGACTGTAGAGCTTAGATTGCTATACAGTATATGAAATAAAATCTGGATTTACCATATTGAGGAAAAAGGTATTTCCTTATCCTAAAAAGCAGAATGTGCAAGTTACACCCAACCCATAGAATGGGATACTTGTGTGTGTGTGTGTGTGTGAGTGAGGGGGTTGGGGGGCCTTGGCATTACAGATTAATCTGAAATTGTAATCATTGACTATACAGCGCATACAAATACTTCAATTCCATATTTATTATTATTATTATTATTATTATTATTATTATATAATTACATTTTTTCATAGCGCTCTTTCAGCAATAGGATATAAGGAGCACTGTTATACTGAAATACTACTATTATAACATAATAATAATAATAATAATAATAATAATAATAATAATAATAATAATGTAAAAATATATTATTATTATTATTATTACACATTAGTAGTAAAGATATGACAAATAACCTATTATTATTGTTGGATAATATTGATTTGCCCCTTAAGTATTACTAAACTAATTGAGCATCTGCCAGTATATATATATATATATATATATATATATATATATATATATATATATATATATATATATGTATATATATATATATATATATATATATATATATACGCACAAATTAATCCAGGTGAGTGGAAAAATAGGAGGCGGCACTCAACATGTAAAAAGATATATTAAATCACATCAGAAACATCGTGACAAAAAAAATCAGCGTGTGCGTCAACAGTTTCGGAGCTGGCGCTCCTTCATCAGGACAGCTGAAATGTGCAACATGGCAACATGGCAAATATCGATTTTTGCCATGTTGCCATGTTGCACATTTCAGCTGTCCTGATAAAGGAGCGCCAGCTCCGAAACTGTTGACGCACACGCTGATTTTTTTTGTCACGATGTTTCTGATGTGATTTAATATATCTTTTTACATGTTGAGTGCCGCCTCCTATTTTTCCACTCACCTGGATTAATTCGTGCGTATATTATACCTTGTGGAAGGCACCTCCACCATCTCCTCTATCAGTCCAAGTGCCGGTCCTCATCGCTACATATATATATATATATATATATGTATATATATATATGCCTTATGTATTATATAAACACATTCAGAGTATTTATATACAAATGTGATCCTAATGAAAATTACAGTACTGTATGTCTATTAAAATGAAAAATAAAGTACAGCACATATCAATAAAACCAGCAAATATAGAGTACAGTAAACTATCTTCCGCATTATTTTTTTAAGCGCAAGACCAAATAAATTTGCCGTTAGACATGTATTTATGCTAGAAATTAATATACACCGCGACCCATGTATCTTTTGCATCGCAGCGCGTTAAGAAAGGTTAATTCCGCATTAAATATAAAGTGGCAACACCATGGGCGCTGTCACGCTAACACGGCATGATAGGTACTTTAATACAGCTCAGCTGGAAGCCTTGTTATATTTTTTATATGTTAGAAGATGTCTATTTAGAATTGATCAAACCTCTGATTCTGAAACATATATGCCAACACCTTCACAACACACCATAAACTAGGCTCTCAGAAAACAATAATGATGCTTATCAGTCAGCCGCCTAGAGTTTGCTGGTGAAAAAACCTCAAGCTCACATGAGGTTGAGCTCTTAAAACATAGATCTTTTTGTTGTGCTGATAATTCACTCACAGCGTGAGATTGATGACTATGTGCAGTCCATAAAAGATGTTACCACTATATTTTCTTCTTCTGATTTATTTTATCATGTTGTCAAGCTTTGCAGGAAGCAGGAAACAAATCAATGGATGTCACGCTTAAATATTAAAGAAGGCTGTAACACACATTTTTATTCAAATGCTTCAGTCATTGTTGGGGCTTCGAGAGAGTGATGGCAAGACAGTTTTTATTTAAATCACATTTCAAAAATTAATTTTGCAATAATGTTGAACCGTGAATGACCAAAGGTGTCTAACCTTATTTGTATATTCAGGAGTTGTACGCCTTGATTTCCTTAGGAGCGCGCAGGATGGAGAGACATTGAAATTGAAAAGAACATAACTTTTAAGCGGAACGGCTCAATCAGTTAAAACCTTCAGAATTAATGGCAAGCAGACAGCAAAAAGGGGAAAAACGCAACGACATGTACTACTTAATGAAAAATCAAACCGAATTGAAACAATCAAATTTAACATCTTTCCTCTGAATCGTACATGCCGGTAGCGGTGGTAACATTTTACGCCTGCATAAAAATCAAAATGTTTTGTGTTATTTTTCTGTTGTTGTGCCAGTAATAAGCCGTCAAACAAGTTTTATACATATGTATAGAGATTTCTTTTTATCTAGAATGGTGCTCGGGAACCTAACTAGGCATCCTGTGCTTTTTGATTATTTTTGTGTTCTGGCATTGTTTTCGTTGGCGCTGATGAATGGATATGTTTGGAAGGAACATTTAAGTTTTAAAATTGAAGTTGTTGGAGATTTGAGTAGGATATCGCCTATTTCCAGTATGACCCATAGAGAAGTGCCTGGGTTTTAAGATTCGCTGACCATGGGTGAGATTGATCAAATCTCAGAGGGACATAAGGTGGAGAGAGAGATAAAGTTCCAACTTATCAGCTCATAACTGTTTTGTTACAGACTGCGGTTCTGATTCAGTTGGATCATACAGTATATGCTAAGTGGCTCACAGGAGCTAGCATATGCCATCCTTAGCAATGCAAATCCAGGAGAAGGTGCATACCAGCCCCTTCCTGTATACCACCCCCTGCTGCATACAGACTCCTGCCTGTATTCCTCCTCCTGCCTAAATACCACCTCCTGTCTGCACATCACCACCTGCCTGTATTCCACCTCCTGCCTGCATACCACCCCTGCCTGCATATCACCTCCTGCCTGCATACCACCCCTGCCTGCATATCACCTCCTGCCTGCATACCACCCCTGCCTGCATATCACCTCCTGCCTGCATACCACCCCTGCCTGCATATCAACTCCTGCCTGCATACCACCCCTGCCTGCATATCACCTCCTGCCTGCATACCACCCCTGCCTGCATATCACCTCCTGCCTGCATACCAGCTCTTGCCTGCCTTTCACCCCCTGCCTGCACATCACCTCCTGCCTGCATTCCTCCTTCAGCCTGAAAACCACCCTTTGCCGGCATACCACCCCGCCTCCATTCCACCCCCGCCTCCATTCCACCCCCGCCTGCATATCACCCAGGGCCGGCAACAGAAATCTTGGGGCCCCCCACCCCCTCAAACGATTTCACTCCCTACCCCTATGCTGGAACATAAACTGGATGCACTGTGTTCTATAACACTGACCCACTCATGCAGTCAGCTCAGAATCTCTGGGGTCAGTTACACAGAGTCACCCAGTACCTGCCAGCGCCAGTGCTGCAGAGCTCCCCCGCCACCCCCAGTCTCCCAGTGGAAGCAGCGGCTGGAAGTTGCAACCCAGTGACTGGGAGGAGACATGCCCCAGCCACTGCGTGTCAGTCCCCAGGCAGCACCCCGCCACCGCCTCGGACCTCCTCTCCTTCGGGCTGTGGAGAATAAATATGATTGGCATTGCAGAGGCATACACCTCTGAGGTGCTTGCAAGGGCGACTATGCGATCCCCTTGGAGCCCATCACGGGTGTCTCCCTTAACCCACCCTGTCAGCAGGCCTGATACCACCCCCTACCTGCATACTACCCCTGCCACATACCAACTTCTGCATAAGCGATCCAAACAGCAACAATCAGGAAACTGCAGGACCTTTTCTGCGCATGTGCACACTGTGTCCTGTGGTTTGCAGGTGATCAAATTGGTCTTCAAGTACCCCTAACAGCTCATGCTTTCCAGACCACTTGTGCTTGTATACTCTATATTGTCTCAGTTATGCTGGGCATGGATTGTCAGATACCAATAGGCATTTTATCAGACAAGCTGACACCATCAGATATTGTATCAGAAACACTGTAAGATAATTTAACAACATACAAGGCCACCATCTTCATTTATACCCTGGGCGAGGAACTTTTTTCCCATTCCTACCCAGGAACAGAGGAAATATTGAGCAGTCAGCGACAGCCAGATAAGACTGATTAATTATTGGATATGCTGGACGATTTTTGGGTGATCAGGATGATAATTGGAAAGTGTACAGTATATCGAGGGTAAGGAATAAATCACCAAAATGTGACAGTATGGACAACAAATGGGACTCACTGTCCTCATGGAAAACTACAGTATGGTGACAATAGAAGTGAGTGAAATCATAGGCATTTTATTAGGTGTTATACTGTCAGAGATACGTGTCTATCACTGCCTATTCCGCGTGCCTAACACTGCCTATTCCGCGTGCCTAGCACTGCCTAGCACTGCGTGTGTAGCACTGCCTATTGTGTGTCTAGCACTGTCTATTCCATGTGTCTAGCACTGCCTATTCAACATGTCTATCACTGCCAATTGGGTGTGTCTAGCACTGTCTATTCTGCATGTCTAGCACTGCCTATTCCGCGTGTCTAGCACTGCCTATTGTGTGTCTAGCACTGCCTGTTGGGTGTGTCTAGAACTGCCGATTCCACATGTCTAGCACTGCCTATTCCGCGTGTCTAGCACAGCCTATTCTGCGTGTCTAGCACTGTCTATTCCGCATGTCTAGCACTGACTATTCTGAGTGTCTGGCACTGCCTATTCTGCGTGTCTAGCACTGCCTATTCCACATGTCTAGCACTGCCTATTCTGCATGTCTAGCACTGCCTATTGGGTGTGTCTAGCACTGCCTATTCCACATGTCTATCACTGCCAATTCTGCATATCTGGCACTGCCTATTCCGCGTGTCTAGCACTGCCTATTCAGAGTGTCTAGCACTGACTATTCCACATGTCTAGCACTGCCTATTGGGTGTGTTTAGCACTGCCTATTCCGCATGTCTAGCACTGACTATTTTGTGTGTCTAGCACTGACTATTACACATGTCTAGCACTGCCTATTGGGTGTGTCTAGCACTGCTTATTCCATATGTCTAGCACTGCCTATTCCGCGTGTCTAGCACTGCCTATTCCGCATGTCTAGCACTGGATATTCTGCATGTCTAGCACTGCCTATTCTGCGTGTCTAGCACTGACTATTCTGAGTGTCTGGCACTGTCTATTCCGTGTGTCTAGCACTGCCTATTCCACATGTCTATCACTGCCTATTCTGCGTGTCTAGCACTGGATATTCTGCGTGTCTAGCACTGCCTATTCTGCTTGTCTAGCACTGAGTATTCCGCATGTCTATCACTGCCTATTCCGCCTGTCTGGCACTGGATATTCTGCGTGTCTAGCACTGGATATTCTGTGTGTCTAGCACTGCCTATTCTGCTTGTCTAGCACTGAGTATTCCGCATGTCTATCACTGCCTATTCCGCATGTCTGGCACTGCCTATTCCATATGTCTAGCACTGCCTATTCCATGTGTCTAGCAATGCCTATTCTGTGTGTGTCTAGCTCCGCCTATTGGGCATGTCTAGCAACACCTATTGGCACCCAATGCAATATAAAATGTCTCTGAGCCCACACCATAATTTCCTATCTGCCTCGTCTCTCAGCCTACACCATCCCAGGTAGGTTTGTCCTGCCCCAGGAAAACCCAGCACTCAAAGGTTTAAGCCTTGGTTAGAGAGAGAGAGAGAGAGAGAGAGAGGAGCAGTTAATCAAACCAACCAACCAGCTTCTGTCATTTCTTTAGCACAGACTATGACATGGCCATGAGAAGCTGATTGGTTGTTTTGGGCAACTTCTACATTTTATATATCTCCTAGACTTGATACTTGAGAGGCAGATAAAGAAGAAAACAAACAGAATAATTTCTTAAACCTCCTGAACAAGGTAGAACCTTGTTTTTTCAATGGTGGTATATGCTTGAGGTGCATTGATAGACCTGCTGTGCATGTGTGCACTTGGCAAAGCAATGTAATTAAAAACCTTCAAGGTGACAGACCAGAATTAGGGATGACACATCTCCTCGCCCCAACACTCCCCTGAGCTGTATAATCCCGTGAGAGTAAAATGAGCAGTCAAACAATAATTCATCTGGAAAGTTGGTTTAATCAGAGGGTTTCAACCCAAGTTGGCAAAGCTCAATCCTGTACGGGTCATAGGCAGAGAGGGCACACAAAGCAGGCAAGTTTATATACTTTGTGGGTGTGAACTTGAGTATCGATGAGCGCAGGAGATGTAAGAGCAAATAATATGTCAGATAAGTAAAATAACAAATATCCATATAATTAGCAGGCACAGTAATTATACTTGTATATTTAATGCACTTATGCTGAATATACCCTATAAGATTATCGGTCAGATCTTTCTGGTTGTAGCTGAAATCTGATAATGTATGAAAGCAAATGGCAAGCAGTCAATTGCTCCCAAAAGGAAAAAAATAAATGGGCAAAAATGGGCGTTCGGACCAGGGCTAGATTAAGGCTTGGTGGGGCCTGGTGTACTGGAGACAAGAGAGTCCAAGGAAGGGAGAGGAGATGCTTAGATTTGCCTACCTACCAGTTTTGACCCATTCCAGGAGGAACAAAATGCTCCTAATATATGATTGGTGTCACATTGAACTATTTAATAATTATACTGTATATAATATTATTTTTATTATTTTTATTATTATTCAATAGATAGATAAAGGTTGACATGATTTTTATATTTTATTATTATTATTATTATTATTATATGGACACCTTATAAGTATACCACATGCCCTAGCATGGCTCGCTGCACTCGGCACGCTACTATAATAAAACGCTATGCCCATGTGGATGCTAAAGTATGTACAAGTATTTTTTCTTTTTAAATCATGAAAAACCCATATCGACCATTTGACTATCGACCAATCGTTTTTAACCTTTTGACCTAGACACTGTTGATCTAATGAATGAATACTGAATGGGTAATGTTTGGGGGTATGAATTATATTAAATTTAAACCCCTGGAGTATAGCAGAATTAACCTAAACGTTTAATCCTTTCAAGTCCAACATCTAGTCAAGCTCAACAGCCCTAGTGCTAGTAGCAGATCCAATGGTGAGCCACTTTAAAATAAGAACATTAACATCGTTCAACATTCAATGTAGACCATTTTTTTAATAACGCTAAAAAAAAATTTACAATGAATTTAAACATTTAAACCAGACTGTTTTAAAAAAAATTAATAAAGTTTCCTTTAGTGGAACAAATACAATAAAAAACACCTTAAAATATACATAGAAAAATAAATTCTACTGTACTATGTATCTTGTTACACAATGGTATCACTGTGCTCTGGCTGGAGGGCCCCCTGACAGAGGTGGGCCTGCCTCCCCTCCTTAATCTGGCTATGGTTCGGGAAATTGGTTAAATCAAATGGATTTACCCAATTTGTCTGATCATTCATTTTTGCCTATATTCCAGTGTTTGGGAGAAGATGGCCAACTGCCATTTGCTTCCATACATTTTTACCATATTTTCGGTCCAACCAGAAAGATTGGACAAATAATCCTATAATGTGTATCCATTTTAAATAATAATAAACGCAAAGACAAAAAACCAACAAACCAACAATTCAATGTGTAAAGACACAATAGTAAAACACATGGGTCCATATAAGATGGACTGCAAGGTTGAGTAGATATCTTTTTGGGTATATCATCTTTCTTTTAATTTAGTAGAAGAGGTAATTTTGTGATTGTCTATAAAAAACACGTTTTACTTAATATCAAAACATGAGAAAATAACAATTAAATTTGACCTGTTGAAGGTCATATTAATTCTTCTTTCAGCTACAAAAAGAGATTGATTAAATCTGACTCTTAAAGAAAATTAAACTAAAATCCATTGCATATTGCCCTATGATTTTTTTTTTTAAATAAAAGTTAATGAAAAGCAGCATACATAATTATAATTAAGACCTGACATACTGAGTCATGCTTGCACACATTTTTAAATACTGTATGCATATCTATACTATAGTTTCCAAGGAGGTAGGCCAGGTCTTCCGAACATTGGGAGATGGGGGGGTTGCTTGTCATAGAAGCTGGGAAGGGGGCATGATGCAGTGAAGAGGATGAGAGTGTAAGCATGACCATGTGATTACATCATCATAGCCGCACACACACCCATGATGCAGTGCTGAGATTACGGCAATTAAAAGCAGGGGATGTGGCTACACGATGGTGCAATTCAATGCATATCCCATTATTGTCCACCCGGTCCACCCACTATACTCGTTAAATGGGCATCAGGGTTGAGGGCAACTTCGGAGGATGTGCCTTTCTTTCTGGTAGTTCCGGTAGAGTAGGCATGTATGATATCCCCCCATTGATTTTTTTTGTTGTTAAATGGTTGAGCTCTAGCGCATTCATTCTATGACTGTGTGGGCAGGGGGCGGTAGCAGGACATCCCCATAAAAAGGCTGGACATTCCCATGCTAACACAGGTGTGGCGCTGCCTGCTTGGGGTAGGTGGCTGACGTCACATGACATCAGTGCCCGCCCTGAATTTGGAGGACACCGGGTAAATGAAAAGTCGGTCCATGCCGAATTTTCATTAGGAATGCCAGCAAAATTCGATGGTGAGTGACTGTAGATTCATTTTTTGTCCATGCAGCCGCATTCAGTACACATCTCCTCAAATGCTAGAGAGGATTCCCATGGCGGGGGGGGGGGGCATTCTGTTGGGCAGCAGGTGGCCTTAGCTTTTCTGCTAGTCTGCAATTACACGCAGCGTAAACAAGTCTGAATTATGCCCTAAATTTCTCTGCTGCTATTTCTAGAGGTCTCTTCTGTTTGACAGTTTATCAACTTTGTCTTTGCTCTTCACATCCTTGGTGCTCAAACTCAATCCACAGTGCAATGCATATCACCAACTGTCACATTTTAAAAATACGAGCACAGATGACTTGGAAATCAAAACTCTGTGCGGTTCTGAGGCCCAGGTTTGAGAACATGTCAGGTCAGAGGTGGCCAACCAATCAGAGGCAATGAGCCCAAAAATATGTTATGGTAAGACAAGGAGCTGATACAATGCAGAAAATGGGCATGGCCTAGCTCACACAGGACCACGCCCAATTTTAAATGGGTTGTGGCCTAGCTGGCACAAGGCTATCCCTCATAATTTCGGTCTTCGTAAATGATTTCTGTAAAAGTATAACCTTGTGTCAAACCCCAGTTTTTTTGTCAGGCTGGGGGTGAGACAAGCACAATGAAAATGCACAATTTACATAATCTTTCCAATGCATGAAAACATGATTGCCTTATCACTTTCACTGTCATATTTTATTAGTGGGACTCTTGACAATCCTTGTTTTCAATAAAGAAATGTAAATTCTGTCTCATTTGCGTTCACAGCTACTCGCAGTAATTCTCTCACGTGTGTGTCTGTAAGAACAGATCAATTTTTTTATTTCACTACTTTCAATGTTGAAAAAATTACTCACAAAGGTAAGTAGACATCCCCCACACCCGCTCCGCAGCTGCATACCTGATCTGCTGTCCAGCCACCGCACCCGCTCTGCCGCCCAGCCGCCACATGCAGGCTCTCACTCTTCGCAGTCTCTGTTCCAGCTCCCTAATCCTTGGCACAGCACACAGCGGAGTAGCGCAAAGTCAAAGGAGTTATGGGGCAGTGCTGCTGGTGCAGGAGCCACATCTCATTAACTAAAGAGCCACATGTGGCTCAAGAGCAACAGGTTGGCCACTCCTGATCCAGGTACTGATGCTTGTCAATCTCAATGACCTTTTCTAGGACCAACTGGAGACATTAGTCATTGCCTACCTGATATTAACAATATGGTCTCCATCACACTTGAGATCCAACATGGTCATTTTAGAAAAGCACTGAACAAGGTTCCTAAATAATCAACATTTAGGCTAGATGGAAACATGTCCCTTTAACCAGTCCATGGTGAGCTTCCTTCATTGCATCATTTCAGCACAGGGTATGGAAACAAAACTCCACCATGCACAATTTTCAGGTTAAAAGAAAATCATTGGCTTGTGGGGTTTAACAACTACAGACATCATATTTGCAATTTCTCAAGATTTGTAAACCCAAGTCAGAAACAACCTTGACCAAACCGAGACCCCAAAACGTGACAGAGACACAGTAGGTTTTTTTACACCTCTGAAGGCCTAGAATGCATTGGCGCAGCAGGTGCAGTTGGCCCCAGGTCCCCTTAGGTCTCTTAGGGCCCACTGCTGCCCCTGTCACCCTATTCCTGTAACCCACTGTTTTCCCTGTCACCCTCTGCCTCCCCCTGCTTCTCCCTGTCACCCACTGCCATGTTACATATTGTGAACTTGGGTTTGGGTGGAGGGGGGATTATATATTTTTTGCACCTGGGCCAGCCGCCGACAAGTTCAGTCACTGAATAAAGAACAGTCATTGAATAGTTTAAAGAGGATTGTACTAATCTGAAACTACTTTACAATAAGAGCTTCATAACAGTTACTGATTATGCTGACCATATATGAGGCCATTCACACTTCCCCATAGTGATAACTGGGTTGTATACATTTGAGCTAAAATTGATGCATTTTAACTTTTTTTTTTAACAGTTGGCCTGATTCTAATTTGTAATCTAAAGCCTTTACAACATTTTCTTCAGGCTACACTACGCAGTTGAAATATTAGTCCAGAAAGACAGTAACTGGAGCCGTTGCAAAGTCCGCAGCAATTGCATATACATAAGCAGCATGGACGACTCCCCAATGAGTCTCTGGTCACACCGGCTGGCTGTAGGAACAGCGATGCTGGTGCTCTGTTTTCTGGGTATGCAGATAAAGGAAGATATACACCCAGTGCCTGATTAAGCGTTCCAGCCACCCTAGGCTAATACAGAAGTGGCTGCACCTTCCCCACTGCCAATTTTTTTGCTCATATTCAGTTAAAAACCTGTAACAGGCTTGGGCCTCCGCTGCATTCATATTGCCACTTACTGCCCTAGTAGTGCTGGCAATGGTGGCAGTGGCATCAATCACAGCCTCGGAGGTGGAGCAAGCTGCTGCTCTTACTGGATATCCTCTTCCGAACATCCCTTCCTCGGTGACTCAGCTCCATTCATATTGCAACTTACCACCCTAGCAGTGCTGGCAATGGTGGCAGTGGCATCATCGTCCCTACCTTGGTGACGCCGGCAATCCCAGAAGGCGCTGCTTCTACCACAGTTCACAGGGGAGATCACATGAGACTTTGCTCAGCCACAACTGCAGCAGCAGCAAGAAGCACTCCCATCCCAGCGGAATCTATTGCGCCGGCGCTGCACCGCCGAGGACCCAGCACACTAGGCTGCAGCCTAATCAACCTATTGGTTAATCAGGAACTGTATAAAACTAAAAATGGTCACCACGTGTCTGCTTTTAAACCGCCACTTTTTTACTTCCCTGACAGTCAAGCCCTCTGCAAAATGAATTATCACTGCGAGCAACTTCTCTAAGGAGCCTTGGCATGTGCGCTGAGCAGCCGCGGAGTGTGCAAATCTTCCCATGATTACTGAGTTGTGTGAACATCGACATTGCGTAAAATCAGGGTCTGTGAATATTTTATTTATTTTTTGATTAGTTATATTGCACCATTATAGTGAAAGAAGACCCTTGGCCACTTGGTCTTAGTCATACTTGCCGACTTTTTTTTTTCCTCTCTGGGAGAAGCCCGGAGAGGAGACCAGACAGCAGCAAGTCTGGGGGGCAGGATGAGGCGGACGTCACCAAGCCCTGCCCCCATTGCAAGGCAATTTTCAGGTCTGTGGTTTGGGGGAGGGGCAAAAATGACACAAAATTATGCGATTCGCATCATTTTAGCCCCGTCTCTCACCACGGACAAAAAATGGGCAATTAGTACAGCGGCGAAGAGGTATGCAGGGGGGCTGCATGGCTGATGCGGGAGAATTGCCCACCTTCCCGGGGGGCCGGGATGGGGAACCGAATTTCAGGAGCACGCAAGACTGGTCTTAGTTATCAGTCATTATTACATACATAAAAAGATGAGATTAACCTTATATACTGTATATATATAATAGAAAAAAAATAGTTATTCTTAAACAAAGACAGTAGTGTATAATTTTTATCTTTTGTAATAATCTAATTTTGCCTCATTTGAATGCCAGGTTGTGGGTTATATACTTTTATATCCTTTATAACTAGAGAGTTATCTGTTTAGGATTAAATATTTGCAGGTCATTCGATGAAGTTCAATTCTATTAATTCATACAGTAGAAAATCATATAACCAGATTCGCACATTTAGATAACAACTAAACAATGGCGCATTACTCTATTAAAATGGAATTTACATAAGCAGCATGGACGACTCCCCAATGAGTCTCTGGTCACACCGGCTGGCTGTAGGAACAGCGATGCTGGTGCTCTGTTTTCTGGGTATGCAGATAAAGGAAGATATACACCCAGTGCCTGATTAAGCGTTCCAGCCACCCTAGGCTAATACAGAAGTGGCTGCACCTTCCCCACTGCCAATTTTTTTGCTCATATTCAGTTAAAAACCTGTAACAGGCTTGGGCCTCCGCTGCATTCATATTGCCACTTACTGCCCTAGTAGTGCTGGCAATGGTGGCAGTGGCATCAATCACAGCCTCGGAGGTGGAGCAAGCTGCTGCTCTTACTGGATATCCTCTTCCGAACATCCCTTCCTCGGTGACTCAGCTCCATTCATATTGCAACTTACCACCCTAGCAGTGCTGGCAATGGTGGCAGTGGCATCATCGTCCCTACCTTGGTGACGCCGGCAATCCCAGAAGGCGCTGCTTCTACCACAGTTCACAGGGGAGATCACATGAGACTTTGCTCAGCCACAACTGCAGCAGCAGCAAGAAGCACTCCCATCCCAGCGGAATCTATTGCGCCGGCGCTGCACCGCCGAGGACCCAGCACACTAGGCTGCAGCCTAATCAACCTATTGGTTAATCAGGAACTGTATAAAACTAAAAATGGTCACCACGTGTCTGCTTTTAAACCGCCACTTTTTTACTTCCCTGACAGTCAAGCCCTCTGCAAAATGAATTATCACTGCGAGCAGCTTCTCTAAGGAGCCTTGGCATGTGCGCTGAGCAGCCGCGGAGTGTGCAAATCTTCTCATGATTACTGAGTTGTGTGAACATCGACATTGCGTAAAATCAGGGTCTGTGAATATTTTATTTATTTTTTGATTAGTTATATTGCACCATTATAGTGAAAGAAGACCCTTGGCCACTTGGTCTTAGTCATACTTGCCGACTTTTTTTTTCCCTCTCTGGGAGAAGCCCAGAGAGGAGACCAGACAGCAGCAAGTCTGGGGGGCAGGATGAGGCGGACGTCACCAAGCCCTGCCCCCATTGCAAGGCAATTTTCAGGTCTGTGGTTTGGGGGAGGGGCAAAAATGACACAAAATTATGCGATTCGCATCATTTTAGCCCCGTCTCTCACCACGGACAAAAAATGGGCAATTAGTACAGCGGCGAAGAGGTATGCAGGGGGGCTGCATGGCTGATGCGGGAGAATTGCCCACCTTCCCGGGGGGCCGGGATGGGGAACCGAATTTCAGGAGCACGCAAGACTGGTCTTAGTTATCAGTCATTATTACATACATAAAAAGATGAGATTAACCTTATATACTGTATATATATAATAGAAAAAAAACAGTTATTCTTAAACAAAGACAGTAGTGTATAATTTTTATCTTTTGTAATAATCTAATTTTGCCTCATTTGAATGCCAGGTTGTGGGTTATATACTTTTATATCCTTTATAACTAGAGAGTTATCTGTTTAGGATTAAATATTTGCAGGTCATTCGATGAAGTTCAATTCTATTAATTCATACAGTAGAAAATCATATAACCAGATTCGCACATTTAGATAACAACTAAACAATGGCGCATTACTCTATTAAAATGGAATTTGGATACTGTTGATAAACCGCTACATGATGAAATTTATCATAATTAGTTTGCGGGAACACAAGTGCTTTTTTTGATTAGTTTTTATGCTGTTTTGACGAAGAAGTTCACAAATTAAGCTTTGCAGAGACAGGGAAGGGAAACACAATGTAGATAATACGACGTTCTCTACGGTGCAAAACAAACTTGGGGGGATTCAGACGATCAGTCAGGTACAAATTCGCATCACCGGATGATGGTGTGGGTTTGCACATGTGTGTGTGTACAACCTCCGGAGCAAACGCCTTTGGAGCAGTGCCGGTGCGAGGCACCGGAGCGCCCCAGGCGGGGGGAGGCTGCTCCGGAGCACATCAGTCCCCCCCTTCCCCGGCCGCTGTACAGGAGGATAGGGGGGCGACACTGCGGTGCTCACCCGTCCCCCGGCCGCATCATTTCCCGGGGGTGGGGGGGTATAGGAGGCCGCTGGTGCCATTTACCGCTGCACTGGTCAGGACTCGGGCGCTGGTTCCTTCTTCTGCAGCTGGTGGGGAGACCCGTCCCTAGTCCCTGCTGCAGCCGCTGACTGCCTAGCGCTGCTGCCACGGAGGCACTGTTCCCCACTGACGCCAATGGTGAGGTGCGGGCGGCAGCTGGGACCAGTGTCTCACCACCAGCGATAGCAGCGCTAGGCAGCCATCGCCAGCAGCAGGGACCAGGGACGGTTTATAGAATGGTGCTGGGAAAATACAGATAGCTATTTACAGCAAATTGCTGCTGCCACAATTATATTTGATTTAAATGTTGGGCTGAAGAGGCGCCCTCCAGTGGCCGGCGCCCTAGGCAGCTGCCTAAAGCTGCCTAGTGGTAGTGCCGGCCCTGCTTTGAGAGTTTCAAACTCGCTGGTGCGTTCACTCACTGATGGGCGGACAGGTGGCAGGCATGGAGTACATGTAAGGTTCTGCATTTTATGGTTATGTGTATAGAAATGCTGGGTGTATCCCTGCGAACACAGATGTTTCATGCCTGCTTGGGGCCGGCGGCTGATGTCATGTGACCCAATTTCAGCCATCTTTGTCCAGGATAAAAGTAAGTATAAACTTGCTTTTATCCACAAATGGAGAAAAAAATCATTCGATGCTCAGCAACCATCAAATAATTTTTCCTCTGCATGCGAGCGGATGTGGAAGCGTATACATCCGCTGGAATGCTAGTGCGGATATTCACTCGGCGGCAGGAATGCATTCGTCAGAGCGGTGTTTACCTGCTCGCTCGGCAGCGTATATATTTGCACATATGCTGCACCACGCTGGTTCTAACCATGTTCTCTGGTCCTGTACAATGGGCATGTCTGGGTCACCACTGTGTGACTACTTGCAGATGCATGATACCAATGATATTGTGGAACGTGTGAAACTGTGCAGATAAAGCTATTAGCATTTTGTATACTAAAGGTGCGCGCTCCCGTCACACATCCCATCGCACAGCTCAAAAAGTATGTGCTGCGCCTACTTTTTTTTACTAGATCTCATCTCATTGCATTGCAAAACCTATGTAGTCCAAATTGTATATAATAATTGTACCGTGTATGGGCACCTTTAGAGCCTAATTCAGCTTCAGTTGCAGTTTTGCTAAACTTTATAAAACTGCAACTGCCAATGCCAGGCTTCAAGGGGACCACCCAGCACAGGGCAAGGAAGCCCCACGCACCGGGTCTCTCACCAAACTTTTGCAGGCATATTGCTAAAATGCAAGTTACATTACTGGCTGCCCCCTGGCTGGCTACCCCCTAGCTGCAGTCTGGCTGTTTCGGTTCGCAGACACTGACGGGACATCATACAGCTGCTGCGGCCTTCTCCCAGAGTGGTCCGGACCGCACCCACAAAACACTGATATGACGCATCCGCAATGGTCCCCCTCCCCCCCACACATGTTCAGTGTCTAAATAAGGCCCTAAATCTGGCTGCCAGCCATGGTCAACTCAACTTGTGGCCGTTTGACTCAGGATGAAGCCAAAAGTCAAAAATTAGCTAGTAATACAATAATAAAATGAGCAACAAGAAAATGCAGTGACGTGCGGTGAGAACCCCGTGTTACAGCATAGTGCGTAGGGTGGAAAACTAGGGAAGGAGGAGGAAATATTGAGGTGACTCCATACTATCTACAGTAGGAAAGGCAGACATGGGTTTGATACGAAATCCCGGCGGTCAGAATCCCGGCGTTCAAAACCCAGACGCCGGAATCCCGACCGCCGAAATACCGACATGGGGGAGACTTGTATCCCCCCCCCCTTGCAGGCTCACTACACTCGCCATGCAGCGGGCCTAGTGCCACTAATTTATTCTCCCTCTATGGGTGTCATGGACCCCCATAGAGGGAGAAAGTTTCGGTATTTCGGCGGTCGGGATTATAGCTGCATCTCGCAGACACACTTCTCCATTTATATGAATGCAGGGGCTCTTTAAGAGAGAAGAAATCCCGTGTGCATCCTCCTCAGGCTGAGCACCCTTCTGTCAGCCGCAGCACCACAGCACCCAGCACTAGAGCGCTCAGACTCTACTACGAATATACAAACACCTGTAAAAATAGAACAGCGGCCATTTTTTTGCCCATTCCTGCATCGCTGCTGCCGTCATCACGAGACTCCTGAGGGTAAGTATTAAGAAAATGGGTGCAGTGTGGGCCCCCTCTGGGACTCAGGGGCCCTCTGGGACTCAGGGGCCCATGTGCACTGCGCACACTGTACCCATTATATAAATGTCACTGTAAGAATGGACAAAGTAAACTAGAGAAAAAGCAAAAAGTTAAGGGGAAAAAAAAAAGAAAAATAGAAAAACAGCAAAAGCAAACAAAAACAACATAAAAACAAAAGAAGCAAAAAAAATAAATGAATCAATAAATAGAAAATAAAGAAGTAACTGTTGTCTATGTAATCCTAAACTCATCTAGATTATGATTTACATCTGCAATAAATGTAACCGGAATATCACTCGCGCTATTGCACAAATAAAGGATGTCTTGTTATTTTAAGTGCAAAAGATCCGTGTTGAAAATAAAATAAGGAAACTAAACAATGAACATCATGAAAAGTTAACAATTTATAGGTTCGGGCCTCTGCAACGAGACATCCTGGAGGAGAAAGGGGAAAAAAAACAGAAAAGCTGTTAAAAAAACGAATTCCAGTTGTGGATGCAAGGGTTCTGACACAGCGTCTGACAGAGCTGACCCCTCCGCGTGACCTTGTTCAATATGTTTCCACAGGTAATTCCACGAACCTACAGCTGAGTTTTTAAAGATTTCCTGTTTAACCGGCCAAAGTAAGGAAGTGGCTCACTGATGGCGAAGCCAAAGCGTTGAACAACATAAACCATTAGCTTACGGGAACCTGTATAATTTATAATATGTTTCATCACCTAGTCGTAGGCACATGATGAAATGTATTTCTGCTGATAACTGGGATTTCAGGCGCGCTGAAGTTAGTGCAGTAAGACGGGATCTTTTTTTTGTTATTCCTGGATTGTGCGGACCAGAAAATTGATGAATGAACGGCTGTGCCGAAATCATAATCTGCAGGCCAGTGCAGCTGCGGAGGAAGCTAATGGCATGTAGGGACATTGCAGGTCCCTGAGCAAATACCTGTCTCCTCCGTCACAAATTGATGGCATTAGAAAGTTGACTCTCTGCGTTCTGCCAATCTAATTTGGGTGCCCCTGCAGCCATCTCCGTATCAGTGGCACAGAGGGCACCACATTCAGCCTATGGGACAAAGCTGGTAGCATCTGTCATCCAGGCATGCTGCTGTCTGCCAGTTAGAGAGACATTACTGGGCATTCATTCCCTTTGGCTGGTGACTACTGGATGCTGGTGCCCCATGCTGGTTTTTTCTTCGGTATGCTTTAATTTTCCTTCCTCTCCCTGCTTAGCATATGGTTTCACTTTTCTCCCTCTTCCCAGGGAACCGGGACAGCGGAGGCATAAACTACCTTTACTTGTTCCTTTTCTGAAAGGTTACACACAAGAATGAAGGTCCAAAAATAACACCAGTGTGATAAGTCATTAGTCATTTCTCACTGTACATATGTTAACCTGACCCACCGTATGTTAATTCATGCAACACTGGAGTCGCATATGGCTGTAATAGGAATCCCAACTGGTACTTCCGTCTGTATGGTGCCTCATTACAGGCAAAACTTCCCAGAGCTTCATCATTAACACAGAGAAAGTTCATATTCCAAATTACTTTCCTGGCCCGGGGTCAGTATGAGGGCAAAAAATGAGAGAGAAAATAGAGGTTAAACATGGCTGGCAGGACGCAGGATGCAGGATCACATTACTAATAATCAGATGTTGTGAAGAATAATGAAAATAGATATGGTGGTGCATAGTTCAATTGTTTGGATCATCAATATATACAGTAAATTTCTGTGCTAAACCAAGTGAGAGCTTTGTACTCATTTGTACTTCTCAGTATGTATAGTGAGATTCAAATAGGGGAGAAACACCAACTGCTAGTAAGTTAGTTCGGAATGGCAGTTGGTGGCAGTGGGTGTGGTTTCCCTATTTGAATTTTTAACTGTAATTAAACTCATTGTTATGCACATAAGTGCCGCTTACCTACAATCTCGTTGCCAGGGGTTCCATGCCTGTTGTCAAGAGGGATTACATGCTTGTTGCCAAGGGATATTGCATGTTTGTTGCCATAGGTGGTTCCATGCTCATTGACCGAGGGCGATTACATGTTTGTTGCCAAGGGGGATTACATACTCATTTTCATAAGGGGTTTCATGCTCATTGCCAGGGGTTCCATGCTCATTGCCAGGGGAATATATGCTTGCTGCCATAAGGGATTAAATGCTTGTTGCCAGGGGGGAATACATTCTTGCTGACATAGGGGATTAAATGCTCATTGCCAGGAGGGAATACATGCTTGCTGCCATAGGGGGTTAAATGCTTGTTGCCCAGTGGGAGATAAATCTTTTAAGTGTGTGTGTGTGTGGGGGGATCAGCGCCGCAGAGGTGCATATTCTCTGGCAGCATTAGAGACCCCTCCAAAGATGGCCACTGCAGCAAAGGAGATAGCCGCTAGAGGTGCAGGAGTACTTCTAGCGTGTCTTATCTGTGGTGGTGGCCATTTTATGGATGGGTGCAGCGTCTCTGTAATGCTGTCAGAGTCTGTGCGCCTCCAATCCTCCAGTTGAATACTGACACCAGGATCTTGGAGGGAGGGGGTGGAGCTTTGTGTACTTACTCCACCCCTGTGAGAATTCCCTCGATCAGGATGCCAGGGTCAGTATTCTGTCCACTGGTTAGTTGTATAAATTCCTTATCTACAATGGGAGCACCCTTTAATAGTACTAACTGCTCCGTCTGCAAGATATCACTGAGGACATGGCTCAAGCATGTTTTAAGAGGATGTGTGCATGCGTACTACAAAAAAAAAAATCACCAGGACAATGGCACCTGCACAATTTCCCCAGAGGTCAATGGGAGGGTTGCGTAAAGACTGCACAACCTCTTGAACCATTCCTATTTGTAACGTATATTCAAAATAAAAGAGATTGTTTTTTTCTGTTTTTTTTTTGTTTAGGGAAAAAAATGTTCCATCCTGTACAGTGTTATACAGTTTATTTCAGTCCATCTTGCGTCACCCGGACTATAGTCTTCATTACGGTGAAAAAGTGTTTTCAAGGAACATTGTAAATAAACAAAAATATAATCTCTCTACAGTCCCCAATATGTGTGCTTTGTTACCAAATAGGCTCAAGCAACCCAAGTGTTTGACTCATATCCCGGGGAACTGTACTCAAGAGTTATATCTCTGGAATGCAATATACTGTATACACCAGGCTATAGATCTCTAGACAGCATTTTTTTTTCAATGCAAGCACTCATTCTTTCCCAGTGCTCTGTAAATGCTAATTGTTATTAATTTCCAGCAATTAAAAATTGGAACTGCGTGTCAGATTCTAGTTTGACAAGCATGCACACTGTTGACACCCTTCAAGACACGAAGAGTAAGATTTTAAACAACCATTTCTGATACTCCGTCCTTCCCTTAACGAATTCCAGCGGAGAGCACAAGAGAGAGAAGGAAAGAGAGAAAGAGATAAATCCTGTATTTGAACAGGAGCCTATATCAAATACATTCATTAGGTTACATGTTCACTTGATTAATTATATTTAAAGAAATTGCGGGTACTTTGAATCCTCTTCTTATAACATTACTGTATGCCACAGATCCCTAATTTCAAGAAGAAAAGAGTCTGAGGGCATTTTTTCAAACTAGTCCGGACAGCCTGCTTCACTCCCAAAGGGGCTGAATGTATTCAAATGTATCTCCATCAATGAACACAGTAATTATGAATTCAGCACTAATTAGTATATACACTACTTTCCTTGCATATTTGATTTCCACAGTGAGATGGTAATAAGGGAAATGCCCATTTTTGTCCTATCTCATAAAAATTCCACAATGTTAGAGGGGGGGAAGGGCAGATGGTGAAGAGAGACTGGGGATGCATTAAATATGAAAAAACTTTACAGATAATTGGTCTGGTTACTGAGGGTATAAAGCTACACTCTTACCTTGCAGTTAACATTCTGCCAGCTTAATATGCCGTTTTCAGGACATGCAATTCTTATTTAAAGCAAAATTGTGGGTTTTTGATAGTTGTTGCTGTTTTTTTTTTTTTCTTCCGATTTCTTTTTTTTTTCCACCCTCCTCCTCCTGTCCTCTCCTCTCAACTTTAGTAAAAGCAAGCTGTTTGTAGGCTCAGTGGGATAATATCGGGCAGGAATAATTATGAATAATTCCACTTACAAAGAGGCAGTGCCATAACTTGCTGTGGTACTTTATTCTGCAATTTTCAGTCTTCGAGCTGCTTCCTTGAATTAAAAAGAGACGTTTACTTTGTCAAAAGATATGATTCCGTTCATCTCCCAAAACTTCTATAAAGAAAAAGTGGAGGTGTTATCCGTCGCAAAGCAATAAGATTCCGGCTATCACTGTAAGGTAAAGATAGCTAGGTTCTTATTGGTTGCTACTGGCGTCACTTTTACATTTGATTTTTATAGAAATTTTTATTTAAAAAAATAAAATACTTTTTTATCGACCTGGGATTTAAATAAATGCATTTCAGATTAAACTGTTTATGTATTTAGAATGAATGTGTGTACAGATACCTCCTTCCACCACCAGCGGCCGGCTGCCGACATGAACGTGCGTGCCCCGTGGCAACGGAGCTTGGTGGGGGTAGCACCGCCTCCCACGCCGTCACCACCGGTCCCCCTCGCCGCCCCGACTTCCCCCTGAACTGGGTAGCGTCTCCCTGGGCAGGGAGACGCTGCCCAGCCGCCGTGATACTGGCACGAGCGTCCCAGTCTCTATCGCCGGCGCTCACCAACGAAAGGCATCTGGCGAGCGCCAGCCAAAGATAAAGCCCAATCTGTATGTGTGCATGTGGTTGGGAATATAGCTTGTAAGTTTCACTGGGGCAGGGACCAATGTGAATGTTCCAAAAATATTCTCTGTAAAGTGCTGCAGAATATGTGTACGCTATAAATAACTGGTAACACAGAAGGAGCACCTGCCGTTATTGCGGGTCCTGGTGATTCTATCGCCAAACACCAGTACCTGCCATCAGATGGAAAGTGGCGCGCATGCACGAGACACTTGCGTGCCTCGTTCCGTCTGAGCCCACTACTGCCCTCTGCCGCCTCCATGCCGCTCCTCCATCACTGCTCACAGCCCCAGCACCCCCCCTAACCCTACTTGTCTCCCTGAAACAAAGTCGGGCAGGGATTCCGCTCCCTGACGCACGTGTGTGTGTGTGAGACGCTCACGCGTCCTGGTCAGATGGAGTGCCTCTCCGCCAGCTCTCACCAGTGGAGGGGATCAGGCGATATCTGGCGCTAAATGAGAGGCACCCCATCTGTAAATAAATACATTTAGTACCATGCATTGTAAACTCCTAGTGGTATAGTTACTAAGGTGCAGTGGAGATGTTGAACATATCATCCAATCAGATTCTAGTTTCTACATTCTAGACTGTGCTTGATAAATGATACTGAATCTGATTGGTTCCACCTACCTGTGCTTTAAATAAATGTGTTTCATATTACATTGCTGCAGTTTTCAACCTGGTTTCTTTTTTTAGAAGCATACATTGTAAACTCCTATGCGTATATGTACTAAGCTGCAGTGGAGGTGCTGGCCATACCTTCCAATCAGATTCTAGTAAATATCTTCTAGAAGGTGCTAGATAAATGATAAGTACAATCTGATTGGCTGCCACATCTTTCCATCTATAAACCTACAATTTAGTTATTATACGCCGTATTGTCACTTAGGGCTGAATTTAAGCTTGCGTAAGTACTCCTGGAACTATTGTTTTAGGAATAACGGTAACTGTTGCCCAGCCACACAGAACTGGCAAATTTTAAAAAATAAAAAAAACTGACTGTAACAGAGATATCTCACTTAATCAGGAAACCATTATGCCAAGAGTCATTTTACGCAAGAGCAAAACATGTACATTGTCATACTTATAAATAGCCAGGACTTTCTATGGAAGAAGAAGAAAAAAAAACACAGAGTTTACTTCAGATCAGAATCCCAAGCTTTGAAGAATGTCTGTCACACGCCTTGTCTTATTTTACACCCTTTTCCCTATTCATTGTAGGACTGAACAATGCCATCTCTTCCCTAAAGGAAATCGGCAATAAAATCTTTAGCAGGATTTCCTATTTATAATTTTTCCCATTCATATCCTAATAGGTGCACAAAACACTTTTGGCAGTTTAAACCATTCTTATTAATTTGCTCTTTTTTACATGACTGGTTTTTCCTAAATCCGGTGTTCAAAGTTTTACAGTTCCAAAAATCCTTTTCTTGAAATGTTCCTCCACCTCGTATAATGCAGTTGGAACACGCTGACATCCAGTATAAATATCCTGATACAAAATGCCGTATAGATTTATTAAAGACTCCATTCGGTTTTATTTAGCTTATCACATTTTTAATTAATAGAATTTTTTTTCCTTTTTTATTTTTTTTATTTTTTATTACCGGTATGATCTCATTTGCTTTACAATATCGATAAATGCGGGAACACCTGCTCTATAAAGCACACTTTATGTGAAGCAGGCAATTCATTCTTTATAGGCAGTTCTGTCACCCTTTGTTTCGGGTTTGACACATAGGTGTGTTGTGACTTTTGTGCTATGGAGTTGCTGCAGTTTGGCAGAACTGTTCCTTTTTATTTATTTTTTTATTTTGTTCAATGCCTATTTTCAGTATGAAAGATCTTTAGGATCTTGAGTAAATTACATCACTTTCAATTCAAAACAGATTTATAAGGCTGGACAGAGAAAAAAAAAAAAAGAAAGAAAGCCACTCAAATTGCACCCTTCAATGTGTTCCTGAACTTATATAACTTTAATATGAACCTTCGGATAAACTGCAGTAATTGACTTGGATGTTCCGGTTAGTTTGTTTATTTAATGATTTTTAAAGATACCGAAGAATCTCTTGTGGTGTTTTACACTGTCACAAACCTGTCATAGTGCTGATTTAATAGCGGGAGTGAGACAAAATTGTCTAAATTAAATGAAGCATTGAACATGATTATCTAACGAGCAATTGTAAATTAAAGGAGAACTTTGATGCATAGTTTAATAACAGTGCTTGGAAAATGACAGGAAAGAAAAAAAAATCAAATTGGATTTGGATCAAACATATGAAATATGAAATCGTATATAATCTTTCGCAACGCTACACTAGACGTTAACAACTTATTGACTGCTACACGTCTTTGTTCATCTGGGATACATACTGTAATATTACTTTTTGTGCCATGTGATGGAATAAGCTATTATATAGAGACTCAAATGATTCTGAAAATGGTTCCCATACCAATTAATTAAAATCTAAGGAAATGTTCAAGAATTTAGCAAAATTGTTACTTTTTTGACTGCACAACTCTTCAAGAGGGATGAAGAATGTTTAGAACAGTCTGGAACCCATTTGAAGTTGAACTAACACATTTCACCATCTTGCTTGTTTGACATAAGCAATACATTTTTTGTGGTATTCAAAAGTCCCCCCCAAGTTTTATTTTTGCTTAAATTCTTCAAGAAGGTTGGAGAATGTTTAGAATGGTTTGGAACCTTTCCGAAGCTCATTCAACGCATTTCACCAAACATCTTGCTTTCTTAATATATAGTAAGTATTTTATGTTTAGTTTCTAGATACTACACTCGGGCATGGATAGAAACACACTAAGAAGATCCAAACAGCAGTACTTCCTGCAGACGATGCTGTCAGTAATCCATGGGAAACTGCAGCAGGACCAGCTATTGAGCTGACATGGTGAGAACACACCTGGGCTACCATACTGAATGGGATAAATATTAACATATCTTGATTTGGTATGAGTGTGGGGAGTACATAATGTAATAATGGATATTAATTATTAATTTCTCAGTTCATGTGTATGTTTTAGAGCAATGATGGCCATCTTGGTTAATTTCACACCATAAAGTGCTACCATATACCCCTCGAACAAGTAGTTGTCAAAGGTAACTAAGTTGTAGTAACCTCATTTCCAGGCTGCAGAACTGCCCAGATGTTTTCAGGAAAGTCTTACTTTTTAAACACTGCCCCACCATACCAATGTAGTGTCCCAAAGTTTCAGGGGGAAGGAAGAAGGTCTTCCGTTCTTAGCTGTTGCTCTCCTAGATGGGTGGCATCTATACATTAAATAGAGAGACCTGCTCAGCATAGCAGCTCAGAAATTAGCCATGCTTTCAATGTGACAAAAAAATGGTGGGGGTGATGTCCTGACTCTGTGGAATAAAAGGGCAGACTAGATGGGCCAAGTGGTTCTTATCTGCATCACAGTCTATGTAACAGTAACCACACCTCAAAGTCACAAGTATTCTTCTTCACCTCACGCACAGTGTTCCTCTCCAAATCAAGTTGAGTCTTATGTAGGATCCTCGTCAATGGCACTTACTATGACAATACATGACAAGCACCTACAATAGTATACAGATCAGAAGCTCGTGTGTCTTTCAAATGTTCATGGAAAGTCCACCATTGCAGGACCACAGAACAATCCCCTAGCAATGAGTGCTGGGTTAACAATTGCGCCAGGTTCTAGTGCTCACTACAGTGAACAGACAGCAGGACCTGGAGCAGCTGTGAGACAGCCAATGAGCAGTGTGGGAGGCTTAGGGTGACTGCCCCTTCAATCCACTTTATAATCTGACCCTCTGTGGCTACCATCTAGCCTTAATTCCCATCACATATCATGCAGCCCTGTCCTCAGCAATACAGTACATTCACATGATTGGGCAGGACAAAGCATTAATTTGCTGAAATATTCTGTTCTGCTGAGTAAATGCTGATGATGTGAATGGCTGAATATACTGTAATTTGTTCTATTCCCACTTTAAAGCATGAGGACAGCTAATTGGGAGTAATGATAATCATCAATAGTCAATGTTTTTTTTAATAGTCATTGAGAGTGCTATTTTTGTAGAAAAATAAGTTCAGGAACTTTTGGGGTGGGCAGAATTGAGAGTACTGTATATATGGGTAATGTGGGAGGAGCTACATCAGGTGGGGCATCAATTGGTGCATAAACCAAATGTTTTTAGTCAGTGAAAATAGCAATAAGAATATGACAATTGCAAATCACAAAAATACCTGCTATAGGGAATTTCCCAGCTGAAAGGAGAGGGAGGAAGTTAGTGTGAGAGAGAGAGAGAGAGAGAGGGAGAGGATCGGGAGCAAGAGTGGATGAAGAAAGAAAGATATGGGGGGCACAGCCTTCCCCCAGGACTTCAACAGCATCATCTTCATTCTTCATCTTGTGGGGATGCGGCCCTTAAGTGCTTTTGCATGGCCGCCCCCCATCCAGGACTTCCATAACATCTTCGTTCTTCACCTATTAGACAGTTGCTTTTTCGCTGTTTTGCATGGCTGCCACACATCCAGGACTTCCATTGCACTTTCTTCATTCTTCAACTGGTGGGCCACACCTTAAAGCTCTTTTGCATGGAAAAGAGCTTAAAAACCACCACACACCATACGAAGAATGAAGAAGACGTAGTGAAAGTCCTGGGTGGTCAGCGGCCATGCAATTAAATATAAAGACCCAGGTGAAGGGTGAAAAATACACAGGTTCTCATAGAACATGTCTCTGGCCGGCAGTGTCCTCCTCTGGTTCTGAACTGCCATTTCTAAATATGTCATTTTTTAAAAGACCTTCAGGAACGATGTTCTGGAGTGTTCCATCTGAAAAATAGCCCTGTTTTTTGGCTCAGTGCTGTGTATGTAGAGACTGCAGACATTGGGCGGTATTCAATGAGGCTGATTCGCCATGTTTTTATGGCGATTTTGAGCTGTAAGGCGAATTTTTGACTAAAACGGTGAATCACCCTATTCAATGACCAGATGGCGAATACATTTCAAGGTTTTTTTCGCCATGATTCTTTTTATGGTGAAGTGGAATGTGAACTTTTAAAATAAAGTATTTTGTTTTTTACATTTGGTGTAAAAAAATCAGGAATTTTATTCTGAGGAGGGGCATGCTATTTTTATTCATGTGCTGTAAGCACATGAATATATATTTAATAAAAAAAAAAAAAATATATATATATATATATATATTTACACAGACCAGCCAGCAGGGGGCCGGAGGCAAGCCGCTCATTAGATATTCATATATTCACTGCACCCGATCATTAGATATGCATGATCGGGTGTAGTGGATATACCCGGTCCCCTGCTGGCACCCCCGGGGGGCAGCCTGTGCTGCCTGGCACCCGGGGAGCCCACCTCCCCCCAACAAACGTTCTGGGGCAGGCAGGGAGACTTCCATCTCCCTGCCTGCCGCCGTCCTCGGGCTCCCTGCGGCATCGCCGCAGGAGTTAAAATTCGCCGGTCAGGGGCAGCGAGCCCCTGACTCGTTGAATACTGGAGCCGGCGAGGCTCCGGAACGCAGCGAGCAGTGGTGAATGTGCAGCGAATCCTAAACAGGATTCGCTGCACATCGCCAAAATGCTCATTGAATACTGCCCATTGTGCCGCTGCCTATGTTCGGCAGGCATCATCAATAATGAAGCATTGGTGTCCAGAAATCAATGGTGAAAAACCCTACTTACCATCGTCCATATATCATCAATGGTTGTAGAACCATCAATGGTTGAAAACCATCCCTAAACAGTCAGATTGTCCAAGTTACACAGATGGCCGATATTCTCATTCGGTAGTGGATTACAGAATCTGGCGGGAGGTTCTGGTTACACAATTTGCATACTTTAGCACAGCTGCTGCATGCGAATACTGTATGTATTGGCTGTGCTACTTAGTTCATCTCTGAATCAGGCCTTATGTGTATATGTTATCATCATTCACACAGTGGATCAAACACAAATCAATGAAACATAGCGTATTATAGAAAATAAATTACAGATACATTCTTTTCGGTTCCTGTAGATTAAATAATTAGTGTTTTTGGTATGATTAGAATCCAGATATTTACTATTTTACTCTGATTTGAAAAAAATTTCGCCCTTGAAAAATCCAGCTTTAGGTGCTGATTCAGAAACATGGCGCAATTTGCAGATACAGGCTGTAGCATGCAAACCCAAACTAGCCGCTTTCCCCTTGCCAGATATCCCGCTATGCATTGGTTGCAGGTTTCTACTGAACCTTGCCGCTAATGAAATTCCCTATTTAAAATGTAAACATCCATATTAATTATATGAAATGCACTTCACTCCCATGCTGGATGTACTGTATGGACTGATTTGGATGCAGTCCTGGCAGCAGCTGCATCTTTTTCGCAACAGTTGCTGCATGTTTCTACTAATGGTGCAACAAATTCTTAGCACCCAGTCGCTGCAGAGCTGTTGCATCATTGATGGGAACAATGCAAATTGCACCAGTTCTATGACAGGTGCAATGTAGTCATGGGGGGCTGATTCAGAACCGCTCGCTAAGCAGTGTACATTCGCTGCTTAGTGGGTAATCTCTGCCTGCCAGGGGAGCGTACGCCCTCCCCCCTTTGCCGACCAAATGCCTGCGCCATCATGCAAATTAATGTGTGAGCTTACACATCCATTCACATGCGGGTGTACGGGCGAAAAATGATTCAATGGTCGCTGACCATCGAATGACTGTTTCCATGTTCGCAAATAAAAGTCAGTCTAGGCTGCGAGGTCCTGCGACGTCGGCCGCCTGCCCCATGCAGGATTCGACCTTCGTTTGAATGGAGACTCCCAATATTTTCCTGGGCGCACCCACAATTTTTGTGGGATGCCCAGGAAACGCTGGGCTTCCCATGTGACAGTCCCCTGCCCGTCCCCCTCTGTATGAATGCCTTGGTGAGTGTAATACTCGCCGAAGGCGTTCGCACAGAGTATGTGCACATGCATATTTTCCCCGATACGCAGACCCGGAACATCGGTCCTTGCAGCATATTCGCAGAGGACTTATCAAACCTTAAACAGGCCCATGGCCTCTTGTGCCAGTACAACTACATCTGTGGCAGAGGCGTGCCAACAACACTGCCCCTAGTTTGACTAGCCACCCCCCTGTTACCTCCCAGCAACAGGCCCTTAGTTAGATGTTGCATGGTTTGTCCCAATGGATTAGGAAAGAAGTTTTGGTACTTGTTTCCTAGCACGGCACCCACTAAGCTATTTGCTTAGTGGGCTATTCTGCGTAGAGAAATCGCATTGCATTGCATGGGCCATTTTAGTGGCATGCGATGCGATTTTTTAATGTAATTTATTCACTGCTCTGTGTGCCCAGGGGATCGCATCGCACCTCCCATAAAATTGCATGTGATCGCATGCGATTTTATAAAGTGTGGGATGCCATTACATTAGCTGTACAATAACATCATTGTATGACATAAAATGATGTTTTACGCATCCCCCTACTATCCACGCCACCCCGAAGCTTGGCGAGCGGCGGCGGAACGCGTCCTCTGACCTTTTCATACCTCCACTATGCATGTCGGCGGGGAGTTGATATCATATAGTGTGGCGAGCGTAGCTAAAAAAAAAACGCATCGCATCACACGACACTTAAATGGCCCATGCGATGCAATTCCCCTACATTTGCGTACGTAGAAATTCTGGGCGCCATGCTAGGAAACAAGTACCAAAGTTTAAAAAAAAAAAATGTTCTTCCCTGAATTGGTCATTTGGGAAGAGTAATTGTGGTGCAAATACAGAAGCGGGGGTTTTTAGAATCGTACGGAATGTAATAGAGTACCGTAGTGTTCAGTGGCGTAGCTACTTGTTATGCGCCCCCGCCGCTAAAAAAAATTCGCCCCCACTCCCCCTCCCCTCGGCAGCCCCCCCCCCCATGCCCATACCTGCCCACCAGCTGCTGTCTGCGGTACCTGCCTGCCGTGCCGTCGCGGTCCCGTAGCGCTGGCTCCTGCTGCTAATAATGAAACGTGACTCTTAGAAAATGGCTGCCCTCATACTGCAGACAGAAAACTGTCTGCAGTATGGGGACAGCCATTTTCTAAGTGTCCGTTTTCATTATAGAAGCAGGAGCCAGCGCTAGGAGAGACGGGACTGTGACGGCAGTCTCGGCACGGCAGGCAGGTACCGCAGACAGCAGCGGGCAACTATAGCCCCACAGACCCCCGTCGCCCAAACTTGCTCTGCGCCTCCCCGCCACCGCGGGGGCTGCGGAGCTATAGTTACGCCACTGGTAGTGTTACAAATGAAGCAGTAGAAGTGGCGGCATGGCGTTCCACCACAGTGTAACTGAGTTCACCATCACTTCAAAAGGGTGATGGGCATGTAAGGCAGATGACTGTGTATAGAGCACCGAACATGCTGACGGCACCATCGATTCCTATGCCAATGGCCCTACACCCCTTCATGCTAAACTGCCATCACAGGCCAACACACTGGAGCACAGTTAAGACCTTAATGGCTGCACCTGTATTCAAGCAGAAATGTATTAGGCTGGCCAGCTAGCTTTAAAGTCATCCACAATCTGGTTGGCATCTAGCCTGGGAGACGTGCCATGTATTGTACGGAGCTATACGAGTATCTCCAGAACTGCTGTTTTCTTTGGCATTAGAATTTCATAATCATTGTGGTTGGGGCAAAGGGGAGTAACTAGGGGAAACATATTTTTTCCATAGAGTTCTATAGTAAGAATTACAAACCTGGTTCTATAACGTGGTGTAACAGTTAATGTAATGCCCTATTCATCATACATTGGGACGTAAAGCTGTAACATAATAGATCAAATCTGTAATCCCTTAATGCCTAATACTGTACATATATCACCAAGGAATTTTATAGCTTTTCTAGGTTTTCAATCGCTAATTGGAATTACAAAAAGTTTCCATATGAAAATGTATCATGCTGTATAGTCTTAGAAGCATTGTTTGCACACCTGATTCAGACTTGTTCGCTACGCAGCATATATACTCTCAGTGGCAAATGCAGGATTTTTAGAGGGGGGTTCCAAATGTAACCCATAATCTCCCACTTCTGCAGCGCATTGGAATAAGTACGGGAGTCTGGGGGAGCGGTAACAGCCCCCGAAAATTGGTCTTTTTATACACGTGATACTGTATGGAATACAGTAGTAATATTTAACAGTACAGACGGTCTGTAGTATAGACTGTTTCAATCACTTAAATGAGATAAGTGGTCAGGAAAAGGTTAAATATAATAAATACACAAACATAATAGAACCAGTACTGCACTTTCTAAGATCACAATCTCCCACTACATGGTAATGCTCCTGTCTCTATCTACTGGCAGCTGCTCTCTGGTCCAATGCGATGTTGGTTGGCTCAGATCCACATATACAGAAAATGTGGTAGATGAAGCTGGTACACTGGGCATGTGCAGCAGCTCTGCTCTGTTCCTTACACTGCATGATGTGGTGGCAGCTCTATTGATCATATTATATACCAGTGCTATTGTGGTCATAATTTAAGGCACTTGCCAAGAGGAGGGGGGTTTTGGGGCAACCAGAAACACCCCCCACCCACGTTTGCCTATGACGCTGCCTAGCAAGCAGGCAAATGCCACCCCAGCGAACGCACCCCCTCCCCCCCTGCTGAGCGAATCCCCGCATTGCCAAAACATCCACTCACATGCAGTCACACAAAGGAAAAATCATACAATGGTCACTCACCAACAAATGATTTTTCCTCCATTTGTAATGACAACGGAGCCAGGACTTACTGTACTTTTCATTTGAACGCTGTCCTCCGAATTCGCATCGAGCAAGCCTGCATCTGCAGGGGTATGCCCTATGTTTTTGTGGGCACGCCCATAAAATGATGGGAGTTCCCCTGCTACCGCCCCAATGCATGCCCCCATTTCACCCACTATGGAGCGAACACCCTGGAAAGTGTAAAACTCACCAAAGATGCATGTGCAAACCCTGACCATTGGGGACGGGGACAAATTCGGACCTGAGCGTCCAAGTCGGTATTGGCCCCTAGATTTGTTCAAGAGAGCTGCTACAGTATGTACAAAATATTACATTTATCCCAAATCCATGCTATAATCAGCTAATTAGTCCTATTATACACTGTAAAGCCTCCGAGCAGGGCCCTTTCTCCTCTGTGTTGGCCTGTTACTAGGTGAGTACTGATTGGGTTCATGCAGATGCCCTCTGTACTGCTTGACAGACAGGAGGATTCTCCCTGTATCTTATGTATAGGATTGTTTCTGAACGGAATATCTTTCATTGGCATTGTCACTGTTTTGAACATTTTGACTGGGATGATCTCTGTAAAGTATGGCAGACATATCAATGGTGTCTACAGTATGGTGGCCACAGGGAGGATGAATATACTGTATGATATTCACATGGATGGTTTCTGTACCATACAGTGGTCATAAATATAGTCTCTGTACCATTAGGAAACAAGGATGATCACCGTACTGTACGGCTGTCACATGGATCGACTCTGTACCATACAGTGGTCATGGATACAGTCTCTGTATCATGGGAACACAGGGATGATCTCTGTATTGCATGGTAGGAACAGTGATGGTCTCTGTAGTATGTCTCGATTACTGGAATGGTACGGATAAATAAAGCATGAGAAATGGATAGTATGGGGATGAGTGGGGTTTAGTCTGATAGTGGTGCTGTTATGGTCCAAGGCTAAGGATGTCTGGGATTCTGGCTATATGTCGTTTTAGAAGGGTGGGGGGTGTAGGTGCTGACCCAGGCCTGGATTGCTCCTGTACAACATTGCAACAAACCATGACAAATATAGGGGCTGAATTCAAACTCTTCCCCAATGTTCGGGATCTGTGCATGCGTGAATATGCCCATGTGTATGCCCCAGGAGCAAACGGCATCCCTGAGTTTCATATTTGCCGAGCCGTACTCTCCAGGCAGGGAGGGGAGGGGGCGGTAGCAGGGGAACGGCCAGCATTTTATGGCCATCCCCATAAAAACACTGGGCATCCCCCTGGGAATGCAGGCACGTTGAAGCCTTGTTGTGGTGGGTGTTACGGAACACACCCTCCCACATGGTACCGTGGAGATTTCCGTGGCGCGGGCCGGTGTGGCGGCCGGTCGGGCGGGCGGAGTTCACCTGTTTGCTAAGCTGCGACCATACGCAGCTAAGTCAGACCCATCAAACAGCCTTTAGTCTAGTTTTAGAACACAACAAAGATACAACACCCAAACCTCCATAGGATGTGGTAAGAGCTGCAGTCTGCAGATGAAGCATGCAAACAAAACACACACAAAAAAACAGTAAATGAAAAAAAAAGAAAAAACTCTATTAAACTATTATAAGTCTAAGCTGCACCAAATGTGCCGCCTGTACCTTAAGTCCCTCTGTAGAATCATTGTCTCTTCCTTTATCCCCTTGCTATGGATCTACTTAAATCTTTTGCCTGGGGATGTTCCTCATTGTGACTAATGCTGTATGCAACCGAAAAGTGCATAAAAAGTATTCAGCCAGTCTCTTAAGGTTTCTAAAAATAGTTAATTTACCACTAAACATTAACATGAATAGGAATTACATCCAGATAATTAAGTTGCAGCATTTAGTATACAATAGGGACAGAGGGTGTTGTATAATTGAATTATAACCTGTAAGATAAAAAAAGAAAAAAAAAACTGAAAATAAATCAAATAGTACTTTCCCCTAACTAGCGTCCTGTCGCACACACACACACACTATATATTATATATATATTCCAGCATAGCTGCTTTTTTGGAGTCCTCGTGGTTCATGCACACATTGAGAATACAGTGGAAATGCTAATGAAGGGGAATTTTACCGTCGGGTTGCTGGCTGCAGTGTGGGTAAATAGAACGCGATTCGGACCTGATTGCACGACTGGTAATTCGCAGGACATATGGTTTGCAGTACGCATGCACGGGGCCGTCCTGTGATGAAATCCTGCAACTAATTCTCTACGAATGCCGGCCGCAAGGGTATTGACAGGAAGTAGGCGTCTGGGGGTGGAAACTGTCCATTTAGTGGGTGTGATAAGAAAAATGCAGGTGCCATAAAAAAAATAGCAGGAGTGCCTGAACGTTTTAGGGGAGATCCAGGCCGGATATTCCATTTTCCATCACACTGCTGAGTAAGTCTCTGGCTATGCGACGCCTGCGATGACTTGTGCCCAGTGTAAAAATCATGACGTTCTTGACATTCTGCTTGACTCCCGAGTGGTGGAGGTGTTTTGGGCTCTGCAGTTAAGGTTTAAATGGCTTAGGTTAAAATGTTATTTTTTTTATAACTTTTTTTTTGTCTGTGCCCTCGCTTAGGTGTACCTGGAGGGGTGCAGAAACACTACCCTACCGGAAAGGTGTACCGTAAGAGGCTTCTAATCAGTAGGGGCTCCAGAAGTGGGGCTGCACTGCTGTCAAAATTTCAAATAGGAGAGTCACACCAACTGCCACCCCAAACCCTGGTACTAATGCTTCTAAGGGAGGGTCATTCCCCAATAAATGTTGTGTGTTTGGATGTTTTTGAGGTTTAGTGCTGTTCTCACTGGCTGCCAGGTTTCCTTCTGCCCTTCCCCGTAATATTCCCAAACTTTTGTGCCTTACTATTTAAAGTAATTTTACATGTTTAAGTTAAGTTGCTATAACTTAAAGTTAAAGAATGCAGGAGGGTCAAATGCAAGGGTCACACTCAGGAACTTAGCTAATTAAACAAATCTATGGGAAATGACTGGGGGTCATTCTGGTTTGTGAACTTCTCGTAGTTTGTACACAGAGTTTGATGTTGAAAATCTGTGCATGCGCATAAGGGAATATGCGCATGTACGCATCTTCTCTGCGGGCACCCTCGTAGACTTGCATAGGCACTTGCACCGGGGGGGGGGCGGGGTCTTGGAGTAGGCGGCCAGTAGGCGTTTGCAGCATTTCCTGGACATGCCCACGGAAATGCTGGGCGCACCCAGGAAAACGCTGGATGTCCCCATGCAAACTGGTGGCCTCCTGCCTTTGTGGGCAGGCAGCTGATGTCACCAGATGTCAGTTGCCCATCCTATTGTCGGAGCAGGGCGCCTCTAATATGTCACCAGTGACTGACTTAGATCAGCGAGCAAATGGATTCAGGCCTGCACGCAAGCCTGCAGATGGATGTTTATGGAAAACCTCCATTCGCAGTGCTGCAGGGAAATTCAGCATGTAGCGGGGGGCTGGCGTTCGCACAGCCGCCGGTGTTATATGTGTCACAAAGCAGCGTAAGTTCACTGGTTTGCGAGCCATGTAACGCCGCCGGAATCAGGCCTTAAGTGTTTATAGGATTGAGAATGTTGGAGAGTTTCTATATAAACCATCGGATGCCCTCAGACAACAGAAAGCCAAGGTTCTCAACCAATGCTCTGGTTTGATTGGAGATTACATAGGTGCAGCTGTACTCACTGTTGCAGACAATGGTCGATGGAGCCCAGCTTGGTGTCATTCGGCTCATGAGCCAGTGAGTCTATGCATCTATCAGATAACAATGGGGGGGGGGGGTAACTATTATGGAAGATAGGTATTTGCAGGTCTCTCTGGAGCTAAGTGGAAGACTTCAGTCTCACATTGTGGTGCTCTAACACACTGACAAAGCTGCACCACACTACTACTTAGGTATTAGTACTTAGGTCTGTGGCCATCTTGGTACACGGGGTGAAGTCTCTCTGGAAGACAATATGTAGCCTACTCAGTAGACTTACATTCAGCAAAAAGGTGGCCAGTGTGGTTGTCTCAGTTGAGTTACAAAAAATAAACAATAGTAACCTTGTCTGTTATGTATTAGGAGCTGAGCTTATATCCTATAGTAATGATTGTATAGATAAAGTAATTATGAATTCTCTTGTTCTCCCAGGGACCATTAAAAGAATTGTGAAGGGGGTTTTATAAAGACATTATTATTATTTTTTTAAGCGATAAAGCCTTATAGTACACCACTGGAATTGTGGGTGCCTTGACCTGGGATTGGACTACTGAATTTGCCATCATTATCATACTAACAAACAGTGGCAGCTGCGGATCTTATAGACCTCGAACGCCATCCATGCACTCTTTCTTCTCTCCTTGTCTAGCTAGCTGGTCCATCGCTGACATCCATGACTGGTGCAGCAAGTAGACTTAAACTTCTGTTTTATTCCCTTTCCTTCTCTTCCCTCCCAGTCAATCATACAGGAAGCTCTGCCTCCCAATCTACAGGAGAAAAAGAGCTACAGTAGCTTGGCAAATGTCCTTGACTTCTTTAAGGGTTGTTGGGAGGGAATGCATTGTTGGGTGGGGGTAGTTATTGTGTTCTGATAAAGTGAACTGTTTAATGGATTCTTCAAGTGGAATGGGTGCTGAGTTGGAGAGTGGTTTAATGGGTTCTGGGTAAAGGAGGAATTAACTAGTGATGAGAACGACCGTAGTTATGGGTGCTTGGTGGGACAGGGTTAATAGGTGCTGACTGGGTTTAATGGGTGCTGTGTAGTGGGGAAATTAATGAGTGCAGGGGGTGACTGTATTAATGGGTGTTGGTTGAGGGGTATTATTGGGTGCTGAGTGCGAATGTGTACTAGGTGGCGGTGGAATAGATGGGACCTGGACAGAGGGAGGTCACTGACAGGGGAAATTAAGGTTTTACTGGGTGCAGGGATGGTAAAATGATTAATAAAATTACAAGGGTAATGTGTTAATGAGTGTTGATTTGAGGCATTTTTTGGAGGGTTGGAGGTAAATGGGATTATTAGGCCCTCTGTTTATGCAACAGAGTTTATTAGATCTGCAGACAGGGTGTGTGATGTGCACGTGACATGACTCTGCCATGTACACTCTGAAGAACTGAGACATAAACTATTATTGTGAAGTATTTCCCTGAATCTATCTGCAACATATTCTACAGTGCTGTATGTTTAGTATTCTGCAGAGCTTACAATCTAATTTTCCTGCTACAGACAAACACATTTACTATGGGAAAGTTAGGTCATTCGTCTGGCTTTTAATTCATTCCATTGTTCCCTTTCATATTATTAGGCTGTGTAATGTCAGAATTAAGGTGGCATTTTTTATAAAGCCTAGGACCCATGTTTTCCTACTGCATATCCACTACAAAACCCCGGCACATCTGCCATGTTGACTTTCCTTCCAGTACAGCTAATTATGGTCAGACAGATCAGGATGTCAGTGAACTCTGCTGGGTGCCCCGCTGCTCACTGTGCCCCATAAATATTGTGCCCAAGACTTAGTCCAAAAAATGATTGTGGATGGGAAGAGGGTACTGGTGAGAGCCATATGGGTGGGAAGAGGGTACTGGTGAGAGCCATATGGGTGGGAAGAGGGTACAGGTGAGAGCCATATGGGTGGGAAGAGGGTAATGGTGAGAGCCGTATGAATGGGAAGAGGGTAGAGGTGAGAGCCATATGGATGGGAAGAGGGTAATGGTGAGAGTCGTATGGATGGGAAGAGGGTACTAGTGAGAGTTGTATGGATGGGAATAGGGTACTGGTGAGAGCTGTATGGATGGAAAGAGGGTACTAGTGAGAGCCGTATGGATGGGAAGTAGGTACTGGTGATAGCCGTATGAGTGAGAATAGGGTACTGGTGAGAGCCGTATGGATGGGAAGAAGGTACTGGCAAGAGCCGCATGGATGTGGAAAGTGTACTGGTGAGAGCCGTATGAGAGAGAAGAGGGTACTGGTGAGAGCCATATGAGAGAAAAGAGGGAACTGGTGAGAGCCATATGGATGGGAAGAAGGTACTGACGAGAGCCGTTTGGATGGGGAGAGGGTACTTCTGAGAGCTGTATGGATGGGAAGAGGGTACTGGTAAAAGCCATATGGATAAGATGATGGTACTGGTCAAAGCCGTGTGGATGGGAAGAGGTTAGTGGTGAAAGCCGGTTGGATAAGAGGGTAATGGTAAGAGCTGCATGGATGGGAAGAGGGTACTGGTGAAAGCCGTATGGAAAATGAGCGATTACTGGTGAAATCCATATGGATGGGAAGAGAATAATGGTTAGAGCCTTATGAATGGGAAGAGGGTACTGGTGGGAGTCAAAAAGATGGGAAGAGGGTACTGGTGAGAGCCATATGGATGGAAAGAGGGTACTGGTGAGAGCTGTATGGATGGGAAGAGGGTACTGGTGAAAGCTGTATGGGTAGGAAGAGGGTACTGGTGAGAGCTGTATGGATGGGAAGAGGGCATTGGTGAGAGCCATATAGAAAAGAAGAGGGTACAGGTGAAATCCACATGAATGGGAAGAGGGTACTGGTGAAAGCCGTATGGTTGGGAAGAAGTTACTGGTGAAATCCATATGGATGGGAAGAGGGTAATGATGAGAGTCCTATGAATGGGAAGATGGTACCAGTGGGAGCCATATGGATAGGAAAAGGTTTCTCCATGGCAAATGAAAATGCACAGAGCAAGAAGCTTCCAGTGAATGATACACTAATGGCTCACTGATTAATAAATAAATACAAAATGTGCATGGCTAGGGTGATATTTAGAAACAATCGGAGAGATTGATCAAACCTTGGAGAGAGATATAGTGCAAAGAGATAATGTTCCAACCAATCAGCTTCTAGCAGTCACTTTTTTAGCACAGTCTGTAAAAGGACAAAAGCTGACTGGTTTGTACTTCACTGTATCTCCTCCACTTCATCTCACTCAGAGATTTGATCAATTTCCTCTTTGTTATCTATGATTAATCTTGAGTCTTGATTCTATAATGGGAGCAAATAATTAAGGCGTACAAGCATGAAATACGCCCATTCCCACCAAGGAAAGAGACAGAAGACAGGGTTAAGTGCTGTACCATTCTGATAAAACGTAGAACATGAGCGTGTTTTGGAACTGATTTAAAATCGACACTATCTCACACTGACTATCTATCACATCGATCGTAAGAGGGTTTTTATCAATTATACTACTTCACAAATTCCTGGACATATTTAATACCAACCAGACTCAGGAGCTCAAATCCTGGAATGTGTCCGCTCACTTAGAGAGAAATACATCTCAGGACCTGATCATATCTCCAACGATATATATCTTTTCTACCGCGAATATAATCTCCGTATGGGTTTTTTGGTCTGTCATGGGGGACATTGCAAGTTGAAATTTTAGATGTTATACAAACACACACAAAGAAAATATACCTATTACCTATAAGAATAGTTCATTACAACATTTCTTTGGGGGGAGGGGAAAAAAAAAAAAAAAAAATAATATATATATATATATATATATGGATGCATTGATATATATATATTTATAGGTATATGGTGTATGTGTCTGTGTGTGTGTGTGTGTGTATATATATATATATATATATATATATATATAAAATTCTACGTATATGTATGTGTGTGTGTTGGAATAATTCTATAAAAAGTTCACATTCCTCTTTCTGTGATACAGTAATTCATCCATCATTTACTCCCCCCCCCACCCCCCATCCTATGGCAGAGCCCAATAATTAGACATAACCCCATGAGAAGTAGTCTCATCTTTGCATATTGAGACGTACAATATTAGAAGTATCAGTTCCTGCACCAGGAGATACTGGGCTGGACTTTATAATTCTGTAGCAGAAGTGTGATGGCAAAATATTGCTTCCCTGAAAATGACTGCAAGTCCCCTTCCCAGTCTGCTTAGCAGATAAAATACGAGAGGGCAGACTGCGCCCAGCAATGATTAAATATTTACCGCACAAAGAAGATTCAAAGTCTTTTTTTTTTAAACATACCGGCTGCAAGCATCTGTTTGTACCGTTGCACAAGTCCGGTAACGAACCATTTATTGAGAGGTTTGAGCATTTTCGCTTATCATTTGTAATATTCTGACTTAGTCTCATTTTTATATATTTTTTTTTCATTTTTACCCCCCCCCCCCGGTATATACAGATATAACGTTGATAACTCTCGGTCTGCTCTCACCAGCTGCTAGATATAAATTATATATTAAACTGTATTTGCAATGGATCACTGGATATGACAAGAACCCTTCAGGAGGCTTTGTCACTGCGATGAAGTGTGCGCTTTTTAGTACAGGGGCTAATGTGAGTTTCTTATTCTTGTCGTCCAAGACTTCAAAAACATAATTCAGAAAATGGGCAGCACTTAATAGAGCTAATCTCTTGTTCTGATTCAGCCTTCAAGATCAACAGCCTGTAAATAAGCAAAAAGAGAGAGAGAGAGGAAAAAAAGAAGGGGGTCTAAACGGATTTAGCGTTGTTAATCTTTTTATAGTAAGGATCTCTGGCTTCTTTAGACTCCAGTCTTTGTTGACAGAAGTGGCTTCCATTGTGCCAGCCTCAGTGGCTCAGAAGCTGGTTTCTTCTGAAGGGGTTTCGCTATCGCTTCTCTGCATGCCTGCCACCCTAACCCTGCACTAGGAAGATAGGCTGGCCGCAGCAGTGTGAGGGGAGATTGAAATTTGTGTGTCACTAAATAGCATATGCTGCATTCAGTGGCTGTAAGTAGTGCAGAGCGAACAGTAAGCGATGACAATGGGTAGTGTTACATGCTTGCTGCCTGCTTTCGCTCTTATTTGACTTTGTCTGCATCAGTGATTTTATTATGACAGCCTGAATACTGAGGAGGGAATTAAACTGTTAAGCAAGCATCAGAAGCTGTCTAATGTTTAATGCAAGAGTCGAAGCATGTAAGAACTGATAATGAATACAAACAGGACGACATCTTATTTGCTGTGTTTTTGCTAGGATGACTTGAGAGCGTTGACATCCTTTTTTTTTTTTTCGCCATTCTCTATTTTTTTTATTTACATTTTTTTGAAAAAAAAAATTTTTTTTTGCTTGACTTTTTTTTATTTCTTCTCCCCCGAAGGGTTAAAAATTCCCAACGCCGGCGACAAACGTGCCTAAATGTGATGTGAATTAAAGGCGGCTGTAGGAGATTGTAATACTTGGAAATCACCACCTATAATAATTATGTATAGATAGGAGCTAGTCATAGCTGTTAAAAGGTCACCCAGTGAGATGTAATTGCCTTTTTCATACTCCACTACATTTAGTAGGAAAGAAGCACGACCCTGCTGGCAATTGTAGTAAATATGCCATCTTGAGAATGTAATGAAACATGCCAGTACTCCCTAGCTCTCGCCGACTGCCCATTTCCAGCTAAGGCTTTGGAAGGAAAATGGGCTGAAATATGTAAACAAAATAAAATAAATTAGTAATGATAATATTAAAAAAGAAAAAAGAGACCACATGGTAGGAAAGTTAAAATTTAAAACGGAAAAATGGAAAAGATTCACAGCAGATAAAACGCTTTAATGACAAGTTGACGAGGGAGCGGGTCACGTGAGGCTTGATCGCTGTGTCTCGGTCCCTCTAATAAAGATCTTTTTTTGTCGTATGGGAAAATATTCTAATGCACTTAGACGTAAAAAGAAATGACTCCGGCTCAACGGTTATAAACATATAATAAATAATGATAATAAGTCAGATACCTTTCCTTAATACAAGAAGAACAATAGGGGATAATTTCTGGATGATTGCTACTGTGTCAGGTTACCGAGAAGTTTATTCATGTTTCGGTAACTTCCATTAATCAGCAATTGCTTTCTAAGAACCACTAGGTGAGGCTTCATACTATAGTCAGATTCAGTGTAAAAGTATAATAATACATAAAGTGCAAAAGTGTAGCAATACATAATAGTAATAAATAAGGTGTAAAGGTATAAGAAAGCATGACGTTTAAAACTGTAGTAATACATAATAGTAATGCATAAGATGTAAGGGTGTAGTAATACATGAAGTGTAAAACTGTAGTAATACATAATAGTAAGTAATAAATAAGTTATAAATGTATAATAATACATGAAGTGTAAAGCTGTAGTACAGGTTGAGTATTGAGTATCCCTTATCCGAAATGCTTGGGACCACGAGCATTTCGGATAAGGGATTTTTGCGGTTATTGGATTTTTTTTTTGCATACTTACTTGGTCTCCCCGATGGTCCCACGATGTCCCCCAGTGTCCACTGCAGCCTTCAGGATCTTCTTCAGCGGTCCCAGTGGTGCATTGCGCGAGTTCGCATGCTCGCAATGCACCCCTGGAACCGCTGAAGACGCCATAGAAGATTCTGAAGGCCGCTGAGGACATCGAGGGACTTGGTAAGTATGAAAAAAAGAGTCAGGGGAAAAAAAAATATACAAAATATTCTTAAATAAACTCGGTTTTTGGAATATTTTGGATAAGAGATCTCTAGATATGGGAGACTCAACCCGTAATATATAAGAGTAATGCAAAATATGTAAAGGTATATTAATACATAAAGTGCAAAAGTTTAGTAATACATAACATGCAAAAGTGTAGCAATACATAATAGTAATACATAAGGTGTAAAAATATAGCCATACAAGTGCAAAAGCGTAGTAATATATAACAGTAATGCATAAAGTGTAAAGGTATAATAATACATAAATTGTAATATTGTAGAAGTACATAATAGTGCATGACATGTAAAGTTATTGCAATAAAGTGAAAAATGTAGTAATTATTATAATAATAATAATGTATAAGGTTTAACGCTATTGTAATACATAAAGTATAAAAATGTAGTCATCCAGAATAGTAACACAAAAGGTGTAAAAGTGTAGTAACGTCAAAAGTTTAGTAACACATAAAGTGTAAAAGTATAGTAGGACACACTACTATTGTGTAAAAAATAAAATAAAATAATTCTATAAAGGATACATGTTAATATCTTTATAATTACCTATTAATGCACCCACAAAATGCTTACATTAATTATCTATCTATCTATCTATCTATCTATCTATCTATCTATCTATCTATCTATCTATCTATCTATATCTACTGTATATCTTGTTATATATATTTGTGGATGTACTTCTGGCGCCATAGGCATACGCAATAATAATAGTACATATACACATATTTGTGTGCGTGTGTGTTACATACAGTATGTGTGATACAGACAATTATATATTAAAAAGACAATACAGTATCAGTGTAATGCTCAGGGGCAAAGTATAAATTAGATGCCCCGTTTTACAGCTCATACGTTTTACGTGGTATAATTTGGCGACGGGCTAGAAGGGAAATTTCACAGTTGATCATAACCGATAATAACCCTGAATTGGAGCTGTCAAACATTGGAATTTTTTAAGTGATCGGAACGTTCGCGGCCCCTCTTCATCTGCCTATTGCTGTAGCCCTCCGGAGTAACCGCTCTACCGGTTATTACCAATTGAATTTTCAATAGCAAACTTACCAAGCCCTAACTTTGACAAATTTTATTTCACATTCGTCAAAGGAAATAAACCTGACAGCATTACAGGGGCTGTATACTAAAAGTAGTATCTCAACTCCAACAGTCTGTCCAACCCCATCGTCTCCGGGGAAGCATTAAATCTAGGCCCAATTCACAGCTTTGTTTGAACATTATATTTTCCCTTTTCTTTCTACCTTTGATATTTATTTCAGTGTTAAATCTATTCTTCCCTTCATCTATTACCCTGTTTTATTTCTGTTTTTGAGAACCTATATTTTTGCTAATAAATATTCAGTACACCATTTCATTCTGTATTTAATATGCCCAGTGCACGGTTGCTATTCCAACTTTGCAACAGATTGAGTGGACATTCCACTGTTGCAGCGTAGTCATAAAAATCAGGAACTGAACTTATAAAATTCTACCTTTCCCTCTCATACTATGGGTTTTGATTCAGTGCATTCCCAGCTATTTCCCTGCTGGCTGCGTCCAGCGCAGAACAGAACCACAGCTCCTCCCTGTGGCATCCGAGCTGGATTACTCCTGCTCTACATCAGAGAGCTTTCCTCCTACCTCCCTCGTACAATCATTTCCGAGTACAGCACCTCCTTATCTGCACAGAAAGTGTTCCTGAGCCGGCTCATTTATATAATCAGTTTAGGGGCATTTGTTAGAAAGAGTACAATTTTTTTTAATAGACAAGGAAGGCTTTGCTGTAAACTAAACTAAATATATATATATATATATACGCACACACACACACACACACACACACACACACACACGACTGTGCTCTCTCTCTCTCTCTCTGTATATATATATATATATATATATATATATATATATCCTGAACCTATAATTAAATATGACATCATTAGAATGATCTGAAAATTTACTTTCCATAAGAGGAGTTTTATTTTGAAGTCACGTGAGGGTCTTTGATTCTAAATACAATATATACATCTCTCTCTCTCTCTCTCTCTCTCTCTCTCTCTCTATATATATATATATATATATATATATATATATATAATTGCTGTGAGATGCACTAGTTTTATATATATATATATATATATACACAGTATAGAGTATATAGAGTATATATACAAATATATACTATATACTGTACATATGCAAATTGTATATATACAGTATATACAGTATAGAGTATACGGTATGTGTACTACTACGCCTTATAGACATGTATGAACAAATTGCGTGATTCATCTCTGTTCAGCAGTATGTATTGCACGCTGGAAGGTGTAAAATGAACAATTGTTCTGATACTTTAATATCATTTACTGACAACCAAATACATTATTTCTTAAGCACAGACATTCTGCAGTCTGTGTTATTGCTGTTCGCCCACAGCAGATACAGTGTAGCAGTACTGTAATGTGTAGTGACCAGGAGTCATGTCTCTGGACAGTCAGAGCCATCAGCCAAGGAACATCTGTACAGCCACCTCCCTACATATCATTTTCTGTGCACTATTTAATAACTTCTCCATAGAGAGAGAGAGAGAGAGAGAGAGAGAGAGAGAGAGAGAGAGAGAGAGAGAGATTTATGTATTATATAAATGAACATATTGCCATCACTTTCCTGATTGGACATTACTGTTAGTGCTAAACACATTAGTGCTACAGTATCTACATTACTTTATATTTTTGTTAATTTTGGACTATCCCTATGTATCAATGCCTATTTCCCTATAGATTGCAAACTGTAAGCAGGGCCCTCCTACCTTTTCACTGTCTGTAAATACCCAGTTTGTTGTATCACTTTCTCCCTTTGTAAATGCTGCGCTATATAAGAAACGGTTAATAAATAAAATAAATAAAAACATACAGTAAATACTTTTATTATAAGCATTACAATGGGCTATACCGTACACATGACAGCTAAATAACAATTGAGAATTCTAATATATATATATATATATATATATATAATATATATATATATATATATATAGTTCCAGGCTTCTGGCTGTACAGCGTGACATTGCCGTTGCGCTGAACCGGTTAAACTGCAGTTTTCATTAGGGTTAGTATATAAAATACAGCGAAACAATCACGTTTGTTTACACTTGCTTAAATCCAAACTGTAATGTATTTTACAATAAGTTCTGTCCAAGCCCAGATGTTTGTAACGTGAATAATGAATGGAAAGTACAGTTTATTTGTTTTTAATGAAGTATGATTTTTTTTATGCAAGTAACTTGAGAACTTGGACTCAGGCTCTCGAAGAAATGTATAAAAAAAAAAAAAAAAAAGAGAGAGAGAGAGAGACTGTTCCCCCGCTATGTAATTTAAGTTGAGGGGCACAGCTTTTTTTTTTTTTTTTGAGGTGAAGGAAAGAAATAATGGGCTATTAAAACAAGTCTTGGTTTAGAGTGGCATGTTTCTGTGATTGTTTAGGAGAAGAATTGAATTGCAGAAGCAGGACTCTCTCTCTCTCTGTATATATATATATATATATATATATATATATACGCACACATGCATAAAAGTATATATACACATATACACAAAGCACAAACATATATATATATATATATTTATATATATATAAGGGATTGGGTAACAGGGCGGCACTCCAAGATTGTAAGCTTGCAGCAGGGCCCTCCTACCTCCAAGTCTGTATGTTGTTACCCAGTTTGTTTTATCACTGTCTACTATTGTAAAGCGCAACGGAATCTGCTGCGCTATATAAGAACCTGTAAATAAATAAATAAATAAATCATTTAAACAGTAGAATTTGGTGCCTGGTCCATAATAGTAATACAGTACACTTACCCCCCCACTGCGGAAGGAGTCCAAACCGGCACACGAGTAGTGAAGAAAAAAGATGTGGTTTATTCCATAAGTACAAGAGTTATAACAGCGGTCCCGACAGCTGTTTCAACTGGGTCCTACCAGTCTTCATCAGGGGCCCCTGATGAAGACTGGTAGGACCCAGTTGAAACAGCTGTCGGGACCGCTGTTATAACTCTTGTACTTATGGAATAAACCACATCTTTTTTCTTCACTACTCGTGTGCCGGTTTGGACTCCTTCCGCAGTGGGGGGGTAAGTGTATTATATATATATATATATATATATATATATATATATATATATATATATAGGGATAGGCGGCACTCTCACGTGTTTCCAAATAAAGTCACTACCACACGGGTAATGGGGTCGACGTTTCGGGCGTTACTCCTTTATCAAGACAAGATGTCTTGATAAAGAAGTAATGTCCGAAACGTCAACCCGGTTACCCGTGTTGTAGTGACTTTATTTGGAAATCCGTGAGAGTGCCGCCTATCCCCCCTGTATCTTTGCTTTTGGCAGTTGCACCCCGGTCCTGGATTGTGAGAGGTTTACGGAGTGCCAGTCATCCCCCCCATATATATATATATATATATATATATATATATATATATCACACAGCATAATCTTTCTGTACTGTAGCTAACAGATCTCTTTGTATCCGAGCATGTCTATCTGTAAATAACTTTATGTCACAACAGTCCTCATGCCCCTTGCTCTATGCATGAGAAAGTACATTTGAATTTGCTTCCAGTATTCCAGCCATACCCAGGCAGTTTGCAGTCCCTGAATGTTTTTGAATCATACTATTGAGCCTTTTGTTGTTGTTTTTTGGAAATTCAAACAGATATTTACTTGATAAGTAAATAAACGAAACACGCCTTATTGTTATTATGTCCCACCCCACAATACTCTATGCGATAAACATATGCTGCAGCTGATGAAAAGCGTCAGTAAGAAACACAAACACACTGTCAGCAGGAAGGATGACAACTTACATGTGATCTCTGCTTACATCCGTATGCAATTGAATTGACACTGCACATATTATTTACAACTGATACCATGGTCTACTGTATATGTACCAGTATATGTGAGTGGTATTGATATATATATATATATATATATATATATGTATATATATATATATATATATTCTCCGCGTTGGCCCGGCACTCCGACTCCCCAGGGGTTAACTTACTCAGTTGCCTTCAACCCAAGCAAGGCTGCTTGTAACACACGACTCCAAATAAGTAGCGGCACTCTGAGGCTTTTGAAAGTGATGAAACAAGTGAATGTTTATTCTGTCAACATGTTTCGGGGCAGATTCCCCGTCTTCAGGGAATCTGCCCCGAAACATGTTGACAGAATAAACATTCACTTGTTTCATCACTTTCAAAAGCCTCAGAGTGCTGCTACTTATTTGGAGTCGTGTATATATATATATATATATATATATATATATATATATATATATATATATATACACACAGTTTGAGTATCCCTTATCTCAAATGCTCGGGACCACAAGCTTTTTTCGGATAAGGGATTATTACGGTTTTTGGAATATATTTTGTTAAACATACCTGGTCCCCCTGATGGTCCCCCGGCACCCCCTGGCATCCACGGCATCCCCCGGCATCCACGGTGGCCTTCAGTTTCTTCTTCAGTGGTCACAGGGGTGTATTGCGTGAGTTTGCAGGTGCACCGGTGACGCACCCACTCAATGCATGACTGCTGAAGACGCTGAAGAAGATCCTGAAGGCCTCCGTGAACATCGGGGGGACTTGGTAAGTATGAAAAACGGGGCAGGGGGAAAGAAAAAACAAAAATCTGAAATATTCAAAAAAATAATAATTTTGGAATATTTTGGATAAGAGATCTCCGGATACGGGAGACCCGACCTGTATATATAAATATATAATTTGGTGTCTGTACTAGTTTTGCTTAAACAGAATGACAATTACGTTATAAGTCAATTAGGCGGATATTTAAGATGCAAGGTTTCTTTTTTCACATGGGATGTTGCTACGGGCAAACAGTCCGATACTATCTATTCAATTCTAAAAGTTGCTAAATAAGTGAGATTCTTATTGGTTTCCATAGCAACATCCCATGTGAAACAGAACTCCCATCTTAGTATGCTACTATTTTATTGCAGTAATAGAATGTAAGCTCTTCGGGTCAGAGGCCTATTCCTTCTGTGTTTACAATTGTACAATATTCCTCTGTTCCATAGATGGCTCCCTGTATTCTATATACTATATTGCAACGCTGTGTGCACTCATTCATGCTGTATAAATATAAATAAATGTACATACAGTATACAAACTCTACACACTATGGCCCTTATTCTGATCGGTGCGGCCGGATCCGAATATGCGGCCAGGACCGTGCGTGCGAAACCCCGCCTTCCATACGGATCGCCAACTCCGTCCGTACACGGTAAGAAGCTGGCCGAACAGACCGCACGTGTATTTTTCATGGAATACGCCTCCTCCATCTCACGGAACCTCCCCCATCTTTCGATGGTCGCAGACCATCGAATGCAGGACCGAGTGGTCCACCAGCTCCCGCAACCTCAGACCACACGGACATTTTTCAGTGCAAAAGAAGGGATCTGGGCGGGCAGCTGACATCCGGCAATGTCATATGTCCGCCCCCTACACGTGCGTCATGGCCGCATTACCATACGTACGCCCAGCGTTTGCATGGGAACGCCAATGAAACGCGGGGCGTATGCATATGGTAATGAGCCCAAATAGCCCTTCACGTCCCTCTCCACCCCCTGTTCGGAGTGTTCACATTTCATGCGGAATTTGGCCGTACGCCCCGCTCGCACATGCGCAGAGACGCCTCTGCACATGCGCAGACACAAAACATTGGCGGCGCGAACGCACACGGATATTACCGCACCAACCAGAATAAGGGCCTATATGCACTATTTATATATACACTATATACACGCTTTCTCTGCTTAAACCTTTGCAATGAGTTTACCTAAAATACACTTTCTTTTGTAAGTGAATCATCATGTAACACATGCTACAGTATATGCCTCTGCTATCCACTATCCGCTGCCTGCTTGGTGTAGATGTGCTGTAAATGAGGGCTAGTTCTCCCTCTAGAGAGGAACAGTCTCTTACCTCCTGTGTGTTAAATCTATCTCTATTTGAAAATGAGACCCCCATAGACTAACCCTGGAAACTGGAGAGGTTTATCCCTTTTTAACGACTGCACATACACTTATCACAGCTTAGTTGAATGTGTCCCCCCTTTTCCCCCCGGTATTGTATTGTATATCAACACTTGGGATTTGAGTTGATGTCTGCTTAATGTAAGTTAATCAACAGCCAGGAAATTCTCAATATGTATTAAAGTTACCGTAAGCTTAGTATTGCACTTCTGTTAGAGGCAAAAAGAAATGTTGGGTAAGTTATCGCTGCTTACCCAAAATACGCCTCTGTGCGAATCCTCTCTGTAATAGATCACAGCCCCTCTCTGCGGGATGAGATGGTCGTTATTTTGATTAAACAGGAAATGGGAATATTAAATATATATTGTCGTGACTTAGTAAGGCAGAACATTACTGTTGGAACATACAGTATATATATATATATATATATATATATATATAGTTATTATTAATGATTATTATGTTAATATGATTAACAGCACTTATGCATCTCTCTCTCTCTCTGTATATATATATATATATATATATATATATTTCATAAATATAAAGTATATGTGTGCATGTGTGTGTGGTTAGCTAGAGAAGTTAGATTCTTATGATAGGATCATTGGCACAGTGCAATTCATGGTGCCCTGAACCTAGTTGATACCCACTTCTCAATAATTCCTGATGCATTATTGAATTTTTGAACTCGTTTCCCTTTAATACTTTGCTTCCTTTAATGGGTGACTGGATATATTCTACGGTGTATTTTTGTGACACAGAAGCAGCGGATAAGACTATGATGCACTCCAGCTTTGTGATTTAAAAATCCCATACCATATGTTTTCTCACCGGAATGCCTTGTCTTGCAAAATTACAGGAGTTGATGCTTAAAAACACAATTAGGTAGTTTAAAATGAAGTATTAAAGAAAAAAAACCCATCTTTTACAATTTGCCTTACGCACTAATTTATTTTTCTTTCTTTAGTCACCGATCTTTATGCTATTTTAGCCCAAGGTTTCCGGAGTAACCCTACTGCCCCTTATTCACATAAGGTCACCTGGGCGGTGGGTATATTCTAATAAAAGTGAATCAGGTGCTAAAACTGCATCATGATTTTGCTTCTTAAGTTTTTGATCTATAATACGTAAATAAAAACATACTAAGTGAATAAGATCTGACGGCGGGATGTGATATTGTCCGAGTTTCGCCGATCTTGGCCTTTTTTCTTTTTTTTTTTAAAGAGGCAATCATTTACAAGGCATGGTTTTGCTTTGTGAATGATTGCCACTTTAAAAAAAATGGCCGCCCCTATGGCATGGTTCAGTCCTGTTAGCAAGTCGTTAGCAGATGGACAAAACCGTGCTGCTCTGCAGGTGAGGAAAATCAAGCATGCACAGGGCGAGTTAGATTTGGAGGAGTTTCTCCTCCAAATCTAACACTAAATCTAACTAAGGAGGTTTGTTTCTGTGCAGAGTAAATATTTTACTACTTTATTCTTAAGGTGCCCACAGACGCATCAATTATCGAATGCGTTTTGTACTTTTTAATGTACAATTATCGGGTGGTGTTTATGGGCTTGTGCGATGCGATGCGTGTTCCCGGGAGACCGATATTGTATGTCTAAAAAAGTACGTGCTGCACGTACTTTTTAGATCTTAGATTTTTTACATCTGAAAATTAACATTACAAACATGGGTTCATCACATCGCATCGCAAGCATCCAAGTGCACATCGCATCGCAAGCTGGAAGAAAAATTGTATAGAACCATTGTACAGTCAAAAACGCATAGCACGGTAAAATTGATGCGTCTGTGGGCACCTTTACACTGCAGTTTAGATTTCAGTTTGAACACACCCCACCCAAATCTACTCTCTCTGCACATGTTACATCTGCCCCACCTGCAGTGCAGTCTGGTTTTGTCCTTCTGTAATCATGGCAGTCTTGCTAAAATAGGCCGCTACAGTGAACTTGGACTGTATGACACCCCACCGCAAATGTTACGGTATTGTCAAACCCTTCAGCCTACTTTCTGTGATATAAAATAAAGTTTGACTGACCAGTCCTAATCAGGGCTGCCATCGGGAGGGACCGTGGACACAACACGGGACTGCCTGGATTCCAGTCCCCCGGGCCCCCTTTCTGTCCAGTATCATGTATTACTTTAAATCAGTAGATACAAATTTAATATCTGTATTTCACTGTATTATTAGGATTAAATGTTATTAAGTCAACATCAGCACTAACATTTACTGCAGGACTTTGTTTGACTGGTAAATATATGACGTCTTTACAAAATAACACAACTGTGCGTAAATTTGCACACGACTAATAATATCGATTAGCCGCTTGTGGTGTTGCTCCAATGCTTTTACCTTTGTAGCACCGATACAAAAACACAGTGCTGCTAATGTACTTGCGCCCCTGTTTTGCAGCACCGCACCGCTCTGCTGTGACATTGCACAATGACTTAGAGCACTTCCCAGGCATTTAAGATTTTATCGTGGCGTTGCATCTCAAAGCACCGTTCTGCTACAGCAAGGGAGGCCCTTTGAGCTGACAGCCGCACATAGCAGGGACTGCACAGCCTTACGTTGGATATGTAGGGAATTTCCTTCCTCGTTTTAGCTTCTGAGAGTTGTTGTGTTTTAAGAGCAGAATCTCTTTTGAAAGTACGCATCGTTTTTTTTTTGCTTTTTTCCAGCCTAGAGCTACCCTGCAATGTGACAGCGCGCTCACATCACCTCTATTTCCCAGCCATCTTTGTGACAGCTCGATCAATTTAACACTTTCTCTGCCACAACTTGCAATAACACCCAGCTTTTAAAGGCTAAAACTATCTTTTTTTTTCTGTGTCGGATTTAATAACATTCTGTCAGTAAAATATAAAAGTCCTACCCCCCCACCCCCACCACCACCACCAATCAAGACAATTATTAGCCACAAACATAAATTTGCCCCCTAAACTTCTGAATTTGCGACAGCGGTACAACCTTAACCCCTTGATGTGCAAAATTTCCGCAAAAAAAATTGCCACCGTCGCTCACATCTGTTATATAAATTCAAATAAAAAACGTGTATAAAAAAAATATACATTATATTTCCTATATAAGGTAAACATTACTGGTTATTATGGTGAATAAAAATGTTTGCATGGCACCTCTTTTGACAAATTCACTTGGCACTCAAAGGGTTAAAGATTTAGGACTACCTGTGTTGGAAAGAACGCTGCAGTGGTCTAAATTTAGAGCATTACGTATACACACTGTTTATTTGTTCCAAAATTCTGGACAAATAAAGTTGGAAGGGGAAAAGAGTTTGATACAAATAATTGGATTATCACCCTTTAAGTAAACCGTGCATGGTGAGTTTATTACGCTCCGAATCGGTGCCTGCTATTTGCATGTCTTACCTATTAATGGTTTTTGCAAAACACGTTTCTTGTTTTATAAACAGTGGATAAGATGCCCACGTGTAACATTACTTTGGAAATGTAATTTTATATTCAAGCTACTCCTGCTTAGAGGTCCCTGGACAGCCCTGGTATTTGCCACTGGAAATCTTTAACCCGAAATGCTGATAACCATAGAATTTCAAATCCTGATGCACTTAAATGAACAGAAGTGGTAAAAGGCAGCTGTTTTATTGCACTTGGCACTGAAAAGAAAGTTCTGTATTTGCAACTTTGAAAGTTGTAGGCGCACAACCCTTGGCATGTTAAGCTCGTCTAAACCATACGCCGGACGGACTCCTGTTCACAGGACCTTTTCTAGATACTCTTGTCTTAGAACACAAAATATTAACACCAAGGGCGTAACTACCATAGGTGCAAGGGGTGCAGCTGTTATGGGGCCCAGAGCTGAAGGGGGCCCATCTTTACCAGCTAAGTATTATGTTTTATATACATTTATCACCATCAGTTACTAAATAGGGGCCCTTACAATCTTTTGATATGGGTCCTACGAATATCTAGTTATGCCCCTAATAAACACTAATGTGGGGTACACACCAGGACGATACGGCCCAAAACGAGTCAATTTAGATACAATCTCGACTGATTGTATTTAAATTGGCCATGTTTTGGGCCATTTCAGTGTCCTTTTGATGCAATCCCAATCCGATGCGTGGCCCCGTGGGTCGGTCGGTCTTTTCTGAGATCCTACCTGCTGCAGGTAGGATTTCAGAACAGACCATTGCAGTGGGGGGGGGGGGGGTCGTGATCGGATCACATCAGCCGCATTTTCGCGGCGTGTTGGCGGCGCCATCAGCTCGTGAGCGGGTCGTATGTTCCTGTGATGACCCGCTCACAAGCACCATCGTCCTGGTTTGTACCGGGGATAAGTGATACATTTGCTAGATGCCAGTGCATTGAGATCATTCCATTAAATAACAACTGGCTGCACTACCTCACTCCGCTACAAGATCCACTTAATGCTCTACAGTGAGTACGGCTGTACCTTCACAATAAGGGCGAGATGTATCAAGCTTCAAAAAGTGATAAAATTGAGAGTGATAAATCACAAGCCAATCAGCTACTACCTGTCATTTTTCAAACCCAGACTGTAACATGACAGGAAGAAGCTGATTGGTTGGTGGTTTATCATTCTCCATTTTATCACTTTTTGAAGCTTAGTGCATCTGGCCCTAAACCACACTACTGGGTAAGGGCCTAATTTTGTCCTGATCGCTGCTGTGGGAATTTCCAGAGGCCTGCAATTATTATTATTATTATATTTTTATTTATAAGGCACCACAAGTGTTTCCCATTGCTGTACAATAGAACAGTACAGGGAGACCAAACTTAACATTACAGTAAGTAAATAACAAAAGTACAGGTAAAAAGAGTGTTACACAATACAATATACATTACAGCTTAGATGTAAGTATTGAGGATGTGATCAACGTACTACAGTACTAGGGGCTGGTCAGTGTTGCAAGTAAGGGGGTACGGCGTGGTACGGAGTACCTGTAAGAAATATGTTGCAGGTACGCAGTACCACTTACCCCTGATCCACTGTCATTTCTATTTTCATTTTAAGTCTAAATATAATGCATCCGCAGCCCGCCCACCCAGCGTTATGATTGGTGCTGTATGCAGCTACCGGCTACTGCTGATTTAGCCTGTCACACTGACAGGCATCAGCAGCGCCGACAGCATGAAGAGCAGGCTCCACTATTGTAAGCACAAGCTGCCTGGCTCTCCCCCAAGCAAGAGCCAACCCACCCCCAGTCATTCCCTGTTTCTCATTCCCTGTCTCCTGTGTCCACGCCTCTATTGTCATTTAGTCACTCCTCTAGCTTTGTGTGACCACGCCCCCTGATGACACATGACCATGCCCATTTTTGGTGGAGGCTATCAGTACCACCAAGAAAAAAATTCTACTTGCACCACTGGGGCTGGTGGCTAAAGTTGGAGATGAGTATGCAGGTGAAGATGGTCGCTGAGTGTTGGAGTATAGGAGAGTTGTGAGTGAAATGTGAAGAGAAGAGGGCTTTGACAACAGGAGGGAAGAGGGCCCTGCTCTGAGGAGCTTACACTCAAGTAGGAAGGGGAGACAGACAGATTACATGAGGAGTATGCAAGTGGGCGGTGTCTTGGCAGCAGGATGTAGGCAGGCAGAGATGGTCAAGGCATGAGGCAGGGGATCGGAGGACCAGCTTTAGGTCTAGGTTATTCAGCGGGATTAGATAGCCACCGCCCACACAGATTTAAATCCCGCCCTGTGCAAAGTCTGCAAATGGCTTTGCGAAAACCTCAGTGACTATCTTGGCCACATGTAGAGTCACGGGGGTATAAGTTCAGTTTTGTTCGATGATGATCGATTTTCAAAATAATATTGATGATGGACTTCCAGTTCTAGAACACACATTTACAAACTTATAAACATGAATATAAAAATCCTCTGTCAGTAAATGTGTGTTTTAGCCCTGGAAGCCAACATTGATCAACCCTTTGAGCGCCAAGTGAATTTGACAAAATTGGTGTGAAATTTGCCGACCAAACGTTTGTATTCATCTTAATGACCTGTAATGTTTACCTTATATAGGAAATCTAATCTTTTTTTTTTTTTACAAAACATTTTTATTTGACTTTTATATAACAAATGTGAGCGACGTTGGCATTTTTAGCAGATATTTTGCACATCTCTCACAGAGATGGTGACACTCAAAGGGTTAAGACTGATTTTAAATTGATCAACATCGACCAAAAATCAGGTGCAACAAGACGTTTCATCTGCAGCGAGGAATGCCAACTGAGTCAACAATTCTATGTCCTTGCTACACAGCAATGCTACACAATGAGAACCAAGTCAAAGTCATTGATGGTAGACACGTGATTGGTTGTGTTAGACACACCCAATGGGCGTGTAAGACACCCCCTATTGAAATGTGCAGGACACGCCTATGATGGATGTTAATTTATTACACACAGAGCGTGCATTCAATAGGGCACATTTAAGTTGCTGGGTGTGTGGTGGGAGGCATGTGATATTTATGAGGTTAGATGAGTTTCTATAAGGCTTGGAACCAGCTAAACCTGAGTGGGACAGGTGGATGGGGCCTGGGTTTGGTGATATGTCTCCAGCTAATAAGATTAGAAAGGATATATATATATATATATACAGTATATATATATATATATATATATATATATATATATATATATATATGTGTAGATGTTTGTGGTTTTTTTATATTGGTGTTGAGATGTGAATGTGAGAGTGCATAATCATACCTAAAAAGATTTCAAGGGATTTTGTATTTAAAGAGACAGCACAAGTTACAGTCTTGGTCTTTGATAAAAATAAAGTACAGTACAGTATTCGCAGCTGGACATGCCTGTAGCTGGAAATATTTCTGTACCAGATACTACCAGCGCCAGAAGATATGAGTAGAAATGTGAAAATATTGCATTTTCTGCACCTCTAAATAGTTGAGACTCAAAGTCAATGACTGAATGGTGAAGTTCAAAGTAGGAAGAGTCTTGATTTGGGAGCTAAACGTGCACAAGACATGAAGTCGTGATATAGTCAAATGTCTGAGTCAAGAGACTGTTGACTAGGTTAATGCTGTCAACTTTGCTATCAAACCAAAGTTGATATGTTGATGTTCTGTGATGTACTGTATCTAACCTTATCTTTTTTACAGGTTGCTACAAAAACGTTTAATTTGATTATTTGTGTAACATGTACAGTAGATGAAGCTTGTAGAAAAGGGGGTGTTAGAATAGGAAAGCGCTACTGCACATACTCCAATATGGGTGAGGTATAGGGGTCCGACAGTCGGGATCCCAACAGTCATTAGCCCAACGTCGGGATCCCGGCTGCCCAGACTCAGGCAGCATGGTGAGAGCAACAAAGCCCCTTGCGGGCTCACTACACTCGCCACTCTGCGGGCACGGTGGCTTGCTACACTTGCCACCTATTCTATTCTCCCTCTATGGGGGTCGTGGGCCTCCACGAGGTGGCCTGTCTTTCGGAGTTTTGACAGTCAGGATCCCAATGTCGGGTAAATGATTGTCGGGATCCCGACTGTCGGGACCGCGTCCAGCAACCCTCCAATATGGCTCCTCCAGGGATGCTTCATTCCCTAACCATTTTGCCATCTAATTTACTACTGCGCATATGTGGCGCCATCTTAGAGTAGAGTGACACAATAAAAGATAGATGCCTCCGCTTTATCTCCAAGAAACCTGCTGTATATTATTCAAATTTACAGCTGTTCCAGCATCCTGCAAGTCTACCTAAATCCAGAGGACAGACACTGATGAGCTGTCACCACTTCACTCCGCTACAACCTCTGCTTCATGCCTCCACCAATGTAACAATGATATGCTATCACTGTCCTTGCATCCCCGCTGTCCCTGCCATCACTGTCTCTGCATTTCCGCCATCACTGTCCATGTGTCCCTGCCATCTCTGTCCCCGCATCACCCCGCCATCCCTGTCTCTGCATCCACAGCATATGGAATAATGCGAATTTTGGCTCACCCTCTGGGGCAAAATGTGAATTTTGGATTATTCTTTGTGGCATAACGTGAAGTTTTGCTTACTCTGTGTGACATAACGTGAATTTTGGCTCAATCCATGTAGCATAACATGAATTTTGGCTCTTTCAGCATGGCATAATGTACATTTTGGCTCAATCTGGGTCGCGTAATGTGAATTTATATAGTGTGGTGAGCGCAGCGTGCCACCGAGCCAGAAGCGTGGAGAGCGCAGCGAGCCCCGCGAGGTGACGCATAATACCTGTGAAGTAATGCTCACTGCGCTCGCCATGCTTCGGGCTTGGTGGCTCGCTGCGCTCGCCACACTATATAAAATCAACTCCACACCGACGTGTATAGTGGGGGTATGAAAAGGTCGGAGGACGCGTACCACCGCCCCTCGCGGGCTCACTGCACTCGCCACGCTTCGGGTTGCCGTTCATCGTGGTGTGGTGTTAACAATGGGGGGGAATTTGACATATAATTTACCATTAGGGTGGGTATACAGTTAAAAAGGGGTCTGGGGGGCATTTAACATTGGGTCCAATGTAAAATCGGGTCTCAGGGACCATTTAACATTGGTTCCAATATAAAAATCGGGTCAGTCGGGTCAATCGCATTGCATGCGATTTGGTTGTATGCGATGCGATTGACTCGTTTTTTGCGACCCGATTTCATACAATTAAAATCGGTGGCACCGTGCTAGGAAACAAGTATCGAATTTTGTCTCATTCCATGGGGAGCCAGGTGAATTTTGGCTCAATTCATGTGGCATAATGTGAATTTGTTTCCTAATCTGGGTGGCATAATATTAATTTTCACTTAATCTGGGTGGCATAATGGAAATTTTGGCTCAATCCAGGTTGTATAAAGTGAATTTTGTCTCATTCTGTGTGAATTTTGGCTTATTCGATGAGGCATAATGTGTAAGGTACAAGTATTATGGGGTCTACTGTACTATTGTGTTACATTATGTGTATTAGGGGTATATGGTGTGCTCCTTCATTGCCTGGTTGTGAGCCATTGATATAATTTACTAATTTAACAAATATTTTGAACTAACTGTTCAGTTCATGTCGCCTGTTTGGGAAAAGCTTCTTATGTGAATGACAGGCTGTGACTCCATCGGTAGGAGGAAGTAAAGGCAGCCGCAACACTGCATGCATGTGGAAAGGTAAGAATTAAAGACAGTGGCGTAACTAGCTTTTTTGCGCCCCCCCCCTCCCCGCAGCATATTTTTTTAAAAAAAAATTGCGCCTCCCCGCCACCGCGGGGGCTGCGGAGCTATAGTTACGCCACTGATTAAAGGACATATGTTCAAGGCAGGGGTGTCTTAAGAGAGGAAGAGGTCCGTGTGCAAGTATATTTCTGGGCAACCTCCGCTCTAGCCGGCAGCACAGTGGGGCTCCAAGTGTGGTAGTCAGGAGGGGTAAGTATTCAATAAATGAGTGCTGCATGGACCCTCGTGGATCCATGGGCCTGTGTGTACTGCACACACTGCACTCATTATGAATACAACACTGCCTGCAAAAAAAACGGACTTGGCGATTGACACTTTAAAAAATAGGGACACATTGCAGACTATTACTTATATGAAAACACATCAACATCCATATCGATTGTACATTTGCGAGCAGGGCCCCCCTACCTCTATGTCAGTCTGTTACCACCCAGTTTGTTTGATCACTGTTGTTTCCAATTGTAAAGCCTAACGGAATATACTGCGCTATATAAAAAAGTGTAAAGAAATTTATGCTAAAAATATTATGATTCCTGTGAACTGTGTAAAAACACCCATCTCATCAGAGACCGACTGAGCTTACGCAGTGTTTCCCGCACACCTCGGACTGCCCGCTCCTCCGCTGCACCCACAGCCCCATGCCGCTTCATTCACACTGCCCGGTCCCCACGCTGCCCAGGTACCACCTGCCTCCCCCTGTATCCACCCAGGACTTCCAGCTGCACCCAGAACCCGGGGGGGGGGGGGATTCAAAATTTTGCACAGGGCGCTAGGAGGCCTGGAGTCGGCCCTGAGCCAGAGCCATATACCACGGCCAGCTGCTGACCTAACAAAAAGCAAGAGGTGGTTCTGCGGAGGAGAGTTTACCCCTCCCCTTACCGTAAAAAGTTTGGCAGCAAGCAGCATGCAGAATAGTATTTTACACTTGGGTGGTGGCAGCCTTTAAACTCTTTTGAATGGCCACTGCTCATTCAAGACTTCCACTGTATCTTTTATCTTCAAGAGCTATTCATTGCTCCTCTGCCATTGGGCTGCATCCCCAAACTCGCACTGGCTAATATTAGGAACCAGGGCGCTAGGGTTGGCACCTCATCCCTTTAATTCCAGACACATATTAATTACACAGGTTCTGTGGCTGATTAAAACTAACTGAAATGTAGTCTTGTAGTCAGCCAGCCACTGAACCTGTGTAATTAATATGTGTCCGGAATTAAAGGGATGAGGTGGCAACCCTACAGGGCGATGACACGGTGCCTTGTTTAAAAATCCTAGATAGCCACAGCAATCCATGAATTTACCCTGCTCCCTTGTACTGGCTCATATTAGCCAGTATAAGGCCAGTTAGGCAGTCTGACAGTGGAGCAATGCAGAGCTCCATGTTATTGAAGATGCCTTGGAAGACCAGGATGGATGGCGACCATGCAAAACCTGTCAGGAATCGCAGTAATAAGGGTAACTGCACTGTCAGTTCTCGTCACTTACAGGCCCGCTGGTGCACTCTGATGTCCCTGTGTCTGTTCCTCACGTGGTTACATGTCACTCAGTATTGTTTACAAACAGTCCTGGACATGGGAGCAGCCATGACACCTGTGATCAGCTGACTACTGCTCACCTATCCAGCATCCCCAGTGAGCTCAAGTGTGGTCACATGACACAGATAAAACCAGCACATTTGTAAACCAGGTAAACTCTCTTCCTGGTTCAATCATCAATCACTCAGGGGGATATAAGCAGGCCTCCCAGAGTCCTTAAGTGCCTTGAACAATTGTCTGCTTCCTGAGTTTGATCACCTGAGATTCAGGACCCAAGGCTTCAGGCTTTTCCAGTGTTAGCAGTTAACCGGATTATGCTGCTGCTGTTTGTTCCTGGTTATTCTCCTGTTACCAGATTGACTTCTGCTATACCATCTCTAGCTTCCATCTGCAAGTCTCTTTGCCCAGTCCAGGATACCTTAGGACAGACAAGCCTATACCATTGGTTCCAGGCCAACCATTGGTAACCAGTCCTTTACTCTCCAGTACCATGGGTTCCAAACCAACCATTGGTAACCAGTCCTTTACTCTCCTGTACCATCGGTTTCCAGACCAACCATCGGTATCCAGTCCGAGACTTACCTGCACCATCGGTAACTAGTCCAATACCAAGCCTGTATCATCGTTTCCCAGACTGACCATCGGTACCCAGTCCCATATCATTTAGCACCATCGGTAACCAGTCCTATAAATACCGGGATCATCAGTTTCCAGAATATCCACAGTCTGAATAAGGTAGACTCTCGTAGAGTTTAGACTACGTGCCCCTGCCAGAGTATTTCCCAATTCCCTGTTCGCCTGTGCTCTCCATGTTCCTGTACTCATCTCCTGCATATGCACCACTATATCAAGTCTTCCCAGTTCCGTTATCCATCATCATCTACAGACCCACTTCGGTCACAGCTGGAAACACAGCACCCCCAAGACCTGGCACCTCCCAGGCACAATTTTTAATCTTTCCCTGGACACCAAAACCCTTCATTACGCCTCTGACGTAGACCCCTGTGCTAGATAAATGACAGTTTGGAGCTGAATGACTGTTGTGGACACCCTCTCCACTTTATTTCCCGTTAAGGTTTGCTACATCTCCCCCCACATGGGTTTTGGTCAGGTGCTAAAAAAATTATTTTTCTTTTTTTAACTTTAGAAAACCGTCAGTGAGAAAGTAACAGCTGAGGTACATGTGTTGTTATTTCCATGGTGTAAAAATTGCACCTTATACAGTAAATTTTGCTCTTTAATAAAAAAACATGGTACTTGCGTATTATCACGGCGCCCACTAAGCTTAGTGGGCTATTCTGTGTAGGGGAATCGCATCGCATCACATGGGCCAATGAAAGTGCCATGCGATGCGATCCCATTTTCCTATGTAATGTATTCAGTGCTCTTTTATTTATAATGTATAGGGTGTACAATGCCATTAGGTATACAATAATGAAATACAATGAGGTTTTATGCACCCCCCTACTATCCACGCCACCCCGAATTGTGGCGAGTGCAGCAAGCCCCGTAAGGGGCGGTGGAACGTGTCCCGCGACCTTTTCATACCCCTACTATCCACGTTGGCGTGGAGTTGATTCTATATAGTGTGGCTAGCGGCCGTTTAATACATGTAAAGTAATCCGCGCCCCCACGAGGGGCTCGCTACACTCGCCAAGCTTCGGGCTCAGTGGCTCGCTGCGCTCGCCACACTGTATTAGATCAACTTCACGCCGACGTGGATAGTAGGGGTATGAAAAGGTCGGAGGGCGCTTCGGGGTGGTGTGGATAGTGGGGGGGGGGGGTTCCTAAAACCTCATTGTATGTCATACAATGATATAATTGTATAGGTAATGTAATGGCATCGTACACCCTATATATAAGGGAGGTGCGATGCAATGCGTTGCAATGCGATGCGATCCCCCGGGGCTAAGAGAGCAGTGAATAAATTACATAGGAAAATCGGATCTGATCGCATCGCATCGTTCGGCCGTTACAATGCCCCATGTGATGCGATTTTCCTATGGTGCCATACGTATGAAACTTGGGCGCCGTGATAATACACAAGTACCAAAAACATCTTTAACATCAGCGCACTGCGGCCAAGTCCGTCAGCTATACACGATGAGATAAAAGTAATTTTTGTCCTTGTGGGAGCGGCTGATGATTTTCCATAACATTAACATGTATTTATGTTCGTCTTGGTGACGTTGAACCCCTAAAAAAAAAGGTAACAATAATTTTTTTTTTTTAAATGAAAAAGCAGGTGATTTATTTCTAATATCATTGCAGATGTTTGTCTAATTTTACTTTCTTATTTGCTTTGCTCCCTGCACCCCTGCAACCAGCCTCAAGGACTCTTCTTCCCAGCTTTGCTGGATGAGCTGTCATTGTTTCCCACATAAAGTTTCTTTTGTTGCATTCGGTGGAGTTTGGTTAGAGGCTCCCTCTCAGCAACACGAGCTCGGCCTTGCTGCGCGCCTTACACTAATACCTTCACTACTGTAAAGGAATAGGGAACTTGAGAAATAGCCTGCAGCCATACACATGATTATTTCACAAAATTTGCATCTTTTTAACAGTAATAGGGACGGCTCTCGCAAATGCTCCCTGTTTCTAAATAGATATTAAGTGGTTGTTTCTACTTCCTTCCCGCTCTGCGTCTCCCGAGAGCCGATTCGCATCCCACCCACTCTCAGACATCTAACCTTGTGCTTAGCCCTATGGCAGCTGTGCTCAGTACTTGGCATCTGGCAGAGCCTACAGAAGGGACTCCATTGCGAAAGCTAGCCAAATGACACAGTCCTCACTGGGGAACCTTTATAATGCCTGAGTACATGAGGCTGCCTGCCTCTTCTAAATATTACATTCCAGAAAAAAAAAGAGAGCGAGAATGGAAGAAGACGGAACGGTGTGATTACATGATGTGCGTGGGCCTAGAAGTCTATATAGCTTCTGCTGCTGCATTTGGTTTAAAAATACAGGAGACAGAGATACATGGGGATATTTACTAAGGAGAGAGATGAATGGGGAGAGATAAAGTGCCGCCCAATCATCTTCTAGCTGCCATGTTACACAGGCTATGTTTGAAAAATGACAGAAGCTGATTGGCTGGTATTTTACTTGGCTTCTTTAAATGTTTATCTCTCTCTCTCTCTCTCTTTATACATGGATGCCAACATATCAAAGTCATTTCCCAGATACTTGGCAGGTATAGGTTTGCCCAGGGCCTGATTAAGGGCTCCAGACACTATAGGCTAACACAGAAGTGGCTACATATCCCCCCCTCTCCCCCATACATTAATTTATATATATTTTTTTAACAATGTGCTCATTGCCAGGGGTTATGTGCTCACTGAACGGGGTCAAAATGCTCATTGAAGGGGTCACATGCTTGTTGTCAGGGGTGTCATGTTCGTTGCCAGGGGTTTCATGCTCATTGACAGGCATTACTTGCTCATAGCCTGTGGTTACATGCTCGTTGCCAGGGGGTTTTGTGCTTGTTGCCTGGGGTTACTTGCTCAGTGCCTGGGGTTACATATGCTCCTCGTTGCCTGGGGGTTTCTTGCTCATTGTCATGGGGTTACATGCTCATTGCCAGGGGGTTATATGCTTGTTGCCAAAGGGAGTGTTACATCCTCATTGCCAGGGGGTTACTAATCAGAGCACACCAGCTCCCAGGAATCCACACTTCTGGGTAGTGCTGGATGTGCTGTTTTCCCCTGGCTGAAGCAAGAGGTCTAGTAGGACCTCTAACGGATTCGGTATGAAATCCCGACGGTCAAAATCCCGACGGTCATAATACCGACAGCAATTGACAGAAAGTCAAAATCCCGACATGGTCAAAATCCCGACATTTAAAATCCCGACATGGTCAAAATACCGACAAGGTCAAAATACCGACATTTAAAATCCCGACAAGTTCAAAATACCGACATATAGAATGTAGACAGGTGAAAAAGTCAACATGACTTTCGGGCGACAGCTCGCGAGGTCGATATGGGCTTTTCACAGTTTTTTTACCTGAATGTCGACACAGTCGACATGGACACAGTTGGAAGTCAACCGCAGCCCCTCGCATAGCTCGCTGCGCTCGCAATGCTTCGGGCACGGTGCCTCGCTACGCTCGGCACACTATTTTATTCTCCCACCACGCCCTAGTGGATGGTAGGGCATGAAATACCGCCTGTCGGCACATGTCGGGTCAAGAAACAGTGAAAAACCCATGTCGACCTCGCGACCTGTCGCCCGAAAGTCATGTTGACTTTTTCACCTGTCTACATTCTATATGTCGGTATTTTGAACTTGTCGGGATTTTAAATGTCGGTATTTTGACCTTGTCGGTATTTTGACCATGTCGGGATTTTAAATGTCGGGATTTTGACCATGTCGGGATTTTGACTGTCTGTCAATTGCTGTCGGTATTTTGACCGTCGGGATTTTGACCGTCGGGATTTTGACTGCATCCCCCTCTAACATCTGTCTCCTAGAAGGCAGTGGCCATTTTTGAGAGGCTGTTTTTGCAGATTCCATGGAATCTGCAGAGACCTGTGCTCTCTCCCACAGCATCTATTGTGCCAGAGCTGCGCCCTCCAGATCCCAGCGCTCCAAGCTGCAGCCTGAACAGCCTATTGGTAAGCCTGTCGCATCACATAATTCGATGGTCATCGACCATTGAATGATGTGGGTTTGACCCCGTAGGCTGTGAATAAATGTTTATGTAAAACATCCATTCTTAGCCGTCCGGGCGAATGCGCCCTGCGAAGGCGGGTGGCAGCCTGTGCGAACGGCGGGTGGGCTAAAAAAACACGCAGCCCTACAAACCTCACAGTGCTGCGTGTCAACCACAATAACCTCCAAAGTCTCAAGGAGATGAGAGAGCACCAATACAGTCGCTTCACTAGGTAATGATGTTGTTTTAGTTCTAATTTGTAGCTTGTGTGTTGTGACTTGATTGCACCGTGCTCCCAATTTACTGACACTGGGGGGGGGGAGGGGGGGGGGCATAGATGAAAAGAACCAATCAAAGATTAGCCTGAACAGAGTATGGGTGACTTAAACTGGGTACATACTTGAGCAATGGGCGTTCATTCCAACATTGGAACGCCAGACCAGATTGTGTGTGCACAGGAGCGAAGCTGATGAAGGTGGATTGGTAAGTATAACCAGTGGTGGGGAAGTCGTAGCACACATGAGGGGGTTGTCACAATGGAGAGGGGGGTAGTGCCAATGTTTGTCCAAAGTGCATGTGCAGCACATTCGCAGCACAGCATCAGGTATTTCTTCTGAAAAATACCCTGATAGTGCTGCAGAGACGCATCGCAAAGACTAAGCTTTATCACACGCTCTTGTCCCTGCATGCGACAATGAATCCATCCATGTGATGTAGTAGGGATGGCCATCGACCATCGATGATTCAAAATCATCGATGGTTCATGGCCGATGTTGAATATTTTTGCCATTCATGGGGGAGAACCAGATGGTTTCCCTCCATTGATGGAATAGCAAAACGATGTTTTGCCTTTTTTTTCCCCAAAGTGCCGGGACACGGAGCATAGCTCCGGCCCTGACACCCACGAAGCCCCGTCCCCGGTTTTTTTTTATTGGCCCACAAGCCAATCAATCAAACACAATGGATGACCATCGATATGTAAAAATATTGATGGTCATCCATTGCATAGTTAAGTACTATCGATGGCCAGTTGCAGAATTGGGCCGACGTTATCACAGGGACAGTCTAGTAAACATTGAAGAGCTACAATGCCTATCAGAAAATGCTTTTAATGGGCTATAATTTAAGGATATTTATTTTCATTATATGTGATGAGTACTTAAAATAGTCAAGAGGACCAGGAATTGAGAATTGCATCCAGTATTTAACAGTAGATGATAAAAAAAAAAAAAAAAACTGGGGACATAGGTACAGTATCCAGAAACTGAAATGACCCAAATACTTAAATCCTGGTGCTGCCTGGGAAATTAGGGACAGATGACAGCTACTGTATGACAGTCACAATGACATCACTAGCCACAAGTGACATCACTGTGCCTGGATACTTCTACTAGTCACTAATTGAGCCCACAAAATGCAGACAGATGACTGGGTCATTTAAAAAGGAAGTAAATTGTCAACCTTTTAATGAAAATGTGCAGGCTGATTCACAGAACAGTTCCAATCAAATGCATAACTATTTATTTTAAACTTGGCAGAGCACTGGGAACAGTTGGTGAGATACGTTTGGTGAGATACACAACAATGGGCAGGGATACACATTTTACTTTCTATTCTAGTTTGTATCAGGGCAGAGAAACTGCTGATTTCAATTAAAGAAACAAGAAAGTTTCGGGTTTGACAGTCAATGACCCATTCCCACTCATTTCCTGATCTGAACCGCGAGTGTGACCCAAAATGTTATTTCTGTAATTAAAGAACCTTTCCCTTTTTTTTTTAAGAAACACTTTAAAATAAACATGACTTTGTAATTGTCTACCATTATCTAATCCAACACACACTGTAGTCTTTTGTTTCACTGTGAACTGATGACGCTAATGAATTTTAGGTTTTTGCAATGCCTGCACCAATGGTAAATCCTAGGCTTCGATCTATTGTAAGGGCGGTATCCCATTGTTATATCACGCCAACTTTCCCGTTTAAAGTGAAGGGAGATCGCAGGGCGGTATTTTCAATTGATCTCTTTTTTTCATGCGTATCGCGCTCATTATTGTCGGATTTAGCCGCTCATAGTGGCAAAATCCGGCCAAGATAATGGGCGTGAGGTGAAAAGTCCCATTTGAGCACTCCAACAAGCTGAAATGATGTAAGCATGCCCTTTAGCAATTGAATTCCGCCGTCAGGTGTGCGGGGATGGGTGGAAACAATTGAATACCCACCAATTAGTCGCAATGGATCAGGCAAGATGCCGTTTTAGTGGAGTGGAAACACCACCAATGGACTAGCAATTAACACCCATCACGACCAAATCTTCCCCCAAACTTGTGGATTTTCCTACATGCAATAAAGTCTGGCGGTATTAAAGGCCTGATTCAGGTTGGCTCACTAGACAGTGTATACTCGCTGACTAGCGAGCGCCTTAACGCTCCCCTGCTGAGCGGCCACCCATTCCATATTGAGTTCAATTCCTCTATGCAAACCTCTAAAGTATAGTACTCGTTTTTGAATAAATAATATGTGGAGGAGTATTATCACCTCTATATCACCTCTATATCACCACTAGGACACAGGGACAATGGGCTTTATTCAGATCAGCTTGCAGGGCTGCGCATTTGCACAGTTTCAAATTATAGATAGATTGTACATGCGTGAGGCCATGTTTCGATGAACTCCTGCAACTGTTTCTTTCAGCTGGCTGTGTGATTGACAGGGAGTGGGCTATGGAGGTGGAAAACAATCGTTTTTTGGGAGTGGCAAGAAAAACGCTGGGCGTGCCCCCCAAAAAAAACACTGGGAGTGTCAGTGAAAATGCAGGCGTGCCAAAGCCTGTTAGGGGAGGGTGTGTGACGTCAGTATTATGTCTATATACATCTTAGAAGCCGAGTAAGTCTTGGGCTACATGGCGGCTGCGATTACTTGTGCCCATTCAATGGTGAGCGGCTTTTGATGGAATTTGGACATTTTCACTCAGGTGCACACAGATGTGCAGCCGTACACATCCATGCGCACAGCAACCGCATTTATTTGCAAGTTGGGTTTTCACATGAGCGGGACAGTGCCTATGCGATCAGGTCTGAATCAGGCCCAATATGTCACATTTTGTTACAGACACAAGAATGAGGCTGGAGGGACACAGAGGGAAAAGCTGAGAGACAAAGGTTATGATGAGGCAATATAAACAGGGACAATGAGGCTGGAGAGACATGGAGGATGAGGCTGGAGAGACATGGAGGATGAGGCTGGAGATACAGGCATGGTGGTGGAGAGACACACACAAGGATGAGGCTGGAGAGACACAGGAGGATGAGGCTGGAGATTCAGGCACGGATGAGGCTGGAGAGACATAGGAGGATGAGGCTGTAGATACAGGGATTGTGGTGGAGACACACACACAAGAATGAGGCTGGAGAGACATGGAGGAAAAGGCTGGAGAGACATGAAGGATGAGACTGGAGATACAGGCACGGTGGTGGAGAGACACACACAAGGATTAGGCTGGAGAGACACAGGAGGATGAGGCTGGAGATACAGGCACGGATGAGGCTGGAGAGACATAGGAGGATGAGGCTGTAGATACAGGGATTGTGGTGGAGACACACACACAAGAATAAGGCTGAAGAGACATGGGAGGATGAGGCTGGAGATACAGGCATGGATGAGGCTGGAGAGACACAGGAGGATGAGGCTGTAGATACAGGGATTGTGGTGGAGACACACACAAGAATGAGGCTGGAGAGACATGGAAGGATAGAGCTGAGCAACACAGGGCAAAATAAACAGGAGCAATGAGGCTGGAGAGACATGGGAGGATAGAGCTGAGCGACACTGGTGAGGATGAGGCAAAATAAACAGGAGCAATGAGGTTGTAGAGACATGGGAGGATAGAGCTGAGCGACACGGGTGAGGATGAGGCAAAATAAACAGGGGCAATGAGGCTGGAGAGATAGTGAGGATGAGCCTGGAGAGACACAGGAGGAAAAAGCTAAGAGACACAGGGTGGGATGTTCTAACATACACAGCCCAGCTCCACCCCCCTTCACCCCCCATCGCCTACATAACTATTGCATATGCTGCATTGCGTTAAGAGCTGTCTTTTGCGGTGGGAGACAGCAGCGACTCCTCCCTCCCTCCCTTACCCGGTGCTGCTGCGCCAGGCTCGCCTCCTCCCTGCACCTGGAAGAGGATCATAGTGCAGGGAGGAGGAGGTCACAGGTCCGGGCAGCACAGTGCTGTGCTGCCCGAACACAGGTGAGGGGGGCTGGTGCGGGGTGGCAGTGGGTCGGTGTGGGGAGGCAGTGGGTCACGGTAGAAGCCCATAGGCTTCTATGGGGCATCGCCAGATTTTTCTGGCGATGCCCCCCCCCCCCCCCTCGAGCATTCCAAAATGCGGTAAAAACCCTGATAACTGTGTTTTTACCGCATTTTTAGTTTAGAGAATATCCCCGACAGTTGGGAATGAGGCTAAGCAGACAGGGGAAATGAGGCTGGAGAAACAAAGGTAAGATATACCAATGGCCAACGGGGCGAGGTGGGGGCCCCAAATACATTGTCCAATAACCTTTAAGCATAGCTGAGGCTCACTGACTACAAGCACCAATACTTTTCAATAAAAAAACATCATTCTAACATCTTTTTATTTATTTTAATTTTTTTTTTAAGGGTTCCAATAGAAAACATACTGGAATTCCTTATATCTCAAAATACACTGTACATAATCCAAAGAGCTAACTCATGTCAAAAGTTAACTTTACTGGGGGAAAAGAGGTTATACAGTATCGTATTTAGAATCATGCAAATCTCAGAGCAATAAAAGGCAGATTAGATACTATGCAAAGCTATTTCACATTTCTCTGAAGACAGTCGGGATTAAAAAGTCACAGTGTTAACAAAGTGATTTAAAATGTGCCACTAAATTGGGCCGTTTGTATAAAATCTGAATACTGAATCTTTTCCATTTAGCCAGTTCTCATTACATTATATAACATTAGCAGTTCCGAAGCAGCCGACCAGATATTACCATTACACCCGATTTATCTACCATTTATATTCTCGCAGATGCTATCTCCACTAATTTTCTTGACTTGCGTTCTGAGTCCAGCCTGTACAATGAGCACTGAGTCTTTTAATTAGTCCCTCCTGCTAATTTAGGCACTGGGTCAAAATTTCGAAAGGAAGCGGCATCTCCTGGGTATCGCATCCTGACTCAGTATTGGGAAAGGAGAGTACAGCATGTGCACACAAGCATACATAATACACTGCGCTGGCAGGGGGAAAAACTCTAATTGTGATAGATTTAAAATATTTTCTGTATGTGATGATTAGCAACTGATTGCTTTATTGGCCTGAATTCACTTTGTAAGCAACATAATGTAATTGATTAATTCACGCCAGATTACATAAAAAGTAAGTATAAACAGTATCTATCTATCTATCTATCTATCTATCTATCTATCTATCTGTCTGTCTGTCTGTCTGTCTGTCTGTCTGTCTGTCTGTCTGACTGTCTGTCTGTCTGTCTGTCTGCTTGCCTGCCTGTCCTATCATCTATAGATCATATGTGTGTGTGTGTGTGTGTGTGTGTGTGTGTGTGTGTATAGGGGCATACACATGTAGAGATCTGTGCTTAGCAATTTTGCTAAGCTATTTTGCTAAGCAATTTTGCTGGTGTCCAGATCTCCCATGGGAAGCACATACACATGCAGAGATTTGTGCTAAGCGATTTTGCTAAGTGATTTTGCTTAGCAATTTTGCTTAAGCAAAAAAAGTCAGGGTAATGGTTCAGAATGAGAGATTGTGATCATTATCTCTCATTCTGTACACACAGAGAGATTTGCAGTCATTTGCTAAGCAATTTGACTAGATTTTGACTGCATGCACTGACTTAGTTAGCAAGAGATATTTAATCTCTCGGAGCATACAAACGGAGAGATCTGTGCTTACTTTCTAAGCAATCTGACTAAATAGCACAAATTTGCTCCGTGTGTACACCCCTTATCTCAGGTGTGCATTCAACCTCCCAAGGCATGTGTCAGAACACTACTGCACTCTCTAGTGTGGTATATCTGTATTAGAAAATGGCCCCTGTTAACTTGATAACACTGTAGGTGAATAAAATAATGTAGTTTACATTTTTTTGTGAAAACTGTGCTGCTGTGAGTGAGGCAGGCATGTGCTACTGTCAGTGAGGGTGTGATGTGCTGCTGTCAGTGAGGGTGTGATGTGCTGCTGTCAGTTAGGCGGGGATGTGCTGCTGTCAGTAAGGGTGTGATGTACTGCTGTCAGTGAGGGTGTGATGTGCTGCTGTCACTGAGGGTGTGATGTTCTGCTGTCAGTGATGCAGGGATGTGCTGCTGTCAGTGAGGCAGGGATGTGCTGCTGTCAGTGATGCAGGGAAATGCTGCTGTCAGTGAGGCAGGGATGTGCTGCATTCAGTGAGATGGAGATGTGCTGCTGTCAGTGAAACATGAATATGCGGCATGTCAGTAAGGCTGGTTCTGTTGTCAGTGAGTCAGGGATGTGCTGCTGTCAGTGAAGCAGGAGAGTTCTGTTGTCAGTGAGGCAGGGATGTGCTGCAGTCAGGAAGGGATGTGCTGCAGTCAGTGAGGCAGGTGTGTGCTGCTGTCAGTGAGGCAGGGATGTGCTGCTGTCAGTGAGGCAGGGATGCACTGCTGTCAGTGAGACAAGGATGTGCTGCTGCCAGTAAGGCAGGGATGTGCTGTTGTCAATGAGGCAAAGATGTGCTGCTGTCAGTGAGGCAGGGGTGTGCTGCTGTCAGTGTGGCAGGGATGCACTGAAGTCAGTGAGATAAGGAAATGTGGCTGCCAGTAAGGCAGGGATGTGCTGCTTTCAGTGAGACAAGAATGTGCTGCAGTCAGTAAGGCAGGGATGCACCGTTGTCAGTGAGACGAGGATGTGCTGCAGTCAGTGAGGGTGTGATGTGCTGTTGTCAGTGAGGCAGGGATGGGCTGCTGTCAGTATGACAGGGTTGTGCTGCTGCCAGTGAGGAGGGATGTGATGCTGTCACTGAGGCAGTGATGAGCTGCTGTCAGTGAGGTAGGGATGTGTTGCAGTTAGTGAGGCAGGTACGGTATGTGCTGCTGTCAGTGAGGTAGGGATGTGCTGCAGTCAGTGAGGCAGGGATATGCTGCTGTCAGTGAGGCAGGGATATGCTGCTGTCAGTGACATAGGGATGTGCTGCTGTCAGTGAGGCAGGGATGTGATGCTGTCACTGAGGCAGTGGTGAGCTGCTGTCAGTGAGGTAGGGATGTGTTGCAGTTAGTGAGGCAGGTACTGTATGTGCTGCTGTCAGTGAGGTAGGGATGTCCTGTTGTCAGTGAGGCAGGGATGTGCTGCTGTCACTGAGGAAGGGATTTGCTGTTGTCAGTGAGGTAGGTATTTGCTGCTGTCATTGTGGCAAGGAGAGTTCTGTTGTCAGTGAGGCAGGTATGTGCTGCTGTCATTGTGGCAGGGGAGTTCTGTTGTCAGTGAGGCAGGGATGTGCTGCTGTCATTGTGGCAGGAGAGTTCTGTTGTCAGTTAGGCAGGGATGTGCTGCTGTCATTGTGGCAGGAGAGTTCTGTTGTCAGTTAGGCAGGGATGTGCTGCTGTCATTGTGGCAGGAGAGTTCTGTTGTCAGTTAGGCAGGGATGTGCTGCTGTCATTGTGGCAGGGGAGTTCTGTTGTCAGTGAGGCAGGGATGTGCTGCTGTCATTGTGGCAGGAGAGTTCTGTTGTCAGTTAGGCAGGGATGTGCTGCTGTCATTGTGGCAGGAGAGTTCTGTTGTCAGTGAGGCAGGGATGTGCTGCTGTCATTGTGGCAGGAGAGTTCTGTTGCCAGTGAGGCAGGGATGTGCTGCTGTCATTGTGGCAGGAGAGTTCTGTTGTCAGTGAGGCAGGGATGTGCTGCTGTCATTGTGGCAGGAGAGTTCTGTTGTCAGTTAGGCAGGGATGTGCTGCTGTCATTGTGGCAGGGGAGTTCTGTTGTCAGTGAGGCAGGGATGTGCTGCTGTCATTGTGGCAGGAGAGTTCTGTTGTCAGAGTTGCAGGGATGTGCTGCTGTCATTGTGGCAGGAGAGTTCTGTTGTCAGTGAGGCAGGGATGTGCTGCTGTCATTGTGGCAGGAGATTTCTGTTGCCAGTGAGGCAGGGATGTGCTGCTGTCATTGTGGCAGGAGAGTTCTGTTGTCAGTGAGGCAGGGATGTGCTGCTGTCATTGTGGCAGGAGAGTTCTGTTTTTAGTGAGGCAGGGATGTGCTTCTGTCACTGAGGAAGGGATGTGCTGTTGTCAGTGAGGCAGGGATGTGCTGCTGTCATTGTGACAGGAGAGTTGTTGTCAGTGAGGCAGGGATGTGCTGCTGTCAGTAAAGTAGTTTTGTGCTGCCGTCAATGAGGCAGGGAATTGCTGCTGTCATTAAAAGAGGCTAGTCGTGAAGAGTTATACCAGAATGATCCATGCCAGTATAATACATCCCCGAGACAGGTGCCTCCCCCATTACACAGATGTCCCGTCACACAGCTCTTCCTCTCCCCCCTTTACAAACACACATAATGCTCCCTCCTCACACAGATTTCCCACTCTCATAGAGATTCATACCATTAGCTGGCACACAGATGGGCCCTTCTCTCAATTGCCCCCTCCTTGAAGCTTTGATTATTATGTGGTCAGGTACCATAGGTTATCACTCCACCCTCAGCATACACCCACTGGGAAGCAACACAGCAGATACTAGGGTGAGGGCCAAGGATATTTTCCGACATTTTATTCCGTAGACAGACACCTCTACTGGATTTTGAATGATCCTGTCCGGATCCTGTGGCTCTCCAACAGTTGTAGAACTGCAAATCCCAGTATGCCTTGACAGCCATTCTCTTTGTAGTCCTTCTACTAGAAAGCCAACAAGGCATAGGCTATGCTGAATATTTAGATATATATTCAATTGATGCCGGATCCATTAGGAAATTATTTTGACGGAATGGATCCTGCATGCATTATTCAATTATTCAATGCAGCGGCCAAGTCCGGATGTCGAATTTGAGCCGCTGATTGATGCTCACCCAGCCTACGTGGGGACTGGGTGAGTGCTGCGGCGGGATTTGGCACATTTGCCCGGGAGGCAGCGGGAGGCGGCAGGAGATGGGATGGGGCCAGATGAGCTGCTCTCACTCGGCCCAGCGACGGGACAGGTGAGTGCGGCGGGTGTGTACAGGAGGAGGCGGCAGGGTATGGGAGGCGGCATACCGGAGGATGGCACCATGTAAGCTGATACTGCTCACCTGGCGCCTGCCTCAATCTGACATATTTTCATGTTGGAATTGAGATTGCCAGAGATTTCGGTTATGGCTGTGTTTCCGTCAAAAGCAGGTGGAATAGCGGCTATTCTGTCAATCCACCTGTTTTTCAGCAGGTTAGAACATTTTGACGTGCAGAAAAAAAAAAAACAGCTACCATTGAATAGATCAGAACCCCTTCCGATCTATTCATGCCGAAAACCGCCATCTTTTCAGCAAGACGGCAGTTTCGACATCATTTGAAAATACCCCATAATATATTAAATATTATATTAAGTTCCCAAAAATATAAAGCACATTATTTACATTCAAATTTATTTATTTCAACAAATGTAGATGTTCCCAAGAACTTAAAACCATAAATTGCCCCTAACACTGATAGTTAAAGAAGACGCAATCATATATTTCTAGATAAGCAGATATTTTGTTTTAATTGTTATGCACTTTTTAGAATGAAATTAAAGTTTTGATTTTATTTCAAGGGAGCAATGGGTATAACAAATAAATAAATAAAATAATAAATAAAATATAATAATAATAATTAATAAAAGTAAGTTGGATTTGTTTGTCAAATCTCAAGACTGGGCTGTCATTTTATAGTTAAGTAATTCATAGTATAGAATCAACTGCAAGAGAAACATCCATTGAAAAAAAAAGTTCCTAATGCAATATTCCCCCCCACCCCCACTATTCGATTTTTTTTTAATGAGGAATCTTTCTGCCACTCACCTCACAACTTGTCAGCCTTGACCGTAGGTTTTGCCATCAATTCTCCCTTAAAGACTCAACGGTTCCTCTGTAGCTCAGGTAGAAAAGGCCACTGCTTAGTCTTTAAAGGAGAATTGATGGCGATCATCAGAACACAGTCTAAAGCGCTGTGTTGTAGAGCATCCTACAACGAGCTCCGCAATCCAGTCACATCATTATTTTACTTCTCCACAAACCATGTTCTTTTGTCAGATGGGTGACTTGCATTACATGGAAAGTTCAACAATGAAGTCATTCCTGGTTTGAGTTACTGGACAGAATAATATCCATCCAGCTGTGTCTGCTAAATAACAATTTGAGTATTCAGAAATGACATCACACTATCATGAGTCAAAATTAGGAAAGAAGGCTAGAGTGTTGAAAAACCTTCGGAAGCCAAGTTGACTTGTGTAATTTAACTTTATCGTAATTCTTGATGTAATTATTTAGTTTTTCCATATGGTAACAGAAGGTATTTCTGCTTAGTATAGTACTTTTTGTTTAACAATGTAGAGAAACAACCTTCTCGAATTGACTGATAAAATGAGTCATACGGCTGAAGAAACTCATAATGGTTAATACAGACCAGCAGAGCGAGACAGTCGGCCTCTGACTCTTTGCATTGATAAACTTTTTATTCCTAAAAGGAAAGATGCTTCAAACCACTGAGTTTACCATTCATATAGCAGCAATAGCATCTCCTCTCTGGTATCGTTTAACCAACCGAATGTCGGAATTTCGGACGGTCGTTTCTCTGACATCGAAATCCCGACTGTCAGGAGCCCAAAATGTGGGTGAGCGCATTCAAGCCCCTTGAGGGTTCACTGCACTTGTCACCTAGTCTATTCTCCCTCTAAGGGGATTGTGAACCCCCACGAGGGAAAAAAGTAAGTTGGGATTCCGACTGTCGTGCTACTGACAGTCAGGATTCCAATATCGGTGAAACGACCATTGGAATGCCAACTGTCAGTCACTTATCCAGCGCCCTTCCTCGCTGGTTTTCTCACAGAGTGTATGGTATAACTTAACATCAGTCAGGATTCCCATGGTTGTTTCTCCGACATTGGAATCCCGACTGTCAAGAGCCCAACGGAGGCGGGCACATTGAAACCCCTTGCAGGCTCGCTGTCTACTCTATTCACCCTCTATGGGGGTCGTAGACACCCATGATGGAAAATAGACCATGTACTGTAAGTTGAGATTGCGACTGTTGGGCTCCTGACAGTTGGGACTCCGATGTCGGAGAAACGACCATTGGAATCACGACTATCGGTGAATCATCCGGCACCCCTCTCAAAGAGGAGAAAAAATTAAGTATAGTTGGCTTTGCTCAAGTAGAAAGCTGTTCAGGGTGAAATCCCGCCCTGTGCAAGCCTGCAAATGAATGTGCGCGGCTTGCGAAAATTCCGCCAATTGACGATTATCAGCAAATCCGTGCGCAAGTTGCTCACCATTGCATGATGATTCCACTGTGTGCAGTCCCCACCCCACAGGTCAGGCCCTGCTGCAGTTTCTTAGGCCCTGTCCGGGGAAATGGCAAAGGGCCTACTGAATTGTATTCATGTTTCTGTTACTCCCTACTTAATTAAAATCCTTAGCTTTCCCTTGTGAACTCTTTTAGATGCCGTAATAATCTGGCAGCTAAAATGATTCCATAACCTTATTTATTGTCCAAGTCCGACCACAGTATAAAGAAACCCAGATCTTTTCAACTATGCGCTGTTAATAGATATATTTAAACAAGCATAATCCAATATGACATTGAGAAAATAACTTAGCTTGAGAAATAGCATTGCCACAAATTATAGTTGAGAATATTTGTGTGGTGTTTGCCTTTCGCCATGTTCCTTACACCTCTCTGCATTCACATTAGACCCGTCAGACCACATGACTCTGCCGCAGTAATGTGGTACAGAAGGTGGAGGATGCTGTCATAATGAAGCTTTCTTAAATTACAAAACACCAGCCAAAGCAGATGGTGTTATTCGAAGGCTCTCACAGGCTGACATTACTTGAGTTTGCTCAGAGCTGGGCTGGATGACTGTGACATTCTCTGTGAAAGAAAATTATGTATAGAAATGTAGAAATTCTCCATAAAGATCCTACAGTATGTAAAGTACAGTGTATTGATTTGTGAAGATTTGCAATATTAGAGGATATGATGATGTACAGCACTTGTACACAGCGGCAGTTGCTCCTACCTCATGCCGGAGAGGAGACAGCCTCCTACCTACTAGAGGCTGAGTGCTTCTATAGCCGTATGATAGAGGGGATCCCTGCTGTCATTACTGAGGAGGAAGCCGGCTCACTTCACAGTCAGTGGAAGGGAAGCCTGCTCACCCCACCGTCAGTGCGGTCACCAAGTCCCAGCATGTCGGGCGGCCTGGTAGAACTTGTAGTTCGTCTGCAAAATGCAGTACTTTTTTTATTTAATTTTAAAAGTATCAGCCTGGCATCCACCGCCTAGGGACGCCGGGGACAGCCCCAGGCTTCAGCCCTGGAAGGGTGAAGCCTGGGGGGGGACGCTTTATTGAGGGGGGAGGATGCCTGTGTGCATCGTACGGCCACGGGACCTTACGTAAAAAGTGTCTCCCGGGTGTGGTATTTTTTGGAACCAGGACCAGTCCAAGAGTCCAGGACATGTCCAGGACCGGTCCAAGAGTACATGGCAGAGTAGTATACACAACAGTGGAATGTTTCTGACACAAAGACCAGTCCAGTGGCTTAACCTAGTGAGGTTTATTGAGTGTTGTAGGCTCCGCTGTGCTGCTTCCAGTTGTTGATTTGCAGTGTCTAGACCAGGCATGTCAAAACTATGGCCCTCCAGTTGTTGTGAAACTACACATCCCAGCATGCCTTGACATAGTTTTAGCATTGCCTAATAACAAAACTGTGGCAAGGCATAATGGGACGTGTAGTTTCACAACAGTTGGAGGTCCATAGTTTGGACAGGCCTTGTATAGACAGACAGTCACTAGGACACCCCAAAAGGTCAACATGAAACAGGTCAACGGGGTCAAAATGTAGACAGGGACAGAATTTCAAAAAGAAAAAGGTAGACACATGAAAAGTTCAAGATGAGTTTTCCATGATTATTTTTACTTTACCATCCACGTGATTATAGATGGAGAATATAATAGTGCAAAGCATTGCGAGGGAAGTGAGTCATGTGAGAGTATGCGTTACACTAATTGAGGGTCCATGACAGTTGCTGACATTGATACCAAAAACTTTGAAAAACTCATGTCGACCTTTCTCATGTGTCTATCTTTTTTCATGTAGATAGACAATTTGAACATGTCAACCTATTGCATGTTGACCTTTTGAGGTAGACCTATTGACTGTTGATCTAGACATTGTCTATCCGATAGTCCACACCCAGATGTGGTCACTGTGGTTACTCTGGTTAGGTCATGAAGTGGAGATTACCCTGGATGTGAATTGGAGCGGTGCGGGGGCAACTGTGCCACAGCCTCTATTTGTCCGTTACTGTAGCCACGCCCTCGTTTTATTTATAGGGGGATTACATAAGGAGAAGGGGCACATTGTACATCAATGTTTCCCAACCATGGCCCTCAATGCAATAACTGTGCAGGTTTTAGTTATATCCAAGCTCTAGAAGAGATTATTGCATCAAATAACTGAGGTACGGATTAAGGCCCTCATTCTGATCTGATCGGAACCAGGCAAATTCGGCCACATTCTGATGTTTGCTGCTCTGCGTGGTCCTATTATGCGCATGTGTACTCCTCCTTTGCGAATGGCATTGGCGTAGTTGCTGAACCACTCAGATACATCGGGGATGCCGGGGGGGGGGTGACAGCAGGGACAGGGGTCACCCATGGGAACGCCCAGCATTTTGTGGGCATTCCCATGAAAACGCTGGGTGTTCCCCATGGCTAGGCGGGCGGGCTGATGCCTGCCGGAGGTGGACGGCGGATGTTTGTTTTCGAAGCCAGGAGAAATCATTTGATGGTCGGGGACCATCAAATAATTTTTCCTGCAGCGGAGGCATGCGAGGGGATGAGTTTCGTTAAACATCTCCTCGCATGGTACCGAGGGGAGTCGGCGGCTTGAGTGGCGGGTATTCGCTGGGGCGTCTCTGGTGCTCGGTAAGCTGTGAAGCCTGAGTAAACCAGAATAACCCCCTAAGTCACCTGTGCTCAAGTATGAGCTGTTAGTCACCTGCACTTTACTTGAGCTGCTAGTGTGTCTTGAGAGCCGAGGTCGGGAAGCCATGACGTACACGTTATCAATAAATGGAAGTAAATGAAGTCATAGTAGCTCAGGAGATTATTTCCCTCAGCCTCCCGCATAACATTACAGTAGATGGATATTAGTATGTGCGCGATAACAATTTGGTTGTAGGTTCCGGACTAATATATGTTCTTTATATTGTAATCTCTCTCACAAAGCACTATCTTCTCCCCTTGTTTCCATTTGTACTTCTCTCTAATGCCTGCGCACCTTTTATTAATTGTACACGGCTGGATAGAATGGAAATGCTTTATAAATAGTCTCTGATAACAATAGCGCTGTGAATAGAAGGTTTTAGAGTAGAGAATCCTTTCTCCAGTCAAAGAAATGCAGTTGAGCTTCATTAAACGACTCGAGGGCCGGCTACTTACACAGATTATTGATTTTCAGTCTAGTCCATGTTTAACATAATTCTACATAGACAGCAGCTAATTCTACATTTAAAGCCAGCACTCCATTGGGATTACGGGGTGCAACTGACCATACGAGTTCTCACAATTCAGAGGAAGGCAGTACGATATTCTTATAATAACCACAGTGCCTTATAAATTGTTCATGAAAATATCTGATCATCTATCTATCTATCTATCTATCTATCTATCTATCTATCTATCTATCTATGTACACACGGTTCGATTTTTCCCTGTTTTCGATTCGATTTTGCTTATGGAAGCAAATTCAAAGCCACAACAAATGGTTTTTAGGACACTTTCGATCTGCATTCGATTCGATGCGCGCTCCCGTTTTCACAAAATCGAAAAGAAAAATAGACTGTGCAGCCGAGGAAATAGCGAATACGATCCAGTAAATGTGTGCAATGTACCATGAATGTAAATCTAATTCAATATCGAAATCGATATCTAATGCAAAAGTACAGATCTAATGCCAAATTGAATGGGAAGATCTAATGCTAGATCTAATAGAAAAGCGAATCTAACATTGAATCTAAAGCAAAACGAAGTGTGTGTCTATCTATCTATCTATCTATCTATCTGTCTGTCTGTCTGTCTCTGTCTATCTATCTGTCTCTATCTTTGATACATAAATATTATATTTTTGTTAATAATATCCTGCTTGTGGCAAAATAGTGCATTCTTTTAAACTGCCCCAATTTTCACGGGACAGTCTCGTTTTTTTGGGACTGTCCTGCGGATGGCAGTGTCCCATGGTGAAAGGGGCAGTTGGGAGACAGCATCTATTCTGGTGGACAGTGGATCTTAAGGGCCCCATACATCAGCAATTAATTGTGACAATTTTCAGATATGGAGATGATGGCCACAATTAATTTTAGATGTGTGGGCTCCCCCTTTTGGCAATCCCAATCAAAATCGCCAATCGATTGCTTAATCAGGTTTTTAAACATGCTTACTAATCTGGTATTATCTGCAGATCTTTTTTATATGTGTGGGCATTCCCAATTCGTCTTCTTCATCAATTTACATTATGAACAGCTGAAATGACAATCGATTGGGGCAATTTCCCAGATATGAAGATGCAATCTTTAGATGGAAAAATCTGCCGATCACTGAAATAAATCTGTAATGTGTGGGCAAAGCCAGATAGATTGTAAAATCCATTTATCCGGCCAAAATATCCCTATATCTGAAAATCCATAAATTGTGATTGCTGATGTATGGGGCCCATTATATTCAGATATGTTCACAGCTAGCCTGCTTTCGCACGGGGACCGATGTTTTGATAGTGTGCATGCGCATTTTTGCACATGTGCATACGCAAGATGCGTGCACCCACGGCAAACATTCTTTTCGCCCTGTGCACGCACCCAACACAGTGGGAAAGGGGCGTGGGGTGCTGGCCAGCCCGATTAGCATTTGGGAATGCCCAGCAATTCATGGGTGTTCCCATGAGAACGCTGGGTGTTCTCATACTAATGGGGGGATGACGAACAGGCAGGGGGTGGGCAGCTGACATCACCGGATTCTCCCATAGCAGTGAAAATGGGGGCTTGGCTGCACAGGAGTAATGCAGCTGTAGGCCACGTACCCTGGCTGAGAGGCCATGCCCCCACATTTCGGGCAGAATGTCCTTACTTCACCCTCCCAAAAGTTGTGAGGTATGTAAGTACTTATTTAATTTTTAGACCCTAATTTGTGATTTCAGCGGACATGAACAGTATTCAACGTCTATCAGTAGACACTACGAGCCAGTTGTAATGTCGCCAGAGTTGGTCGGAGATTCGGGTTCCCGACCAAACTCAGACGTTTATTTAAAGCAGCAAAACCATGCATTGTAAATGATTGCCACTTTAAAAAACGTCCGACTTTGGCAAGGAACCCGCTCCTCCGGCCAACTCCACTAGTGGTGGCACTGAAGTGGAACTAGCGGCACAATGGGTTATGGGTCATTGGGTCAACCTAATTTGCATTGGGTCATTGGGTCAACCTAATTTGCATTGGGTCGACAAATGAAGGTCGACAGGCCAAAGGTCGATGCCTGAAATAGGTCGACAAGGCTAATTTCAACAGGGTTGGAAGGTCTACACAAGCATTAGGTCAACAATGGTAAGAGTGACAGTCAAAAGGTTGACATGAGTCTTTCCTTTTTTTTTGTCCCGAATATCGACACAGTCGACATGGACACCGTCTAAGTATACTGTGTCCCCTTGCTTGGATTGCTGCGCTCACCATGCTTCAGGCAAGTTGCCTCGCTGTGCTCAACACAATATTTTAAACTCCCACCATGCCGTTGTCGATGATAGGGTATGAAATACCGCCTGTCGGCACATGTCGAAACCCATGTCGACCTTTTGACTGTTGGCTGTCCCATTGTCAACCTAATGCATGTGTCGACCTTCCAACCCTGTTTACCGAATTCAGGTGTCCACCAAAGGGCTTTCAGTTTATACCAGAGATTGTTTTGCATAGGTACTTAACCATATGGGTATAAATATAGCATATGTCTCTTTAAACCCACACCGCCCCTACCATTAAACAATTTCATTACCATATTTATTTCAGATCCACTCGTCAACAACATTCCAGTCGGACTTAGTGCATGTTGGCTGCGTTAAATGTTCAATTTGATCCAGCCAATTCCATAATCTTCTCAAATATTGTGTTCCTTCTGTGTCCTGGTCATTTCCAAACTTCTAATGTAAAGATACGTAAGTCTCTTGGTGCCTTCGCCGGTTTACAAGTGCAAACAATGCATTCATTGGCATATTTGCTATTTATTTTTATATATTTTATTTCTTGTTAAATTGATCCTTGAAGGAGAAATATTAACTGAAGTCTGTTTAATAAATACACATAATTCGTAAGGTAATTATTAGCACAAAGTGTATTAGCGGTTTCCTCTGCAACATCTGTTGGATTCTGACAAAATGAACATTGTATTTAATCCAAGATTTCACGGGATAATCTCATGTTCTGCGGCACAGATGTTCTAAGCTTCGAGGTCTAGTCCTACGATGGAGAGAAGGCTATTTTGCAAAACATTGTTGTCATTTATAAAATATAGCAATTGCACCAACTTTATTTTTAGCTCCATTTTCTTTAAAAACATAATTGGTTTGCAGTACCTCAGCCTTCGCTAGGAAAGGAGCAGTGAGACGTGCTGTGTTATTTTAAAAGTGTCGAGTGTTTACTTTCACACATTTTACAATTCTTGCCAAACACTGAAACCTGTAACACCTCCTCGTATGCAGAAAATGTGTTTGTAATTACATTTATCACTCACAACAAATGATGTTTAGAACAAACTGTCATAGGAAATACAGTGTTTTTCGTTCTTTCTACGTGGCTCGCTATATTTCCGATGTGATCCCTAATATTAGCGGTGGTTAAAAGATGGAGACGGAGCGTTTTCCTGAATTGGGCCTCAGCTTGAGGGGCCTGTGCAATTGATTCATTATAAAAAAAAATATCATGTGGATTTGGCAAATTAGAGTATTTTAATCAGAACATGTTTTTTTTATAATTGAATTGTAGGGTTATACAGGTGGAGTCATTTCAAAAACTCCAAAATATAGTATTTTTTGAAATATAGAATGTTTTGAGTGAGAATAGTTTGACCTTTGCTTTCTGATGGGTGAAAAGGCATAAGATGGCCACAGTGCCATAACAATAGCTCCGCAGACCCTGCGGTTGTGGGGAGGCACTGAGCTAGTGTGGGCGATGGGGGTCTGTGGGGCTATCGATGCACTGCACTGCTGCCAGGACCAACCTGCCTTACCCCTCTGCTTGCCACCGCCGGGACCCACAGATCTACTTGTCTGTGGTCCCTGCGCTCCTCTTGAATCCTGCTAATGAAAAATAACTCACGCAAAATGTCCACTCTCTTACAGCAGACACTTTTAGAGGATGCTAGAGGAGGCGGTGGCCTCCTCTAGCATCCCAAAAAATGGTCTGCGTTTAGGGGCAGCCATTTTGTGATGGTCATTTTCATTACCAGGAGTCAGGAGGAGCGCAGGGACTGCAGAGTAGATCTATGGGTCCCAGCTACAGACCCGGTGGTGGCAGGGTAAGGTATGGCTGGGTGGGGGATTTATTTTACTGCGGGGGGGGGGGGGGGTAGGTGCTGAAATTTCCAGCCGGGGGGGAACACATTTTATAGTTACGCCACTGGATGGCCAAACATCTAAAGATTTATTCTCAGATCTGGCTGGTTGGAACACAAATCTGATAATATCTAAATGACAGTTTGGTAGTTTTTCTAAATTTCGAAGCAAATGGTAAACTGTCATTTGCTTCCATAAGTTACAAGGTTTTTGTTCCAACCAGACAGATCTAAAAATAAATCCTTAGATGTATGGCCAACTTTCGTTTATAAGTGATCTTTAACTCGGAGGATGTGTGAAAATATGCTAATGTTACAGCTGATGGGATTTGTATAGTCCCGCCCTCCAGTGTCCACAACTATGTACACATTCACCGCACTGAACCAGATCCAGATAACATTGACTCCTCGAGTCCAAGATCAATCAAAATGGCTGTTGAAACGGAGAAGCTGGAGATCTGATTACAGGATTGCAATTGGCGACAGATACACATCCTGCTATGCAAATGTTCAATACTCCAATTACCATTACCTCCCAAAAATAGTCTGCTTTCAGTCAGTGAATTGCGACTGAATCCCCACTGTGTGTGTAATCACAATAAATTGCTGTGCATGCGTAGTGCACAGTTTACTAATAAAAGCTGAAATGTGTACATCTTTGAATGAGGCCCAGTGTACATAAATCATTGTTTAATGAACAAAAATATTGTTTAAAGTTACCTGTAGGCTATGTGTGTAAGTTGTATAAGAACAAGGTTGGCACCGGGGTCGGTTATAACTGGTGGGGCCAATAATACTACCTTGTGCACCAAAGGTGCACGTGACCAAAGAGGGGAGTGTCCTCAGATAAAGGGCATGGCCTTTAGGGGGTTTGTCACAGAAGAGGGCATGGACTAACCGGTAGCTGCAGGCATGACCAGCATCCACAGAGCCGCTGGGTTATCCCCAGAGACTCGTTCCTGCAATGCTGGCTCCATCTTAGACAGGAGTCTATTGCTGCAGAATAATACTTCAGCACCTGTCTCCTTTCACTGCAGATGAGCCGACATTTTGGTATGACGCCTGTGTATATAAAACTAAAATGTGTTTATACTTGGGTCACAGCCCCAAGATATCTCATTATGGTATGATATCTCGCTATGGTGTGCAAATCTGTATGTTATGTATATTATGTACAAAATTAAGAGAGTGTGACGTCTAAGATCCTGCTAGGAATGGGAGTCAGCCACAGAGCAATATCAATGGCTTTCAAACTTGCAGTGGAGGAGTGGTGCCCCCTTGGGAGCAGAAGCCCGGTAACAGATGACTCCATTGTCTCCCACTTATGCTTCGGGTATCAAGCATCAAAAAGTGATAAAATAGAGAGTGATAAACAGACAGCCAATCAGCTACTACCTTACAGCCTGAGCTAGAAAAAGACAGGTAGGAGCTGATTGGCTGGCTCTTTATTACTCTCCACTTTATCACTATTTGAAGCTTCATACATCTGGTCCTAAATATCTTTTGTGTTCTTTATAGCTATACATAAAACCCTTATAATAAGTAATTCTAGTCTAAAGACTGTGATACACCATTATACATGTAACAAGTAATGCAATCTATCCTATTTGGACCACTTCCTGTTTTACTTACTGCTATATTGGCAATAGTAAATGAGAGCTGTTGAATCGTTTAGGTTTAGTTTTTCATTTGGCTACGTGGGTGTGGGAAAGCAGTGCTCGGAGAAATGTTCCGTACAAACTCCATTATTTGTAGTTTTTTAATAAAACAAAGTTTGTATGCCTTTTAAGTAATGGTTCCCCCGCCCGCTGCTGTGTTACCATGTAAGGGATGTTTCACAAAGACACATCCCATTGCATGTTTGGCTGCTGGAGAAATCATTTGATGGTTGCCGACCATCGAATGGTTTCTCCAGGGCTTGCAAAAATAAGTCAGTGGAGACTGACCTATATTTGTGGGCTCCTGGCCGAAGAAAGGGTGGGCGGCTGACGTCATGTGACTAGCTGCTGAGATAAAGCATGGAAATGCGCTAGTTCATTGGCTAACGTAATGCAATCTATGGCATTACCTCCGACTCCTCCACAAGGACTTGAATTTGAATTTTGGGATTTTGCCAATTCAGGGGCAGGGCCACCGAGAGGTACAGATGGAGCCGGGCTTGTCTTTGCAGGGGATGGCGATGGCGACGCCAGCCGCCATCCCCCGCCAGCCGCCATCTGTATCTGCGAAAGGGGACGCGTCCCCTTCCGACGGCGCTTCCCCCGGGTCCCTGCCGGCTTGTCGGCAGTCACCCGGGGTCCCCACAGCCTCCCCTCACCCCCCCCCCCCTAACCCTGTCTGTCTCCCTGAAGCGGAGACGGACAGGTTCCCGTCGCCCCGCCGCACAGAAACTGAGACACGTGTGCGCGTGAAACGCACGCGCGTCTCAGTCAGATGGAGAGCGGGGCTGCTGGTGGATCGCCAGCGGTGACAGTCTGGCGATTCGCCAGCAAGGGGGAGCCCGGCTCCATTTGTATGCAGGGCCTCCCGCAATTAGGCCACACCCCCGAAATTTTATAGGGAGTGTGAAACAACCCTCTAAAGTCAAGGGGGGGAGTTATTAACCCCCCACCCCTTCAGCAGCAGCAGCACACACCTACAGCATGTGCTGTGCTGACAGGAGGCTCAGCATGCGCTCTCACGCTGTCAGTGATACGCTCACCTGCCGGGCCCCTCCAGCAAGCCCAGGCCTGGGTAATTAGTACCCGCTCCCCCCCTCTCGGCGGCCCTGGTCAGGGGTGGGGTCTGATGACATGGAGGTCTAGCCCTGCCCTCAGAAGCACTGGGCAGCATCTCCTCTCAATACTAAAATGTCAGCAAGTATGATATGTATAATGTTGATGGAGCTGGGCATATAACTGACCAGCCATATAACACTACGGCACTCAAAGACAGTGACAAAATGGTGCTGCGCATTCACAGATTTAAGTATTGGTGGCCACCTTGACCACTGTGGCATGGGCATGGTCAGAGGTGTGTACTCTACATTAACACCTTCTTCTCCCGCTGCACCTGGGATGCTGCTGTCTAAAACATGGCAAACAAGTTGTACCAGGCTTGGGTTGTTGTTGGTAGAAATTAATAATTACGAGTGAGAAGAGATACGGTATTGACAATTGCCGAAGTAGGAGAGCTGAAGTGGGAGAGAAGAGTGCTCTGAGAACAGGAGGGATGAGAGCCCTGCTCCAAGGAGCTTACTATATTCATTAGCTTCCTCCGTATCATCTTTGAATATTCAGAAATTATAATGCGTAGTGCATTATAATTTCTGAATATTGGACACATTTTCATCAGCTCTTGGCTCTTCTTGAGTGATGCCAACTGTCTGACAGTTTAGTAGATGGACTGTTTAATCCAAACCTTTCTTGGAGCATGGACATTTTCTTCAGACTCCCAGCATTTTTGCTCTGGGTTATAACCCACCCTAGATATCATAATAAACAGTACTTTAGACCATAAACTCCTTGTCTCCATGAACCCTTTCTGCCTTGAAGGATTTGAAAGGAGTCTCCTCGAAAGGATCCTGTGGAATAAAGTGAAAAACTTGATGTACCTTATATAGAACCAGGGAGTGTTCATTGACAAGTCGCCGGGTTTATTTGTTCTGAGAGCCCGTAGGACATCATTAACGTTTGGCCTACTTTGAGAAAAGACAATCTTTGTTTTATTGAAGACAGCTAAGTCTTTTCTTCCACAGTCTAATCAGAGTTTCAGTATTGTCTTTCACAGATGCATCACCTGGGAAGGGGGGGGGGGGGAGAAGAGTTGACAACGAAGGACTGCTCGTACCCACACGGTGATGCCTGTGGTCTGTCACTTATGTCTAATTGTGAACCTAAACTACTGTACTTGAAACATCAACCAACATCTATAATTTGCATATTATATACATTATACAGAGCAGCTGATTGGTTGCCATATTCCACTTCTCCTCCATTATCATTGCTTCATACGTCTACTCCTGTTTTTCAAAAATGACAGGAGCTGATTGGTTAGTATGTTAGCTTTCACCAAGCTTAATTAACACCCCCCCCCCCTAAATTTTCCCAATGGTAGGGCCAATCCTTAATGTATTCCAATGTGAATCCAGAAAAGAATCGGCTATGTTGCTTGTCCCACTACTGTGATATACACACGTTTAGTTGTTTAACTAAACATACTGTAAAAATGATATTAATTTCAGTTCCAGCAATAATGACTGAAAAATATTTGTTATTCCCTAATATTAATAATTTATACTTTTTACACCGGCAATATTTCAGATTCTCTGCAAGGTTTACGGGCGCTCTGAATAAATCTTCCTGTTTATACGGTTTTATTGATTTTCTGCATTGTTTCCATCGATGTTTAGCTGGGACTTTGTCTGAAATAAAATGCTGCCGTTAGTCAATACTATTCATGAGAACACTTGGAAGTCTTGTAAAGGGGTCAGTGACCCGCTCTCCGAGGGTAACCTCACCCTGTCTAGGGAATGACCTATGTGAACTTGGTCTGTGAACCTTACTATCTTTCATTAACCAAGAAATGTTCGTAGCCATAACTTATTGTAATCTGCATTTTTTTAATTCTGCATATAGAAATAATTGAACATCCAGGGAAAGGAAGGTTACTTAGTTAATTATGTACAATAAAGATATATGGGTAAGATAAAGGTGGGGCAATTAAAAAATATAATTCTTTATAATGCCTAACTTTGAAGGAGCCCTTGTTTGTTTTCCAGTCTTCTCCAATGCATATAAATGGGCGCGTAGTTTGCCAAATAACAGAATTATGTAAAAGTAGACTACAAGGGACTGCGAGGGAATTTATACAAGTCACATTCAGTATCATAGACATACAGTAAGTGTTCTTTTAAAACTGTAGACATTCAGTGCATATACAGATGGAGCGCCTGACAGCCAGCCTGCAGGATCGCCAGATGTCCTTAGCTGGTGCAGGCTGGCGGACAGGAGCTCCACCTGATGGGGATGCGCGAGTGTCTCGCATGCTCGTGCCTCACTGCCATCAGCAAGGAAGTGAGGAGGGGGGGGGCTGCAGGGGCAAACTCAGGATTTTCAGAAGGGGGTTTCCAGAGAGGGGCGGAGCAAAGCACGGAGATGGACACTTAGGTGACCCAGTATATGCCGGGTCAGTTAAAGTACTATAGATAGACCAAATGTATATAAATAATAATAATATATATATATATATATATATATATATATATATATATACATAACAGCAGTGTAGACCCCTGGGCATAGCAATGTATTGGGGCCCCTACCAATCCTCCAGCGGTAGGGGTCAAGGAAGCTTTGATGTCCCGCGGGTGGTAGGGGGTATTATATCAGCATGTAGGGCCTGGATCAGCAATTTCCACTAATTACCCCTTTACTGCACAGATGGTGGGAGATGGGGTGGGAGAAGGGGCATTGGGCTGAATGAAGGGGTCCCAATACATAACTTTTAGGGTGGTAGAGGATGTTTAATACGCAGAGGAGGGGTGTATAGTGGAGTGGGCTTATTATTCATAATTTTCTGGTGGGAGGACAGCTTGCTTGACTGCAGATATCTCCAGTTCCCGGAATTAGATTTCTTAGATTTTAATGGAATTAAATCTAGAGAATCCCACCTACCAAATGGTATTGGGGACTAGGGGATCATATTTCAGGACGCAGAGCAATCTGCAAACGAGTATATAAAACTACATACCAGGTGTGTGGAGCTGGAGCAGTAACCAGCTACTGGAAGGCTGATATCTCTGGTTTTGGGCACACTAGAGACAAGCTTATAGTGTCCCTCAAAGGGAGAGAGTCCCAGCTTTTGGAATATACCCTCAGTAAAACCCTAAGTTAGACAGAACCTGAAATATCTGACTGGGAATAACAATTAACAGGCTTGGATGGGGACCACTGATTTGAAGTCAGATATCTCCGGTTCCCCAGGGCCGATTTTTAAAATTCTTGTACCCATGGAAAGAGGGGACCCTCAGCTTTCAGACTAGGGCCCTCAGATTCCTGGGGGGGTTTCTGGGTACTCAGAAACCCCCCCTGCGTGCGCTACTGGGGCTGCGGACGAGTGACAGAGACCGGCAGAAGGTGGCAGAGGAGGACTCCAACAGAAGGGGGTGCATGAGCGTCCCCTTCTGTAGGCAGGCGTGCGGTGGCGATTGGAGATTCTATTGAGAGCTGCTCCATCTGTACTTTATGCTGTACATACTGGCCGATATACTGTATCATACGTTTGATTGATGCAGCGTCAGCCAGTGTGTACCATCGATATATCTGTGAAAGCAATCAATCAAATATATATATCTATATCATGTTGGCTGTGCAACACAGCCAATGCCTGACATATCCAAAGACATATCGGTGCATCAAGCTGTGTGTAAGGGCAATCTGCCAACCACCCGTAGAGCCGTGCCAAGACTAAAGTCACACATGATTGACAGCTTAATGGACGAGAGCTGGCAAATGCGCCTGCCCATTTATGGTGTCAGTCCCAATGGATCGGGCAGCATGTATTGAGAACACGCTGCCCGATCCATCTGTAGACATACTGTAGGTGAAGATAGATTGATCTGCAGATATATCTATTAGTGTATCAGCCATAGCTGATTTTGGGCGGGATTCACTAATAACCCCCGCTGTACATCGCCAGCATTCGCATTGTTAATAATCGCATATGGATTAACATATGCGATTATTATCACCAAGGCGAAGGCCGGCGATGTGCAGTGGGTTCCCCCCTTCCTCCCTGCACCCTTACCAGCTGTGCGACGGCTCCATTTCCTCCTCCCTGCACTCCGAAGAGGTGCAGGTAGAAGGAAGTCACTGGTCCGGGGAGCACAGCAGGAGGCTGCCCGGACACAGGTGTGGGGAGGGCAGCGCGGATCGGTGGGGGGCGCCCGGGGTGGGGGATGCGAAGTGAAGCCCATAGGCTTCCATGGGGTTACGCCATCTAGAACTGGCGTAACCCCCCGCAGCGAAGCCCTGACGGTGGGGCTTTGCTGCATATGGAATTGCGGTAAAAAAAACAAAAACTGGGTTTTTACGACATTTTCAGTTTGGTGAATCTCGCCCCTAATGTTTGAAATGCGCGCAATTCTGTATCTCTGGTACTCACGCATGCTAGGTTCATGACCATTTTTCCACTGTAAAAAGCCAGGGCCACTTGCTTGCATTTGCGTCACCCTCTCCCCCCAAGCTAAAAATTGCCATCCAGCTACTGATATACATAAAGCTAGTGTTCCCTCACTTTCCTACTCTCCTAGATCATCCAGGAGACTCCTAAATCTCAGGTGGAAGAGTGGTCAAATCTCCCACAGGTGCAATTTTGGAGGTTGGGTTTAAAAAAAGACAGAAGCTGATTGGGAGATACTTTCTAATCTCTCTCTCTCCACCTTATATCACTCCAAGGCTTGATACATCTCCCCCTATGAGAGGTGTTTTCTTGGCTAGGCAGGGACAGACCTCAGTAAGACCTGTCTGCTGGGCTGCCTATACATGCATCCTAGCGAGGAGGTAAACATCGGTCCCCATCCTGCCAAAGGCCGCGCCCTAACCACCGCAGCCTGAAATCCACTCACTAGCATGCATGCGGATGCATTCACATGTGATGTCAGCCAACAGCCCCAAGCAGGCATTGACACGCCTGCATCCACCGGGGTACGCCCAGCGTTTCTATGGGCGCGCCCACCATTTTTGTGGGCATGCCCAAGAAACGCTGGCTGGGTCCCCTGCGTACGTCCCCCTCCGTCCCATCCTGGAGTGAACACCTGACGAGTGTGATACTGCCCAAAGGTGGTCGCTCTGGGGGTTTGCACATATTTTGGCTAGAGAAGAGGCGCTCCATCTGATGGGGATGGGCGAGTGTCTCACATGCTCGCGCATCCCGTCAGCACGGCGGCGGGGAGCAGATTCCCTGCCCATCTCCGCTTCAGGGAGACTGGCGGGGCTAGGGGGGCTGCAGGCAGGGGCTGGCTGGCAACTTTTAGCCTGGGGGGAAAACATAAGAGAGTGGCCCATCACTCCGATAGAGGGCGGGATGCACCAAGCAGTAATGGTACATCCTGCCGCCCATCGTCACAATGCTCATCGCATATCTACTGACATACAGATGGGGCAGGCCTCTTCTTTGCTGGCGAATCGCCAGAACGTCAGCGCTGGCGATCCGCCAGCAGTCTGCCTCACCATCTGACTGAGACACGCGTGCGTCTCACACGCGTCTCAATCTCCGTCGGTGGGGCGACGGGAACCCTGTCCGTCTCCACTTCAGGGAGACGGACAGGGTTAGGGGGGGTGCGGGCAGGCGGCGGTGACCCCGGGTGACCGCCAACAAGCCGGTGGTGACCCGGGGGTAGCACTGGAAGCGCCGTCGGAAGGGGACGTGTGCGCCTCTCGTGCGCGTGCGTCCCCTTCTCGCTATAGATATGGCGCTGGTGGGGGATGGCGGCTGGTGTCACCATCGCCATCCCCTGCAAAGATGGGACCTGCCCCATCTGTATGCGATAAGCAACACAAAGTGATAAGCACTGGCAACTGTGATCCACAACATTGCCTGGACTCCTGGGTTTCTTACCTAGAAGTCCCCCTGCGCATGCGCACAGACCCAGGTGGCCACAGGGCTTCCTGGGAGGGATCCGTTTTGAATCCCTCACACAGCAGTGCTGTGGGAGCAGCCCACCCCGGAAAAGGAAAACACATGTGGGAGAGAGATAGATAGCGAGAGAAAGAGAGGGGGGGGGGAGAGATAGTGGGAGAGAGCACAGTGGAGGGGGAGATAGCAAGAGAGAGCGCAGGGAAGAGTGAGATAGTGAGAGTCTGAGAGAGAGCACTGGGGAGAATGCAATAGCAAGAGAGAGAGCGCAGGAGAGAGATAGCGTGAGAGCGCAGGGGAGACAGAAATAGAGAGAAAAAGCACAGGGTGGAAGAATGGGAGAGAGTCCACAGGGAAAGAGTGAAAGAGACAGCAGGGGAGAGAATGAGAGACCACAGGAGAGAAAGTGAAAGAGACAGCAGGGTAGATAGTAAAAGAGACAGCAGGGGAGAGGGAGAGAGACCACTAGGGATATAGTTAAAGAGACAGCATGGGAGAGAGAGAGACAGCAGGAGAGATAATGAAAGAGACAGCAGAGTAGATGGAGAGAGTGAGAGAGACCACAGGGGAGTTAGTGAGAGACAGCAGGGAAGAGGGAGAGAGTTGGAGGGACCATAAGGGAGATATTGAAATAAACTGCAGCAGGGGAAAGGTAGAGGTAGACTGCAGGGGTCAGGGAGTAGTGGTACCTTGTAGTTACGATCTGCAGTTGATCACAGATCCAGCCTTCTCCAGTCCATCCTGTGCGGTGTAGTAGGAGGAAGCAAGGACCAGAGGAGATCAGTAGAAGACAGGAAGACAGTTGGGGGCGTGGCTACTGCAGAGCCCGGGCAGGAAGGAAGCTGAGCTTGGGGCCTTAGGAGGGAACTCGTCCGGCTGTCAGAAGTTGAACTTGTCTGACAGTCAGTGCTGCTGCTGCCCTGGCTTGGACACACAGTCACTGTCAGCCCAGCTCTGGCACACAGAGCTGACTGAGCACAGGCGCACAGTCTCCGTCCACACAGTGTGGTAAGGCTGCCTATGCGCGGCTGTATCACAGCTTCCGTATTACCAGCAGTCTGTGATAAGGCCGCGCATTGGCAGCCTTATCACACTGTGTGCATAGCCTGCCCTGCATGGTGGATTATGCCTCCGGCTGCTGACAGTGACAGTCCGATCGCAGCCACAGGTACAGAAACCGCTGGACCACCTGGGTACTTTCTAAAGAGGTGGCCCACTGGCCCTGTACAGCAGATGGCAGAGTGGCCCGGGGGGCATATGGCACCCTGCCCCCCGGCCCAGCCCGCCCTTGGCTGCAGGGGTATACGGGGAAGTGGTGGGGAGCCGGCAGAGGGTGGCGGGCTCTGTCCGAACAAGGCACGCGAGCATCTCGTACGCACGTGCTCCCTCTTCAGGCGGATGCCACACAACGGCGATTGGCGATAGAATCGCCAGGAGCAGCTCTAATGAGAGCTGCTCCATCTGTAGTTAGCTATTCCTGCATTAGGAGAACCAGGGAGAGGGTTAAACATTTTTGTTCTTAATTATACCTTTACTTAATAAAAGAGAACTTGTGCCAGGCGTCAAGTCCAGTTTAACCTGCCTACAATTCAGTAAGCTAATGCCAAACGTAAACGAACTGGAGTCATCTACTTGCCAGAGCAAATCCTTTACAGTTCCATCGTTATACTTTATCTTATTATTTTTTATGTTGTAGGACACATTTTGGAATATTTTGCTTGATAGAACAGGAAATGAAACATGGAAAACACTTCAACCTCTCTGTTCTTAATGAGTCTCACCCCATGTCTCTGCTTCATGTTAGGAAGTATAAAGCAGAAAGGTAACTAATGTGGAGGATACGATAGCAAGAGATAATTCTTAAAATAATGTTCAGTAAAGTCGAATTGCTTTCATCTTCCAGCGCTGCTACGTTTTGGTCATTAAGCAGGCTGTCGCTCCGTGCCCTAGCTTTTGTTCTGTACATGTCAGCAACACTGAAACGTAGAGAATAACACTTTGCTGTATTATTAGATAAAACGAGCACATAAGAAACACAGTAACAAGGCAGTTAGAGACAGAACAATAGGTTTCTTTAAATTACAATGGTTACCGTGCTAACAACTATTTGAATTACACGTATCGGGAGACAGTTATGAAAAGTGGTGCACAAGAAAAAAGCACTGTAACCTGTGGCAAGCAACCTGAAATCTGATTGGTTGCTTTATATTATAGGCCTGTATTATGGGCCTGATTCAGTATTGCGAGTGGGTAATTGCCGCACGCTGCACCGGCCGAACGCCCCCGTCGCGTGAGTCCCTGATTAGCATGTGCGCTTACACTCGTCTGAATCAGGTCCTATATAAGGTATATAAAGTTTTGTAAAATTATGCCAAGTATTGCAAATTGAGGCTTCTTCGCACTGCAGTTCTTTGCTCATACCCCTTTCACACCAGAAAATGTAGGGACATACCCAGGAATTTGGTCCTGGGTTCATGCCTAGATTCCCAGGTCAACCCGCGTTTAGTGCTGGTGTGAATGGGTCCTGGGCCTAAAATCCCGGGACTTTGTCTAGGCATGTCTAGATTGGATTCCTGGGTATGTCCCTGCATTTTCTGGTGTGAAAGAGGTATTATTGGCTTTGTATGGATTTAACCAAAACATGTGACATTTTTCTTTTTGACTGTCTTTAAAGATACACTAGAAGGATTCCACTGTGATTTGTTCACTTTTCATTCTATTCCAATGAGAAATTGAATGAAAAGTGTCAAATTCACATGTGTCCGATGCGATGCGCGGTCCAGTGAGCATTATATCGGTGCCTGCAGATCACACGTACTGCACTAAATAGATATATTGCATCCCCAAGTCTCCGGTAGGCTTGACTGGGATCGCATACGATGCATCCTATGGAAAAGGACTGCATAAGGTGTATCGTATGCATTCCTGCCACCCAGAATGTTCCCGGGTGGTTTAAGGTGGATCGCGGGCGACTACTCCATTCAGAGAAGTCGCTCTAGTGTATGGGTACCTAATTTGGTACTTGTGTACTAGTAAGGCGCCCATCGCATCACATACCATAAGGCATACGATGGTATGCGATGTTACCCGATGGCAGACGATGTTATACAATTTTAAATTGTATACCATTGCATTGTATGGCATTGTATGCCATTGTATCGCATATACAATGGTATGCAATTTAAAATTGTATAAGCACCCTAATGGGTTTTTCAATGTTAAAAGTGTACCCTATAATATAATTAACCATGATGGGTGCTTAGTATGTTAAAAGCACCCCCAACAGCACCCCCGCTATCAACGCCAACCCTCAGCAACCCTGAGGTCAATTGCAGGTTCCAAACTGATCTACCCTGTGCTGCAGTAGTAGGTCCCCAAAAGCTCAGTACCCCAGTGCGGTGTACCGGCTTCAAAAGCAGTGTTGTTGACAAAGACCCACCTTATGAGACCAGTTACTTCGCTAAACCAGGAAATTTTCTCTTGAGAGAAGAGGAACCACTCTCTCGAGCCACGGCGCTAATGGATAAGAATATAAAAATGTATAAATAATATGTAAAGAATTAAATAGTTCAAATAAGATTGTACCCTTGGATAACTGCTGCAGGTGTGGAGATTTTGCTAGACTCTAAAAAGTTTTACTGGAGACAAGTTTTGTTGGGGGTGCACAAGTTCGCTAAACCAGCCTAACCCCTCCAATGCATCAGTCTGTACTACTCATGAGGAGGAGCCCCCCTGACAACCCCTGACAACAGGCTTAACTGTAATGAAGCAGGCAGGATCGAGAGATAATCACGGGCCTGTTGGAAGGGCGTGGCTAAAATAATGCAGAGCTTGATTATGTCAGAGGTCAAGTCCCACCCCATGAATTTCCCTGCAGGTCGCTTTTCCTGGAAGGAAGAACTCCAAAATAGGGAAGTACAGTATGCTCCCATGGCTTGTGTGATTGGTGCAGTTGTGCTCTAGAATTACATCATACCAAAATGTTACATTTTATTGTTCCTAATAACAAAATATATAACATTTTCAAAAAACTAATGGGGTTATTCATTGATTCATTGCACAGCAGCAGATGGTTGCTGCTGTGCGAATTTGCAGAGCCCCGGGATCAGAAAACCAGAGTGAAAACCCGCCCCGTGCAAGTCTGCGAATGGTTGGAGAAGATCTCTGTCGGCGTCCAGCTGCAAATCCATTCCCAACTCACTCACCATCTAGGGATTTTTCCAGTGTGTGCATAACCCTGGTCCTTCTACAACTCTGCAACAGAGACAGGCTGATCGAGGCCAGAGCTGAAGTCACATACCCCCCCACCCTTGAAATTGGCCAGGAAACGGCCAGATGCCACCCAAAATGGTGGCTTCCTGTCAATCTTCTTGCAAATGGCTTGCGAATGTATTCATTGATTATTTTGTTTGGCCTCGTGCATGTGCTCAACGATCTGTACGCATGCACAGTCTTTCTACATCGAAATTCGCACAACAGCCATCAACTCTGAATTACCCACTAAACATGTTCAAGTCTTAGACACAGGGCCCGATTCTGGTGCTCTTGGAAAGCTGCGAACAGCGCAGCTTACAGAGCACCTGAGACGCCGATGTGACGAATACACCCCCCGGTACCATGCGAGGGGATGTGTAACAAAAACACATCCCTTCACATGCCTCCACTGCAGGAGAAATCATTCAATGGTCGCTGACCATCGAATAATTTCTCCGGCCTTCGCAAACAGAAGAGAAAACTGACTTTTATTGGCGTGCTGCTGGACGAAGATTGGGCGGGCAGCTGACGTCCTGTGACATCAGCTGCCCGCTCTGGCAGCCATCGACCCACCCACATATCCATGGGAACGCCCAGTGTTTTCATGGGTAGGCCCATAAAATGTTGGGCCTTCCCATGGGCGAGCCCCATTCCGGCCACTGCCCGGCACGCCACGATGTTTGCGAATGGCTCGGTGACTATGCAAGTTCCCAAAGCCATTGGCAAAGGGTGGCTGCACATGTGCAGTCCAAAATACTTCAGGACGGGGCCAAACTCGCATTATTGCGAGAGAACTAGAATCAACCCCACAGTTCCAAAAGCTACTTTTTTAAGTGGTAATAGCACCATCCAAATATTTTATCGGTCAAAGCATGTAAATGCTAAAACTCACAATGGAACAACTTCCATTTCAGTTCCGTCTCTTCTCCTTTACCATGGTCTATTTATTTTTATTGGTTTGTTTCTCATTAAATCCTTCAATTACTCTGCTGTGTAAAATGGTGAAAGTATTGGCATGTGCTAGTTTCATCATGTATTTGGGTTTGCTTATTATTACACTTGCAGAAAATGCTTGAGCGGTATTAGACTCTGCTGTGTATTGCGCCAGAGTTAATAAATATTATTTCTTGTTTTTTTTATTTTTGTTTTTCGTTTTTTTTTTTTTTTTTTATCCCCGAGAAGCGTTGCTTTTCTTGATTGTTTTTTACAGTTGAATTGGGAATATTGATTTATTTACCACTCTTACAATAATTGTATACAAGGAACAAGGAAAGAAAAAAAAATTCAGAGGTAACATTTCATCAGCCTTAACAGATTAATTAGTTGTAGTAGATTAGGCACAGTGTTACACCAAAAGATTTGCATTTAAAGGAATAAAAAAAAAAAGAGAAGAAAGTTTATCTCAGAAAAAAAGAAGAAAGAATTTAATAGAGATACCATACTGTAAGCTGCTTTCGCGATTTTTCAATTAATAGGAATCTTAAGAGTATAAAAGGGCACATTTCTGTATTAAGTCTGCTGTTGGGAGAAAAAAAAATTAAATAAAAAAGAAACAATCTAGCTTTAATTCTGTTAAGTTCAAGGAACAAAGAGTCGCAGAATTCTTTCATTGGAAACTTAAATTCTATTGGGTTTAGTCAATGGGATTTCTAAAGCTTGTCAGTATTGCCTGATCGGCAGTATCTGGGTTTAGAGAATAACCTCATGTCGTTAAAGTAATTTAAAAAAATATACATCGCACTAGATACTTCTCCTAGGTCTGCTATTAATTAAATATGGATGGAAAAAAATGCAATTTAGTTGAAAAGGAGGACCCACTGCTCAGGTGATTTTTAATAAACTTTGTAGTCTGGGTTAAATGTAACTGGGACTACTGTGCATGTTTTTGTGTCTTGAATCCTTGTATTGTGAGCAGTCCAAATGCTATTTGCTCCTGAATGTTCATACTTAAGAATTCTGTCTCAGAAAGTAACATAACATAAGTTGTTGGTTCGTAGTTACACACAGGAAAGATTAAAGGCTAATTATAAATGTTAAAGATCTGGGTTAGTTTAATTTCTTTGTTCCTATGGCAATAAGACACCTAACTAAAGAGAGATGGACATGCCACCCCCCCCCCCCCCCCCAAATAAAAAAAAAATGAGACTTGTTTTTTTGAGCCAAGATCAGAGCTTGGCAAGATGACCCAAGCAGGGTCTTTGTTCGACGTGGAACCCCAAAGTGACCAGAGACTGAAAACCCCAATGTTTTGGGTGTGTTCAGTTTTCATCAAAACCGCTCATCTCTAGTTCCTATAGATTAGCTCATTATGGGGACCATCATTCATCAAGTTTGGAGGCATGTTTTGGATGTGAGCAATTAGTACATGCATTGAGTCAAAGCAGAGAATACACTCAATAACAGGATACACTCAATAGAAGACAAATAGAAGTCAAAATGATAAGGTATCAATCTCTCTTAAGCTAAATTCTGCACAACCATATAGCAATGTGGCACTCCAAGAACATAGTAACAGACTTGTGCACATGCAGATCCTTTTATAGAGGCATGTAAACAAGTCTTGAACCTGGAGTCTAGACAGCCAAACAGTAAACTATGGTTACTAATATTTACTCAGACATATGATATTATTTAAGCAGATGAGTCATGCACTACACAGTAAAGATAAAGCATGTCACGATTAAGCATTTATCTACTGTACATATCAGCAGGTTCCTGGAGCCCTCTTCCCATTGGATAGGGTCTGGGTTCCATTGTCCATTGTTTCCTATTATAGTTCAAGCTATTGCAAGCACTCCCTTTTCTCCACTTGTCTCAAATTATGTTCTGTGCTGGAACGCTGTACAGTAATCACTGGGGATTCACACTGTATCCAAACTGTACAGCACCGCAGATTATGTTGGTGCTTTCTAAGAAAAAGAATAAAACCAGTAGACACAAGTTTCCTTGTTTAGTTAAGACACATCCAATATAATAGCCATTTCCTTGATGTCACATCAACCCTGGGTTGATGTTGTGTTCCTTGTTCTACTTATTTCGTGTCCTGAGAAGTCATCACACTGATTGATGAGATGCATCTTGGTACAGAGACATACATGACACTGATTGTTGAAGTCACTGATGCAACAATTCACTGGCCAGATTGATGTGATAGCTTGCCATTGCTGACAAGGCTATGTGGAATTAATGCCTTCTCACGCTGATGGCCCTGATACAATGCACCGATGATTGACATGATGGGAGATAACTTGACCAGGAGTTATTTGGATGCAAGTCTACTCCATCTACGTTTTTATCTGTTCATTATGAGTATTGACATTGCATAAATTATTCATGCCGCTTTGTAGTCACAAGAGCCTGATGAAGCTCTATCAGGTCATGTACATAGTTTATATTTGTTTAACTTTGATCCTCAATTTAATACTCTGCGGCAGGATTACAATGAAGATATTTCTAATTATTGGCACAATCACACTGAAATGATGTACTGTTTGGTTTCTCGACATTTTTCATTCTACAGTATGTGCGACGGTTTGATGAATAAATGCATTGGTATGAAGTTAATATGGTTCCTTTGTTTCTGCATTTAGTTGCACTTTGATGTGTTTTTGGAACACCGAATGTGCGCATTTAATGAAGAAGAAATGAGGATAAATGGGTGGATAAAAAAAAAAAATGATGGATGCTTTCTGAAAGGCAAGGATTGTAGTGTACTGCATAATCGGGGGGTCTGAGGATTAGGCAGACAAGGAGAGAGCTGGAACTTGCAAATTCTCTGCTGAAAACCAGATAGGTGGAATGTGACAAAGCAAGTCATGGTGGTGATATCAGTGTTTGTACTAGTATTACTGGTAGTGGTAAGTCCTATTATACTGTAGCTGGTGGTGGTTGGTACTCATATTAATGGTGGTGGTTTGTACTAGTACCACTGGTGGTAGTTTGCACTAATATGACTGGTGGTGGCAGGTACTAGTATGACTAGTGGTGGCAGGTACTAGTATTACTGGTGTTGGGTAGTGCTAGTATTATTATTGGGAACAAGCCTATTTAATGGTTCAGTTTTTCTTATGTATCATGCGAACTTGTGATCAAACGAATTGCATATTGACATACAGTAAGTTATTTTAAATACACTACAACTTACACTGGATGCATATTAATAATTTGCATTGGTACTTGTTTCCTAGCACGGCCACCACGATTTCTATTGTGGTGGTCGTGTCGGAAAAAATTGTGTCGGTCGCGTCGGGTGCATACCAAAACGCACACGACGCGATGTACCCGATTTCTCCATAGGCTTCAATGTTAAAATAATTTAACATTGAAGCCTATGGAGAAATCGGGTCCATCGTGTCCATAGGCTTCAATGTTAAATTTTTTTAACATTGAAACTGAGTCCATTTAACATAGTAAAAAAATGGTAAAAGGGCCAATATGGGCCATTTCTCATTGGGTATGGCCCCGTCATGTGTGTAAAAAATAATGGCCCCCCATTGTGGCCGCCACCCCCACGATTGACGCGAACCCGAAGCGTGGCGAGCGCAGCGAGCCCGCGAGGGGCGGCGGTGCGCGTCCTCCGACCTTTTCATTCCCCTACTATCCACGTCAGCGTGGAGTTGAGAATAGATTAGTGTGGCGAGCGCAGCGAGCCACCGAGCCCGAAGAGTGGCGAGTTAAGGCACACGATGCCCGCGATTGTGGCCGTGCTAGGAAACAAGTACATTTGCATTTTCCTAACCCATACTTGTGACTCTCTTTATAAAGAAAACTACCTTGTGGTCCTTTCTTCTGAGCCAGAGAAAAGCGTTGAACTCACTTGACTGATGGGCAACTTGGAGATATAATATAAGGATGGGCCACATGAGGAATACCTTTGAATTTTATTTTATACCAAGCTAATTGATTTATTTCTCCAGGTGACATCCCTTGTGCAAACATCCTGAGACTACAGCTTTGTTCCTAAGATGCACTAAGAAGGTTGGATCAAGTCCAGCACTTTACAATGGTACAAATTACTATTGCAGTGCCATCTTGCCCTCACCCTGGCCTTCACTGAAGAAAACTGTCTTGTGCCAACCATTTGGGACTACAGCTCTGTTCCTAAAAAGCACCATAAAGACGGGTTACACTACTTATCTCCAAGAACTGGTAATATAAATCAAAATTGCATACATACATCTGAATAAATACCTTTCTTTCTCATTTATAGAGGATTGACTGCCTTTTCACTAAGCCCTGTATTTGCGCACCTCACTTCTTTTATCTTTCAACTCTTAAAGCAGATCTACAGTATTATAAAATCTTGTGGTTTTGATAAATTGAGGTCCTAAAATGAACCCTTGCATCTAAGGGTTCCTCACACTGTCCTGACCCAGATCCATGCCTGGTTTGGATAGTTTTTCTTTAAGGTAAATTGGCTAGAACTAGCTTTGCTAACAAAGGTAAACTACAGTATAATGAATGGAGGTTGGGGATCCTTAGATATTAGGCTACATTATTTAGCTTTGCACCTTAGCCAAGCTGTTGCTTGGTTGACTTCTGCTAGTTGCCCACAGTGAATTGATTTGGAATAGTCTTCTTGTAAAGTGGCTTCCCTACCTTCACTTCTAAATATCTCCCCTCGCCTCCCCTGGCCACTGATCTGCTTTAGTCACTGAGTTGTTTGCTTTGCCTGCCTTGTTTGTGTCCTCTGCACTAAGCTGTACAAACTAACTTGGTTTTAGAGGTGTAAGTTTTGTGGTGGATGTTTAGGAGGGTGCTAACTGCATCTGCTTAGACCACCTAAAGCTAATACTCCTGAGATTCATTTATTTCACTTTCTCCAGCTGCACCACTTTGTTTCCTCACTTTCATTCAGGTTTATTTCTCCCCCTGAGTTCCTTTAAGTCCCTCTGCAACCCTAGACCCTTAAGATCCAATCAAAATATCAAGCTACCCTGATGAAACTTTACATATATATATATATATATATTGGAATAAATAATTTTTACCCATCAAAATTCTACACACAATACTCCATAATGACAATGTGAAAAAAGATTTTTGGGAGATTCTTGCAAATTTATTAAAAATAAAAAAATAAATCACATATACAGTTCATAGGTATTCACAGCCTTTGCCATGAAGCTGAAATTTGAGCTCAGGTGCATCCTGTTTCCACTGATCATCCTTGAGATGTTCCTACATCCAGGAGGACAACTATCTCTGCAACAATCCACCAATCAGGCCAGACGGAAGCCAATCCTTACTAAAAAAAGCACACGGCAGCCCACCTGGAGTTTGCCCAAATGCACCTGAAGGACTCTTAGACCAGGACAAATAAAATTCTTTGGTCTGATGAGACAAAGATGGAATAATCGAATTGGGGAGATGGTTCATCTTTCAGCAGGACAATGACCCTAAGCACAGATATCAAATAAGAGGCTTCAGGACTACTCTGTGAACATACTTGAGTGTCCTAGACTTGAGTCCGATTGAACATTTCTGAAGAGATCTGAGAATGTTGTTGCATCAATACTTCCTATCCAACCTGATGGAGCTTGAGAGGTGCTGCAAAGGGGAATGGGCACAATTTCCCTAAGATAGGAGTCCCAAGCTTGTGGCATCATATTCAAAAAGACTTGAGGCTGTAACTGCTGCCAAAGGTGCATCAACAAAGTATTGAGCAAAGGCTGTGAATATTCACGTCCTTATGGGGTATTGTTTGTAGAATTTTGAATGAAACAATTAATTTCTTCCATTTTGAAATAAGGCTGTAACATAACAAAATTGTGGGAAAAAGTAAAGCGCTGTGAATACTTTCCGAATCCACTTTATGAAGTTTCTTAAAGCACAACTTATTGTTTTAGTTCTCCCTTTGGAACTTTAGCAAGCTTGTGTCTAATTAAGTTTATACAATTAGGCACATTAGTTTATATTATTCTGAGCTTTCTTTCTTCTGGTGATAAGGTTAATGATGACGGACAAAGAACATAAATATGAATGAGTCTAAGTTATTTAATATAGCTGTACTCATAACTAGTAATGTCTACTGACACCCAGGATGGCCATTCATCCAACATCTGCATCTCCATGGAGACACCTCTATGTGGAGATGATTAGTCACACCAGCGCTGGCACAAGGTGGACACAATTACCTCTATAAAATGAGTACTCTCCCCTGGTTCCTCTATCATTTCCAACACTTAGCATGACCACATATTAGTAAATATAAAAGACACATCAGCGATGACATCTGGGTTGTCTAATGCCCTCAACAAATAATATCTAATGTGCAGAACAATAACCCAGACACTTTCGGGATGGTGGTTGCAAGTGCTCAGCTTGCGTAGCTGATTTGTCTGGGGGGCTACATGGAGAAATGGATCCCTTGCTGCTTGTTTATAGTAGAACACAATGGACTAATATCCTATGATGGTGAAGATGCTATCAGTCCATGTCATTATCTATACCAGCAGTTTTTCTCTCCCATTCCCCTTTATTCAGCTTTTTCATTTTTGAGTACCCACCTCTCAATTTGAAATATCCATAGTACTTACGAGTGGAGAGGAAGTGAGCGGTAAGGGAGGAGTAGTGTTCAGTCAGGAATTGGATCCCTCTGTGTCTGGCCACTGGCTGTGTACTGTCTCCGGGGGCCCTGTTAATGCATGTAGGATTAATGCTGCTGCTTCCTCCACCCATATCAGCATTGGGCAGATGACTGCTGATGTCTAAGGTCTCCCAGTGTATTGCTGGTCAGGCAAAGGCATGAGAAGACGCTGATGCAATGTGGTTCATCTTCATGGCATCTTCATGGCAATGGGAAACTTCTTCCACCATCGGGAGACTTCTTCTTCTTCTGCCATTACCAATATTATTTTTAAGTACCCCCAACCGGTCTGTAGAGTACACCCATGGGTACAAGTACCCAAGGTTGGGAACCTCTGATCTATACCATCTGAGTTTGATAAATATGGGTTCTGTACACAGTGATCTGTATATCCTGTCACATTGTGGGTTTGGTATACCTTGACGAAATTTTTGGACATGGTCAACATCTCTACAGACATCATATTGACACGTTCATCATGTCGAAAAGCACAATTTTAGTGTACAGCATGTTGGCAATCATGAAATGTTGACACGATGGCAGTTTTCAGCCTTGCTCTAGCACTTACTCTAACCCTAACAGTAATGTTGACATTTCCACTATGGTGACAGGTCATATGTTGACATTTTCAGATATCTACTTGTTAGATGTTGCCATTATAACAATGCGATACAGTATATACATACCATTTAACATTCTGCTGTTGACATTAATGAATGTCAATGTTTTGCTAGTCGACATAGTGGCAGCACATCTTTGTTTTTTATCAAAAACAGTTCTAATTGTTGTTCTGTGCAATCTGGCAACCGTCATTTACTTTTGATACACGCGAGACCCCTATTTCTGGCATGAGCTGGCATCCCATCACCTTGGCATCTTCTGGTTTTTAATGCTCTTACTTTTGTCTATGTATGATGGTGGTGATCACACTTGGAAATGCGCAGTGAATGGTCTAAACATTAGGCCTATAACTGGAAATTGCCTGAAGAACACTGCATTGTCCTCATTAATTTGGTTATTCCATCTCTGCAATACAGCAACTCTGTAGAGATGAAATAACAAAAAATGTTCAAGTGATGTTGCCATGGCTACACGACATGTGTTACCTCTAGTGCTGCCAATGTGGGGTCACATCTACAAAATTTCACAGGGCCACTGTTGGTTCCAAACCTGCCCCTGACCTCCTCCTTGAAAATGTAACCTCATGTGGGCAGGATGCTCGTTAGTTTATATCTCGCTTCTGATTGGTAACGCGAGTTATCTCCTCATTCATACGCATGGATTTATACGTGTTTCTGTACTAGTTGTGATTGATAAATTATGGCTTTCCATATAGGTGTCATTACCAGGGGCGGTTCCAGCGCAGTTCAAAATTCAAATAGGGCAGCCACACCAACTGCCATTCCAAACTGACTCACTGGCAGTGTCTCTGACTCCGCTATTTACATTTTGAACTGTGCTACAGCCCCTCCTAAGGAGCCGCCACTGGTCATTAATGTCTGCTTAAATATTTGCTATGTTTAACCCCTGCACTGGAACTCCCGAGAATTTTCCGGGCTATGCTGAAGTGCCTAGTTTGGCAAGCCTGAAAAATACTCGGGATTGCCACTGTCTGTCTCTTAGTGCCGGGCAGCGCCGCTGAGTTGAGCACTGAGCTGAACCCTGAACTTCAGCCACTGCCTGGATCTGGGTGCCTGGGGGCAGGGTCGGGCAACCGCTGATGTAGTGCTCAGCAGCGCTGCCCGGCCCCAAGGGGTTAATTGTTTCTCTGTTTATCTGTATCTGTTACTATACCATGTACACTGCATTCAAATATGCTGTACCGGTAAGAAGGCTGCCCAGCGCCACCGTCCATCGCTACATAATTTCTTACAAACAAACCTATACATACTGCAGTCAATACCTTTAAACCATGAGCTAAATTCTCATCAGGACCACTTTTGACACGAATGCAAAAGAAATACCAAATTAAATAAGCAGCAGTCAGTCAAGTTTGTTGAAGCCGGTAGAGGGTGAAAGTGTACATTCGGCAGCAACACAGCAATACTATGATACAGGAGTTTTAAATGTCTTCTCCCTCATAACTAGATTATTCAGTACAATGTCATTTGCCGCCACTGACATTTTCTTTAAAGTCATAAAGGCCTATATAGTAATAAAAGGGCTCCGAATAAAATTAAGAATATCATGTATAAATTATCCTTAACCTTAGCTTCATTTGGACTGTGACTTTTTAGACCTGATCAATTTTCATGCAACTATTCACATAAAACTCTGAAAAAATATTTAAACCTTATCTCCCATAAAGATCGCTGCAAAGGGTTCAGCTCTTTGTTCATAATTAAGGATGACAATTCATGGCAGGGATTAAGTCATCCACCTGAAAGAATGGGGCCTTGCGTATGGATTTTTTAACCTTTTTAAAAAAAATAAACAATTCCGCGATTGTTTGCTAGGGGATGAGTTTTTGAATACTGGAGTTTTCATGGGGAAATTAATACCTGCTGTTCTTCACAGTGTGATAGTGTACACATTGTACAGAATCCAAGCGGTTGTTTGCATTTTTAGCACATTTATTTATCTATTTTATATCAGACCACTGGTGTTATTAAAATCTGAAACAATAGAATAAATGCTTTGGGACTGATTACAAATTGCACACAAGTGTGTATTTGTGTGTTTTAATTAGAGTGGCCAATCCTGGGATCGGCGGGATCCCGGGATTTGGCCCCAAAATGTCAGGGATTTCAATCCCGGGATTGGACTATCCAATCCCGGGATTTCGGGATTGTACAGTCTATTTCCGGGCAGCGTCTGAGCACCCGCTCAGACGCTGCCCGGCTGTTACCGACGCGGGGTACAGCCGAGATAGGTCAGGCTGGGAGAGGATTCCGGTCATTCCGCCCTCTGTCACTCACTTGTTCTGTGACACTGACTGGAGGGGAGGGGCGACGAGTGGGTTTCAACACCGGAGGTAAAGCGCTGCGGCCTGCGCAGCGTGACCTATGGGTCATGCTGCGCAGGCCGCAGCGCTGCACCTCCGGCGCCAGCACACGCTCACGGCCCCACACAGCATTCCTCTCCATCCGGCGTCGCAGCCACCACCTGCCCCGCTCCACCACTCATGGGGGATAGCCGCCGCCTGCCCCGCTCCACTGCACTCAGTGGCAAACGCAGGATTTTCAAAAGGGGGTTTCCAGAGAGGCGGAGCAAAGCACGGAAATGGACACTTAGGTGACCCAGTATATGCTGGGTCAGTTAAAGTATTATAGATAGACCAAATGTATATAAATAATAAAAACAAATATATATATATATATATATACATATACATACATACATATATATATATATATATATATATATATATATATACATACAGGGGCATCAACAGCAGTGTAGGCCCCTGGGCATAGCAATATATTGGGGCCCCTACCGATCCTCAAGCGGTAGGGGTGGGGGAAACTTTGATGTCCCACAGGTGGTAGGGGGTATTATATCAACTGCTCAGCATGTATGGCCTGGATCAGTAATTTTTACTAATTACCCCTTTACTGCACAGATGGTGGGAGATGGGGTGGGAGATGAGGGCATTGGGCTGAATGAAGGGGCCCTGATACATAACTTCCAGGGTGGTAGAGGATGTTTAATATGCAGAGGAGGGGTGTATAGTGGAGTGGGCTTATTATTCATAATTTTCTGGTGGGAGGACAGCTTGCTTGACTGCAGATATCTCCAGTTCCTGGAAATAGATTTCATAGATTGTAATGGAATTAAAAACTAGAGAATCCCACCTACCAAATGGTACTGGGGAATAGGGGATCAGAGTTCAGGAGGCAGAGCAATCTGCCAATGAGCATATAAAACTACATACCAGGTGTGTGGAGCTGGAGCAGTAACCAGCTGCTGGAAGGCTGATATCTCTGGTTCTCGGAAGAGTAGAGACAAACTACTAGTGTCCATCAAAGAAGCAGAGTCCCAGCTTTTGGAATATACCCTCAGAAAAACTCTATGTCAGACAGAACCTGAAATATCTGACTGGGAAGAGCAATTAACAGGCTTGGATGGGGACCACTGCTTTGAAGTCATATATCTCCGGTTCCCAAGGGCCGATTTTTAAAATTCTTGTACCCATGGAAAGAGGGGACCCTCAGCTTTCAGCCTAGGGCCCTTAGACTTCTGGGGGGTTTCTGGGTACTCGGAAACCCCCCCTGCGTGCGCTACTGACTGCACTAACGTAAGGGGGACAGGGGCAGTTTTCTTTTAGGGATGCCAATCCCGGGATCCCAGGAATCCCGGGATTGAGCATTTTTCAATCCCGATTCCCGGGATTGAAAAAATGCCCCGGGGTTGGCATCTATAGTTGTAATAATCCCTCTCATGTATTAATAATGGAGGCCGGGCACGGGGCCCTAAAGGATAGGGGGGCACATTGCACACCAACACCCAGGGGTGATTTAAGATCGTGCTGCCCCCTCTCTGATGGAGAAGTAAACTCTTGCATTGTGCTAGAGTCTATAGCGCATGTGCTGGTCTCCATTGCTATAAGGACTATTAAAGGACTATAAGTTTTAACCATAGACTATGTAGGGCTGGCCAAACCGGTCCCTGAGATCTACAAGCAGTCCAGAGTTTTCCAGACTACCGAGCTGGTGGCGGCTCATACCTTATGGTAGGAGGTGGGCTGCCGCTGGCCTCAATGCTGGCATACCCCCAGCCGCCACTCCTGGTCCCTGCTACAGCGTTCATGTTCCCGGTGCCTGTACTATGATGACAGGCGCAAAGACTGGCTCATGTGCAGTACCGACTTCTATATTGTGCATGTGGCCAGCTTCTATGGGCTGCTTCGTCAACAGCCCATAAAGAGGCATTCCGGAGGGAGGGAACACCTCCCATTGGGATTGCCTTGGTGACTGGCACGTTGGACTTCCAATATGAAGTCACTGCCATTCACAGTGAAGCCAGAGCAGTCTCACAGATTGCATTTGGCTGTGGTGGATTTTACCGCCACTGGTCATTACTAACTGTTACATTTTCAAATATGTTGCATTTATTCCTAACTGACACATTGTACAGGTCCTCGGCTGGCCTGGAAAACATAAACTGTTGTTAGATCTCGAGGACCAGTTTGGCCATCCCTGCTGTTGAGAGTATATAGTAGTTTTATAGCTATAATAATACCTTACAAACCACTGTATTATCAATCCTACCTATCCACTGTTTTGCATGCAATAGCCACACACATATTTTCCATTTTCTTGTTTTGCCTCTTGGCTCCTCATGTAAATCTGATGTCCCATGTGAACCTTAAGGTATAAGGGCTGGGGGTATACACCTACAGATTTATCTTCAGATCTGGGTGGTTGGAACAAAAACATGATTATGGATGAGAGCACATGACAGTGGACCATTTACTTGGAAATGCTGGAAAACTGAAAAAGTGTCATTCCGAAATTACCAGAGTTTTTGTTCCAACCAGCCAGATCTGAAGATAAATCTGTAGGTGTATGGCCACCTTAAGGCCTGAGTCAGAGGTGCTCACAACTCAGGTTGGGCTGCAAATTTTTACTGATTCTCAAGTGTGAAAATATGCAAATGTCAATTTAAGCATGCACTACATTGTCACAGACTTTGCAACTCTAATTTGCATATCTGAGCAATGCAGAAGTGGGTACTTGTGTATTATCTGGGCGCCCGATTTTATCATTGCATGCCACTACTTAAGGCATGTGATGCGATGCAATGCGATTTTTCATTGTAAAGACCAGATTTTTAATTGTATAGTCACCCATGGGTGATTTCATACCCCCACTATCCAACTACGCATGGAGTTGATTTTATATAGGGGACGCGGATTACTTTGCATGTATTCTGCGTCCGCTCGCCACGCTTCGGGCTCGGTGGCTCGCTACGCTCGCCACACTATATAAAATCAACTCCATGCGTAGTTGGATAGTGGGGGTATGAAATCACCCATGGGTGACTATACAATAAAAAATTGGGTCTTTACAATAAAAAAAATCGCATCGCATGAATCAGGCGCCCAGATATTACACAAGTAGAGTGTGGTGGTTCTGATCTCTCCACCATCAATGCACCATCAGTGCCATCATCGACTTCTACAACTGCCTGGCACACAACCTCTTTTAAATTTCTTAAGATATGACCATTGTGATCGCCGCCACGTCTTGACAGCCTCTCTTTTTGCAAAAACGTTGTCACCTCCCAGTCACCACCCTGAACCACCCATGGAATAATCAGGCTGATTCTAGTTTGCTCAGTAAGTTGCAAGGATCGCAGCTTACCGAGCATCTGAGACGTCGGCCCACTGAATAACCCCCCCCTGCCACTTATTCCCCTTGCTACTATGCGAAGGGATGTGTAACAAAAACAAATTATCTCGCATGCCTCCGCTGCAGGAGAAATCATTCGTTAGTCGCCGACCATTGAATGATTTCTCCTGGCTTCGCAAATAGAAGTCAGTGGGAACTGACTATTTTTATTTACGAGGGTTGGGATAAAGACAGGGCAGGCGGTTGACATCATGTGACATCAGGCACCCGCCTCCTGCACACATTGTCCTGCCCGCGTACCCATGTGAACGCCCAGAGTTTTCATTGGGATGCCCATAAAACGCTGGGCATTTCCATGGGCGATGCCCGTGCCCCCAGATGCCCCGATCACCGCCAGCCTGCCCAATCCTTTCAAACGGTTCAGCAACTATGCACGTCACCGAAGCCGTTCTCAAAGGGGAGCTGCACATGCACAAACATCGGAACGGGCCTGAATTCACCCAGAATGAATTAGAATGAGGGCCAATGTCCCCAGCTGTCCCCGGTAAAAATGTTGTCTTATGTAAATGCATACGCCATCGTACTCATGCACAATAAAAATTCCTTCTGTGCTGGCATGCCCGCTGTTACGATTATCACTCCAAATTGATTGGAAATGCCTGTTCTTATCACAGCTCAGCTGACTTTGTGCCTTAGTGTTTTCCATTCTATTTTTATCTGCGCTAAAATCGGAAATAGTTTTACTATATTGATGCACAGTTACTGTATTTCGTGAGACCTGTACCATTATTGTAGCATCGCTCCTATTCCCCCTAGCTGCCTGGCCCATTTAAATTCAAATACCTTTAAATCATTACCAATGGATGGACTGCATGATCAATTACCAGCGGACTCTTACGAAGGAACTTCAAACAAAAGAAAAATGTGTTGCTAATGATGGCTGCTGTATATACCAAATTGCAAATAAACATGCAAGTAATTAACATTTTTATTAGAAAAATGACTTATGCTTGTTAAATTAACATGCATAGAGATTTCATTAATATGCATCACAACTTATCAGAATATAAAGCTATCAACAGTGCAAACATATGTTCGTACACATGGGCTCATTGTATTCATGTATCCATACACAAGGACTCTAAATGCAAATTTGTCATTGATTTAGAATCCGCAAATTGCAAAAGGGAAACAAATCTTTGAAATGAGCTAAGTTTGATGTCGGGTACGTTGTCCGTCCCTAGGTAAGTTGATTCATCATCTGTTGAGTATTTGCTGTTCTGTTGATTAACAGAGGTGTGTGCGTGGAGATGGAGAGGGGGGTTCCCAAAAAAAGTTTTGATAATTAGGTAGTGAAAACATATAAAATGAAATGCCACTTCAAGATTTAGGTGTTACATTGTGTGTGTACATTTTTTTAATCCTAAAGTCTTAAAATATATTACATAAAACAGCATGCTCACAGCTGAATTACTTTCGGAAGCAGGCAAGTAACTTATATAGGAAATGAATGGAAATGGGAAATAGAGTATAATTACGCGGTCTCATTTCAGATATGACTGGCTTCAAAACATTTAATTTAAGCCAAACCTAATTTGGCCATTTTGGGCATCGTGCCAAGTGTGGATGAAGTATGTAATAACAGTGTATGCGGTTGCGTTACTGTGAATTAACTGCAGGAAGAGTTGAAAGAGAGTCTTCGTCTTTGGGGAGATTTCAGCGAAATTATTTCACTACAGATGTGGCCAAGCCGGTTCAACTTCTAAGATCAAGATCTTCGAAATCTATTAGTACTTACTAATGGGGATCATCAATGCACTTTTAGGTTGGTGGAGGGGGCTGCCCAGTATAATTTTTTTTCGCTACATGTTTTGAATAATTTCGGGAACGAACCAGCAAATACTATAATTCTGACCTCGGGGTCTAGTACAAACCTACATATGTGTGGCTTGATACAGACCCGATTGCGCAGGGACCGATTATCGATAGATTGCGCATGGGTAAGGGTCGCGGTACACATGTGCGTGGCCATCCTGCAATGAAAGCCTTCTACTTTTCTTTTCTACTTACAAACGCTGGCCATTTGCATGGTAATTGACAGGAAGCCGGCATTTGGAGGTGGTATTTGGCTGTTTTATGGGAGTGCCAGAAAAACCGCAGGTGCGCCTAGGGAAAACGCAGACATGTCTAGGCGTTTGGAGGGATGGTGTCTGCCATCAGTTCTCGCATCCATCAGCCTGATTTAATTGCAGCCGCCAGGTAAGTGCTAGGCAGTGGCGGCTCCTACCTTATAGTGGGAGGGGGGCTGCTGCTGGCTGGCAACCCCTCGCCACCGCCGCTCCTACTCCCAGTGATCCCCGCCACCGCTGCTCCTAGGCAATCCCCAGCACCAATGTTCCTGGACAGTCCCGGCCTCTGCGCTTGGAAGACGAAAGCCACTGCCGCATGCGCAGTACCGATCTCTGTACTGCACATGTGCTGGCCCCCACCTTCTATGGGCTGCTTCGGCGGCATCCCATAGAAGTTAAATCCTGGTCCCGGCGCCTGTTCAATACAGATGACAGGCACCGGGACCGGCGCATGCACAGTACCAAACTAGATACTGCGCATGCGCGCCCCAGGTTCTATGGGCTGCTATGGCTGCTGCCCATAGAAGCCAAAGAGGCAGCCCCAGAGGGAGGGAAAAATCTCCTAATGGGACTGCCTTGTGTAATTGGCAGGTCGGACTTCCATAGTGAATGGATTTGCAGCTTTTTGCTGGGCTGCGACATCTTCGCTACCCATTTGCAAGCTTGCGAAAGGCAGGCGGGTGTCGGATAGCTATTTTTAGGGTGATCGCACGGCTCTGCTAATTCGCTGCCATGCTATCAAGTCTGTACCAGGCCCATAATCTGTTTAGTCTAATGCATAGTAAACTGGCTATTAAATTTACAAAGTAAACTATTCTTTCCAGGCAGTTGTAAGCAGGTAGCTGGTTTTCTGAAGGAAGTCACTCCTTGCTTGATCCTCAGCCCTATTCAGCTTTTATGGGCTGCGGCTGGAGTTCATAGAAGCCTGGGGTTTCCGCATGCAAACAGGGCAGTAGAGAGCCTATCTGGGCCTGGGTATTTCTATGGGGGCGTGGCCTAATAGCAGGAGACGTGGTCATGCACCCTTAAAATAAAATACAGAAAATAATAGTATTTCAAACACCTCTTTGGCCATGGTGCTCCCCAGCACACAGCAGTACCGCCGCCGCTTGTGCGCATGTGCTGGTCTTATCCCTCTCAGCTCCACTGTGCAGGTGCCAAGACCCAACTGGCAGCAGGGGCTGTCCTCTCTTCCTTTGGACAATAAGCAACACGGGGAGCTTCCGCTGATTGCAACCATTTTATAAACATGTCAGCTCCAGCAACAGAGTATTTTTACTGACGCGGAAAACTCACTACAGTCTGCCTATACTGGGTAGCCATAGAGTTACTGAGAGGTCGATTATCGTATGAAATACGCCCTGATGTTGTGACACAGTTAAATGCATTTGCAAAGCTGCCAGTGGGCGTCTCAGTAGAAATATCCCAGCTGCAATATTTGCATATTTTTGCCCAGTATCTACATGCATAGTCACAGCAGCAGCGGCATTAGCATACATCTCTGAATCAGACCCTGATTTGGCAGGACAAAGGCGTTCCGGTGAAAAAATACCAAGTAGGGAGAAGCAGCAAAATAGCTAAAATGCAATGATAAATATAAATTATTTTGTATTTCCAAAAAAAAAATTAAAAATCAGCAATACTGTATAAGTAAGAAAAAACACCAAAATGAATTAATAGTATTACTCTAGATATCAAAGAATCATTGATTGTTAAAAAGACAAGATCAATAGAATTTCTCTTTACTACTTTCCACCTGACCTTGAATGATAAGGAATTGGCATTGTCATGTGACCCCAACTGACGATGAACTTTTTGAGTTCTGTAGTTTCCCAAATACCCCTGACCATAGAGGACTATAGACAAATTCTTATACTGTATGCCGCTTCTCTTCACAGGGTGCATGAAACTGAATAATGGATCACGGGACATCAAAAACAACATTGGATATCAAAGTAAATAAGACCAAAGGACGAAATAGATTGTGTCAAGGAAATGTTGCAGTGAAGAAAGTGTCTAAAAATCAGTAAAAATAAAATTGTTAGAAGAGCAATAGTCTACATTTTCAGCATAAAAGACAGAAAATTGTGCGAAGCTCATTATAGAGTTAGGATTTAGATCATGCTGTATGCAAAAAACTAGAATGTAATATGCAATAAAATTCATTTATAAACGATATCAATTTTCCTCTACATACAGTAGAACCTAAATCTGGTAATAAGTAATTTTCCTTCCTTTCCTTCATTTAGACCGTTTCAGAGAGACTTTCAAAGGTAGTTGCAAATAAATGTATTTATTATTAGTAATACTACTACTGCTACTACTACTACTACACATTTTTCTAACAATAATAATTATAATAATGATAATAATTTTATATCTCCAACAGGACTCAAGGTGCTTTACAGACATCAAAAACAATGCACATAACACAAACTATTTAAGTAATAAAGCAATAGACAAGACACAAATACATAAAAAAGAGAACTAAGAGGGCACAGTGATCATAATGCTGGATTGGTGGAGGCATTTTGGGTAATAACCTTCACAGGTTGTGTATACAACCCTCACAATGTACCAGGTGAGGCAGCCATCGTGGTTTCCTCCCACAATCCAAAAATATACTGGTAGATATATCCGGATAATAAGTCAACAGTGTCTAGATACAGTAGGTCAACAGCAATGGTCCACAGGCACAAGGTCAACGATAACAAAAGGTCAACACTAGCAAAAGCTCGAAATGGCAATGTGAAAGTTTTGCATGACTTTTTCGCAATTTTTTTTTTTTTACATTTCTATAGTTTTCCATGCAGGTGGACTCCGATTGGGAACGGTGAAATGGTGGAGCGAGGCATCTTGTGAAATGCATGGCAAGCCAAGTGAGGGTACAAGGTACACCAACTGATGGCATAGCGAACGAAGTGACCCATGTAAGGAGGGTTGACATAATCAGGTGTTGACACTGACACAAAAACAAAATGTGACAAAATCATGTTCAGATTTGCATGTGTCAACCTTTTCCATATCAACTTATTGCTTGTGCCGACACTTTGTCAAGGTCAACCATGTGCACTTTTGCTGTTGTCCTAATGACTATTGACCCAGATATTGGGCCTTATTCTGATCGGTGCGGCCGTATCCGAATATGCGGCCAGGACCGTGCGTGCGAAACCCCGCCTTCCATACGGATCGCCAACTCCGTCCGTACGCGGTAAGAAGCTGGCCGAACGGACCGCACGTGTATTTTTCATGGAATACGCCTCCTCCATCTCAGGGAACCTCCCCCATCATTCGATGGTCGCAGACCATCGGATGCAGGACCGAGTGGTCCACCAGCTCCCGCAGCCTCAGACCACATGGACATTTTTCCGTGCAAAAGCAGGGATCTGGGCGGGCAGCTGACATCCGGCAATGGCATATGTCCGCCCCCAACACGTGCGTCACGGCCGCATTACCATACGTATGCCCAGCGTTTGCATGGGAACGCCCATGAAACGTGGGGTGTAAGCATATGGTAATGAGCCCAAATAGCCCTTCACGCCCCTCTCCACCCCCTGTTCGGAGTGTTCACATTTCATGCGGGATTTGGCCGTACGCCCCACTCGCACATGCGCAGAGAGGCCTCTGCACATGCGCAGACACAAAACATTGGCGGACCGACCGCACACGGACATTACCGCACCAACCCGAATAAGGGCCATTGTCTGAACAAAGGAGATATTATTTAATAGTCTTGCACTTCTCAATCTCTGTTCATTAACGTGACGCGATTGACAGAGATGGTCCATATATTGATATTTCACAGTGGATTTCAAGACCTACTCCTCTGGTACTTCTTTTAATTTATTTAACCTATAGAGAAAACTTAGACTTATGATACTAAACCATAAGGGATACAGTATTTAACAACAGAAGCTTCCTTGGAGCCTGTAGCCCTGAATTCCCCTAACAAACGGGAGGTCTCCTCCTGGGATGTCCTGCTCCTCTGAGATGTTGTCTACTTAATGTAAAAAATCCATAGCCTCGGCAAGGGTTGTGCGAGTGGTGCTCCAGTGTATATCACAGAATTACATCTTCCGTATGGCACAATGGCGAATTGCAATTCCCATCTGCAATAGGGGACTTCACAAATGTGCAAACCTGCCAGGAGTATCGTCAGCATTTCCCAGTAGAAGAAAAATAACATAACAATGTTTCTCATTTATTTAACTGTTTTTGAGGGCTTTTTTTTTTTTGCTGATCCTTTTTTATTTTGTGTCATTTACTTGACATAGAAATACCAGTAAATTTTACTTGTGCAAGACAACAGTCTTAAGCTTCCACTACACTTCCACGTAATAAAGACAATTATCAAATTCTACATTGGAAATTCATCAGCAAGCAGGCAAAATGCTGGTATTGTTGTAGACGCTTGCTGTAAGTTGAAATGTCTGTCGGAGGTCCCACTGGGCGAACAGTACATAAGACTAAGTAATATGAGCTGAAATGTGAGCTGGCTTGGATATAGCGGTCCCAAAAGGTATCAATATTGTCAGCTTGGAGGTGTTATGAAAAGGAAAGAGCTGTTTCCTCTATTTAAAATCTGTTTAAGGCTACAGGAACATGTAAAGCAAAATGTGATCTGATTATGAAAACAAAGGATTTATATCCGCAGACTTATTTCCAGCGGCAAATGGGTTATAGTCAGTACTGTGGGTGAATATACAGTATCAGTCGGGTGTTCCATGTGCTCATAATCACATTTTGAAGCTTTCTTTTTTTAATACAGTATATACATATTATATGTCTGCCTATCTATCTATCTATCTGTAAATGTGTGTGTGTGTGTGTGTGTGTGTGTGTGTGTATCACACCTTGAAAAAGAGGCGCATAGCCTCGAATCGTCGGTTATGGTGATGTTTTGTCACTTAAATAATATTTTTATATTTTTCAACTGTGAGTGCCGCTGTCTTTTTTTTTAATGTATTTTACTGTTAGTGATGGCACCGCGGGATCTTCATTGACATTGGGTGAAGTGCCAGCCACCCTGCAACAATTCTATATATATACCCATATACATATATACATACTGTATTATACTTACCTATATACATATTTATAGCAGTTTCTGGAATATTGTGGTTTAACACACATACTGTATATATATATATATATATATATATATATATATATATATATATATATATATATATATATATATATATATACACAGTATGTGTGTTAAACCACAATATTCCAGAAACTGCTATAAATATGTATATAGGTAAGTATAATACAGTCGGCAGCCTAACCGCTACAATTCCTTGAAGGCGAGGAACAAAACATGGAAATACAAAACAGTATTGGTATGGCGCCTATGAATAAATAGATGTTCGTTGACTTAATTTGAATATATTCTACAGTCCAACATTCAATGAAGCCAAGGAAAATGTCATCCAAATAAGTTTATTGAAAAGGTTCTTCCAGAGATTGGTACAAATTAAACAGCTAATACAGATGGAGCCACTCTTGTTAGACAGGGACCTGGCGCGACAGGAATGGGGTGCGCAAGCACCCCATTCTCTTTACCACTCCCGGAAGCCCTGCACCGAAGCCCCCGCTCCCTGCACCGCTCCCTGAAGCCTGCACCGAAGCCCTCCCTGCCCCGCTCTCTGAAACAGACACTGAAGCCTGCCTGCCCAGCTGTGGTACTGTATAGTGGGGCACGCGAGTGAGAAGCTTGTGTGTCCTTGCGCTCCACCGTCCGCCAGCTCTACCAGAAACTGTGATATGGCGAGCTGGCGGGGTGGCTGAGAGTGGCTTCATCTGTAGTTCTTCAATAAGAAATAACCAATGCGTTTCATCCATAAAGAACTTCGTCAGGGGCATTACATCTCCAGAGTGTACTTTAAGCGATTCACAGATCCAGCCTCATACAGAATAAGGTATTAAATCATGTAAAACCAATTTTCGATTAAAATAAGTGGAATTTGACCCTTTATGAACCATAAAGTATGTTCCAAGAAAATACTGATGTTTAGTCCTCCCTTTAGGTAACATCAATCATACACCTCAGTTGTATAATGCTTTCTACTGCAGGGCCAGCATCAGAATGCTGAAGAACTATCAGCTGTTTGATTTGTGCCAATCTTTGGAAGAACCTTTTAAAAAAACATATTTGGATGACAGAATATTGTGCGACTGTAAAATATACCCAAATTGAGTCAACGTACATCTATTGATTCATAAGCGCCATATACTGTACAGTATATATTCTGAATGCTGACACACACACACATATAGATATATATATATATATATATATATCTATATGTATACAGACATTGTAGGGGCTCTGCACACACTAAATTAACTGATAATAAATAGTGGAGATTTGGTTCATGAATTGATCAATGCATTTAAGCCTGCAGCCCACTTCACGGGACCCCACTTTTCTGCAGGTCCTAACACTATCGCTGAAAATGGCTACAATACACATAGCTATCACATCAATGTTTGATTCCAGGCATGCTATCTGGTCTGAAGCTCACAGCACACTTTGCTTTTATAGGTGAGCAGCTACCAACACACCTGTCACTAATCATCTAGGGAAATGGTTAACATAAGCTATGGAATATTAGTTAAACAGGGTGCATGAGAGAATTTGACCACAATAAGACTAATTTAAAAAACGAATCTAATAAACAATATATACACTTAACATCGGCACTCACCTTTCCTAGTTTTGGGGTGCCCTATGGCTTGTGACCACATTGTTTAAAAAGACATTGTAGGGGCTCTGCACACACTAAATTAACTGATAATAAATAGTGGAGATTTGGTTCATGAATTGATCAATGCATTTAAGCCTGCAGCCCCCTTCACGGGACCCCACTTTTCTGCAGGTCCTAACACTATAGCTGAAAATGGCTACAATACACATAGCTATCACATCAATGTTTGATTCCAGGCATGCTATCTGGTCTGAAGCTCACAGCACACTTTGCTTTTATAGGTGAGCAGCTACCAACACACCTGTCACAAATCATCCAGGGAAATGGTTAACATAAGCTATGGAATATTAGTTAAACAGGGTGCATGAGAGAATGTGACCACAATAAGACTAATTTAAAAAACTAATCAAATAAGCAATATATACACTTAACATCGGCACTCACCTTTCCTAGTTTTGGGGTGCCCTATGGCTTGTGACCACATTGTTTAAACAGACATTGTATATATATACATATACACACACACTAGCAACCTGGCACTAATTTGCATGTGTTCATGGCCGAGCGCCACGTTCATTCCCGCTTTAGTGCGCCATGAGCAGGCACAGCACGCGCCAATGATAAACTTGTTCCAGTAAAATCATTATTGCTCAGCTCCAATACGGGATAGGCCAATGGTTAACATTCCAAAACCTGAGCACTGCATAATAGTGAAAACTGCACAAAAATTCATACAGTGGTTTTTCAAGAGCATGAGGAGCTGCCCACTCCTGAGCTGGTGTATGTGTCTGCAGCCGCACAGTAAATCCCATTCAATGTGAACCATGGTAACAGAGTTTGATGGTATCTTCGTCTTACTTTCAATTTTTAAAGGACTTGCAAGGATTGTATTTTGTGTTCCAAGAAATATCAATTACCATTTATTTCATAGACGATTTAAATATTTTACACTACATAGATTTCACGACTAACCATTTGTTCTACTACTTGGGGACATTTGGCTGCAGTGAAAACATGAGACACCAGTTTCTGCAAAATACTTCAAAAATCTTTCAGCAGGTGACCAGCTTTGTTTAACGGGACCCCGGGACCTGACATGTCACATTACCATATTTATGCAGAGCTTTCATGCATTAAATAACATGATAAATGTCCGAAGTTTAATAATATGACCTTATTTTAACAGAATTATACCTAACGGGGAAGCTACTACTCGTACAGAAATATATACAGTAGGCAGAGGTTTCCAGTATTTATATCAGCTCTACTTCTGAAATATATTTTCTTGCACATCAGACTTAGTGCCAGATGCACTAAGCTTCAAAAGTGATAAAAGGGAGAGTGATAAACAGCCAATCAGCTTCTGTCTCACATGTCACAGACTGTTTTTGAAAAATGTTAGGCAGAGGCTGATTGGTTGGTTGTTTAATCACTCTCCCTTTTATCACTTTTGAAGCTTAGTGCATCTGCCCATTACTCATTTTAGAGGATGTACTGTATCAAAGCTTTGTGAGATTTAAAGTAGAGAATAGTAAGAGGAGTTTGGTTGGTACTATGGGGGTGATTCAACACCGCTTGGCCTAACTTTGCCCCACCAAACACCCGTCTCCCCTGCCATGGTATCACCTTGGTACCATGCAAGGAAATATGTTCGCTAACACATCCCCTTACATGTATTGGCTTTGCAAATAAAAGTCAGTCAGAACTGTTTTTTAGTTACAATGGGGCGGGCAGCTGTGACGTCAGGCACTAGCCCACAGCAGGCATCGGCAGGCAGCAGGCATCGGCCCACCTGCGTTCCCATGGGAACACCCAGCATTTTCATGGGGATGCCTATAAAACACTAGGCGGTCTTATGGACAGGCCCCATTCCTGCCGCCGTCCGCCCCCATCCCTCCCTCCCCACAGTGTATAAATCTCCCAAGCCATTTCTTGCCGGGGTCTGTACATCCGCAAAAACGCGCTTGTACAAGAGCAGACCCTCCACCATCGAATTCGCCCCATTCCAAATGGTGTTGAATCACCACCTTTACCTCTCCCCCATCTTAGGTGTTTTCAAGGTTTCATGCAACTCCCCTTTTATAACGTATAGCATCTAGACTCCTAGAGTGTGAGGCATATTTACTAAAGTTTGGGGTTTAAGAAGTGGAGATGTAGCCCACAGCAACCAATAACATTCTACTTATACTTTATCTAGAACCCTTTAGAAGATAATAGCTAAAATCTTATTGGTTGCATTGGCAACATCTCCACAAGATCCACACTTTAGTACCCCTAGAAACTTATATGGCTGCGGCCTACTCTATACACCAGGGGTCCTCAAACTATTTTGCTCTGGGACCCCATCAGACAATAAAAATAATTACAGGACCCCAGCAAGTTACTGCAGAAGGCCATCACATCACATGTGTAGTCAGCAGACAGCACATACATGGCAGCATTGTGGTGGCACAAAATAATGGGAGGATTCTGAAGTAACAGACTATTCAACAGATTTACAGACTCCTTGAATCTCTAACTGAGATAAGAAAAGTCATCAGCCTGATGGTCAGCAACATGGAGTCGCGACCCCATGCTGAGAAGGTCGGGACCCACTTTGGGGTCAGGACCCACAGTTTGAGAACCGCTGCTATACGCTAATACCAGAACTGTTACCGGATTACGTTTCCTAGTAGAATCGTGTGTGTTATTAATTTGGCTGTCCTTAAATAGGTAACTAAAGGTTTTATTGGCAAAGAACAGATTGATACCAATAATACAGTTATTAAAATGGTAAAACTACTTATCTAAAGTAAACACACAGACAAAAATGGGGCATTTCCAAAGGTCATCCTTTTCATTTATGGTGGTGACAAAGGGAATGGGAAATTGATTAGAGATTTCAGATGTCACCGACAATTTGCAAGGCCAATTTCCTTTCTCAACTTCGAGCAAATGGGGTGACATTTAATAGCCTGGGAGTTGCAGACTAGCCTGGCCCCACACAGCCTTTATTATACAGGCTATTAAAGTTCACCAAAGGTATGCAACTCCCAAACCAAGACACCAAAGGCTCGGGCAGAGAACCAATGCCCCTGCCCCAGTAGGGAAAATCGGCCCACCCAGTGATTTGAATGAGAGCACACCTACAGCATTGCTGCAAAATGGCCACAACTGTACCTTCCAGAGGACGAAAAGATAGACAAATAACGAAGGGGGAAAATATGGGGGAAGGAAGGAGAGGGAGGGGGAGGAGGAACTCCCAGTGAAAGTCTTTAGTAGTTATTACTTTTTACCCTAACCAAGAGTTGTAACAATTCGCTGATATTGGAACCAAATGGATTTAGAATCACTAATTATTATGCAAATGGAAGTAATTTATATTTGTTCATATGGTTTTTCTGTCACCATTTCCATCAGGCGCAGTGGGGAAAATAAATACTGTAAATAAACTGAATTGTGAATATTTAATTTCAACTGATGATAAAATACTACTACTACTAATAATAATAATAATAATAATAATAATAATAATAATAATAATAATAATAATATATTGAATACCAATACATTATTATTATTATTATTATTATTAATATTATTATTATTATTATTATTATTATTAGTATTTTATCATCAGTTGAAATTAAATAATAATAATAATAATGATATGGTGATAATGATGATGATAATTATTAATATATTATTTTTTTATTATTAATATCATTATTAGCAACAAAAACAACTTATGAAAATGTAAGAGAAAAAAATATTACAACTGCCAAGAGGAAAATAAAAACGCATGCAGTGTATTTAATCACCGGACGGACTTCTTCTTGCTGTATCTGTGTATATATTACAGGGTAGAGCATGTCGACCCTCTTACAGCTTCCTGCGATGCTGTGGAGCCATCTGGACCTGATAATATATCAGAAGCATAGTAAGCTTCATTAGCTTAAATGAAGGCAGAAACACTTCAGGCCCCAAAGAGTCGCACCTTCACCTTGTGCAGGGCGAATGAAAACCTGCTGTCCTCAGAGGGCTTGAGTTACAGATGATGGTAAATAATCTGACGTGCATTTTAATGAAGAGTCTGAGGCGAACGTGAAGTCACATTACAAAGATCACAAAACATCCTCAGTAACCTTTTCTTTACATTCCTGCTTAAAGGCAGATCACTAAATGGGAAAGGAAATAAGATTTATTAAAACAAAGAAATATATATATTTTAAGTAATCATTGATTAACGTATGAATAAAAAAAAAATCAGTTTCCTCTAATCTTCTAGTCACAGAGGACGGCATATGTGACAGTACAATCATACCTCTAGGAGCTAGATGCACTAAGCTTCAAAAGTGATAAAATGGAGAGTGATAAAAAAACAACCAATCAGCTCCTGCCTGACATTTTTCAAACACAGTCTGTGACATGTCAGGCAGGAGCTGATTGGCTGGCTGTGTATCAGTCTCCATTTTATCACTTTTGAAGCTTAGTGCATCTGGCCCCTAGGCTGTTCCCAGTGTCTGCTTTGATAACATCTGACACCAGCAACCGCTTAGGCATAATTGTGTAATGGGGGCTGTCTGAACCACTTTAGGATCATACATTTTAGTCCTCTAAAAGTTTACTAATTACTAAGATGGGAGTTCTATTGAAGAAGGAATGTTGAAATGGGCAACCAACAATCAGAATCTATCTATTATCTTCTAGAAGGTGCTAAATAAATAAGTAAATTCCGATAGGTTGCTAAGGGCAACTTTCCATCTTCAATAGAACTTCCATCTAAGTAAAAAACACCCCAGCCTGATTGAGAGGCTGCGGCCAGTTGGGGGCAGTAACAGGAAGCATTTGATAAAACTGGGGCATCGGCTATGGCCTATAGGTGGTGCTTTCAATGGCAGATTTACTGACTTCTACAGCGGAGTTCTGGCAGCAAATCTGAATAAGCTCAGGGTTACTCAGATGGCCGATGTCTGCCCGATGTCTGCCCGATGTTTATCCAATTCTGCATCTAATTCTGCATCTTCAGCAATGGGCATTTGCTGAAGACGCCTCCTGTGGCTTTTGCACAATAGGGAGGAGTGTGAGGTGAAGGTTAGGTGGGAGGGGTGAGAGGTTAGGGTGAGGTGGCAGGAGGACTGGGTTAGGGGGAGTGTAAGGTTAACAGCATACTTTGCAATATTTATCTAATGCCAATCGGGACCTGGCACACCACAGGAACTCCTGGGTGGAATTATGGATGGATGATGCCAGGTTTGAAGGCATTTAATCCCTTTGATGACAAGAGTTGATTAGCAACCCCAACAACCAATGTATTTTCACAGATTTTGTTCTATATTTTCTGTGAACAGTTTTTTTTTTATTTCCAACCCAAATAATACTGCTTTCATATTGCAAAATGCAGGGTCGCACTGGGACTTTGAAGCGATTCAGTCCCGGTGCGACCCTGCATTTTGCACACTCCATCCCCTTCAGCAACCCACCAATATTGCTGGTTCACTGATGTCATGTGAGGGGTGGGAAGGGGTGGAGCGGTGGTGTGTCATCGTGGGTGGGAGGCAGCGCGTTGAGCGGACACTGCTCCAAGCACTGCCTCCTCCATTAGCTGGAACCGAGTTGCTCGATCCGGTTAACCCGTTCACACTGCACAACAACCCGGCAACGAACCGTTAAGAACCCTTCTTTTTTACCGGATCGTAATACCGAGTTGTTGGATCCAGTAAGCCCATTCAGATTGCAGCTATTACCGGGTCGAACCCGGTAATTAGTTGCAATCTGAATGGTGTATAAATGTTAATTCTTTTTTTTCCAGAAAATATACTTTTCTTTTGCATGCTTTAGTATACATTACTTTTTTTTAACATAGAAATGGTCTTAAATCAAAGAAAACATTTTTTTGCCATAAATCTTCACATAGTTACTGTTATCTACAATCCCAATCCCACGCTCAAAATATTTGGTTTAAGTCTCTTGAGTATAGACGTACAGAATACATGTTCGTTACGCCATGTGTGAGGGAGTTATAATGTTGTGGTTTTTTTTTAACAGTTTTATTATATTTATACACTTCATATTGAGTTAAAAGGCTGATATCGTTGAATTAACAGGATTTATAATCAGCTGTTCATATTGACCAATTGGATCTTGGTTTTAATTTTTAATACACTAGCCAGCTAAATGCTATTAGATGATTGGTTGATATGGTTTTTAAACTTCATTCCTTTTTAGACTGTTATTTTTTTTTTTTAAAGGCCAAAGGTATATTATTGTGAGAGCAAGTGTTCATTTATTCACCGGTTCCTGTTCATATTTTTTATTGAAATGATGTGTAGTTTATCATGTGCAAAGATTTGGGTGTGATGGTGTTTCTGCAGGAGCCTGGTATTGTACGTCTGGTGGAATGTGTTAGATTAGATGTTCTTCCAACGTGGAGCATGAACAAATGGTGTATAATGTGCCAATAATTGGAAGCAGGAGGAGTTTAACACTATTTCTTCAGCCTGTACGCAGTTTATGATTGGCTGCTAATAGCCTGGGAAACCTGTTAGACGTGTCTGTCATTGGCCATTTTGAGGTGTGTTTTGACAAAATCAAGAACATCCTTTGTTGGTTGTCTATCGGTATAGACTTAAGAAACATGATGTTCTGCACTGAAAGTATTTCACAAATGGATCGCAGTATATACCAGAAACAGTGAAGGGATCTGTATATGGCTTTATTTTTTTATTTTTTTTATTTATCTCTATTTAAAGATAGCCCACCGTAGTTTTACTGTTAAGAAAACTAAGATCTAAGATCTGAACATCAATATAAGGCATGTACACTAATATTCTGAGTTATACCTCTTTGACATCGCAAATGTTGCGTCACTCACAGATTTGGACTAGTTCCAGCCCAGGAGCGACCTGCATTTGCAATAAAACATACCCTGTCAGCACCCGGCATATTGGCAGGCCCTGACGTCAGGCGGGGGGCTGGGTGGAGCAGAGGCGCATCAGGTGGGGGAGGAAGAGAGGAGAAGAAGGTAGCACTAACTCTTCCATAGCAGTGAATGGGATTCGGGTCGCTCAACCTGGGGTTCCCATTCAGACTGCCCAGCAACTCCATTCCAACCCGCACAAAACTCTGTTTTTACTCTGGGTCGGATTGCCGGGTTGCTGGACCCATGGAATTGAAAATGGCCCTTTTCACACCCGGGTGGAATGGGCAAAAATTTGGGGTCCACCTGGGATATTTGTGCGGTGCAAAAGGGGTAAAAAAAGGTTTCTGAAGTTGCATCCAGCCTTGGGCCAGTATTAAGAGCCACCAAGACATCCAGAGGGTCTGGTTACAGAGGGTCAGTGGCCACAGGAGGTGGCCTGGTTTTGTCTTATCTTGGTGTACATTGTTTATTGTGCTCACTGGAGGATGTGGTTGTGATTTCACCAGTGGTGGCAAGGATATGCTACACCTGCGCTCCCTACAAAGGCCCCTGTAATGTGTACCCATCCATCCCCTCTGATTTATGAAAGAGGAGATTATTTAAGTGATAGTAAACCAGTAACATGGGCTCTTGGCTTTGAGTTCTGCTCCACAGCTGAGATAATGTTTGCAATGATTTGTTTATGCAATTGTTAAATTGTCGCAAACATTATTCCTATGCAGATGGAGCACAGCAGGCAGGAAAGCATGGGCATCAGCGGGCACAGGTGGCACAAAAGGTCAGGAGCATTCTCTTGCTGCGAGTCAACTGTATCTGTGACACCACCCTTGTGGGCAGTCGGAGTATAATACATCAACCATAGTTTGCAATAAATCAGGAGTCGGTTACTAGAGCTGGATAAAGAACTCGCTTGAAGTTCAGATTTAAATAATTACCTTTAGAAATATAGAATGTGACCTTTACAATATTACTACAATTTAGCACTTTAAAATGAGCAAAAAAACACATTACAGTATACAATATGCAACATTGGGGTTTATTTAGTATTAACAATCACGTATATATATAGTAGCATATACAGTAAATATAAAACAGTAAAACAGTAATAAACAAAAAGACTGGGTTTAAAACAGAAAAGGAGGGCTTACAATCTATAGGCTATGCAATCAAGTACACAATCACTGACACATAGACGTCCCAGAACCCAACTTTATAAAAAATAATTTTCTATGTAAAATTAAATGGATATATTTGATATATTTGAAGCCTAATGCTTCAAATGCTTCAAAAGCTAGTCTGCTACCTTGTAGCCCACCTCTGTGTATATATACTGCTTGTTAAGACCAATAGTGAGCAGATCAGATGGCACTCCACGGCTTTGGATTATAAACATGTATTAGATCAAGTCAGCTTACATATGAGATGCGCCAGTAATCATCAACATTGCAGAAGAAAAAGTGCAGGTGCATAGACGGTGCAATTTTTCTTCTGCAGCCCATATCCTGAGGAAATCGCAGCTAAGGCCATGAAACATCGATGATTACTGGTGCATCTCATATGTAAGCTGACTTGATCTAATGCATGTTTGTAACCAAAACCGTGGAGTACATATGTATATATGTAAAGTAGCTTTTGTAATACTCTTGTTTCAGTTATGGTAAAACTGGAAGACAATGTCTAAGTCGACAGTCACTACGTTGATCGCTAATGGTTGGCATTGACGACAAATAGTTGACAAACCCAAGGTCATCATTGACAAAAGGTCAACATGAATAAGGTCAATGAGAGTTTTTCACTTTTTTTGTTGTCTATGTCCCTCCATAAGGAGGCAAGGCTGTAGTAGACGAGTCCTGGCCAGGATGGTGAAACCGCGGCCGGGGATGAATACTAAACAGCCGATATTTCCACCTGTTGGAAATATTGTCAATGATTGGATACCCCCCTTAATATAGAAAATAACTAACTGGGAGGAATTTAATTAGTATCACCGGCCTAACTCATGTTACCATGAAAGGTCGCAAGGTGATATTTAATTGATGGTGGATATCTCGTAAATCGCATTATGTGCGCCGCAACCTGACAAAACTAATGAGTGAGATTTGAAAAGTCCCATTTCAAACAAGAAACGTTTTGCCGACAGCCGGTCTTGCATGAACAGAGCTACAATTGAATAGATCACGTTGGGCGCCATCTGCTGGCTGCCAGTGAGCATACAATTCCTGCCAATGAATTTTTTGATAATATAAACTTTTTTTTTTATTAAATAACACTATTCAGTTGACTTTTTAACAGGTTTGTCTCCAAAACTGGGGATATAATCTAGTGTACAGTTTAGATAGATGAGGACACAAGTAGGAGAGAAGATGTTGGGGAAGACAAAGGACATTGCTAAGCAGGAGATTCACCAATGGGGGTATATTGCTTACTGTACATCAGAAGCAGGCACAGTGTATTTGCTTCCTGTATTACATACATTTGAGGATATACACACTTCAACTTTTAGGCTTTCTATTGACCTTAGGAATCTGTAACCTATATAAATGAAGTATGAACTAATTTGCAAGCTGACAAAATACCGCATAGTCAATGTGTCAGCTGATGTTATCATTAGAGTACTCACACCAGAGGGGTCAACGCGAAGCGTAGCTGACCTCCTGCGCACTTGCAGGGTCAATGGTATTTATTGGCTTGGACTTTTCTTGTAAATACATTGCAACAATGATTTGGAAGATTCCTTCCGAAAGATCGTTTTCTGCACAGAACTTTCCGAGGAATACGCAGGAAGTTTCAGAGAAAAGGCTGTAAATAAAAATGTGCTCTGAAGAACATACATTGACCTTAAATTCTTACTTCAACACCCCTATTAACTTCCTAAGCACCTGGGAAAACCTTGGCTGGCTGCCTAAGATATGGAAGAGTAATTAGAAAAATAACTGAAGATCGTTAGGTCAGATGTTTGAAGGACCCATGCATTATAATGTAGCCTGCACTAATGAGCCCCGTTCTGTGTCACTGTGAATTTGAGGCAAATGCTTTATCAGGCTGGGGGTGGTGGGGCTGAGTGCGGGGAAAGGTAACGCTTACTGAGATTAATTGAACATATTATTTTTATTTAAAATTAAGCCTATTTTATCTCCCTTAATGCTCCTTCCTTTCCTTTTTTGGGAAAAAAAATATTTATTTTGTCTTAACGGTTTCTTTCTTTCTGTAGGAATTCCATAAGTGGTCTTTGTTTCCACTGGACTCATAGAGGGCCATGTAACATAAGACAGTCCTCAACTTACCTGATTCTACCTTTTGCACCAATGTGAAGGAACAATTTAATAGTGTGTTGACTGTACTTGATGAATTCCAAAACATTTACTGTCTGACTGTAGGCACCCCTTGAAAACTACTCCTCACTCACAACTTCAAACTTCGCCCATGCTGCTTGCAACCTATGTTCTCTATGAGACACTATTTCGGTCATCGATGCTTCACGCCCTCTTTCACTTATTCACTAAAGCCTACCATACTGCTACCTCCCCCTACTCATTGCCTAATCCAACCCCCTTTTATGCTAATTTTGTCTCCCCTTGTACTGTATTTCCATTCCAGCCTCACTGCTTTAGAATGTGAGCTCTCAAGAGCAGGCCCTCCTTCCTTGTGTTTACTCCTCCCCTTGTTTCTTACCCTCAGTGGTGAATTTCCCATTAGGCACTTCCCATTTCGGGGTGGCACTTGGATGCTTGTGTTGGTACCGTCAGCCCGAAATGTACCATTAATTGCAAGACATTTCCACTGGACTGTACCATATGCCATCTTGAATGGAGTGTATACAGGTAAAACATGCAAATAGTGTTCCTGTCAGCAATCCTACGTAGTAAATGTTTGCTGGGTGGAATATTTTACCCCTTTTGATCCCCTTAGAAGTCAATGCCCTGTAGTTGCACATGATCCAGGTCACCCGGCAGGTCACATGATCTAGGTCACCCGGCATTTGTACTGGGAGAGTTGACCAACTGTTACATTTTTAAAGAGCTCAGTGGTGAGGAGTTGTGATTGGCTGGCAGACGTTTTGCCACATAACTCTGAAACAAGGCAATTACCAGTTACAGCGCCAATTTAATTCTGAACATTTATAGACCAAGAGATTTCATTTTGTATATGATATGCTCAGCGGCATCATATAAATAAGTGATATTGCTCAGAAAGTCACCTCCTATCTCATCTTCTGATTAAGGGACATCAGCAGTTCATACATCAGCTATGTTTTTGGAGAATGCTGAAGACACCACCGGTTGGCTACTTTGAACCACTGCTTTCCCCAGATAATTTGCATGAAAATCGATCAGCCGCGTAATCGTCAGGTTACGGATGGCCATCATTGCCATTGATGGTTGCCTTTGATGGCAATAGTGCAACTGGCCATCGATAGTGGCATACTATGCAATGGATGACCGTAAATGTTTTTACCTATCGATGGTCATCCATTTTCGTTGACTGATTGGCATGTGGGCCAATCAAACATGTGGTGGGGCTTCACAGGTATCGGGGATGGAGCTATGTGCCATGTCCCGGTCCATTGGGGGGAAAAAGAAAAAAAACTATTTGTTTATGCTTGACATCGATGGAGAGAAACCATCTTGTTCTCCCCCATCGATGGCATCGAATCATTGACGGTTGATGACTATCCCGACCTCAGGTTACCCAGGATGGTTGGTCTTTGCATGATGCGAGGGCCATTGGCCTTGGTGTGACCAGAAAACGGGGCCGACATTTCCCTATTTTCTGAAACACCAGCCGTCGCCGCCCATTCCTCACTCCCAAATGGCTTCAGTACAGTGCCGGTTTTTACCTATGGGCTGCAGGGCTGCAGCCCCTCCAGGTAAAATCCGCCACTGTGTGAATCCAGATGCAGTCTGTGAGACTGCACTGGCTTCACCATAACTGGCAGTGACTTCCTATTGGAAGGCCAACCTGCCAGTCACTCAAGGCAGTCCCATTGGGAGTTGTTCCCTCTCTGTGGGATACCTCTCTATGCACAGCTGTGGGGCAGCCCCTAAAAATGGGTCCCGCAACGGTGACCGGTACCATAAATTGGAGGTGGCAAGGATCTGCCAACATTTCCTTATTTTCTGAAACACCAGTCGTCACAGCCCCTTCCCCACTCGCAAACGGCTTAAGTTCAGCTTGTCAATTATGCTACGGCTCTACACCCATAGTCTAAGGCACAAATTCAGCAGTTGCATTGGACAGATCCGCAGATCTGTAAATGTCGGAGATGTACGTAAACCGTAGGATTTACATACATGTCAGACCTAGGCCCTTAGTTGTTTCACATGCAATTATTGTTTTGCATGCTAAAATAATGTGCGAAAAAATGTATTACAATAAAAACAGCAAATGAAAATGTTATATGTATAATATCACATTCAAAAAGGTTAAAATTCAGCACTTGTTTTAAAATCTAGGCTAAACTATTGTCTCTTATTTTACCTTCAGATTATATATTATCTCATGTTCTTTATGTTAAAGCCGGAGCCATAAATGGCGCTTATTCATCCTAATTTAATGCAGAAAATATTGTTTTATGGTTTTCTTTAAAACACTTCATTAAGGACATTCTCCTCCACTTTACATAAAAACGGCCGGCGTGTCCTCTCTGTCCGCTTCCTTCCAATAAGAATAGGTGGACATTTATTGCAAGCCCGATGAAAGCTAATTTATTATTCAGTGGGGTTATCTAAGAGAGTGCAATGATTAAATTACAGACTTTTGTCACACAAGAATCTTCGCTGTCATTTTTCATCGCCTTTACTTTCTTTATTTGCTATACTCATTTCGGCTTCTTTGTATAATATTTATCATAAAGCGTCTCCTCTCATCAGCCGCCTGTAGTCTTTTTCTCCAGATTATCTTCTTATCCCATTAAGTTTTCTGTGATCTCTATATTACAAATTTGCGGCTGAAGCATAAAATCATTTGCCTTTTGTGCAGCGAGCGCTAGAACGAATGTGACCGTGTTTCTGTGCATTGTTCGATCAGAATAGTCCATTGTAGTAAATTTGTTTATTGTCTGATGGATTTGGTGCATTACTTCTCTGGAGCTACCTCTTTTAGGTCAATTATCATTATGTTTTGCTCATTTTAAATGCCAGAGTTGCATAAGCTGTAATGAAAATCAAGGGTCAGGCTAGGCTGAGTATGTTCGCAGTGTTGTGATAAGTGTTGGCCGGCCGAATGCCCCCGCGAATGCGGCCACACGGGGGGGGGGGGGGGGGGGGGGGGAATTATTTTGTTTCCCATATGCAGATAAAAGTCAGTCTAGATTTACTTTTACCTTGGCCGGAGATGGCCGAATTCTGGTTGGGCGCTGACGTCATGTCTAGATTTGGGGAGGGTCATTCAGAGTTGACTGCTATTATGCAAATATTGATAATCCAACAACTGTGGAGGTGTACGGATTGTAGCGAACATGCGCGAGGCCAAATAGCTACAAGAATAGCGAAAAAATATCTAATCACAATCCCTTGGCAATTTGGCGGACAGGAAGTTGCTGTTTGGGGGTGGTAACCTGCAGTTTCTGGAAGTGTCAGATAAAATGCACCACATACACAGGCGTTTAAAGAGAGGGTCGGTGATGGCCTCGATCATCCTGTTGTGGAAAGGGTCAGACTTTCTCACATTTGCACAAACTGGAAATATCATTCGATAGTGAGTGCATTGCGTATTCAACAGGATACCGTATTGCGAAGTTTTCACGGGATGGTTTATCTTTCTGTTTAGGGGCCGGCTAACGACTCGCAGTCATCAACTTGGCAGATAAGCGATCAGGTTAGTAAAGCATGGATTGTCCGATGACCACGATAAACAATGGAAAGACATGTCGGTAAAGTAGCAGAATTACTAACACATACTGGGAATTTCTGATGGAACCATAATCCTGACTTTGTGTCAGTGCTTGGGGATGGATGTGCTTCATTAGGTGGACAGTGAAAAGGTTGACAGCATTTACTGTAGGTCGACCCCACAAGGTCAAAATAGCAAAAAGGTCAAAAAAAGCAAACGGCCGACATGAAAATAGTTGACACATAAAAGGCTTGGCATGAGTTTTTGAAATGTCACTTTTTCTGTAGCACTTGGACCCCCAATTAGTGTCCCATATTGCTCGCCATGCATTTGGCACACTTTACCATTCACGATCATAACCCATGTGGAGGAAAAATTGAGAAACTGCATTTCGAACAATAGTGATTGACCTATATCTTATTATTGTTGACCTAAAGTCAGGATACCCTTGATGACCACCCTAGGTGGATACACAGATGTTCAGGACGCCAAGTTGTGAATAGGACATACTGTAAGTAAGTAATTAAGTACGTTTTATTTATATAGTATAGTATAGTATAGTATGGACCAAATCTCACTAAGTGAGACTGGACCAAGGGCGCCTGATAGGAGTTGTCTTTACCTACAGTAGCTGCTGCTCTAGAACAGGATAGTCAGTCCAGTGGCGTAACTACTGAATGTACGCCCCCTCCATTATGCACGTACCTGGCCTGCCGCATCTGTCTGTGGTCATGGTCCCGTCTCTCCCTGCGCCGGCTCCTACTTTTATAATGAAAAGTGACATTCAGAAAATGGCTGCCCCCATACTGCAGACAGTTTTTAAGGATGCTAGAGGAGGCCGTTATAGTTACACCACTGCGTCAGTCCTGTATAATATAACAAGACAAGAAGAAGAAAAATTGAGCAGCGCTGTTGTTTTAAAATAACCAGATTGGTAGGTCTATAACAATCATTTATTAATACATACTAAATAGATGGTATGCCAGCAACATAAAATTCTGGACGCCAAGTTGTGAATAGGACATACTGTAAGAAAGTCATTAAGTAAGTTTTATTTATATAGCACTATTTCTCCAACAGGACTCAAGGTGCTGTATTGAAAACTACTGTGGCTTAGAAGCTCTCGGCAGATGCATGGTTTTTCTCAGCATAACTCCAGTCATCAGTATAAGTCTCCTGGCTAAGGTCTATTTCGCCATTAATAAATCTGGACCTGGACAGTAATTAATTAAAATACCAGAAGCAGGGCCAGATGGACTAAGCTTCAACAGTGATAAAATGGAGAGTGATAAACGGCCAGCCAATCAGCTCATGCCTGACATTTTTCAAACACAGACTGTGACATGCAAGGAGCTGATTGGCTGGCTGTTTATCACTCTCCATTTTATCACTTTTGAAGCTTACTGCATCTGTCCCGCAGCAAGTAAAATGATGGACAGGATCAGGAGTATAACTAGAAACTTGTGGGCCCCCATAGCAATATTTTGAAAGTCCACAAAGTATCTATGGACGCTGTAAAGTTCCAATTAATCAGCTCCTGTTATTTTTCAAACACAGCCTGTATCATGGCAGTTCATAGCTGATTAGCTGGTACTGTGGGGTCTTTTTTTTTTACAAAACTTTGGAGAGAGATAATGCGGAGAGAGATAAAGTACATAACAGCCCATAACTGCCATTTTCTATCCAAGGCTCAGTAAATAGACCCCAAAGTCCTGGAGTATCTTTAATGGCAGCTACTATACATGGGTCTCATGAGTAGAGGGGCCCTACTGGGTCACTTCAGCTGCCAGGCCCCCCGTGGCATGACCCGGCAGTTACTCCCATGTACCAGATAATTAAGTGAGTGTGTATCCTTTTACTTGCATCTAACCACATATTAACTTAAATAATGAAAAGGGTCTTTTGGAAGTTTGTTTAATTCTGCCAATTAAGTATTTGGATCTAACAGGGTTAAACAGCAGAACATTGAAGAATTTTTCATTCTTCTCTCTGAAATGTATTAAGTCTCATTTTGTTTTGATAACGTCAAAAATGTTTATTTTTTTTAACCTTAATCAAGTTCTCCAAGTGATTGGAATCATTAAATCCCATATCAATGTTAAGAATACATTGTACACGGTGCTTGGTCAAATGAGCAATGAAATCCTTCGTGACCTCCCTGAGGTAATTGACACATGGTACTCGTTTTTGATTAGTCAGTCATGATGGATAACAAAATGTATGACCCTGTGTACAACTGTTAACGATGCTCTCAACATCTGGCTTAACTTAGTCATATATTTCCACAACTTTCAGCAGAACAGTGTGCACAATATGAAACATCTGCCGGCGGTGCGGCAATCGCCGGGGAAACGCAGAGATACAGAATCTGACACTTATATGTGGATCATCAATAACCAGCGCTGCATATGCAGCACAAGCCTTGTAAGGTGACAAGTGAGTTTTAAAGGAATTTATCATGAATAATAATAATAAAAAGTTTCTCTGCCACTCAATATATAATCACCCAGGGCAGTGGTTCCTAAACTCAGCCCTTAAGGCACCCTCACGCTCCAGGTTTTAAGGATATCTATGATTATCTATGATTGATCACATTTGACTTAATTAATAATCATAATTTTTTTACTTTAAACCATCTGTGCTCAACAATGGCTATTCTTAAAACCTGGCATGTTATGCAGAGGCGGCCTGTGAGCAGCTTACTCTGGCCAGGCCCCCTCCTTTCTGGCGAGAGTGGCAAGGTCTGAGCAGTAGAGCACTCAGGCCTTACTATGCGAGCGCAGATCTGCACAGTGTGTAGTCTGAACACTGGAGCACCACGCACACTGCCTCCATTATAAATGCACCACCGATGGTCATATGGTGCCTTGAGGACTGAATTTGGGACCGAGTTTTGGGTATGAAACACTGTACCTGTACCTGGTGGAGATGTGACCTTTGATTGCTCCCCTGCGTGTTCGCACAGGGGACCGATGTTTCGTGACTGCGCATCAACATTAATGCGCATGTGCAGCCACTTGGCGCGAGCTGCCATGGCAAATTTATTATTTTTCGGCCTCTCGCACACAGCACTGCCGGCAGGGGGTGGCGACGAGGTGTCACGCACATGGGAACGCCCAGCGTTTCATGGGTGTTCCCATGAAAAAGCTGGGTGTTCCCAGGGAAATCCGTCAGTGACGCAGGTGTGGGGGGCGCGCCGCAGATGCTAAACATTCATTTGCTTGTGTGAGGGGAAATCGTTGTGCGGGGGGAGGGGCAGCCGTTTGTGCGGGCGGCGTTTAAACAACACGCAAAGCTGCTACAGCGTCTAGTTTTTTAAAATTGTCACCCACACTGGTGATCCATGATTTAGTCTGGTATAAGAGTCCCTCAGATGGGGGTGGATCATTAGGTCAACAGTGTGTATTGGTCAGCAGGCGGAAGATCAACACATGAAAAAGGTTGACATGGTCAAAAGGTTGACATGAGTTTTCTAGGTTTTTTTGCGACTGCGTATTAGTGCGTCCCCTCACATGGCTTGATGCCCTCAGCGCCCTATTATATTCTCCTTCTATGCCCACTAGGAACATTGTTTTTTTTTTTTTTTTAAATCTCATGTCTTTTTCATTTCAAACAGTTTTATGGCAACCGTTTGCTTGTATCGACGTTTTCGTCATATCGACCTTCTGCCTATCGACCAATAGTGGTCAACTTATTGACTATCGACCTAGACCTAGACACGGCCAGATTGTGCTGGTAACCATTAAAACAGAGATAAAGGAGGTTATTCTGGTTGACTTGCAAGGCTGCAAATTTAATTTTACTGCCTTTTACTGCCAAGTCCACCAGACGCCGCCACCATGGCTGTCCGCTCCCCTCGCACGCTGTGATCCACACACAAGCGTGCGAATAGATGATTTGCATAATCATCCATTCGCAGCCTTGCGTGCGGAGCCAAAATTATTTTTATGGTCACCGACTGTCGAATGATTTTGGAAGGGCTTGCAGATCTGAGATCTGACGTCAGCTGCCTGCACCCGCATCATCAGGGAATCACCATGACAACGCCCAGCATTTTCATGGGATTGCCCATGAAACAGGTGCCGGACGGGGTCCCGACAGTCGGGATCCCGGCAGGCATTCACCCGACGTCGGGATCCAGACTGTCAAAACACGACAGCCGGGTTCCCGAAGGTCACCTGCTTTTTTCCCTCGTGGGGGTCCACGACTCCCACTGAGGGAGAATAGAATAGGTGGCTCGGGTATCGAACCCGCAAGGAGCTTAGTTGCGCTCACTATGCTGTCTGGGTCCGGCCAGTTGGGATCCTGACATCATGCTAATGACTGTCGGGATCCCAACTGTCGGGCCCCTATTCCACACCCCCATGAAACGCTGGGCATGCCCATGGGTGATTCCCCCGGCCAGCCGCCACCTGGACGCACTGTTGTGTGCTAGCACCCGGCAAATAATCTATTCACTGTGGCCACTCGCACACAGTGGCTGCACACGGGCATAAATACCTATGCCCATGGGCAATCGCAGAAAAACAGTCCCTCCATGCGAAGGCGCGGGGGACCGATTAAACCAGAATAAGGTCCAAAACGAGGCTCGTTTATGGGGCATTGGAGTATCCCTGCTGTAGTGTGCACCAGCCATAGCCTAATCAGTACGGTTATGCAATCATATGTATAAATCCCTGTCAGGCAAACAGCCACCGGTGGGTGGTCTCTTCCCAACCTCCTTGGGCAGTGAGCTTAAGTTAATATTAAAAAAAAAAAACAGTAATAATTTTTACGTGTGGAACTTGAGACAAGGGCAACTTGGAACTTGGGCAAGCTGGCACATATAGAAATACAAGTGGCAGCAAGCCCAGGGCTAACTTTTGCTGTGTCCTCATATCAGCATTCATAAACAAACCACCCCCTACTGCAAATTATTACAGGTTTCAGAAACCAACTAGGACGTCCGTGACCCGTATAAAAGTTAGTGCCTTTGATTGGCCACAGGACTCAAGAGACTTCAAATATCCCTATAAATAGTCGGTGTATTATCCCATTCCTTCCAGAATCTTTATGCTGATACAATATAGGACACAGTGAAATGTACTTCACTAATTAGCCCTTTGCTGTCAGGCCCCCCAATTTGACACTGATTTATTTATTTACGGTCAGACCCATTGCGGTTAATATTATTCCAAGTGTTAAAGGCTTGGTTTAAATATCAGTCCAGAGAAAGTTCCATGTACAGATGGAGCATCTTTCATCTCTGCAGGGGCTGGCGGTGGATTTGCCACTTCCCAGCCACCGCCCGCCTCGCCTCCGGTCCCTGAAGTGAAGACGGGCAGGGTTCCCATCCCCCCTGCCGATGGGAAACACGAGCATCCCAGTCAGATGTAGCGCAGCTCGCAAGTGGTGGTGGTCTGGCGAGCCCCGGCGCTGGATGAGTGGCGCTACATCTGTAATAAGCAAACCATCGACCAAAAAAGAAAGTCTGTGAGTTATGCTGTAAAACATGGTATTCTTCTTCATACTGTAATTCTCTAGCGCTCTTAAACAAGACTCCAAATGAGAAGGGATAATAATCATGGAAATATAGCAACCGCGACAGTTATATCTATAATTTTTCCTTCCGTTTCATGAAATGGATTAGGGTGCCACTTTTACGACATACGACAACGATGGGATTGTCAACGCAAACAGCTACTGTTAAATGAACTTTAGCTTGTTACAAAGTTAAGTTTCCCCTACATTGCCTCTTGATGTTACAAATTGAATTGGAAATTTGGTGCTCCCCAGAACCAATAACCATTCTTTAAAAGCCGTTAAGGAGTTGGTATACATTCTTTTGCAAGCCTTTATTGTCAATGCGAATATTACACTTCTCTATAATGGATCTTTCTGGATAGAAATTCATCAGTTACGTGCTATAAATGTAAGTGTTTATTGCGTTGTAGATCTATTGTAATGTGCGATGCAAATTTAGATACAGTTGCTTTATTACATTTTTTAACTGCAATTGAAAATGAGACTGAGTGTGAAACAGCAATCTTTTTTTTTTGGGGGGGGGGGGGGTGGGGGGAGAAACAATGATGTAAATCCATGGAAGTATTGTAAATTGGCTTGGTCCTAAATTAGGTGGGGTATTCAAAAAAGAGCTTTCAATGAACGGATATCAAACAGCAAAAAGTGTCACTTGTTTTTCTCAGATACAGTAAAGGGAAAAGGCTAGGGAGCAGTGAGATAAAATAATAAAATAAAATAAAGAAAAGCCCCCGCTTTTTATAGGGAAAGGGGATAGGAGGGGAGGGAGATGAGATACGGAGACAGAAGCTTAAGTTGCCCTTTTTACACGCAACACCTAAACTATGGCCCCCTTCGGGACTTGAATTTAGTCCAGAAAAGAATTAATGATTCCTTTTCTGGGGCCGTCACACCCTATCTTAATGAACACTTAAAAGAGATGAATGTTCCCGGAATAAAAAGATTTATTTGAGATATTTAAAAAGAAATCTCTCTCAGCAGTTAATTACCGAATACAGTTGACATATACAGGAATTTTTTTCTCACACCCCCCCCCCCCACTCCATTATTTGTAGATGCACCCAATAAGGTTGTCCTGTAAAACATTTCCACCTTTGACAATTAAAAAAAAACACTACAAAAAAAAAATCATAATTATTAATAAATTCCTGAAACTTCACTTAATACATTCTAGCGCGTAACATAAATCTAACAGAAAAAGGAATGAAATCGCATAAAAAGTGAAGATTTTATAAGATTTAAGGAAATTAATACTACAACACAGTTTAAATACTTTACAACACAATAAAATTCCTTGGTGAGAGTTATGACAGTCTGTTACTATCACCCATGAAGTACATTACAAAGGTAATGTGGTTTTAAGAAAGAACTACTGCAGAATGTATATTTTCATTATCAAAAACGTTAAGCCATTTATCCTGAGGAGTCAGAATAATCATTAATGGCGGAGAATTTATGGGGCCAGATCTTAAACTAATGTGAATGATTCCAGGTGTTACTAATGGCTTCACTGAAATGTGCCAGTATCTGAGACTTCTACTAAATCTGAGATAATAGTCCAACACTTAATCTCGACAGATGAGTAGCAATTTAACTGACACATTGATTGGATTCTCCAGGCTTAAATGGCACACATTGCAAAGGTACGGTCAAACAGCAATGGAGAGGGTGACTTGGAAGTCATTTGATTCTTTCAAGGCTTATTACAGTATTTGTGTTGGAAAGGATTCATTTTAACTACACTTAACACTCTGGGCACCAGCGGGGAGCTCTGGGGCCAGACGGGTTAAACTGTCTTCTGACTCGTCTGTACTTCCTTCGTGCATGTATTAATCCTTCATTTGTCTGCTCCCTTTTTTTTTTTTCTTAGAATTTTTTTTTTTTTTTGCTGTTTCTCCTAATGTAATTGGCAGGGCAAATCAGCAACCAATGCCAAGCTTAGGCTTTCCCTAAAGGACGAGAAGCACTTTATTACACTGTAATTAAAATAAAACTGCTTCGAAACTTTTACATGTGATGTGTTGGATGGTTGTTTTTATAGGAGGGGCATCATTATTTTAGATATTGTTTTTTTAAGTGATTGTGGCTATTTTGCAATATAAAAATCTGCCCTGTGCCCACCAGCTGTTTTATCACATGCCAACTTGCCACCAACTGTTTCCTTCCATGCCGACCTGCCCACCAGCTGTTCCCTCACATAATCTTTCCCCTTACATGCCAGCCCTGCCTTTTCCTTACATGCGCAATATACCAGATTTGTTATCCCTTGACCTAGCTTTTACCTCAGTGACCTACCCCAGTTATCATCTTTTCCCTCCCATGCCCTTCTTCCAAACATCTTTTCTCACCTATGAAGCTACAGTACCATACCTGTCTATCAGCATTTATCTGACATATTGGCCAGATGTATTAAACTTCCAAAAGTGTTAAAGTGGAGAGTGATACACAGCCAACCAATCAGCTTCTACCTATTTTTGTTTTAAACCCAACCGGTTGGCAGTTGGGAACTGATTGGCTGGAGGTTTATCACTCTCTGCCAAATAGTGGCACACCCAGCTGTCTTTCAAATGCTGCCCACCAGTTTTTCTTTAACACGCCTTTCTGCCTATCAGCTTTTCCTTTTCATTCCAACCTCTGTCCACCATATTTTCCCTTGCACTCCCTGTGAAAACCAGCTGTTATCTGAAATGCGCATCATCAACCAATTTTCTCTCACATGCCACCCCTGCCATCAGCTTTTCTCTTAAATGCCAACTCATGCTACCCATGAGTTTTTCCTCACATTCACCACTGCCCACCACCTATACCATATACCACCCCATGTTTATTAACTTTTAACTAAAAAAAATGGATTCAGTACTAAATCCCGGCGGTCGGAATCCACGCGGTCGAAATAACGATCCCGGAATCCCGACCGCTGAAATCCCGACAAGGGGGGCCGCAGCGAGCCCAGTGCCTCGCTATGCTCGGCACACTATTTTATTCTCCCTCTATGAGTGTCATGGACAAACATGTAAACCCCCTGGGAATGAGCATGTAACCCCTGGCAATGAGTATGTAACCCCCTGGCAACAAGCAAGAAACAACCCAAGGCACTGAATGTGCAATGAGCAGGAAACATCTGGCAATGAGCATGAAACACGTGGCAACGAGCATGTATCCCCTGCCAATAAGCAAAGAACCTCTGGAAATTGAATTAATGTATGGGGGGAGGTGCCAGAAAGTTCTTCGGAAACTTTATAGTTACACTGGAAGGCCCAGTGGTGTAACCACTGCCCCACTGCCCCCGCAGTGTCTTGGGGGTGCAGGGAGCTGACATTTTTACATTTTAAATGCCATCAACCAGCCAAACAGAGCTCGCCTACCAGCAGTCCTGGTTAGCTCTGATTGGCTCACGAGCCGGCTCCATTTTTGGATTGGCTGCCGGACAAGTGTAGGGTAAGCACCACTATGGGGCATTATGTGTGTAAGCATCACTACAAGGGTTATAATGTATAAGTACCAATTAATTGCCATGGGGGGGGAACGATATCTTTATAATTATGCCACTGCATGTATAGCATTACCTGGAAGTGCCGGGAGTGGTTGCACCACCAGGAGAAGACTAAGAAAGCTGCATGTTTTGTCATGAAATCCTTGAGTAATTATAAGCCTCACTATGTGGCATATTTTTTAAGGGGATTTTTTTTTTGTGTGGGACATAAAATGGTGTCAGTGACATAACTGTGTGTCATATGTAATAGGCTTTGCGCTGTGTGGTATAACATGTAAAAGGTATTACGGTGTGTTGTATAATGTGTAATGGGCATTACGGTGTGTAGTATAACATGCAATGGGCACTATGATGTGTGGCATAAATAATGCTTAATGTGAATTAGAGTGTGTGGCATAATGTGTAATGGGCATTACGGTGTGTGGTATAATGCGTAATGGGCATTAAGTTGTGTGGCATAAAGGGAAATAAGCATTACAGTTTGTGTGGTAAAATGTATAATGTGCATTATAGTGCGTGGCATAAATAATTAGTAATGGGGATGGCGGTGTGTGGCATTATGTGTAACGGGCATTATGGTGTGTGACATATTGTGTAATGGGCATTACAGTGTGTGGCATAATGTGGTGTGTTGCATTATGTGTATGGGGCAGAAGAAATTACAAGGAGGGGGAGGTGCCAAAGCATACCCTTGTGCAGGGCAACATGTCACCTAGCTACACCCCTGCATTTCCTTGTGTGCTTCCTAAAAGAGTCATATCTTTGAATAACATAGCATGACTATTCTACAGTGTAAACATATGCATTATAGGGATATGACCTGTCCACTAGATGTAGGCATTTCCATGTACCACTAGAGAGCTGTCATTTCCAGCCATTGTACAGGCTCACCTGTCAGAAAGATAGATTCGGTGCATCCGCCTGTTTCAGGCACTGCCAGTGACATGGGTGCCTGTCATGTTCTTATAATAGGGTCAAACAAATGGATGGGGATTTAGCGTTCAGTAAGGCCAAAAGTCTCCAGCACAGGGTGGATGGAGCGATCACAGGCAGCACAACCTGTTTATTACACAATTGTTCTGCTTGACCGGAAAGTCATAATAACTGCCATGCCACTCGATCTGTCTCAACCCCACTCTCCCGATTTTATTTGGCATATATTTCTGAAGGAAGGACAAAACATAAAGTCTATGTTAACCGAATAAACCATGAAATTCATCACCCTGAATATGAGAATGGTTGGCTGACTCTAGTTCTAGATTTTATCCCAAAATAATATTATATACAGTACATACATATACAGTATATACATATATATATATATATATATATATATTGGGTATATTCACTGCCTAGTGAGCAGGTAAGTGCCGCTACGCCAAACGCATGGTTCCGCTCCCCCCCCCCCACAACCACCTCAATGCCACCGGATGTGTACGCTCATACATCCGCTCACATACAGCCGCACAGAGGAAAAATCATTCGCTCACCTTCGGATGATTTTTCCTACCTTCGCAGATAAAAGTAATTCTATACTTACTTATATCCTGCATGGTAATGGCTGAAATGGGGGAGGACGGGGACGTCTTGTGACATCAGCCGCCATCCCCCCCAAGCAGACATGGACAGCCCTATGTTCGCAGGTGTCCGCCCGGCGTTTCCATGGGCACGCCCACAGTTTTTTTGGGCATGCCCGTAAAACGTGTGTAGAACAAGTGCAAAACATGCTGACGGTGTTCGCTCCGGTGGTGTGCTCATGCGCACAAGCAACTATACGCATATGCACTACCGCACCCCGTAAACAGGGCCGAATTCACTGCTCACTGAAATGTGTCGTTTCTCCAAAATATAACTAGTATAAATTAGTACTAATAAATTAATATTTAAATTATAGATTGGTCTGATTATAACAGTTTATTATAGATTGGTCTGATTGGGATATATCAGTTTATTATAGATTGGTGTTATTGAGACATATCAGTTTATTATAGATTGGTCTGATTGAGATATATCAATTTATTATAGATTGGTCTGATTGGGATATATCAGTATATTATAGATTGGTCTGATTGGGATATATCAGTTTATTATAGATTGGTGTTATTGAGACATATCAGTTTATTATAGATTGGTGTTATTGAGACATATCAGTTTATTATAGATTGGTCTGATTGGGATATATCAGTGTATTATAGATTGGTCTGATTGGGATATATCAGTTTATTATAGATTGGTGTTATTGAGACATATCAGTTTATTATAGATTGGTCTGATTGGGATATATCAATTTATTATAGATTGGTCTGATTGGGATATATCCGTTTATTATAGATTGGTGTTAATGGGATATATCAGTTTATTATAGATTGGTCTGATTAGGATATATCAGTTTATTATAGATTGGTCTGATTGGGATATATCAATTTATTATAGATTGGTCTAATTGGGATATATCAGTTTATTATAGATTGGTCTGATTAGGATATATCAGTTTATTATAGATTGGTCTGATTAGGATATACCAGTTTATTATAGATTGGTCTGATTGGGATATATCAATTTATTATAGATTGGTCTAATTGGGATATATCAGTTTATTATAGATTGGTCTGATTAGGATATATCAGTTTATTATAGATTGGTGTTATTGGGATATATCAGTTTATTATAGATTGGTTTGATTGGGATATATCAGTTTATTATAGATTGGTGTTATTGGGATATATCAGTTTATTATAGATTGGTCTGATTGGGATATATCAGTTTATTATAGATTGGTCTGATTAGGATATATCAGTTTATTATAGATAGGTCTAATTGGGATATATCAGTTTATTATAGATTGGTGTTATTGGGATATATCAGTTTATTATAGATTGGTCTGTTTGGGATATATCAGTGTATTATAGATTGGTCTGATTGGGATATATCAGTTTATTATAGATTGGTGTTATTGAGACATATCAGTTTATTATAGATTGGTCTGATTGGGATATATCAGTTTATTATAGATTGGTCTAATTGGGATATATCAGTTTATTATAGATTGGTCTGATTAGGATATATCAGTTTATTATAGATAGGTCTAATTGGGATATATCAGTTTATTATAGATTGGTGTTATTGGGATATATCAGTTTATTATAGATTGGTTTGATTGGGATATATCAGTTTATTATAGATTGGTGTTATTGGGATATATCAGTTTATTATAGATTGGTGTTATTGGGATATATCAGTTTATTATAGATTGGTCTGATTGGGATATATCAGTTTATTATAGATTGGTCTGATTAGGATATATCAGTATATTATAGATTGGTCAGATTGGGATATATCAGTTTATTATAGATTGTATGATAGGGATATATCAGTTTATTATAGATTGGTGTTATTGGGATATAACAGTTTATTATAGATTGGTCTGATTAAGATATATCAGTTTATTATAGATTGATCTGATTAGGATATATCAGTTTATTATAGATTGGTCTAATTGGGATATATCAGTTTATTATAGATTGGTGTTATTGGGATATATCAGTTTATTATAGATTGGTCTGATTGGGATATATCAGTTTATTATAGATTGGTGTTATTGGGATATATCAGTTTATTATAGATTGGTCTGATTGGGATATATCAGTTTATTATAGATTGGTCTGATTGGGATATATCAGTTTATTATAGATTGGTCTAATTAGGATATATCAGTATATTATAGATTAGTCTGATTGGGATACATCAGTTTATTATAGATTGGTCTGATTGGGATATATCAGTTTATTATAGATTGGTCAGATTGGGATATATCAGTTTATTATAGATTGTATGATTGGAATATATCAGTTTATTATAGATTGGTGTTATTGGGATATATCAGTTTATTATAGATTGGTCTGATTAGGATATATCAGTTTATTATAGATTGGTCTGTTTGGGATATATCAGTTGATTATAAATTGGTATGATTGGGATATATCAGTTTATTATAGATTGGTCTAATTAGAATATATCAGTGTATTATAGATTGGTGTTATTGGGATATATCAGTTTATTATAGATTGGTCTGATTGGGATATATCAGTGTATTATAGATTGGTATGATTGGGATTTATCAATTTATTATAGATTGGTCTGATTGGGATATATCAGTTTATTATAGATTGGTCTGATTGGGATATATCATTTTATTATAGATTGGTCTGATTAGGATATATCAGTATATTATAGATTGATGTTATTGGGATATATCAGTTTATTATAGATTGGTCTGATTGGGATATATCAGTATATTATAGATTGGTCTGATTGGGATTTATCAGTTTATTATAGATTGGTCTGATTGGGATGTATCAGTTTATTATATATTAGTCTGATTGGGATATATCAGTTTATTATAGATTGGTATGATTGGGATATATCAGTGTATTATAGATTGGTCTGATTGGGATATATCAGTTTATTATAGATTGGTGTTATTGGGATATATCAGTATATTATAGATTGGTGTTATTGGGATATATCAGTTTATTATAGATTGATGTTAATGGGATAGGTACTTGTGTACTTTCACGGCTCCCATCGCATGCCATCGAATGCCATATGTAGTGGGGATGCGATGGGATGCGATTTTTGCCGTTTTTAAGCATTTTTAAAAATCGCATGCGATCGCATCGCATGCGATTTTTAACAGAAATGTATCCAAATGCATTGAAATTAGTATGAAACATGTTCAATGGCCCCCAAATGTAATTTTTCAGGCTGTACCACCCCCACTATTAACGCGAACCCGAAGCGTGGCGAGCGCAGCGAGCCCGCAAGGGGCGCCGGTACGCGTCCTACAACCTTTTCATACCCCCACTATCCATGTCGGCGTGGAGTTGAGAATAGAAAGTGTGGCGAGCGCAGCGAGGCGAGCGCAGCGAGCCCCGCGAGGGGACGCGGACACCTGTGAAGCCCGCGAGGGGACGCGTATACCTGTGAAGGTATCCGTGTCCCCTTGTGGGGCTCGCTGCGCTCGCCACGCTGCGGGCTCGGTGGCTCGCTGCGCTCGCCACACTTTCTATTCTCAACTCCACGCCGACGTGGATAGTGAGGGTATTAAAAGGTCGTAGGACGCGTACCGCCGCCCCTCGCGGGCTCGCTGTGCTCGCCACGCTTCGGGTTCGCGTTGATAGTGGGGGTTGTACAGCCTGAAAAATGACATTTGGTAGCCATTGAACATGTTTGATACTAATTTCAATGCATTTGGATGCATTGCTGTTAAAAATCGCATGCGATCGCATGCGATCAAATCGCATGCAATTTTTTACTATGCGATGGACATCGTGGGAGCTGTGATTGTACACAAGTACCTTGGGATATATCAGTTTATTATAGATTGGTCTGATTGGGATATATCAGTGTATTATAGATTGGTCTGATTGGGATATATCAGTTTATTATAGATTGGTGTTATTGGGATATATCAGTATATTATAGATTGCTGTTATTGGGATATATCAGTTTATTATAGATTGGTCTGATTGGGAAATATCAGTATATTATAGATTGGTCTGATTGGGATATATCAGTTTATTATAGATTGGTCTGATTGGGATATATCAGTTTATTATAGATTGGTGTTATTGGGATATATCAGTATATTATAGATTGCTGTTATTGGGATATATCAGTTTATTATAGATTGGTCTGATTGGGAAATATCAGTATATTATAGATTGGTCTGATTGGGATATATCAGTTTATTATAGATTGGTCTGATTGGGATATATCAGTTTATTATAGATTGGTCTTATTAGGATATATCAGTTTGGTGCCATGCAAAAAGACTCCATCGCAATCTTGATAAGTGTCTAAGGAGTTTACACACTCTCTGGTAACGTGACATCACTGGGTGGCGGGGCACAAAGGAGACTACTGGTATGGGAAGCCAATAGTATTTGAGCTAGAAAATGTCACAGACAATCTCAGACCCCGTGACAGATCACAACAAAGCAGAAAACAAATCCGTGTCCGGGGCACGTGCTAGATTACCTCTTCAGAAGCGATTTCCTTTCTGCTGGGGGCTCAAATGTTATCTATCACAGGCACCACCCAAGAGTGTGTCAATTTTGGCAAGATCCATTCTCTGTGTCCTCTGGTGGTATTGGTGGAGGGCAAAGGAACCATCCAATGGATTTCTCCACCACACTGCAGCACTGAGCAGATTAGAGCTAGTAGAGATCAAATACATAATTATAGAGGTAAAAAAAATGAGAACACTGCGTCCCGGAAGATAAATAAATTAAAATTAAATTTGTAATTTATTAATAGAATATAGAAAAATATATAGAAAAATTGCTTACTCATATATATATATATATATATATATATATATATATATATATATATATATATATATATGATACTGTGCAGGATATTTGTAAAACAATTTAATAAAGTATCATCTAAAATGCACAAAAATAATATATACAGTAGAAAAAGACACACATTAATAATGGGTTCATTTGTTTGCTATCACACCCGACAATTGGCTAGTGAAATCCTTATAGTGTGTCCGTCAAATAAGAGGTAAAAAAATGAATGAAAAAAATGAATGAAAAAAGGCAGCCTGTAGGCATTCAAAGGTACGTAAGAATTAAAGTTCTCCACTGGACAATAGGCAATTAATTTCAAGTTACTAATGGTAGGAAAAAAAGTTAAATGCCGGCATCCCGGCTGGCCAGGGAGATATGGGCCCTTAAATGATACAATTTGAAAGTTCCTTTTAGTAGTGCGCGCAAAGTTGTTTGTTGAAAAGATATTTTCATTTACTTTTAAAGATGTAACAACTACCCTATGCATTTCGTCTCTGAATGAGACTTCATCAGGGTTTTTCTTTTACATACAGTACATAGGATTTGGGCCCTATAGGCCTAAACAATTGAAGCCTTAATATAGTAAATTTGCAATTCTAAGTCAGTGGCTGTTATACCAAAAAGAGAAGGAAATCCAAAAGATCTAATATGGGTGGTCTCATTTCTTATGGTAAAGAAATAGTAAGTACATTCCTCCTATAGTTTGAATGATAATTATAGAAAGAAAGATGAAATGGGCTTCATGGATGAATAAGACCAATCATTAAAAATGGATCACTCTTCTATAAGGTTCAAGGTGAACTATTAACCAATCTCTTTATAGGATTTTTAAAGTTGAATGAACAACACCATTCTCAGCTATACAGTATGTGTTCTCCTGTGTGTCCAGCCAACAAGTCATTTATATAATTATTATAGAGGTGGCGTACATTTCTATGTGTGCAGTAAAATGCTTGTTCTCCAATAAATAACCACCACTAGGGGGCGCGTTACTCCGGCATCGGTGTAGTGAATGCTGGCATCCCGACTACCACTGGAAGAGCAGCTCTGGAATCCCAACATTAATTAGAATGCCAGAATTCCGACTGCTGGGATGCCAAACATAAATATACCCGGATGGGTTAGACCAGGGAAGGGAAGTTAAGTGTGGGAAATAGGGGAGTTCTTAGGGCTATGCTTCTGGGGGCAGGGGGTTCGGGATAGGAACTTGAAAGGATGGATGAGGGTTAGGCTGTGAGGCAGGATGATGGGGATAGGTGTCAGGAATGGTTAGGGTTGGGGGAAGAGGAAGTGTAAGTATACTTACCTGATCCCTGTCGGGATTCCCTCCTTTGGAATATCGGCGGCTGTATTCTGACCTCCAGCATCCTGACCCCGGTCATCCATATGATTCGATCACTAGGGTGTATATTGTTTTAATGCTGAATTAAATTATTATTATTTATTATTATTATAATTTTGTTATATAGTTATAGATGCTCTGCCAAACTAATCCAGGATTCTTCAATGTTCCATGATAAATTACATACCAGGGGCTTCGGGCCTGATACAAGAATGCATCCATGTTTGCATATTTTGGTGACGACGTGTCTGCCCCTTTATGCTAATACCAGCGGCAAACAAGTTTTCTGAGAGGCGGGGTTTCCAAATGTGTGATTTTACAGCGGTTGTCGGCAGCCTTTGAAGGGTGCATAATTAGCATGCAACAAGCTATAATCTGCCCCAAACAAAGTGCAGTTTATGTAATACAGTATATCAGATATATGCAGGCCCAATGATCACGGTAAGCCACTTACCGGATTCCATGTCTGGTGCGACGATTGAACACTCCACCGATCCACAGACACAGCAGACTTGATTAGATGTGGATCTGCCACTGGGGATGTACAGCAGTCCGATTCCACCCAATATATTGCATGTACTGTAGTGGCCACTGGCCAGGTAGCAGGAAGGGAGGTTTCTGGGCAAGTGGAATCCCCTATGCGTTTGCATATGATACCACTACAAATCTCGTACCCAGTATAATAGTGCGCATTTGAATGTGGAAGACTGAGACACCCACTTTCAGCATCTATGCATTAACATCTGGAGCATAATGCCGCAAACATCGGTCATACCATCGAAACTTGCAAGTGCAGTTCATCTACCCGAGTATGACCTCGTGTGTAAACAGATTTTCAACTTTCAGCATTATGCCCTCATCTACTCCCCATTTACCTCCCATTATCACCCACTACAATACTCAAATTTGAATCTGTGTGTGATTGGGACTCTTGCACTGTTACTCGAATACATGCACAGAATTAAAATATCCCGTTTGCATGCAACATTGACTGAGGGGACAGTGTGCAGTCTCCTCCGCTCTGCCACCTTCTCTCTAGATGGGAAGCACAGTAGAGCCTAGATACTAGGGGGCACAGACTCTACTTCGCATGTGGCGTAAATGGTGTGGTGGCCATTTTGCCAGATGTATCCTTACTGCGCATGCTCAAAATGCAGAGAAAATGGCTGCCACTGTATTTTCCACCTTATTTGTGGAGAGGCGCTGCCACCGGCGGGGGAATCCAAAGAGGTGGGTTTTAAAAAAAATGGGTGCAGGGTTGTACGCAGTGGGCCCCTCAGACTCATATTTACCAGCACTGCTATCTGATCACCTATGCTATTGCCACTTCCGAAAGTACAGAGGTATGAGGCACATGTTGTCTCACCCCTCAGGTTGGCACCTGTTCCAAGTGACCTAGTAGACTTCATTCTCATCCTTCCCCACCACCACCACCACCACCACCTCAATTAAAAAAAACTTGCTGTCTTTGCTGTAAGCAGATGAAGTGATTGGTCGAATTTAAACCCCTGGACGTTTTTCAGTGCTACTTGTTCAGTCATTGCCACTTCAGGAAACGAGCTACTGTTTCAATATGATTCTGAGAGATTATCTCCTGAGATTAACTGCTCTGCAGCGACTGCAATAAAAATGAACACCTGATATTCTGCTGGTTGATTTGTAAACTCGGTGCAGTAATAGCCTTTATATTTTATTGGCAAACTGATAGCTCCTTACACGGTGCACTTCAGTAAACATATCAATATTCATTTGCACCGCGCAAGAATTCTCCGAGCGTCCCATGACCATTTCTTTTTTTTTTATAATCCGTATTCTAATGTCTCGAAATCTTGTCATCTGGTCTCAGGAGCTTAAAATGATATAATGGTAGATCACTGGTAAATGTCACAAATGCTGCGGAGATGTCAGAAGACCACAGCTGAGAGGTCTGGAATTCAAATCAAGAATCTGATCTTTATCGTAAAAGATGTGCGGCAAGACTCCTAACTAACTTCAAGTGAGTTCTTGTGCGTTCTCTGAAGAAGGCTGATATGGGAACCTTTAAAAGGTGCCGGCTGCTAACTATCAAACCTAAACCCATTAGTTAGCGGAAAATAAAACCAAAAATAATATAATGTCATTTATTGTTGCATCATTTCAACATTTATGGTATTTGACAAGATGCAATTATTTACTTACTGTTGTTTATGTGGAATACTGTGGCAGATACAGCATGTGAGGATAATGTGAAAAATATGGTTTTAGAGCAGTAGCAGGAAAATGAAATCCAGTCCTAAATGATGCGGTCAGGGTTGGGCTGTTTAGTAGCACCTGTGGCATTCTGATATAAGTGTTTCCAGGGCAGGAGATCATTGCTCCTATTGCTGGAATAGCTGCCCAAGTGATAGTCCGGGGGTGTGGGAGGAGTTTGAACCTGTATGCTGCAATGCTTTAATCGTCCTTGCCTATGCTGTTGACCCATCTTCCCCACAGCCAAAAACCAACATCCCCCCCCTTTTCCCCCCCAGACTAGCGCTAACCCGGCCCGCATACTTACTGTCACGTTCTTAGAGGGTTATTCTAATATGTTCGGTCCACCATGCGTTCGCATGTGGGACCGTTGTTTTGCGTCTGCGCATGTGCAGTTTCAGGAAGTGAGTGGGCACGGTGAACTACATGTTCGCTGTCCTGCTCACACCTAGAAGTGCGGACGGCATGGGACGGCGGCAGGGGGCACAGCCCATATGAATACCCAGCATTTCATGTGTGTTCCCATGGTAATAAGCAGGTGATATGGGTGCGGGGGGCAGGCAGCTGACATCAGCGGATGCCAGCTGCCCGCCCACTTACCGCACAGGGCGCTCGCAGTTCTGAGACACCATAGAGGTGTATCAGTATAGGAGAGAAAGGATTGTCACAGCCTCTAATTTGATCAAAGTAATATATGTTATCTTCAAAGAAACAAACATAAGACCTAATTAGGCTCTAGTCCCGCTAAGGTGCTGGGTTGGTGGTGCTCCCAAAATAGTTCAGCAATAAAGCTAACAGATAAAGGGGGGGATGTCCGAGAGAGGACAAAGGCAGAACAGTAAGGGTTTTTGGGGCACACTTGTTAAGTAAATTGTCGAGTAAAATTAGTAAACTAAAATGTAACTTTTATTACACAAGTTGAAAAAGAGAGACGTCACTAAATTTGAACAAAAAAATTATATATATATACAATTTATTCATGCGTATATATATATATATATATATATATATATATATATATATATATATATATATATACGCATGAATAAATTGTTACAATTGAAACAATTTAGTTGTAACAATTTATTCATGTGTATGTATATATATATATATTTTTTTTTTTTTGTGACATCTCTCTTTTTAAACTTGTGTAATAAAAGTTACATTTTAGTTCACTCATTTTACCCGACAATTAAGTTTCCCTCTCTGTGATATCCCCCCTTTATCTACACCATAGAGGTGTCTCAGATCTGCAAGTGCTGGAGAAATCATTCCAAGGCTGCTAATGGATGATTATGCAAACCATCCATTCACAGCCATGTGAGGAGGAGGCAGCATTGCGTGTGGAACAGAATAGGGTCCTTAGGCTCATAATAGCATTTTCCAGACCGGGAATTGGCTTGACCTGACTCAGGGGTTCGGAGTCTAACCGTACGGATGGTTTTCACCAGTGACCACTCCAAGCTGGAGTCCCCTGGTCAGGTTTCCCACATGGTGCTGGTAAACTCAAGGAGTAAGGCAGAGTAAGCTCTGGAGTACTCATGGTCAAACTAGCTGGGTCAGAAACTTGGGTACAGATACAGGTAACAAAGGAGCAAGCGTGTGCGAGAGTCCAAATACTAGCCGGATCATACACAGGGAGAATCACAAGGAGAGTTGCGATACACTGGGAGCAGGCAATAGATTAGTCACATGGCAAGCTGAATACATACACTGGATATCACAGGTAAGGTACAGAAGGATCAAACAGGAGAATGGTCAGGAGAATAGCTGGAATTATACACAGGAAACCACTGATGCAGTACACTGAGAGCAGACAGGAGAGTGGTCAGTAGGATAGCCGGGATCATACACAGGAAACGCAGGATATCAGACAAGTACTGGGACCGCTGTAGCTTGTGTGAACCTATACTCTGGAAGGGAATGACTGCCAGAGACTGCTTTATATAGGAAGCCAAGGACTGGAGTCTCCCAGGTGCCTTAATCAGTGAGAGCTGAGCATGTCTCACACAGGTGCTGTAATCAGTCAGCAATGCTCAGGTTACACAGAACTGCCTGGTTGTCTGTATTTTGACCATTGATATTTTGACTGTTGGTAAATTGACTGCATCCCATTCTTAATGCAAGAAACCTATTCACGAGCATCCTGTTTATTTGTAAGGTGTCACAGGGCTTGTAGCACCAGACAGTGGGCCCACAGCACAGGACCCTTTTGGTAAAATTAGTGTGCGCCAGTAGAGCATTTATAATGGGTGCACGCATACCTTTAATACTCACCCCTCCAGAGTCCCTTGATGAAAGGAGCAGCATTCCCGAAATCGAAAGAAACATGTCCGCCACGCCATTTTTGTGGAGATCTTCAGGTGTACAGTAGTGTTTGAGCCCCATAGGGCTCAGACTCTAATGAACGGCGCTGCTGCCAGCAGGAAAGAGGGGGCCTGAATGGAGGATGCTCCCCCCCATGGGCCTTCTCCTTTCCTAAAGTGCCCCTGGTGTGTGCAAAGGGTAAAGTATGTCATTCTGGTTGGCTTGCAAAGCAGCTGTAATTTGCTGGTTTGCGAGCCTTGTAACACCACGATTCGAGCGTGCAAATGCCTGCCCTGCTGCATATCAAATGATTTCTTCATTGCTTACAAATCTAAGTCAGTCATGCCTCCTACACGCCCTGGTGCAAGCAACACAGAGATTATGCAAGTCTCTGAAAAAGCCCTGCACCTGCGCATAAGCAAATATGCACATGCCCATGGCTTTACCATTGGTCTCTGTTGCAAATTCGCTGGGGACCTAATAAATGAGAATGAGGGCAAATATGCCCGAACACCATGCCAAACCTTTTGGACACTCATTACTAATTAGCCAATTGCAAGTTTCTGATTAGTTTAATTAATCCAAAAATAACATGACATTTTACCCCAAATTACCCCCAAATCAACTTTTAAGATGTGTACAAATTCAGATTGAAGAGACAATACAAAGTGCAGATAGCAATGTAGGTAAGTGTATGAGGATGATGGCGAAGATGACTGCACCCTACTTTTATATACATTAATGGCGAGGAAATGACTGCATTGTGATTTACTCATTTAATGAACCTGACACATGAACCTGACACTAAGGGTAATGAGGGTAAGTTTTAGTCATAGCTAGTCTATATTCACACAACTTTTTCATAACATTTTAGTTTGGACTGACTGAGTACCTATCACGTTTAAGCCTTAAGCGGTTCTCCTACAGCACATTTAACCAATCAAAACAACACACTAAGCATGGGAGTGGCTAGGTTCTGCCCCCAGGGATCCAAGGTCAAATGACTCATTTGCAGGGACATTCCGTGCTAGAGTCTGCGAACCTGCTTTTGCTGCCACCTGCCGCTGCACCTGTCACACGCTGTAAGACAGCAACAATGGCAGTGTGAGGCCGGGATCACAGTGTAAAGCCCCTCCTGATCCAGTCGTGGGTCCGGTCTTTGATCTTTTAAGAACTTGCTTGACCATAAAACCTTGTTCTTCTATACATCTCCATCTCTGTACCATCTTCTGCAGAATTACAGTGTATTTAATTACTATGTACATTTATAAAGCTTCCATCACATGTTCTAGGTCCTGGAAAAATATAACTTCACATTACATATTGTCACATTGACTTCCCCACTTATCCTTTTAGGAAGGTCAAGCAAGAGGCTAAACCAGCGGAGATGTGTCTTCTTTTTCTTCCTCTTTGCAAGCTCAAAATATATAACTATTTTTAAAATATTTTGACTGGCTTATTCAGAGCAAAGTTAAATCATGTCAGCCTGGTTGCACACAAATTGCACAGTGTAGTATAATTAATTCCAAGCATGGAGGTTATTTTTAACGTTATTTAAAGTGACGATAGATTTCTCTTGCCGAGCAATATGGAAGGTAAAGTTAGAATAGTAGTTAATGATAAAAACTATAAAGACATGTGCTAAGGAAATGTTTAAGTGCTAACCTCCGGGGTGTTCAGGATGGGGGGAAATGTTCTCGGAATGTGCTTGTTTTAGAACATATCGTCATGTGCAAGATGTAAATTACAAGTTTGTGCTTAGCTGGGCCAATCATTAATGCAGGGGTTCCCAATCTTTTTCAAATCACGGCACCCTAGAGTATCCACGGGGTATCCACGGCACCCCTAGGCCCAATAAAATAATATAAAATTAAGTAGATTGTGTTTAAATGTGCTTCTTAGGTTCAGTTATGTGGTAAAGGGCACACATTTTATGATTGGCAGCCACCAGCACTGGTTTTGTAAATAAATAATTGACCATAAATAATTTGAGTTGGTCCTGGTCCACCAACCCGTGGCACCCCTGCAAATGTCCCGAGGCACCCCAGGGAGCCACGGCACACAGTTTGGGAACCACTGCATTAATGCATCATTAGTAATGCTCTTATGCAGTGAAACTAAATGGGCCGATTCAGCCCCGCTCATAGCGGGCCTAATTCGTCCACTTCCCAATGATGGGGTTCACACATGCACGTTTATGCGCATATGCCGTGCAAAAACACGCTGGTGGTCCCACCATTGGGAGGGAGGTCCACTGATGTCTGCAGCAGACCCAGTGGCGTAACGTCAAAATTTGCGCCCCCTGCTAGAAAATTTTGGTGCACCCTTCTCCAGTAAAGTTAAGACCATCCCCCCACGCCCTGCCTTACCCCCCTCCCCATCTGTGGCCGGGACCTGCAGATCTTCTTAACTGCATCCAGGCGCTCCTCCTGGCTGCTTATGAAAAAATGTCCCTCACAAATGGCCGCCACCTTACAGCAGACCATTTTTAAGGATACTAGAGGAGGCCGCCACCTCATCTAGAATCCTCTAAAATTGTCTGCCGGCTGGCGGCCATTTTGTGAGGGCCATTTTTCATAAGGAGCCAGGAGGAGTGCCGGGACGCAGACAAGTAGATCTGCGGGTCCCGACACTCGGCCACAGATGCAGCGGCAGGGTAAGGCAGGTCCTGGCAGGCGGCAGCATAACAATAGCTCCCACACAGCCCTGGCACCCACACTTAGTGTCTCCCCAACCCAGTGGGGTCTGAGGTGCTATTTTTACGCCACTGAGCAGACCCAATCTCCCTGGGCAATCTCAGCACCGATCGCAGCACCGCTGCCTCATCAAGCATCCTCAAAAAATGTCTGCCGGCTGGCGCCCATTTTGTGAAGGCCATTTTTCATAAGGAGCCAGGAGGAGTGCCGGGACGCAGACAAGTAGATCTGCAGGTCACGACACTCGGCCACAGATGCAGCGGCGGGGTAAGGCAGGTCCTGGCAGGCGGCAGCATAACAATAGCCCCACTTCTACTACTACTACTACTACTACTACTATTATTACTATTGTACTATCACTACTACTTCTACTGCTGCTACTGCTACTACTACTATACTATTACTACTACAACTACTACTGTGCTATCACTACTACTTCTAAGTTCTACTGCTGCTGTTACTACTACTGCGACTACTATTACTACTACTACTACTACTATTACTATTATTACTACTGTACTATCACTACTACTTCTACTGCTGCTACTACTACTACTACTACTACTACTACTACTACTACTACTGCTGCTACTGTACTATCACTACTACTTCTACTGCTGCTACTACTACTACTGCTGCTGCTACTGTACTATCACTACTACTTCCACTGCTGCTGTTACTACTACTATTACTATACTATCAATACTACTACTACTAATACTATTACTACTACTATTACTACTGCTACTACTATTACTATTACTGTACTATCGCTACTTCTACTGCTGCTACTACTATTACTATACTATCACTACTACTACTAATACTATTACTACTACTATTACTACGGTACTTCTACTACTACTACTACTACTACTACTACTACTGTACTATCACTACTACTACTTCTGCTGCTGCTAATACTACTACTACTTTTACTACTACTACTACTACTGTACTATCACTACTACTACTACTACTACTACTACTACTACTGTACTACTACTACTACTACTACTGTACTATCACGACTACTACTTCTGCTGCTGCTACTACTACTACTACTACAACTACTACTTTTACTATTACTACTACCACTACTACTGTACTATCACTACTACTACTTCTGCTGCTGCAACTACTACTACTACTACTACTACTACTACTACTACTACTACTACAGTACTATACTATCCCTACTACTACTACTATTATTACTATTACTACTACTATGCAATAGGCAGGATGTAATGCCGCCCGAACTCAGATGTTTTTTAAAGGGACAATCACTTACAAGGCACATTTTTGCTTTTGTAAGTGATTACCCAACATTGTTTTTATTAATCACAATACCAATAACACTAATGTAAAATATATTCAAATAATTATTTGCTGTTCAATAATTTCAGTTTTGCGGCAGACTAATATTAGCTAACAATGATGCAGGATGTGCTTAGCGCTACAGATTCTCATGCTCTTAAATATGTTTTATATATTCAATAACATAACAGTAGAATGATGTGTTTTGGCAGCACAGAGAGATTTTGTATGTTATAACAAGTTGCCCAGACGAACCTTTAATGCGACCCCCTGGGTTGGCACCTCCTGTACGGCTTTGGAATGCGGAGATAGACCATTTCTGTTGAACTTTGTCAAACAATGTAACTCTGTGGCACAACACGGTTCCCCGGAGGACAAAATAAAATAAACATGCTGACCTTTGCCCTTCGGGCTGTCAGGGGTACTCGTTATGTGTGTCATAATTACAAGAAGGCATTTAGCATGCTGAATATGGATTTCAATGTACTGCTTTTAAAAATCATTTGTACAACTCCTATACTTGCGGTGGCCAGACAAGAATAAACTTATAATAAACCATAATTAAGGAACAATCACACTTTATAGCTCTTGTGGTGATTTATGCTCTAAGTAATGAGATTTAGCGTCAGACTAATTGCTATCCACCTACAGACAATATTGATTCATTGATGTATTTGGAACGTGAATGTCATTATTTGTAAACAAGGTGATATAATAGTTGAGTAGCGGAGTGAAAATATTTATTTAATGTTATGGGAAAGGGGCAGGGCTTGATGGGAAGGAAAGGGCCCCCTTTTTGGCATTTTGGGGCCTGGAAGATGCTGGCTGCCCTCAGAAACTACTTTAGTTGTAAAGCGGCTTCTGCACAGTGATAGGAAGCAGGTGCTGCACCTAATGTTACATTGCAGCACACGGCTCCTATCACTGAGTAGGAGCCAGCATTTTGGTGTCACCCATCTGCAGGGGACACATGGGTGCGGCCTACAAGTTCTACAGTATCTACTGTAGGTAGACAGTCAGTAGGTTGACACAAATAGATTGACATGCAATAGGTGGACACGGACTAAAAGTCGACATGCACCAGGTTGACATTGACACATGGTCAACACAAGTATAAGGTCGAGATGGCAATCATCGACACATGAAAAAGTCGACATAGGTATTATACCGTTTTTTTTAGAGATGTGCAGGCTCTGATTTACTCTGATTTCAAAGCAGGAACTTATTGGCTATCAACTGTCAACAACTGTCATGTGATTTGGGATAGCCAATAAGATCGTGCTTTGAAATCAGAGTAAATCAGAGCCCGCACATCATTTTTTTCTTCTTAATTTTTTGGACTTTCTCATACTTTGATATCCACCAAGACAATTGGAAATGGTAAAGTGTGCCGAGCGAAGTGCCAGCGGATCAAGTCACCAGGCCATGCAGGGTACGCTCTACACTAATTGGGGGTCTATGTCGACAGATGTCAACATGGACACAAGAAAAAAGATGAAAAACGCACGATGACCTTATCATGTGTTGATCTTTTTCATGTGACCTTTTGCTTGTGTGTCTTTTGACCACGTCGGCTTTTTGTCTGTATCAACCTGCAACATGTTAGCTTTTTTTTCCGTCTGTGTCGACATATTGCATGCCGACCTTTTGTTGTCGACTGTATATCTAGACACTGGAGACCTTTCACTTTATGCCCGCAGCCTGTACCCCGCACGGGACCCCATGTGACACCCCTGTAGTTATTTATTTAAATGTTTTCCACTAACACAGACACAGTCATTAGTCACAGTCACAGTCATTAGGTCTACACCAACTAGGTCGACAAGCATTGGGTCAACACCGCAATGTCGACATGGGTTTAGGTCAACATGGGTCAATGTTGACGTGTCTAGGTCGACAGGTCATTAGGTCGACATGGGCTAGGTTGACAGCCAAAAGGTCGACATGGGGTTTTTCACTGCTTTTTGAGCCGACATGTGCCGGCAGGCGGTATTTAATGCCTTACCATCCACTAGGGCGTGGTGGGAGAATAAAATAATGTGCTGAGCATAGCAAGGCACCGTGCCCGAAGTTTTGCGAGTGAAGCGAGCGATGCGAGGGGATGCGGTGCACTTTAAACTGCGTCCATGTCGACTGTGTTGGCATTCGGGTCAAAAAAACTTGGGAAAACCCCATGTCAACCTTTTGACTGTCGACCTTGCTTGTGTCGACTTAATGTCCTGTCGACCTTGGCCCATGTCAACCTAGACACATGTCGACCTTGACCCATGTCGACCTAGACCCATGTCAACCTTGCTGTCTTTTGACCTAGTGGTGTCGACCCAATGCTTGTCGACCTAGTTGGTGTAGACCTAACAACCCACACCTGGTGCAGGTAACAACACAGCATTAACACATGTAGATCAATCCTTGACCTATACTGATTAATGGACCCAGATTAGACACAGAAAGGCTCATTATGGGGGTCATTCTGATTGGCTCCCTAAGCAGTGGACATTGGCTGCTTAGCGAGCCGTCTAACGCTGGCCACTGGCCATACGAATGCCCGCCGGGCCCCTTTGCGAATGGAAATTTTGCATAAACATCCATTCGAAGGTCATTGACCATTTCTACCCTGCTCGCAAATCTAAGTCAGTCTGGGCTGACTTAGACTTGTGGTGTCCGGGTAAGAGAACTGGGCATGCAGCTGACATCCTGTGATGGAGGCGCCCGCACAGAAGCCCTGCACATGCACATATGAGAATTTGCGCATACGCAGGACTTAAACATCGGTCCCCTGCGCAAACACTCTGAGGACCCAGGCAATAACAATCAGGGCTTATATAAGGTGCAAATTCTGTATTTAGTCACAGCAACCAATGAGTTATAAGATTCTTATTTACCTTGTGTAAGCTAAGCAATAGAAAAGTGTATTTTAGATTGCTACTGTATATAGACCATCCAGAATAGTTATTAAGCCCCACCCCTACTGATTCGATAATTTGAGGCACCACTTCTCCTACACTGCCACCCTTGGACTCCACACTAGAAAAAAATTAGTTGAGTAGTCTAGTGAAAGAATTGCACCTACAGTAAGTGATCAGTAGTGCAATGTGCATGTCGGCCCCAAATCTGTTACACTTTCTTCCTCCTGCTCACCTGAACCAGGGCCCAGCAGACATTGGGACCAGTTTTGCATTATTTTATGTGTGCAATACACACAGGCCCCAGTGTCAGGGGGGCCAAAAGCACACACTCTGCAGCTATTTTCTTAATACTTACCCCTCAGAAGTCCAGCCTTGAAGGTAGCAGCGTTGCGGAAGTCATCAGAAAAATGGCCGCCATGCCATTTTTCCTTAGATCTGCACATCTGGGCCCTCTAGGGCTCAGACTCTATAACAATGTCCTGCACAGCTGACGGCAAATAACAGGCGGCTCAGCTGAATAAAGCTGCACATGGGCCTCCTCCTATTGCCCCCGTAAAATAAGAGAGCATGGCCGACAGGAGGGGTGTGGCCATACCTCTGTTTAAAAAACTTAGCAGAAACGATGATGTCCTAAAAAGGCAAGTGGGCGGGGATCTGGATGGGATCACTAAGGGAGAGGGAAGACAGGCTGCCGCTCTCCCCAGCTAAGCACACAGCACTGTGCTGGGATGAGGAGAAAGGCTGCTGCAGCGGCAGCTAGCTCATTCTCTCCCTGCCCTGCTCTAAGCAACGGGGGAGGGGGTAGCGGGCCCTGGGCCCTTCTGTCAGACCCAGGCCTGGCAAAGGCATGCCGTTTTTTGCAGCTTCAGCAAACAAACTCTTGCTATACACTAACCTGAGCTATTCCTTAATGAGATCTGATGCGCTTCGTAGAAAGTTGGAAAGTTTAATTTTCTCGCTGAGAGACAATCATACTCCATACCTTCCGGTGAACACCAACTCACATTAAGTTGAAAAAAAAGCACGATAGCTGATAAAATGTAACACTACAAGCAAGAACCTGGTACCTGAGCTAAATTAAAAAGAACTTCCCTCTAGTGATGAGGGAATTGAAAAGCTGATAGTAGCCCAGGGTTGTACAAGATGTTTCTGCATGATGACTGGTCACTTTCGTGTAGCTGTGCCATTGAACTCCCTTTTTTCCTGCCGGCAAAAATTTCTATCAGCTATTTTTGAATTGGCATCCGTTGTGGCGATGCAGCCCTGAAATTCTCTATTTTCATTTCTCTGACTTTTTTTCAAGTGGTAGCTGTGAAATGAAATTCATCCGCCTTGGTGTTTGCCTTAGTTTTGTGTGAAATGGTCTGCAGATACTAATAGTGCGAACAGAAATGATTACTGTATATTGTGGTCTTATTTTATCTTTCTTTATCTTTAGTATAAATGATTAGATAAACCACACCATACATCCCAACCGACCCACTTTTCACAGAACTGTCCCAGTTTTTGGGGACGGTACCGCATCCCGCTCGGGGCTGGCGGTGTCCCGTGGTGGGGGGGGGGGGCAGTTGGAAGTCCCTCCTGCCCGGCGTTGCTGAGCGGGGAATTGACGCTGTGTGCATGCTTACACAGCGCTGGCCATGCCTCCATAGTGATGCCATCGTAACATCCACGAGACCATGACCCCTATGGCATAGACCACTACCCTTTTCCGGGGCGCATTTTGGGAGTTATCTCTCGGGTGCGATGATAGCCGTGCACAACCAAAACGGGGGTGTTGCCTCATGGGTATGCTGTGATGGCGAGACTCTCTCTTAGAGCTGCTGGCCATACCCCCTGTCTCTCTGTCTCCATGAATTGATGCTGTGTGTATGCTAAACAGAGCAACAAGTGATAGGACAACCCTCCTCCTCAACAGAACACTGAACACTGGGACAGTCAAAAAAAATCATGACTGTCCCTCGAAAATCGGGGCAATTGGGAGGTATGGATAAACACATGGGTGTATAACTATGAAAAGAAAAATATGATAGAGGGCCCTTATTCAGATATGGGCCCTTATTCAGAGATGGTTGGTTATGCATCTGCCATTGCAGATGCCATCTATATCGGGGTGTACTGCCATGTATGGTGACGGAGTTTACGAGCGCTAAAACACCCGCTTTCAGGCTGGTTGGTCTTTACAATTACGATGTAGATTGTAAACACTCCAACACCAATGTCCAGGGATCCCCAGTCGTTTCTCAGCGTTGCCAATGCCAACAAACACGTGGGCATGTGTGGACTTTTTATGTAGTCTAGAAAAAAACATCAACAACACTGCAATCAAATAATGACATCATGCAGTTGGGTGCTCAGGGTGGGGGGGGAGGGGGGCTGAAACTGAACGGATTTAAACCCTGTTATGGCAATCTCATGGTGTCACCTTTGCTCAAATCACTTACTGTATGCAATTTCCGGGTCATAGAATGATTTTTCCTGTCTGTGCAAATCTGAGTATCTTAGTAGTAATCTGCGACTGAGATGGTCGGACGTCACAGACCCTCTCTTCAAATGCATGGGCTCAGCTGCATTTTTTCTAGGAGTCCCAAACAACTGCATGCATCCTGTGAGTCAACCTTTTTTTCGGACTTGTGCATGCAAGATGCATGCTGTCTGCATGTGTGATGCATGCGGTCCAGACGCGCAGTCATTTTTAATCACTTGATTTGCGACTTTGCTCATCATCAGTCACCTCTGAACCTGGCCCGTATCGCTGTGCATCTGGTGGCATATAAGGTTATTTATTTTATTTTATTTTTGTTATATGGATATTAAGGGGGGTATGCAAGGGTTGGGATCATTTGGTCTACAACATTATGGTTGACAGTCATTAGGTCGACACCATTAGGTCAACATGGTTCTAGGTCGACATGGTTCTAGGTCGAAAAGTAATTAGTTAGACAGGTTGTTAGTTCGACAAGTCATTAGTTCGACATTGTCTTGGTCGACAGTCAAAAGGTTGACATGGGGTTTTTCACTGGTTTTTTTACCTGAATGTCAACACAGTCGACATGGACACAGTTTAAAGTGCACCGCATCCCCTCACATTGCTCGCTGCGCTCGCGCTGCATCGGGTACGGTGCCTCGCTACGCTCGGCACATTATTTTATTCTCCTACCACGCCCTAGTGAATGGTAGAGCATGAAATACCGCCTGTCGGCACATGTTGGCTCAAAAAACAGTGAAAAACTCCCTGTCGACCTTTTGACTGTCGACCTAGACAATGTCGACCTAATGACCTGTCAACCTAGAAACATGTCGACCTTGACCCATGTTGACCTATACCCATGTCGACATTGTGGTGTCGGCCCGATGCTTGTCGACCTAGTTGGTGTAGACCTAATGACCGTATCCCCCTACTAACTAATGACCTGTCGAACTAATGACTTTTCGACCTAGAACCATGTCAACCTTTTCCCATGTCGACCTATACACATGTCAACCTTTTCCCATGTTGACCTAATGGTGTTGACCTAATGACCGTCGACCATAATGCTGTAGACCAAATGACCGCATCCCGTATGCAATGTGGGATCACGGTTGTCGCTCCCCGCCGACAGCCGTGATCCTGGCCCATTTGCGGTCAAATCGACCGCATAACGACAGACGGGATTCAATGTCCCGCCTGCAGATGGGCGCAAAGGAGGCGTGGCCGTGAAAACGGCCATGGATTGTCGATCTGCGGCCCGGATAACGACAATTCACGGCCGTTATTGGCAGAACGAGCCCGACAGCTTCTGAAGTCTGGCCCGTTCTGCCGTGATCCCACTTCAATGCTGTCGTTAACGACAGCATTGAATAGGGAGCCGTCGCTATTTCCCACGCCGAAAATAGCGGCGGCACATTGCATACCCCCTTAAATCGTACTTCAACTTATTCCTGGAATACAGATGATGGTAAAGGGGTCATATACTTATTTATTCCATGTATTAGGCATTGGGTTCTAATTGTGCATTTTAGTTCTGTAGATAAGAGTAACAATTGGTATGGAAGAAAACAGATGGCTGTTTAGTAAAGTCTTACATGCCCTCTGTAGAATGGAAAACGAATGTTACCAGTTCTCATACAAACCCACCAGTTTCTGCTCTTGAATCTGTCAATAATAATGTGGTGGTAATTACGTAAAGCACGTTACTGGTTTTTCCCATTTCACGGAATAAGAAACAGCTGCCGGTCAGCACATGGCAGCGCCAAATACGCTGCGCGACTCAGACCCAGCAACTGCATCATTTCTGTGTCACACTATAAAGTGGGAACAGTATGCTACAATTTACATTATGCAGGGTCTGCAGAACACAGCAAAGCAGCACAATTAAAATACAGTATGCAGTATATATATATATATATATATATATATATATATATACATACATATATATATATTCTCAATTGTTTATGTTTATATATAAAATATTATTCTATTCTTTCCGAGCGGTAGGCGCCAGAGCTGTAGTAACTAAAAAAAAGTCTAGCCAGAATATATTAAGTTGGGGAAATATTTTTTTGAGGATGTTGGGTCTTTGGGTCGACGAAAATAAAGACCACTGAAGGTACGGCTGGCCCTGGGTTGCACCCTTGGAAACCCCAAGCATTTCATGAGCGTTCCCAAGAAAACGTTGGACGCTCTCATGGTGATTTCCCGATGACGCGGGTGCAGGCAGCTAACGTCAGCGGATGCCAGCTGCCCACCCGCTTCCAGCGCAGGGGCGCCCGCAGATCTGACACTACACAGAGGTGTCTCAGAACTGCGAGCGCTGGAGAAATCATTCAATGGAAGCTGACCATCAATGATTTTTTTCCCCACACCCAAGGTTTCGAATGGATGTTTATGCTAAAAAACCATTTGCAGCTGTGCGGGAGATTGCGACGTGCGGGGGGGGGGGGGGGGTGGTTGGCCCTGCGGTGGACTAGCAAGGCTGAGAAATTCGCAGCCTTGCGAGTTAACCAGAATAAGGGCCAACTTGTGAATGTAATTGCAGTACCACAGGTCATTGTGGGCACCTCTGAATAAGGACCATAGTTATAATAAAAAAAACAATAGTAACGTATAGGAAACAGGCTAAATATAATGTATTGTTGATTCCCCCCCCCAGTGTGGAATATTAGATGTGTAGAGTGTAATTATCCTTTACTTAGTTACAATGTTCTATACATATTGGCCTTAGACTGATAGACTGCATTTGTAAATGACTGTACTTTAGCTTCAATACAGGGATCTTCTCATTTGTCTGAGGGGGTATCAGTGGCGTAGCTATAGCACCGCAGCCCCGTGGTCGCGGGGGGGGGCGCTGTGCATATGGGGGCGCCGGGGGGGCTGCGGTGCTATAGTAATCCCCCCGCCCCCCATCCCCCGCAGGCTTACCTGTCCAGTGTCCGAGCGTCCCGGCTCCCCTCCTGGCTTCAATCAATGCTATGGAGACAGACCGCGATAAAATGGCCGCCCCATAAAGCACACTGTTCTCTGAAACTGTCTGCGGTATGGGGGGCGGCCATTTTATCGTGGTCCGTCTGCATAGAATTAATTGAAGCCAGGAGGGGAGCCGGGACGCGCGGCGGACAGGTAAGCCTGCGGCAATGGGGGGAGGGGGCATGGGGGGCACGGGCAGCCGGGGGGGAGAGGGGGGGCGCCCCCCCATTAACGGTGGGGGGTGCCCCAAACAAAGCTACGCCACTGGGGGGTATGGGTCATAGGGTTGACTGTATGTAGGTTGACATACATTAGGTAGACCAATGAAGGCCCACAAGGACACCTGAAATAGGTTCAAAGGCCTAAAGGTTGACAGAGTCGGAAGGTCAACACAAGCATTAGGTCAACAATGGGAAGGCCAAAAGTGAAATGGTCAACTTGAGTTTAAAAAAAAAATGTCCCAAATGATGACATGGACACACTATTATATTCTCCCACCACTCCGTAGTGGATAGTAGGGTATAAAATATGGCACAAGTCGCCTAAAAAAAAACATGAAAAACTCATGTCAACCTTTTCACTGTCATACTTCATATTGTCGATCTAATGCTTGTGTCAAACTTCTGACCCTGTTAACTTTAGCAACAAGGACTTATTTCAGGTGTTGCCTAAGCCCTGTTGACCTTCGGTGGTCAACTTAGTGTATCACTACTGCTCCTGATGAAGACGTGTTAACACGTCGAAACGCGTTGAGCATTCAAAAATCACATTGCTCCAGTTTGTACCCTGGTGAACCAGACCTTCCGGACCAGCCTTCCTGATTCATGGAATTCCACAAATCTCAGTTTCCATCCGCAGTGACCAAAGCCAGGCATCTTCATAGCAACTGATATGCCATTCCTGCTAAAACCCTCTGAGTCAATTTGGATCCCTGTGCTGGGTAATTTTCCGGGACTTTCTTCTCAATCCACCCAATATTCAAGAGACGCTTATATTGGTCATCAATTCTGGTAATTATACAAATCACGTTGGTACTTATGAACTGCCAATTCATCCATTATTTCACTGGAACAACCATGCTAGCAAAGACTGCTTTTTAATCATGAACATTTTTTATCATAATTTTTAACTTTTTAATTTTTTATTTGTCTTTTTTTCATATTTTCCATTCCCCTCCCCCATCCCTCCCCCTTTTCCTTTCTCATAGAGAATTCTCCAATTCGTATTATGTATATTTGATTCTAATGTAATACATTTATTTTTCATTGCTTTAAGTAGTTGGTATTTTTGGTACTTGTGTAATATCTGGGCGCCCCCGTTTTTTTCATTGTATTGCATCGCATCGCATGTCATGCAATATAGTGGCATACAATTCATGTGATGCGATTTTTCATTGTACAGACCCGATCTTTTATTGTATAGTCACCCATGGGTGATTTCATACCCCCACTATCCAACTACGCATGCAGTTGATCGTATATAGTGTGGCGAGCGCAGCGAGCCACCGAGCCACCGAGCCCAAAGAGTAGCGAGCGCAGCGAGCCCCGCGAGGGGACGCAGAATACATGTAAAGTAATCCACGTTCCCTCGCGGGGCTCGCTGCGCTCGCCACGCTTCGGGAGCGGTGGCTCGCCACACTATATAAAATCAACTCTATGCGTAGTTGGATAGTGGGGGTATGAAATCACCCATGGGTGACTATACAATTAAAAATTGGGTCTTTGAAATGAAAAATCGCATCGCATTGCAAGTAGTGGCATGCGATGAAAAAATCGGGCACCCAGATAATACACAAGTACCATATTTTTTCAGTCAAACCATAGCACTGTATATTTTTTCTTGTTGTCAACTTAGTGTATGTCTACCTAGTGACCATACTCCTTCTGAGGGGCAAAGAGTCCTTAAACTAAAAGTAAAGTCTGCTTGATACAGAAGAGAAAAGAGTCACAAATATGTATGTAAAAGTTTCCATATCAGTTTGAAATATTTGTGCAGTCTATTGTTCTCTATTATCATTGTGCTTCAATGGAATTAGGGTTGGGAACTCTGAATACATCTCTTCTGATCCTGAAACTTTTGGATACTCTATATAACTGTGAAAGTTGTTAACAAATATTTAACGGAACCATATGTGTATTGCAAGTTCATTGAATCTTTGTTGGGGTCGAGGTCCCGGGTCTATCAAATTCCAATCACTGCTTGTGACAGAGATCAGCTGAGAAGTCTGGAAGGGGCCTCGGTGCCATAGTGGATGTCATATAATTGGTTTTCATACCTTCCCCAGTGGATGGTTCCATCCAGCAGTTCAGTCACTTCTGCAGAACAGTCAGTCACACCATAGCATAGACTCAAAACTCAAAGGAGATTATTAAAATTACAGCTCAAACTCCTAATTAGTGTCACAATTAGAAGATCTGTGAATATCCGCTAGAAAATGGGGAATAATTCTCAACTTTTTCTTTATTTTATCCTTTTCTTTTAAAGTGTATTTTACATTGTTTGTATTTATCTAAGCCCAAGAGCCAATGGTTAAACCTTGAGTCATAGTTTCACGCGGCAGCTGTTTTGCACAGAAAAGGTCATTCGTGTTCATCAGAGGTTGGCGCCATTCGGATTCGGTCACAACTGGCCAATGGTTGGAGCTTCCTGGTGACAATTCTACATGGCACTGCCAGATTTTCTTAGTAGTTCCTACTGATGAAAACATGGTGGGATGGCAACATTAGAACCCTGGGGTCCTGTTAACTCTACCAGTGGTCCACTGTTCATCAGGAATGGATACAGTTTTAGCTTAGCCTCAAGGTGCATCCAGTGTCCTTTTTATCCTTCACCTCATAGACGGGTCTTTCAGAGGAAATCCACTGCTAAACTACCACTGCTACACTACCACTGCTACACTAAAGATCCTTTCGTCCTGAGCTGTTGTTTCTGAATCAGCGATGGCTCGGCGACTGAATAGTAGTTCCAGATGCGCGTTCTGTTGGATCCTATCCTCTGCTGCATTGTGAGTGATGCAAAGCTGGTATGCTGCACCAGCAGCTACCCTGGTGAAGTACCGCCAGTGACCACTAGAGGCCACTTGATGGCCTAAATTACTCCTTTGTGTGCTAAAAAATGTCATAACAGAAAGTGAAAACAATGGACACTGATCTGTTTTTAAACTTGCTGGATATAGAGAGAGGGAGCTGTGAAGAGATTGGAGGTAAGAGCAGATAGGGACTGGGGGTGAGGCGGAGAGTCTTTGGGCTAAAAACTGTCACAGCTGAAAGTAAAAGTACAATAACTAGTTAAATTTAAAACAAAAGTTGAAGAATGAAACATTTGAAATAATCAAACTACAGAAAAAGTTTCATACATGGAGCGCCTGTCATCAAGCAGTGGGGAACGGCTTTCCTGCCCAGGGAGATGGTCAGGGTGGGAGGCAGAGTGGGGGAGCTGCGGCGGGTTGCAGGGGAGCTGCTGGAGACTGGCAAAGGGCACCGACAGAATGGGTTACATCAGAGTCTTGTGCACGCGTGCCCCATTCTGTCAGCTGGCACGCGGCGGTGATTGGCGATTCTATCGCCAGGAGCAGCTACACTGAGAGCTGCTCCATCTGTACAACACTTTTTAACAGCAGTTTCCCTATGCTAAACAGCTACCTTCCCTCCAGAGGGAACCTGCAATAGAGCCCTTCTCACAATTTGTGAGACAGCATTAATGGGCTTTGCATAATTTATTGGAAAAGTTGTGACACGTAAAATTTATTTTATACGTCTGTAGATATTTGTACGGGATGTTTGGCCCTGTAACATGATTAGGCGGCTTCAACAGCTTCCTGTGACAATCAAAGAGAATTATAGCTTACAGATGAGTGTGGGTCACTCCAGTGAGAGGCCCCCCCAGTTTTGGTTGCTGCGGTAGTATCTCCTGCCGACAGGCCTGGACATTCCTGCTCAGGAAGCCTCACTGCGCCGCTGACACCGGGCCAATATTCCTGATGGATTTACTATCAGTGGAAAGTGCAAACAAAACGTATACTTCATACAATAATTTACTCATGATGGCAGATAGATTCAGTTTACAAATCCAGGCTGGATTTACAATTAATCTTATTGGAAGCAGATTGTAAAAGATCACCGTAAACATCTGGGAAATCTAGGACAAAATAATTAAAGTGCCCCCGATGGAAACGGTCATAATCACATGAAAGCTGCCCACCAAAGTGCTAGGAATTACCCCGGGGACAATAGATGCTTTGTAGATGATGAATGCAAGTTTGTGTGGTGAATGTACGGTATCTTGCTTGCTTGTGCGCTGAGCATCCACCGTAACCCATCTTAAACATGTATGGGCAACAACAAGCCTTGCGTAATTCATTGCATCTACACTTGTGTCTCATGGGTGGTAACTGGGTAGCACTGTGGTGTCCTCATGTAGGTTAAGGTCATTACGGAATTGTCATCGGAAAAAGAGGCAGATTTAGACCTCGTAGGGCCCTAGGCAAGATACCAGTTTGGAACCCTCCTCCACCCAACAACCAATAGCAATATTGCAGGTGGCATCGATAGAGTACCTTGGAGCGTGCATAGTCTTCCGATAATTACTAAGATGCTTGAACGTTAACATTGCTTACAAATGTGAATCATGCCCTTCTTTGGAAGAAGGCCAAATACCTGTGTCACATTTAAAGTAAACCGACTGCTCGCTTGACTTTACAAATATTTTTTATCCTATCAAAGTAAAATACTACTCACATACAAAGCCATTAATCATACCGCATATATATCTTTACTTATAACAAAATATCTCCCAACTCGCTCTCTCCACTCTGCACAAGATCTGCGTCTCTCTTCTGCACGTATCACCAGCTCCCATTCACTATTACAGGACTTTCATCAGGGTGCCCCCACTCTATGGAATGCCCTTCCACGCACAAAAAGACTCTCCTCAAGCGTTCCCTGAAAACTCACCTCTTCAGGCAAGCCTATCATATTTAAGTACCACACACATAACCCTCTGAGGCACTTACTGTATGTATTATATAGCTTCCCTTCTGGACTTGTAACTTGGTGGGACTGCTATGCTATTACTGGTGCCTGTCCATGTGTTTCCCTCCTATAGCCCTATAGATTGTAAGCTTGCAGCAGGGCCCTCCTACCTCCAGGTCTGTCTGTTGTTACCCAATTTGTTTTATCACTGTCTACTATTGTAAAGCGCAACGGAATCTGCTGCGCTATATAAGAAACTGTAACTAAATAAATAAATATCCCTCCAGGGTTTTGACTTGCAGCCGATTCAGAATCAGGCCAAGCAGATCTTCTGCCACTGTGGACTCCTAACAACACAAGGTCACTTTTAGTGCCCCGAATGGACCCATCGACACTACAGACACATCAACATATACAGTACACATGCTTACTACAGTTTGCAATCAGATTCCGGGCATGTCACCCCGACACTGAATGTGATAAACATAGATGACGGTTTAGCTGGTGACAGCATCCACCATAGAAAATATTTATTGGGGTCAATTTACTATGATGGGAGTTCTGTTGAAGATAGGATGTTGCCCAAAGCAACCAATCAGATTCTACTTATTCATTTAGCACCTTCTAGAAGATAATAGATAGAATCTGGTTTCTTCGATAGACCTCCCATCTTAGTAAATTGACCCATTGGGTCTCACTGGAGAATAGACCCACCAGATCTTGTCGGAGAAAAGGTTTGGTCTCGCAAAGCTGGCTGAGACAAGGATCTCGGCCAGGGCGGCCTCCTTCACGGATGGTCGGGAGCGCACACTGCACAGTGCAGCCTGCAGAGCGCCAAGCCCCTCTGTATCCTAGGCTCTGCGCTCTGCAGGCTGCACTGTGTATTGTGCATGCCTGGCTGGGGGGCCGTCAGGTGGGGGAGGCATTGTGCGGGTGTGGGGGGGTTGCGCCGTGCCACTGTGGGCAGCTGCCTGGGCCCCTCCAGAGGCCAGGGCCTGGGATAGCTGTACCCATGGCACCAATTGGCATAACAAGAAATAATGAGCCCCCCCCCCCACTGGGAATATTTCGGAGCCCCCCATCTCCGTGCAAAGTGGTACCCCATACCGTGGGTGCGGCGGTGGATGGAACAGAAGGGTGCCGGTGGACCCAGTGCGGCATCCGCAGTGTCTGGGAACCAAAGCGTTGAAAACGGACACTATGGACAGACAGAGGCGGCAGAGTTTGACAATTCAAAAGATAGGCCGCTGATTGGCTGATTGTGCGCTCTCTCAGCCAATCAGCGGCCTCAGCCGCCACTATCGCCGCCCACAGTGTCCGCTCTCAGGGCTTCAGTTCCCAGACACTGTGGCGCTGTCGCTTCACTCTGCCTAGGTACGGGCAGCGTGCGGGTGGGGTGCGCAACAATAGCGCCCGCAGACCCCCGGCGCCCACACTTAGTCAGCGCCTCCCCGTGGCACTATAGTTACGCGCGGCGCTATAGTTACGCCACTGCACGGCACCCCCCTGTCGGCGGCCCTGGTCATGGCTGTACCAGTTTAAATCTGGGGCTCAAAGTGATCCCAACATTAATATGTAATTTTATAATACATTTTAAAGTTAAGGCAAAGCATGGGAAATATTGCGCTATATAAATTGTTCTATAAATGTATTTCTGGGGGAAAAAATGTTGCATATATTTAAACAAGCATTAAAATTGTTGCTTCTTTTTGACAAACTGACTGCCATTAATTTTTATGTCTGGAGATGTTTTGTAATGCAGACTTGAAGCTATTTGCATTTGCGTCTGCTCTTAGACTCACCTCCGCAGGGATATGAAAACCTTAAGTTTAGTTTGGCTCCTGTTCTTTATTGTACTATGCTGGATACCGTGAAATTTCTAATGTCCAGGTGATTAATCATGGTAAATAATGTTCAGTTTATCCTTATAATTATGGTAAAATTTTGTTTGTTCTGCACTAGGGAAATAAAACTAGGAGCGTGTTTGTACAAGTGTTCCCTGTAACATCTCCTGTTTTATTCATTTAAAACCGAACTCTGGAATTTCAGATTTTCATACTGCTGCAATGCAAAAACAAATATAAAAAATAATCCCCATGTTTCTGTATCCACAAGTACCATACCTTATGCTTTAAAGTTAGTTATGCAATAATTACGCAACTTTCCATAATCTTTCATTTCTTAGAGTCAGTGGGCGGGGCGGTGCCCTCCCCCACCATACATTGCTGGAAATGTAATTTAGAGGGCGTGGCTACAATGACGCGACTCCCGACTCTCAAACCGCCTTCCACTTGTATGACATGGCTGCTTCGTCATGGAGGGAGCGGGCAAAAAGTTGACAAGTATGTGACACGGGCATTTCTAGTATGGCACATCATTTACAGGGTATTTGTAGTACGGAACAATATATACAGTGACATTTGTAGGATGGGACATCTAAGGAGGCATTTGTAAGATGGCGCATTTACAGGGGTATTTGTATGATGGCACATCTATGGGGGTTATTTGTAGGATGGTGCATCTACAGGGGCATTTTTATGATGGCACATCTATGGGGGGGTATTTGTAGAATCGGCCCATGTACAGCCTAGGCCCAGGCCCACCCTTCTCTAGCCAGCAGCCGGAAGTTCTAGTTGACTCTATCGCTGTGCTTCTGTGAAAATGCAGCGGCAGCCATTTTCCTGGTGATTTACCCATTGCGCATGGACAAAACACTGAGAAAATGGCGATTTTGCAGAACTGTCAATGCAGGTGCAGGACTACAGAGAGGTATTGTAAGTATTGAAGAACATGGGTGCAGGGTGCACACACAACCAAATTAACAATGGGGTGGATGGCGCTGCAGCTCCAGGCCTCCACATATAAATAGGCCCATCATTATGACAGAATGATGATCCCCAGACAGACACCAGCTGGCCAAATGGTTGGCCATCAATACTAAGTATTAAAATTGCATTTCTGTTTTACACATTTATGAAATGTTTGTACTTTTAAAGACTTAAGGAGACATTGGGGCTTATAGTGTATGGGTACATTGCATTGGCCTCACCTCCTCCACTTCTCATAATAGACCCTTGAACATTTTCAGCTCCTCGCCCATTAGCCCCGTAATCGGCCTTGGATGCACGGTGAGGGCCTCCTTGGTCCCAGGGGCTGTGTGCACTGCAAAATCAAAAATAGCAATCTTTTTTGTTAGGTTTCTTCTCACATTTAAATCTTGTATAAACATTCCTGTGTTGTAATGAAATCTAAGTTTTATGACCATGCGGGATGACAGACAAAATCGGACATTTTTTGAAAGGGTCAATCATTGACAAGTTATGGGGTTGGCTTATAAATGATTGCCTCTATAAAAAAGCATCCGAATTCAGACAGTATCCCGCATGACTGCCAGACTCGTACTTAGGGGCTGATTCAGACCCATTCGTAACGGGGCGATTTGGGCCCCATCCCCAATGATCGAGGTTTGTTCATGCGCATACCCTGGGAACGAATGGCATTGGCGAGTTTCACACTCGCCGGGCCATTCACTCTAGGAGGGGCGGCAAGACGGCGGTAGCAGGGGAACGCCCAGTGAGTTATGGGCGTGCCCATAAAAACACTGGGCATACCCGTGCAGATGAAGGCATGTCTTTGCCTTCTTGGGGTGGGCGGCTGACATCACATGACATCAGCGTCCGCCCCGAATTCAGTGATCTACGGCCAGTCTAGACTGACTTTTATTAGCGAACGGTTGAAAAATCATTTGTTGGTGAGCGACCATCAAATGATTTTTCACATGGCCGCACGCGAGGGGTTATGCAAGCATACACATGCCTTCCCATATTAGAGAGGGGATTCGATCATCGGGGGTCTAAACCCCTTTCCTGGCACTCCCGAGAATTTTACGGGCTATGCTTCAGTGCTCAGACCAGAAAATTCTCGGGATTGCCGCTGTCTCCGCTGCTTAGCGCCAAGCAGCACTGCTGAGCTGATTGCTGATCTCAGCTTCAGCCGCTGCCCAGCCCCGCCTCCTCCCCCCCAGCTTTGTGCGATCTGACCTTGAAACGCCATGTCACACATAGCCGGGTTGCCGGGGGCAGGGCCGGGCAGCAGCTGATATAGTGCTCAGCGGCACTGCCCGTCCCCGGGAGAGACAGTGGTGGGGTTTTTTTAGGTAGCGCTAAAAAAAAAACCAACCCACCACTTATGGGGTTAATGACATCCAGCCCAGGAAATCCACTATTTTCTATCAATGAACAAAATGCACAATCCTTGGCTTCTCTAACATCACTACAATGGCTTCCAAGCGCATTCACAGGTGATTTTTCATGAACCCTCCCTCGGTATGTATAAAGCTCATAACTTCCTTTTTCACCACATTAGCATCTAAAATATGAATTGCAGATGTTGAACATAAAAAATAAAAAAAACTGAATACATTTTTGAAAATTTTTTTGCTTTACACAAAGTTTTTTTCCTCCTCCAGAGACTTTAGGTTGGCAAGGCAAAAGCGATCCGTCTGCAGCGTTCATGCCTTTGCCGGGGTTCAGGAAAGTTGCCACTCAGTCAGGCCTCGCATTCCAGCGCGAACAGACAATTCATTCACATGTGTTCCCTTTACTGTGTCCCGTTACCACGGACCTCATCTGGCTAGGGTGAAAAATGACGTGATGCTATTTTTTATTCTGTACTTGACACTGTGAGAGAAGGTAATGTGGTTTATTGATTCCAAAAGGGGTCAAGAAAGTAGGAACTGAAATATTTTGGAGCCTTTCCAGGAAAAACTTTCAACTTGGACCGTATACATCCAGCAAAACAAAACTGTTAATTGTTACCTCGTCTGCTGCTATTAAACCGCGTATTTAAACTGAACATATGTTCCATAATCATGTACTTTTATATTAAAACATTACTGAGTCACCAGGTGAAATGTATATTAAGTGCGCAGCTGAAAATAGACAGTAGGTTACAACTCTGACAGCAAACATCTGTTAAGTTTCTAAAACTTAATTCAAATAATGAAATCCATAGGCTGTGCTACAGTGTAACATTTCCCAAATAAACTCCAATGAAAAGTGATATCATTATTAAGGTTTTTTTTTCAACACTCGAGGTGCAAAGGCATTGTGAAAGTTTGGGGGTATTTTAAGGTAGAAAAAATGTAATAAACAGAATTTAAAAGGAAAAGGTACTCTATTTACAAAAGTATTTTTACTTTCTAAAATGCTCATTGAAGCAGATAGACGTGTTATGGGGCCTACACACGGGGGGATCTGAGTGGATTGCTCAGTAAGATTGCTCAGCACACAGCGCTGCACAGCGATGTGCCAGCAATGTGTGCTGAGCAATCTGTTAAGGCCAGTGTTATCAGGTTGCGACGTGTGGGGCTGTGCATCGCTATTACCCCTAAACACGAAGCGATGTAGGGGCGTTTTCTAAGCGATCTGGTAAGATTGCTTAGAAATGACCTGAAATTACCCCATGTATAAGCCCCATATAATCGGCACAGAGATTACTTTTATGCCTGTTTAAAGTGAATGATACAGTATGAGCAGTGGTGTCGAGAGGAGGGGCGTGGGTTATTTTTACCCAGGTCTGCTGGAGGGCCTGGGTCCCACTCCCCTGTTGCGGGGAGCCGGGTAGTGGGGAGAGAGAGATGACCAGCTGCCACTGCAGCACAGCTTCTCTACTCAGCTCAGCACACGCTGCTTAGTGCCATGTGCTTAGCTGGGGAGAGAGACAGATGATGCCGCAACCTGTCCGCTCTCTCCCTTTAATTTTTTTTTACTGGAGCAAGGCCCCGTCCCCTCTCAGAGGCCGTGTTCAGAGATGGGATTCAGCCGGTTCTGCAGAACCGATACCTAATATATGATTGGTTCTGCAGAACCATTTGCTAAGGAGTGCCACGGATGCTCACAAGGTACTTTAAGCAGCTGTGACAGCCGGGCAGAGAGCTGTGTGCTGCCCAACTGTATACACAAAGCAGGTCAGTGGCTATTTTGAATGCTAATGCTGGACCACGAGCCGATAGGAGCTTGCGGTCCGGCAGCCAATAAGGAGCGGCAGTGGTGGCTGCTTATTGGCTGCCGGGCAGCGAGCTCCTATTGGCTCGTGGTCCAGTGGGAGAATTCGAAATAGATGCGGACCTGCTTTCAGTATACAGTCGGGCAGCACGCAGCTCTCTGCCTGGCTGTCACAGCTACTTGCAGTACCTTGTACTGTACTTGTACCTTGCAGTAAGATTTACAACAAAAAAGAAGAAAAGAAACTCGGGTGGGGTGCCCTCTAGATCCCCCAAAATTGAAACTATTCTGTTAATACATTTATTTTTTAATTTTTCAAAAATAAAAAAGTTTTAATTTTTTGATTTTTATCTGCTGTGCCCAATCGATTTGTGTTTATTGTGTTTTTTATAATAAATGCGTGACTTTTTATATTTTTTATTTATTTTTTAATTTATTATTTATTTGTATTTTTATGGGAATTTTAATCTTTTTTTTTTTTAAATAAATATTTTTTTTTTATTTTTATGAGATTTATTGGTTTTTTTTAGGAGTAAATATGTGTCCAATAGATCAGTGGATCTAACAGGCTGTGTGAAAAGAATTTTATACAAATGACCCTGCGAATTCTTAAATTAATTTGAGCAGATACTGGTTTAATAGTTTGGAGAAATATCGTTTGAAATAATGCGATGTTTTGCCGGTAATTAATATTTTATAAATAGTTGACCATCATATACCCCAACAAACACATCACCATCGATGTTCTGGGTGTTATCACTTAATGTCAAGTGATCAGGGTCTAATCATTGGTCAAAATAATATATATAAAGGTTTGCAAAACATATCAAACAAGGTATTTACACCATTTCTATATACATATATACAAGTGAACGGCTCTCATCCGCACTTGCATATTTCCCTCTTGGACTTGCTGCATATAACAAGCAGGTGCTTGTGCCCTATAAAGTGAGAAATGAGATGGAGATGTCTCGTGTATTATATGTTAGATTTTATAACTCATATACTGCAATCATACCATTCAAAGCAGTATTTTAGTTCAAACATGCACACTGTCAGCATACTGTAAACAATGCGCTGCTGTGAACTATAATTGCACCATACATTACCACTTTTTATGTGGAGGTTTTAAGGTAGCTGTAACATTCATATGAGACATGTATCCATTCTCATAATACTCTTTACATATTATATACAATAGCAGGGCAAGATTAAATGCTGCAAAATGTATCCGGCTACAATATTGCCAATAATCTCCACAGTACTTGGCCCTACACTGCCATATAAGTAATCAACAGGGCAGAATTAAACCTTACAAGTGGTGTCTGGCTATAGTGTTGCTATGTTCTCCACAATACTTAGCCTGCTCATGCTATAAACATGCAGCCTTGTAGGGAGAAAGCAGTCAGACACACCAGAAAAAAGGGGGGGTGGCAGCAATTTTGTAGAGGGAAAGAAAGACGGACTGTGTCCTCCTGTGACCCGCGGCATCCAAGTGGGAATAACCGCAGGCACCAGGGGGGGGTCCGATTACCAGATCCGAAGCCGATGCACGTGTCTCCAAAACGCCGCTGGTGTAATCCCTGGACGGAGCGGAGACCGACAGCCGGTCACGTGAGCGCCCACGTGATCGGCAGGGAGAAGAGGACGTACGTTTCGCTTGTGGGCTTGTTCACGCAATGTAATATCCCCCAATGTAATATTTATCATTAAATATTCCTTAACATTAGTGCAGTTCCCCTAATCTATTTTGTTTTAGAACCTTGCAGTAAGATGCGGCAGCATTTCACCCTTGACAACGAGCAATTTACTCCCCCTTGGCAACCAGCATGAAGCCCCTTGGCAACCAGCATGAAGCCCCTGGCATCAAGCATGAAGCCCCTGGCATTGAGCATGAAGCCCCTGACATCTAGCAAACCCCTCTAGCAATGAGCATGTAGGTAAGTGGCACTTATGTTTCAAATATGTAATGGACATCATGGTGTGTGGCATAATGTGTAACTGGCATCACGGTGTGTAGCACAATGTGTAATGGGTATACGGTGTGTGACTTATGGGTAATTGGCATTACGGCGTGCGGCTTTATGCGCAATGGGCATTAGCACATAGAACCTGTTGTTAATTTATTTGAATCCCACCACTGGCTGTGTCCCCACCCAGTGGGGACCTGAAAGTAACCTAAAGATGGCCAAACATCTTCAGATCGATTGTCAGATTGGGCTGGGTTGAACAAAAACCTGGTAATGGATGAGTGACAGTTTTTTGGCAGTTTTCCAACATTTCAAAGCAAATCGTCAACTGTCATTTACCATCATCCATTACCAGGTTTTTGTTCCAACCAGACCATTCGAAGGATGTGGGTGGGAGCAGAACTTGGGCCCCTCAAACAGACCCGGGTAAAAAGTACTCGCTCCCCCGACTCTTGATGCCACTGCATCCCTTGATAAATATGTTAATACTTCTAGTGCAGTGGTTCCAAACCTGGGGTACTAGTACCCCTGGGGGTACTCTGCGAACCAGTTGGGGGTACTTGAAAATAATATTGGTAATGGCGGAAGATGAAAAAAAGTCTTTTGATGGCAGAATAAGACCCATTACTATGGAGAAGAACCATGTTGTGTCACTTATGGTTCTGTCTTCAGAGTCATCAGCGTATCATTGTGCTTTTGCCTGACCAGCAATCCAATGGGAGCTACCTGTGCTGCCCTCAGACATCAGCGATCTGCCCTGCACTGACACGGGTGGAGGAAGCAGCGGCATTAATCCTACAGGTGTAAGTGGAAACCCTGGAGACAATACACAACCAGCGGCCAGACACGGGAGGGCATGATTCCTGTCCGCTACGCCTTAATATAAGGACATGCATAAGGATAGGCGTACCGCTCACTTCCACTCCACTCATAAGTACTGTCAATCAATGAAAAGCCTAATCAAGGGGTACGGGAGACAAAAATGGTTGGGAACCACTGTCCTAGTGTATGCGTGATAATAACAGAAATGCACTGTAGAAAATACATATTATCGACAATCAAAATTCAGACCACCGTTGGCCAACAGTCAAATACAGACACGGTCAAAATGCCAACATCTAAAATGTCAAATAGTCAGACACCCTCCCGGCTGCGGGGAATGGGGTCGCATGTAATACATTGCATGTGAAAGGAAAGCATGTGATATATTGAATGCGATCCTGCCGCCTGGGAAGGTCCCAGGGGGTTCAAACGGTATTAGACGGCCATACACTGCTGCGAGGCAACGCGAGGCAATGCAGTAGTGTATGGCCACCTTTAGACAGCAATCACATACGGCTGTAGATCCAAGGCTCACACTTGTGCACTGCCCCACACGCACATGAACAGAATAGCAAGATTGACGATTTGTTTTTATATTCTACAACTCATTCAGAATTAGGGGCGGGATTCTCTAACACCCTTCGCCACACATCGCTGGCATTCACATTGTTAATAATCACATACAGTATGTGCTAACATATACGATTATTAATGCAAAGGACAGCTCTTTGCGCTGTTGCTGGTGATGTGCAGTGGGTCCCCCCTCCCTCCCTGGACTCTTACCCGGCTGCTGCTGCTCGGCCAGGGCTCCACCTCCTCCTCCCTGCACCTGGAAGAGGTGCAGGGAGGAGGAGGTCACTGGTCCGGGCAGCACAGCAGGAGGTTGCCCGGACACAGGTGGGGGGGAAGATTCGGCGTGGATGTGCGGGGCGGCGTGGGACGCAAATGGAAGCGCATAGGCTTCTATAAGTTATGCCATTTAGAACTGGCGTAACCCCCCGCAGCGAAGCCCCAGCGGTGAGGCTTTGCTGCATATGAAAATGCGGTAAAAACCCAGAAAACAAGGTTTTTACAGAATTTTTTTTGGGGTGCATCTCGCCCTAGGCCCTTTATCCATCACGGTCGGTGAGGAAGCCAGGAATCTCCATAAAACATAAATGTTTCCTAACCTAATTTATCCGACACACATTACAATAAGCCGATTTAAAATATCAATTCTAATCTTACAAAGCAAAGTCATATTTTTGACTACTTAAAAAAAAAGGAATGTTTATTAATAGGATGGTGGTAAAATATAAATATATTTAGCTATTTGCTGCAATGCCATCAAAGAAGAAAGAGAACAATTTACTTAATGCTTTCTCCCGGCACATCTGTATCCGATGCGTACGAACATAAATTGTCGTCATGAGACCCAATGATTCCGCCATAAACATGCAATCTCAACAAGGGTTATAATTATCCTGTCAGCATACTTTAGAACAATGCATTCTTACACCCGGCGATGATACAGGTACTCACACAGCCCTTTAAATTATTGTCTCAATCTTTTTGTTAAAATAAAACTTTAGCATTTGCCGTCAATACCCGGTAGACCACTCCAGCTATTTTCTTTCAGCCAGGACGGGATAAATGGCAACATATTTGCTTTTATTGATCTCTATTTAACAAACAGCATAATGCCTCTGAAAAATATAGTGATGTGTCATATTCATCATTCTTTTTAAATATGGTCCCCCATATGGCGAGTGTATTAATCTTTACTTGGCATTAATTCTCAATGAAGATCATATATCATCTGCAGTAAACCCCAAGCTGAACCAGTGTTCCATTTTGAAACCCAATCTGTCTGTAAAATATCTGACACAATGTTCGATGGAATTTACAGCTGAGCATCAATTCCTAACAAGACGAAAAAAATGTATTTAAAAGTATTTAGGAAATTTGGGAGAAATCAATGCGGAGGATATTTTAGTATGAGGGGTACGCTGTAAACAGGGCTTTAGTAAAATTACCTTATTTGTATTTAACTTAGATTGTCATTAATGGTATTAAATATATTGAGGGTAATTAACAGAGTTGAGTAGCCTATGCCCCCCGAGGGAACATTTTTCATTGGTTGACAGTGAATGATGTAGTTACATCTGGATAGAAGAGGATATACTGTACCTTAACCCCTTCACTGGTACTCCCCAGAATTTTCCGAGTTATGCTCCAGTGCGCAGACTGCCGATCCTGGGAAATTCTCGGGAGTACCACTGCCTGCGCTCCCTCCTGCCGGGCAGCGCAGCTGAGCTGAGCACTTAGATCAGCGCTGCGCTAAGCTTCAGGTGATGCCTAGCCTCCGGTCCCGGGTTTAGGGAGCTGTCCCCAAAAAAACTTGCCCAGTGGGGAGCGCTCCCTAAAAAAAAAAAGTCCCGACAGTCATTTGCTATTTTCCCTCGTGGGGGTCCAGGACCCCCATAGAGGGAGACTAGAATAGGTGGTGAGGGTAGCAAAAAGTGACAGTTTGGAGGTGTTAACAGAGATTGGTTAGTAAAATGTAGGGTTTTCGTAGGTGTTATTGGGGAATGTATCTGCTGATGGCTGCAAGCTCTTACTTTCAAAATCATGGTGTGAGATTCAGTACTGCTGTCAGGGCAGTAGAGAGTCTGTCTGGGCCCAGGTACTTTTCATGGGGCATGGTCTAATCATAGGAGGCGTGGACATGCATCCTTAGAATGGAATACAGAGATAATAGGACTTTAAATACCTCTCTTGCCACAGTGCAGCCCAGCATGGATCAGCATGTCCTGGGTTAAGAAGACCTTCTGCTGCTACTGCTGCCAGGTAAATGGGGCCCACTGGATTTCTCCATCAGACCTGGGCCAGGGAAATTATTTCCCCTCTCCCTCACTCTCAGTGCCACTGTCTGCTGTGTCCAGTCTGTATAGCCTTAGGCCAACCCTTAGCCTGATGTTTCTAATTTTTGAATATACTGTAGCCCACTCATTCGTATGCAAGTGTAAATGAGTTTGTGATGGCTTTGCTGGGACCCCCACATACCCAAAAAATTCTGCATGCCGCAACGGCCTCATCTGTGAACCAAACTTTGTTACCCTAGAGCAGCTGTAGGCAACTGGCGGACAGCGGTCCGACTCCGGACCGTAAAGGACAGGGAACCGGACCGTCTCTAGAATATAGATTAGTGCTGCGGCGCTATAGTAGCCATAGGCGAATCTAGGCATTAGACCACCGCACACAATTTAAACTTTAAATTTTAGTTTTCAGTCTCCATTAGTATGCATTTCCTTCTGAAGCGTGCACTGACGTCATCGCGCACCGTTGCAGTGCAGGAGTGAGAACGCTGAGTTGGACGGGAAGCGAACGCGGTAGCTGTAAGCGGCTGCAGAGCGGGCAGAGCAGGCAGTTCAGGCAGTGCGGCTTCAGCATGGAGTGGCTGCAGTGTGGAGCATCGGAGGGTAACTAGTAGCCAAGGCTAGTAGTGAACAGGCGCCTAATGGGGTGGTTTGTCAAGCAGCTCCTCTAGGGGGCGTCAAACCCCTATATATATATAGGAAGAAAAAAGCAAGGTGTGGAGCGCTAAAAAATGGTTGGATCAATATGGTATAAAACAATCTATTTATTTTATATATATATTATAAGTGGACTATCCACTAGAACAGGTATAAAAACGTGTACACAGTAACACATAAAAATAATCAAATTACATTGAATAACATATACAAGTTGAGTAAAATAGGGTATGATACTTATGGGCTGGATTCTTGATGGATTGTCCTTATTGGAGGTATTTTATTGTACGGTCTGTAGTTGTGTGAAGAAAGGGTCCATAAACCTTGCCGGATAAGTGACGCTGGAGGAAGGGTATTCGCCCACTGGGATTGTGGGTATCCTCAACGAGATGCGCCCCTACGATCCTTATTTTGCAGGTGGTGGTGTCCCAAATTAGATGTTACCAGATGGTGGAATAATATCCAAACAGACAGTCCAGTATAGATGTACCAGGTAATACTCCAAAGGACAGGATATCCAATTTATCAGTAGCCCAGAATAAAATCAAATCAGCAGGTGCTCCCTGACATGTTTCGCCGTCCAACTGACAGCTCTGTGCAGTCTTGGTTTATATACCCACAAACAGGAAGTTTTATTATAATATTATTATTGTGGAGCATCAGAGTGGGCACAGCGGGCAGGGCGGCTGGACTGGATTGTGGAGTGGCAGAGCAGCTGAAGTGAGACCTCATCTCAAAAAAGTGAGGAAGAGGTCTTTTTCTAAGGTGCCTTTTTTGCATTTATGGTGGCATGGAATAGGGTGGGGTGTTGGGGGAGAAGGGGAGAACAGGGACTCTTGGTCATTGTTTTATGGCCCCCATATTTTTAAAAACGGTTCCTCTGTAATTTGTCCCTTATCAGTCCAGGGGTGCCCACATATGTGCAAGATCAGTCCAGGTGTGCCCGCATGTGTGCTGTATAATTCCATGGGTGCCCCCATGTGTCCCATATCAGTCGTGCAATACCACACCCCTTTTTGTGATGCCACGCCTCCTTTCATGAGACCACACCCCCTTTTATGGACCTCAATCGAAATAATTCAAAATATCCGGACTCTATTAAAATTTACTTGCCTACCCCTGCCCTCGAGCCACTGTACAGCCGCAGTCTATCCCTGTATTAAGTGAGCTCAAAGTACACACACACACACACAAAGAAATATACTGTATAAATAATTTGTGTGACCGTTACAATGTATGTTTATATAGACCAGATACTTTATTATTTTTTTATTTTTGTTAAACATGATCTGACCAAAATCAGTAACAGAAAATCCAGGGGAATAAAGATGGTATCAATTTAGTAAATGATAATTGAAGCCTACTGTTAACGTAAAAATCTATAACAGATCCCTTCTTGAGGGAGAACATTGATGAGGAAACTGTCAACAGGCTTAAGCTGCGGAACAGGATCCTGCAATACAGTATGTCAACCGCCCATGTACAAGGGCAGCATTTGAGGCATTGAGAAACAACCAGAGAACCGCTGTTGTAGGTGAAGGGCACCGAGTGAAACTACTGGTTCTCCCTGCGGGGAAGTAACTGAGCAGAGCCGAATACTGCTCTCAGAGTTATATGAGGAAAGGAGGGCTGATGTATTTCCTCATGGACAGTGGAACTGTCTGTTACCATAATAATGCAATGGTCAAATGGAATTAACACCCACCTATAACCCAATTTTTAGTATGTTCATCAATCATAAGTGGCGTATTTAAAATGAGGGCCCACACTGCACCCATTTTAAAATACTTACCCTCTGGAGTCCCGCAGTGAAGGCAGCAGCATTGCTGAAAAAAGTCCGCTGCGCCAATTTTTTTCCAGAGGTATGTGCATAAGCAATAGAGTCTGAGCACTCCAGTGCCCAGGCTATATTACGCTGGACAGTGGGGTGCTGCTCCCGGCAGAGAGGAGGAGGCCTGGTCAGGGTTGGCTGCACACAGGCCTCCTCATCTCTGGGTAATGTCAATCACCTCTACAGTCAAGAGACATGTGCAGTACACGGATTTCACCCACAACCTAACTGCAGATAAGAATTTACGTGAAATAAATAAAAACTTGATTTGAAGATCAACTTGTACCTATAATAGTGATAAATTGGTATAGTTTATATGAAGTCAGATGCAAGTGTTCTCTGCAGGACAGACCTGGGGAACATTCACAGCAGTAAATGTACTGGAGACTACATACACAGCTTGCTAGAGAAAACTGGAGCACTTGGAGGAAGCCCATGCAAACACTTGGGGACATATAAACTCCACACAGATAGGACCCTTGACCTTAGTGCTTTGTGGTGGTAATGCTAATCACCAAGCTGCCACAGGGTGATACGTAAATGGGAAAACGGTGTTGAAAAGCTCTGCAGAAGTTGCTAAACTGCAAGAATGATCTATGTAACGGTCATCTAAGGCCTGTGCCTTCTCCAACATGCACAGCAACTGCCACTGCAACAAATGGAAAAGAGAGAACAATTGACTATTACATTGGGAATAACAAAATAAGTATACAGCATCGATGGGGTGGGAGGGCAGAGACAGGAATGGAAGGGCAGGGAAGACTGAGGTACCTGGTATTTGCTAACTCCCTTTCATAAGTTGCCTAAGGAATTATGTTGGTTGGCCTATACCTTAACTTAAACTTTAGTGCCTAGAAATAAATCACACAGGACACCTTAACTAAAATAACGACTCGGACAACCATGGCATAAGTTTAAACTGGTCACATTATTTATTGAGGTGGTATGACCCTTATTTGTCTATCAAAAAGGGATGGCCAAGAAAAGCACTTGAGACCAGCAGCAGTCAGAGGTGTATGCCAATGGTAGCGACTACGACGCTCCAATCTAACATAACACCCCTTACGTGAGGTACAGCCTGCACCGTGACGGCTTACCGCCCCTTCTAGGTATGGCGCGGACACTTCCAGGAAGTGTCCACCGTCCCCACATAATTGGGGACTCGCCCACCATCCTGGCAAAGGGGGCCATACCGCAAGGTGACCGCCTGACACCTCACCCGACTGCTGGTAGAGAGTGCCTTCTCACCGGTTTTAAGTATTAAAATTTCTTATAAATTGTTTGGACAGCCCGTAGGCAAGGTAGCACAAAAGTGGAAAGAAAGAGAGGGAAGGGAGGGTGGGGATCTGGACTCCAAGAGGAAGTGCTACCCCTCAAGCTATCCCTTATATACCCCTCCTCCAGCTGCCTCCTCAAAGCTGCCTGATTGGCCCAAAGTCCCATGACCCTGCTGCCTTGGATTTCTCCCACAGCACCTTGCTTCTTCAACAACTTTATTAGTCACCTACAAATTCCCAGGCTCTTAAATGCACTTGAGCCTATGCAGCTCTCGTTCTATATTAAAGTCATTTTTTTAATACTCACTTTTATAATATTCTCGCATCATAACCTTAGCCCTCCATTCCGCAGCCTAAGCTTCCTCCTCTGAAGCATAATCCTAACATTCTTCTACTGCAGCCTAACCCTAGCCTTCCGCTCCTGCAGCCTCACCCTAACTCTCAGCTCCCGCAGCCTCAACCTAACCTTCTGCTCCTGCAGCCTCACCCTAACAATCTACTGCCATAGCCTCAACCTATCCTTCTGCTGCTGCAGCCTCACCCTAACAATCTACTGCCACAGCCTCAACCTAACCTTCTGCTCCTGCAGCCTCACCCTAACAATCTACTGCCACAGCCTAACCTTAACCCTCCATCTCTCAGCCCAAACCTAACCTTAGCTCTCCAACAGCGTCACCTTAACCAGGGCCATAGTAACCTATAGGCACACTTGCCAGCTGCCCAGACCCAACAATTCTAGGGACTTTCAAGTAGGGATGGAAGGCGGTCGCACAATCAAGAGTGTTGAGGCTGCATTCTCTAGCCTGCAGCTAAAAAGTGGATTTTGTCAACATGCTGATTGGTGGATCGCTGGAGCGATCCACCAATCAGAGTGCTGATAAGCATCCTAATCTTTCCAAAGAATCTGGAAAGATACAGCGAGACCACAGGAGGGGCATGTTATGATTACCTGTATTTATGATTTGTTCCCATGAATGGGTGTGTAGTGGCCCCAAGGCTTTGGTTTGCTCCGGGCCTAATTTCCTGTTAAAGTGGCCCTGACTCTAATTATTTGGCTCCCGCTGCCTGATCCATGTGTTGCCATTGTGCAGAATGTCAACACTTTATTTGTTCACATTTCGGATGTTGACATTAGGAACATGTTGACATTCGGCTGATGCTAACACTTTAAGTATTCCCATGAAGGTCCTATCACTTCCCATGAAGGTCCTATCACACATTGCACAGATTTCTACAATTTGAATAAAGAGGAGTTCTAGGGCCAATTGCAGTAGCCCATGATATGAGTGTGTCAGTGTGCTTCCAGCGCGATACAGATGTAGCCGCTCTCATCCTGGCTATATCACAAATGCGAGTGCCCATTTAGCACACCTAGTTGCACCCAATGCAGGTGCGAGAATAACACATGCGCATGCTGGCGAGCACATGTGTTACACCGGGTGTGGTATATGGTCCCGACAGTCGGGATCCCGTCAGTCATTTTCCCGACGCCGACAGCGCTGCGGGCACGGTGGCTCACTACGCACGCCACCTATTCTATTCTCCCTCTATAGGAGTCGTGGTCCCCCACGAGGGAGAATAGACGTTGGCTGTCGGGACCCCGGGTGTCTGGGTTTTGACTGTTGGGATCCAGATATCGGGGTAATGACTGTCGGGATCCCGACTGTCGGGAAACTGTCCGGCACCCATTACACCATGCATGTCGCACCTGCAGCAAAATAGAGCCACGCTCCATTTACCTAGATTTGAGCTAAAAATTCATTTGAAGGCAAAATCAACCTAGCTACTATATGAGTTGCAGCACGGTTGGTGTAACGGTCAGTATTACAGCCTCATTGCACTAAAGTTGCTGGCTTGGTACCCACCATGGCCCTAACTGTGTGGAGTTTGTATATTTTTCCTGTTTTGCATGGGTTTCCTCAGGGTGCTCCAGTTTCCTTTGCAATATGAAATATAGTAGAATAATTGGCTGTCGACTAAAAAAAAACCTATAGGCCCTTATTCTGGTTCACTCGCAAAGGCCGATTCCTTCTCAAATGGATAAAACCATGTGCATTGCAGGAGGGGGGGGGGGCAGATGTGACTTGTGTAACTTGTCTCAGAGAGAATTAGATTTGGGTGGGGCTTTACTTCAAAGTGAGAACTATATTGCAGTGTAAAAATAAAGCAGTCAGTATTTTCCCTGCACAGAAACAAAATAACTCACCCAAATCTAATTCTCTCTGCACAAATGACATCTGTAGAGCCACAGGTTGGCCAGGCCTGGTCTAGACTTACTCAGCGCAGCAAAGGCCGTGGCGACAAGGAGGCCGCTGATGAGCATCCCGTCCTCCAAAAGGCCGCGGAACGCTTGCGTTTTCTGAAACACTCCCAGAAAACACATGGTTATCACCCCCAAATGGCAGCAGGGTGTAAATCACCCTGCGAGCAGCAAGCCTTTGCTGGCCATCTTTGTATGGGCAGCTTGCGCATGCCCACAACGTACTTTCTTCGATTATCGCTCAGGCTGCAAATCTGCAGCAGAGTGAGCTGGACTGAATCAGGCTCTTGGCACACAGTGCTCCATATGATTTAAGGAACTGTGAGTAATAACATCTAATCCAACTAATCTAATTACACTATAAAACAATTTTATATGAATATTATTTAGCTACTTAGTAAACTAAATAGCTAAATAGACAGAAATATAAGGCGGTGGACAGCGAGGATCTACTAGGATATAAATAATATCTGTTATATATTATCGTATTATGTTGAGATTATAGATTTTATTTTGAATCATATACTTTAATTACTGTCAGTTCTGACGGGCAGGAGCATCTGTTTGTAATACTATGACATCATGGCTCGACACCGTGTGATTAAATTGCGCGTGTGAGTAATAATAGTTAATGCAATTAATATAATTAAAGTTTAAAGCCAATTTTCATGACCCCGCATTCACGAGAGCAGCTAGCCACAGGCTCATATTCCCCCCCGCTCACAAATGTTACAATAATAGTGCCAACACTTTTATTCTTTTGTCCATAAGTCGAAAATTATGACTATTTCATAAATTGCTAACGTGCTTAGAAGATGTAGCCCCAGCTGCAATGCACATGAGTTCAGGCCCCTGCCCAAGACTCATGTTTCACAATGACCTCAGTTTCCTGTGCCGAATGGGAACCAATGCGAGCGAGTACTTGTAAAACTGTTTCTGAAGAGTGAAGTTATGGAGAGGTGCTGCAGTGTCAAACATCTGCTCCATCCATTACACTGAAATAGCAGCACCGAGTGTACAGTAGGGCAAGAAGCCTCAATAAATTACAATCCTCCAGTGACCACACTTTCCTCGTTTACTTGAGCTGCCTGTTTCTTGTGCCAATCCCCGTTCCAAAAAATTATGCTTAAAATGAAACTGAGATTTTCTAAAAGCAACACAGTGTAAAAAATATATATATATATTTTTTAAAGTAGTAAATTTTTCCGTTTGTTCATGTTTAAACTCTCAATGTTTTGCTTCCAGTAGTGAATTAGTTTCAGTACAAGGACTGGTATACAGTAAACAAAACCACAGTAGTAACATGGGATATTGGGATGTTTATTTATGTGGGTTAGAAACCTTATGAAGAGGACTAAGAGAGGGGAAGGGAGAAAGAAAGGAAGCAGAGCAGAGGGCAGGGAGAGAGAGAGAGGGTAGGGAGGGAGAGGGTAGGAGAGTGGGAGGGATAGGAGAAGAGAAGGCAGGGAGAGAGAGGGTAGGAGAGATGAATGCAGGGAGATAGGGGGTAGGAGAGTGGGAGGGATGGGAGAGATGAATGCAGGGAGAGAGAGGGTAGGAGAGTGGGAGGGACAGGATAAGAGAAGGAAGGGAGAGAGGGGGTAGGAGAGTGGGAGGGATAGGAGAGATGAATGCAGGAAGAGAGGGTAGGGGAGTGGGAGGGATAGGATAAAAGAAAGCAGGATGAGAGAGGGAGATGGAAAGGATAGGAGAAGGCAGAGACAGATACGGCAAGGGAAAGGGTGGGAAAGTGGAAGGCATAGGATAAGACAGAGGGCGGGATGTATTAATATACATTGCCGCCCCTCGCCGCCCAGCAGCCGCAATGCTACCGCATATGTACTAACATATGCGGCTAGCATCGGGGTGCGGTGACGGAGACCCCCGCGATACCTGTAATGTGGTCTGCGGGGGTCTCCGTCACATCCCGGCGGCTGTCAGTGTCCCCCTGCGTCTCCTCCTCCCCCCTGCTGCCGAATGTCCTCCCGGCTGTGACACCTGCTGGGGGAGGAGGAGATCTTTGGAGGACGGAAGGGGGGGGCAGCGGGCGGCGATAGAAGCCCATAGGCTTCTATAGGGTATCGCCACCCAGAGGTGGCGATACCCTGCCCGGCGGAGACAGGGCGGACGCGTAATGGTACATAGGAAAATGCGGTAAAACCCCCGTTTTACCATATTTTCCCTTTAGTACATCCCGCCCAGAGAGAGAGAGAGAGAGAGCAGGAGTGTATAAGGAGAGGAGAAGGCAGGGATTTTTCCTCCTGGGTCTTTCATCCTGGGTTGCTGACCCAGGTTAAGTGTGAATGGTGTAATCTGGGAATTTGCTCTCTGACTGCTTGAAAACTGTTTTAATTGGCTAGGAAAGGCCACATGATGCCTGCTGATATCACCAGTAATAGCTGGAGAGTAACAGATGGCACACATGAGAGGAACACAGTGCAGAGACTTGTGCCAGTGCCAGAGGGTATAGAGTGAAGAGCTTTGTTTACAAGATACATGTTAAATACTTTCACATTTTTTTTATTACTTGAAAAAAAAACATTTATTCTTTGAATAATAAGTGTTTGAAAAGGAAACTGGAATGGTATTTTTATTGATATACAGCTCCGTTCTCATTGTTGCTGGTGCACCAGCCAACTTCCAAATCCCGTGGCATGGGGCAGCGATTACCCTGCCAGGAGACGCACAGATGAGAGCTGCACCATCTGTATGATACATGGAATGTAGATTATTTACAATTGTAAACCACACCCAGCCCAGTTAGGGCTGCCCCCACCTTTGCATGACCTCATTATTGTGGGTCTGCAAACCGTCCCCCTTATGATGACACTGCTTCAAAAACTGGAAAAAACTATTTATGCCTGAAAATGTCCATCCCAGGAATTTCCTGGGTCTGTGAAGTGTGAAAGGGGGTCTCAAACAAAAACCTGGGATTTTGCAGAAGAGAAATTCCTGGGTCTGAGCAGGGAAATTCCCGGGTCGTATGCCTGAAATGGGTATAAATAAGGTATTTATTGTTAATATGTGCTTTCCCCCTATTTATGGGCACCCATGAATGATAAGAATAATTTTCTGAATTATATACAGTAAATTATATAACATAAGGAGCTATGTATGTGTAATGACATTACTCATGCATATGGACAAATAGATGGAAGGGTTTATTTTACTGCAACTTCTTCAATAGTTTGTTAATAAATTGGGTTACAGAGTACAACATATAAGATATACAGTACAAGACAGCATAGATATAAATATACTTAGTATCTAGTTATAAAGACACAAAAATGCATGTACTTCTAGTTAACCTAAGAATCTGTGTATAAAATGACTGTATTATATGTCTAATATAATACAATTTCTTGTAATCAAATATCCAATATCCCACACAAAGATCTGATACTTTAAAGCTTTAAAATGTTTTACCCTCAGGTTTAAAGTTCCCAGAAATCCCCATAAAATCTTTATACAAGGCCACGCTCATTGGTGCACATGTTTAAACCTTTACTATCCTGCCCACTGAAATGATGCTTTAAACAGGTTAAAGAATTATTTAATTTATCTTTATATTTTATCCCTAGTTGGGACAAATAGACATATCCACTCATCCGCTCTGTCATAATGTCAGGAGGTCAGTCTGGGGATCCTGGGAATCCTGGGACTGAAAAAAAAATGGCCCGGGATTGGCATTCCTACTTGCAACTTTTATGGTTCTGGTCATGAATGCTTTGGCTATAATGTTTAGGTGCAGGGCCGCCACTAGAAATTTTGGGGCCTGGGACTGACCTACAGTGCAATACCTCCGTCCCCCCCTGCACCCCCCCCCCCCTGCATGACAGCACACTGCCTCCCCCTACCCTGTCCCTATTACTTACCATCACCCACGGCGCATGGTCCTCCGGCTCCTTCAGTGTCCCCAGTGACAGTCAGGTCAGCACGCACACTGCACAGTGCAGCCTGCAGAGCGCCGAGCCACTCTGTGTCCTAGGCTCGGCGCTCTGCAGGCTGCACTGTGTATTGTGCGTGCCTGGCCGCCGGAGCCGGGTGGGGGTGGCTGGGTGCGGGGGTCTGTGGCAGCTGCCCGGGCCCCTCTAGAGCCCGGGGCCCGGGACAGCTGTACCCAGGGCGCCCCCCTTTTGGCAGCCCTGTTTAGGTGTACATTATGTTTACTTCAAACCCCTATCTCTTATAAGGGGTCTATGTACTAAGTCTTGGAGACAGGTAAAGAGAGGGCAGAGATAGAATACCAGCCATTCAGCTACTAACTGTCATGTTACAGGCTGTGTTTGAAACATGGCAGTTAGGAACTCGTTGGTTGGTGGTTTATCTCCTCCACCTTATCTTTTTTTAAGGCTTAGTATGGACTCCTAACTGGTCCATTGAGTGAGTCTTAATTTGTGCTATGTTTTGTTAAGGAAGTCAGGAGTGTAGCTGTATCGGCGGCAAAGGAAGTCGCTGTTACTTTAATGCCCCTTTCAGACCGCACTTAAAAAATCGGTATTCTGCCAATTTTTAACCGTTTTTAAAACGGTAATCCGTGCGGTCTGAAAGGTGCAGAACCACTTTACCGTTTTACAAAAGCCGTTTTTGTAAAACGGTTAAAATGGAGGGTCCTACCCGTTTCAGACCCGTTTTTTGGCATCAAAATCGGGTCTGAAACGGTATTTAGGACCCAGCCAATGAGCTGGGTCCTAAATTCAGCGCAGTGAATATTTAATGAGCACTCATTAAATATTCATTAGTTTCCAAATGCATTAATATGAAGTGTGGACAGTCAATGAAGTAGGCATAATTTGCCCATAAAAATCCATATACGGCCTCATTCATAGTGCAGAGTAGGTAATATAGCAGATGTATACAAGGCCAGCAATAGAGGCAACTAGAGGTGGGGGGAGTGGGTACTATTTACCTGGGCTAAATAAAAAAAACTAAGGCAAGGCATGCCAGGATTTGTAGTTCATTCATAGCTGGATGTCCGCTTAATGCCCACCCCTGGTCCAGGCAGATACTGTATGTGCAAAGTGCAATTGTATGTGCACTTTGGGAAGCTGCTGGCCATGCACTGCAGCTCATTCCTGTCACTTAAGCTGCCCCAGGACTGGATTAAGCCTTCAGGGGCCCGGGGCCCCCTCCCAGTTGTCATTACTGGACGCAAACTGCACAGGAGAATATTACATTGTCAAAACACAGAGTAAAGGCAGTATAAACTTGGTCAATGGTAACTGCAGGTGGTGGTGGTGGTGGGGGGGGGTTAATATAAACCAGTGGTTCCCAATATTTTTTGAATCACAGCACCCTAAAGTACCAAAAAAAATTCACACTTATGTGGTAATGGGCAAGATTTGCTTCTGTTTGTACACATTTTATGATTGCCAGCCATCAGCATAAATTCTTAATCATAAATAATTTTAATTGGTCCTGGACCACCAACACAGGGCACCCCTACAAGTGTCCCGAGGCAACCATGGGAGCCATGGCACACAGTTTGGGAACCGCTGATATAAACCTAAATCTTCTAATTCTCAGCCTCTGACCTATTATGCAAAGTCTCATTGGACTTAGTCAACTCCCAGTAATGCACTGCACTTGTGCAGTCAGTGTGCCTTGACTCCTGATGCTCAGCACCATTAATCATTGCCACATTGGCAGATAGGTGAAGCTGCTGCACTACCCCACTGCCATGCGCAAAACCTTTAGCTAAAAAATATATATTATTTTTGTTCTTTTTTTTTTTGGGGGGGGGGGGGGATTCATGCCAACCACAGGGGGCCCCTAGATAGACTGGGCCCAGGGGTACATGCCCCCCTTAATCAGGCCCTTGGCTGCACAGTATGTTGTATTCAACATAAGTAAAACTTTATACTGCTGCTACTATGGTAGCATGATTGAGCCACTGGTTGGGAAGGTTGTGGTAACTCCCTCTGTGTTGGCCTATATGTACATCTGTTTCATACCTGCCATATACAGTATCCCCGACACTCCCTTTGTGGAGCACAGAAACACCCCAGACATTGTTACACACACACACACATATAGCCCCCACCTTAGATGGGCACCCACCTTAAATTAGTTTTTGCAGCATTGGGTACTGTGCAAACTGGCAAAGGTTGTCCATGTGGAAGACAAGAGGTGGATGGGGCTAAGTCATTGGCTCAGTTGGCCTCACAGGTACAGTACGTTGACCTCCCAGGAATCTTCCCTGGTTAATCCACCCCTGAAAAAGGGTAAAACTACTAATGTGACTACTAATGTGACTACTAATGTGACTTTAGCATTTACTAATAACAGTGTAAAGATACACCTCCATGTTAAGGGTAGTATTCAATGCAGCATTGCGTGGCTGGCGAGGGGGTTAAACAGCGGGGATCACAGAAAACCAACTGTTAAACCCCCGCGCCGGCCGCTCTCCGTATTGAACATTCCGGGGGAATCCTCGCTGTCAAAGGACAGGGATAATTACCCCAAACAGCGAGACTCATGGCTAATGCAGGGAGCCCGCTGTATTTAGCCTTGGGTCTCCCTGCTTCTGCGGCCGCATACACCGATTCACGCTCGCTCCAAAATCGAAGCGAGGGGGAATCATGGGGGGTAGGGTCAGTTAAATACTGACGGACGAGCAGTGACAGCAAACAGGCAGCACTGCTCGCTGTCACTGATCGCCCCTGGCATTGAATACTGCCCTAAAAGTCTATTCTATTATGTATGGGCAGAAAATAGCAAAGGCTCTGTCCCAGTAAAAAAGATTATTTGTCTTTCCCATATTCACCAGGTGCCGATACAACTGATTTTGTGCAGTACAATCTTTTTAAGGTGCGCCTTTTCTAAGTGTACATGGTCTGGCCTTAGAGACAAAAACATTTTGCATAAGAAAGAAGTATGAATGGTGTAATCGGTTGAGCAAGGCACCCCTATGTGTGCTTTTTACCTGCACATTGCCTCCTTCCCATCTGACCGCCTCCTCTGGGTCTATAGCTGTCGGGACTGGCAGATCTGCTTCCATTAAAAATATCCCTGACAAAATGGTCACCACCTCACAACAGACCATTATTAAGGATACTAGAGGAGGTCATCGCCTTTTCTGGCATCCTCTATAACTGTCTGCTGTGAACCAGTGGCCATTTTTTAATAGACATTTTTAATAACAGCAGGAGCGCCGAGACTGCAGACAAGCAGACGGTGCAGCAAAAGACCCCGCAGACCCCAGCAAACACCCACTTACCTAGCACTTCCAAGTCCCTGCAGGGTCTGGTGGAGGTTATTGCTATACCACTGAATTGGTTCAATTTGCACCACAGCTACTGTATGGAGTTTATATAGTCTCCCCCTGCTGGTGTGGGTTTCTTCCAGGTGCTCGTCCTATCTTATAATCCAAAAATATACTGATAGGTTAATTGGCTCACAACCAAAATTAACCCATAGTGGTTTATTTACTAAGATGGGAGTTCTATTGAAGATAGGATGCAGGGCCATCTCTACAGGGGGACGAGCAGCACAATTACACGGGGCACCACGCCTCCCACAGCTCGTGCACTGGCTACAATTGCCACCGGGCAACCAGCTCCTCTCCCACCGACAGGTTCCATCTTCGTCTCCTGCCGATGCCGCTGACTTCAAGCTGCCAGTGTCAAAGTGAGTTCCATGCCAGGTAGTAATTTTCTGGAAGGCCACAACCCTTGTTCCCACTGGGAGCCAAATAGTCTTGAAACAGCACTGATGGGATTTTGCTATGGTCTATTAACTTCTAGAAGGTGCTAAATATATAAGAAGTATATTCTGATTGGTTGCCCATAGCAACATCCCATTTTCAGTAGAACGCCCATATTAGTAAATTTATCCCATAGTGTGTATATATGTACATGGGCAGACCAGGGCCGGTGCAAGGCACCGGAGCGGCCCAGGCGAGTCGCCACAGGACAGGTACCCCCGCGGCATGGGGGGGGGCAAAATGCCGCCCTCCAGTGGCCGGCGCCCTAGGCAAATGCCTAGATTTGCCTAGTGGTGGCGCCGGCCCTGGGGCAGACTAGATGGGCCAAGCGGTTCTTATTTGCTGTTAAATTCTATGTAAGAGGCAATAATACTCATTCATTTCCATGCTCGCAATGCGTGAGTAATTACCACCAGCTACTGAATGAGCCCCTGCATGTCTTCTGTTTACAAGAAATTAAATCCGCATATTCTCTTTGTAATCTAAGGAGCATAACGGAAAGTCTAAGCGTATTTTCATTGTATTCAACACTCACAATTTATAGTCTCATGAACTTTCACATATACAGTAAATAAAATAACACAACCATGATTAAATGTCCCCTAATTCATTCAATCATAGCACTGTTGCCGTGGCTCGCATATTATTTTCTGGCATAATCCTGGCAGGCGGAGAAAGCTGAACACTGACACTGTGGGTGTAATGTCTGAACTGCAGATAACAGAGGCCCTAATTCCAGGCACCGGTGATCTGGCAGCCTTCCTAAACGCTGCACTCATTACATTTCAAGTAAAATGTTTTCCAAGTCCCGCATGAGACCTGTATTTTTGGCAATGTTATCTGTCACAAATTTGGGAAAAGTCGCAAAGTTTGTGCAATGTTATTACAGTATATGAGGCTTAGGATGGTAAAACAGTTTTACTGAAAAGCTGTCCATGCACTACTGTGATGTATCGCAGCAGTGTATGGCCATTCGACCCCCCCTTGAGCCATCGCATGCAATACTTTAACATATGATGAATAGCATGCGACCCCGTCCCCCACAGCTGGGAGGGGGGCCGAGTCAGAGGTCAGACGGGCAGCAGGTCCAAATTCCGGCTCAGGACGATGAGCACGGGACCGCGCATCAGACCTGAGAGGCGACGTCCGAATTGGGCCGATGGCACACAAAAGGGGGGAGGGGGTTAATTAAAAAACATTTGATTTAAATGAGACAATATTGGGCCCTATTCAGACCCATTCACTCGGCTGCAGCCCAGGTCTGAATCGAGACTTTTTTCTTATCTCTCTGATTCTCTTCTCTGGGCACTGGCTACAAGAGAATGGCTGAAGTTATGCTCCTTGTAATGTCCCACTGCAGCCAGAGCCGGCGCGAGTCATCGGGGCGCCCCAGTGCTCACACACTCCACGGGAGGCGGCGGGGGTGATGCGGCCGCCACTGCTGCACTCCACAGGAGGGGTGGATGGGTGATGCGTCTGTGCTCCACGAGGGGGGCGAGTTGGTGGCGGGAGATGACGCGGGGGGCTTATAGATGCGGCTCTGTATGGGCTCCAGGAGGGTTGCTGCGGGCTCTACCCCTGCCACTGACAATGACCAGTGCGGGGGGCGGGCTCCAGGGGGGGGCGGGGGGCACGGCTTAGTCACTCACCTTGTCCCAGCTCCTTCTTTCTTCCTGCTCTCCTTGGGAGCTTTGCCGCTGCTGCTGTTTTTTCTGCTGCTCAATACCGCCCTCTAGTGGCCGGCACCCTAGGCAAATGCCTAATGCTGCCTAGTGGTGGCACCGGCCCTATTTGCAGCAGCTTCTCCCTTGCCATTGTGGGGCGTCCTTTTGTCTAGTCAGTTTCCTCCTAACTCTACTAGTGTAAGACAGGAGGAAGCCCGTGTCTAGCCTCCTCCGTCTAGATTTCTAAAGTGATGCTGCCATATGTGTGATACTCTGGAGTGGTAAGTATTCAAGAAATGGGTGCAGCATGTGTGTTGTGGGGCCCCTGGGCTCAGTTCGCCCATTATAAATATGCCAGGGACCCAGTTGGCGCTGCAGCAAGAGCAGGCAGTGCAGGTGAGTCACACTGTTATACAGATATACAAGTGTGTGTGAGGGAAGTTATGATGACACTCTGCAGTCGAAGGGTGTGTGTGTCTGTAGGGGTGAGTCTTTAGTACATGTGTCTGTAATTGTGTGCAAGAGCATAGCAAGGGTAGAGTAGGTGGAGGATGGTCTAGCTGTCTGCTCTGGCCAGAATGCAGTCTGGGTCTCATAGACTCTCCGCTAGCCTCCAAACTTTCAAGAGTTCCCTGAAAACTCACCTCTTCAGGCAAGCCTATCATATTTAAGTTATACATGCATAACCCTCTTAGGCACTTATGTATTATATAGCTTCCCTTCTGGACTTGTAACTTGGTGGGACTGCTATGCTATTACTGATGCCTGTCCTTTTGTTTCCCTCCTATATCCATATAGATTGTAAGCTTGCAGCAGGGCCCTCTAACCCCTAAGTCTGTTGTTACCGAGTTTGTTTTATCACTGTCTACTATTGTAAAGCGCAGCGGAATCTGCTGCGTTATATAAGAAACTGTAAATAAATAAATAAATAATAGTCTCCTGTGATCTGTCTCATCACAACTTTGTTCTGACATACCTCCCTCGGGCTAGTTCCTGCTGATAAGTCCCGCCTCCCCCTGACTTAATCCCTCCTTCCTTCTGCTAAGTCCCATCTTTCCTGACTCCATTCCTCCTGCCTTCTACTATGTCCCTCCTCTCCCTGACTCCTTCCCCCCTACCTTCTGCTAAGTCCCAACTTCCCCTGGCTAAGTTCCACCTCCAACCATCCTATATCCTGCCTCCCCCTGGTTCTGTTTTACTTCTCAAAGCTGAGGTTCTTAGGATGACTGATCTTCTGTAAGCAGTTGGGAGTTCCTGGCTGTATACAGGGGGTCAGCTGTCTGATAGACCCCAACTTTGCGGTAAGCTAACAATATTTTTTTGTGCTTACAGGCTTAGACCTCATTAACACCAATAACAGGGAACAGTTATTATTATCATCAACATACAGTAGCCTCAAATATTCTTTAAATTATAAAAAACAAAGTCCTGTAGAACTTTAATTATTTTTAATTTATATTTAATTGTCATCCTCACAATTGAAACTGTAGAATTTAATAGTGGAATTACTTTGGTTGGAATATATCCTGACCTCCATACCCTATGGAGGGCAAAAAACACTGCTTTTTGCAGTAGATCTACAAGTCTCAGAAGGCCTCCCCTGCATTCTGGTACTTGGCAAACACACATACTGTACATACACCTAGAACAGTAATCCTTTATTTGCCCTTCCTCATTCCCTCGAAAGAGCAGCTCTAAGGCTGTCAGCAGAGTCCCTGTGACTGACACCACAGGAAATCCCCTGACCTCCATTGCGGGGACCCCGTACAGGCCTGATTGGCTGCAGGCGTCTCCATGGAGGCACTTTCAGCCAATCAGGGCCGAGCGGGGTCCCCAGCATGGAGGTCAGTGGGATTCCCTGTGGAGTCAGTCACAGGGACTCTGCTGACAGCCCTGGAGCCGCTCTTTTTGAGGGAATGAGGAAGGGTAAGCATGTGTGAATGCATGTGTGCCTAATAAAGGTTTACTTTTCTAGGTGTGTGTGTGTGTGTTTATTTTAACATTCTTTTTACAGGCCCCGAATGCTTGGACTAGTCCATGAGCCTGGTGCTGGTTTCTGATATATGGGAGATTCTCATGATTTCCCCCCTCCCCCCCCCCCCCCCCCCCGGATTCGGGGAACCAGGACCGGTTCAATGAGCCCAGGGCTGGTTATGCTCGAGGAAGGGGGGGGTGGCACTTTTTTTTTAATTATTTAACTTTACAACACTTTTTTGGACAGAACTATGCACTGATCTCACTGATCTGTGCGTGGTTCTGTCAAACTCACCAGGCTAGACCTTGTCTTACATTTGCGATTTTGCATGTGCCATTTTTTTTTTTAGACAGGTCTAAATGTGTGAATTTTACCACAATTTGCACGTTACCACTTGTGCAATTTTGGGAAAATGTACGATTTCAGAAGTGTTTTTTACCAAAAAATCGCATCCTATTACATTTCAACCTGTGTCTTTAATTTATCTATGAGTTTTATAAAATGCTACGAGTTTTGTTGTAAACTGCCATGACAAGCCAAAGAAAGGAATGCACAAAATGTTCTCCTTGAGATGTTTTACATGTGTGTGCAGCCACGCCACTGTATTGTGTTATTGCACATCTATAATACCAGGAAACTTTTCTTGGATTTCTAACCCAGCTTACTATACATTATAAACCCCCCCCCCCCCAAAAAAAAAATGAGCATAAATATAATCAATTATATTTAGATTATAAAATGAACTTATATTTTTGAGTAAAAAAATATCAAGCAGAAAACAAAGTAAATTCAAATCACATATCACACATTTATTTTTGAAATATCAAAATAAGGGAATAATTATAGTATTAACTGATAAAGATAATGGGTACATAAATAGTATCACTTTTAAAAAGATACTTTTTTCAGCTCCCGGTCGTTACTCTACAGCGCAAAGATTACCATGATCTATTTCTGCATAGCGGATCTGATTTTAGCGTAGTAAATTGCATGTAATCCTTAATTCATGCAGTATGGTTAAAAGGTTCCACTTGGGGTTTTATGCAATCCTCTATAGTATTACAACTAAAATAAATGTGATTTTACAAGGAATAGTGTAATGACATAATGATATAGCCCCCAAAAAACCCTTTGAATAACTTAATTTATATGTGCTTTATTATTCTCTAGATAAAAGGCTTCTCAATATAAGATGAGGACTGAGTTGAAACTTTTTAAATATTCACATATTTACATCAATTTTTAAAAGGTTTTATAACTAATGAACTTGAATTTCTTGTGGCATGGCATAAAATCCATTTATACAGTTTTTAATTAAGAATGCAGCCTTTGCAATTAAAATTAAGAGGACAGACTTTGTATGGTGTCCTGTGAGAACCTCAGTCCAAAAAATTATGTTAATGCTTTAGGTCCTAAAAGCATCCTTTGAATCTAAGATCGCACGTCAAGAAGATAAGCAGATATTTTTCTTGAGTGTATTTAAAGGTAATAGAGGTAATAGTTGTATTAACAAATAATTGCTTTATAATAATTTTATTTACTCACTACAAACATTTTTGCAAATTTCAACACTTAAGCATTTGACAGGACATTTTTCTGTCAATGTTTTAAGATTAATTCCTTATCACAAAAAAAAACGATGAACTAAAGAGATGTGAATTGCTAATGATCATTTTAATATTTAAAATAACACAGATTAACATAGTGAATATTAATGTGTTCTCTATTTTACAGTTTACATTAAGATATAAAAAAATGAAACGATCATAATTATTTATGTATGTGTGTGTGTATATATATATATATATATATATATATATATATATATATAGAGAGAGAGAGAGGTAGACGGCCCGGCACTCCCATAGCATAGTTTATTTTTATTTTTTATGGATGGATATAAACTGTAATATAAGATGTTATACTGTGTATTTATATATCTATATATATCTCGAATATAAATATATGCTATGGTGTAGTTTTACTGGTGTTTTTTAGTGATTGTTCTATACAAAATTAAAAGAAGAAATAATTTACAATCATTTAAGTGACACGCAAATATTTATTTACAATTATAATCAATTGTATGTTATCAGTAAATGTATTTTGCATATATTTTTATTTATTTATGACATGCCAAGAAACTGTCCTTATTCTAAATGAAAGGTAACATGTTCATGAACATTAATTGGTTTAAAAAAATTGTATTTACTTAGTCTAATATATTTATGGAAAGTTACATACTGTAGATATGTTTTCAAATGTATTAATTCCATTACCGGTCATCCTCTTAATAATGTTACAGTTGCTAAAACAGCTGTCTCTATTTCTAGTTTTATCATTTGGGAGCACTGTATAACTTGAAAATGGAACTTAAATATATTCCATGAAGCTAAAAATGAGGGAACTGTTCCGTTATCCTACCAGCCATCCTGCTTGTCTTGACTTGCAGAAAGAGACAAGTCCATCTGGCATGAGTGTAGGTGAGTGTAGGTGGGAACCTGGGAATTGTAACACACAATTTAAAGTTGTGTGTTAAGAGTGTAGAAGGGGTAGGTGACAATTTACAACTTTGGAAACAATGGGCAGGACCCAGCAAATGTGGCATGACACATTAGCAAACTCTTTACAGTTCAATCCAGGGTAAATTTGCATTTTTCAGAGATTAGAGACAAGACTTAAGCGAAATGTGTTCATTTACAGCAATTATAGTTTAACCCAATAACTCAATACAATTACATAATCAGGGCTGCATTTGCAAAAGGCACACCTTTGAATAATTCTGTAGCCCAAATACCATAATATTTTTACAGTAATTAACCCCTTCGCTGGCACTCCCGAGAATTTTCCGGGCTATGCGCCAGTGCCAGACTGGCATGCCCGGAAAATCCTCAGGAGTACCACTGTCTGCACTCTCTTCTTCTGGGCAGCGCCGCTGAGCTGAGCGCTGAGATCAGTGCTGCGCTCAGCTTTAGCTGCTGCCCAGCTCCTCCTGCCCTGCCCTGCCTCCTTTTCTCCTGGCTGTGTGCGGCGTGAACTTGCTAACGTCATGCCGCACACAGCCCCAGTTGCCAGGGGCAGAGCCAGCCAGTGGCTGATCTAGTGCGCAGCGCTGCCGGGCCCCTGGAAACACAGTGGGCGTCTTTTTTTAGGGATTGCTCCCCCCCAAAAACATGCTCAGTGGGGAGAACTCCCTAAAAAAATGTGGTTAAGGGGTATAAAATCGGTCAGTTTAATGCAGGCCGTAAATCAGCACTACAATTCTCTATTGCCAATTTGATCCAATATCATGGATGAAAGTCGATCTGTCTGGGAATGGAGGAAAATTCAGCATGTTACAAAGCCTCAATTTTTCTGTCTCAACCATTTTTAGTTGAAATAGGCAAGTTGGGAAATCGAACATGTTGGATTTCTCGGATCCAACAAGCCAGCTGTCATCAGATAAGGGAATTACACCGTAAAGATATTCCTGTTTCTGCCTTCTGAAGCTTTGCTATCTTTTGAAAGAAGTTAGTAACTGAAGATTCAACAAGGGAGAAAATGCCTAAAATGTGTTCTAACTTTTTAATTACACCTATGATAACGTAAATGCCAATGAAAAAAAGAACAAATCGTAAACATTAATTTTCATTGACAGGAACTTTTCATTGGAAGAAGTTGATTTAAAAATGTTTGCTCTTGAAAATTAAATTTACTGTGTTATTTCATAAGAAACTATTTTTGTTTTTGTATTTGAACTTTTTTTTGTTTTTTTTTAAACAAGTAAATCAATTAAATATTACACTGGATGATCGATAACTAAAATTAACAGTGAAAACAATAATGGCATATGACATTGTAATAAACATGTAAACACAGCCAATTTAAAAGAAAATTGAAAGTTCAATAATGATCAATTTATTTATTAGATTCATTTAAAAAAAAATAGTTACTTAGGTTATTTTATGGGATTGTATTACTGTGCAACATTCTCTGACAGTATTTCAAGATTGGGAATTAAATATATGCAAAAACAAGATACAAAAATAAATGTAAGCAAGGAAAAGTGAAAGTATTGCAAACGTCATACTAATTTTAACCAACATGTATGGGCAAGCATAAATGGTATATTGTATCAATTATTAATAAAGTATCAAGTTGAGCAACATACTTTAAAACTGTTCTGTGGAATATTTACCCTAAACCACATTTGGCTGTAAAATTTTGCACGGACACTTACAGTACATGTTGCTCATCCTTACCCCAACCCCACCAGTGGGAAAAAAAATTGTACATCATCATTCTAAGGCTATAGATCATGTTAAATGGGATCTTACAAACACTGGGGAAGCGATGAAAAAATATCTGAAATGTAACAATTTGTGCCTGGACCGTGGCACCTCTAAGCAATGTTCCATTATGCCATGAAACTCAAATAGTTTAAAAGTTTGCCACAACTTCAACAGATTAAATATAGAGTATATATCATACATTTGTAGCTATTTTAGATGATAAAATATAAATATTTTCCCTTTCTTGGATAGTACAACATCATTTAATTCTATTTAATCACAGAAAAGTATTTTCTTTATGGAGGGAAGTTCTTACATTTCTTTCACCTAATTCTCTGTAGAAATAAGAGGAAAATTATAAGTTATTAAATGTAAATTTAAACGTATAGAAATTGAGAGCACATGTTTTCTATCTCAAAAATGTGCACAAAGGGTTTGCTCCCATACAGGCAAATTATTTTAAGAACAAGAGCACGTATGAAGCTTCTTTTTCAATTCAAACTTAAATCACCTTTGTGAGAAAGGTTCAGCATTTATTTGACATTTCATAGAACTCCGAAACTTCAGTTAGGGTTTCAATCTTTTTTTATTTTTTATTTTTTTATTACAAACTGGGATGACGATCAACTATGCTTCCTCAATCAAACGCAAGCCAAAAAAAACTATCTGAGTACAGGAATTTTTTAGTAGAAAAAAAAACCATGTTTGAACAAAAATTAAAAAAAAGTAATGGGCATATATTGATTCATGTACCGTACATCTGTATTTTAAACTAAGACAAATATATTTTAAGCAAATTGGTTATATAATTAACATGTTTTTTTTTTCCCTTGAACACGTTGATGCAAACTCATTTGTCAAAAATGACGGAACTTCTCTAGAAAACTTTTCCCATGCTATTTTCAGTTTTCCTGCCAAAGGCTATGTCGCAATTCTTGGCAAGTGATTGTGATACATTTTATAAAATAATGGAAAGTCAGGATTCCAGAAAACCATGAAAATGTTGTCTTAAGTCATTGAAAAACTAAAATTATTCCCTTGAGTGTATGTCCCGGATTTTACACATCCATATTTAAATGATTATTTATTTACTGTGAAAATGTAATGTGTACGCTATTTCCATATTTATTTATTTATTTATTTATTTACAGTTTCTTATATAGCGCAGCAGATTCCGTTGCACTTTACAATGGTAGACAGTGATAAGACAAACTGGGTAACGACAGACAGACTTGGAGGTTAGAGGGCCCTGCTGCAAGCTTACAATCTACATATACAATACAATATAAATACCTGTATATAAATATATATAGTATATTGTTGGGGCCAGATAGCTTAATGGTAGTCTAGAGGACAGCAGCGATGGAACAGGCTCACAATGGTTTAACCAGTGTATGCAAGCAGCAGGTCAGAGAGGTTGCCAGTGGGGTTCATAGCAGATAGGACAGCAGGCTTACCTTGGCAGCTGAGAGAATGACAGCATTGAAGTACACTTACCTTTGTAGCTGAGAGGAGGACAGCAGCACTGGAGCAGGCTCACATTGGTAGCAGAGGGGAGAGCAGCACCGGAGCAGACTCCCTTATGGTTGTTGAAAGGTCCAATGGTTTAACCAATAGCATGTCTATGTATACAAGGTCTGGGTCAGAGAGGTCACCAGTGGGGGTCATAGCAGCGAGTAGAGCAGCACTGGAGCATGCTCACCTTGGTAGTAGAGAGGAGAGCAGCACTGGAGCAGGCTCTCCTTTCTAGCTGAGAGGAAGGCAGCATTGGAGCAGGCTCACCTTGCTAGCTGAGAGGAAGGCAACACTGGAGCATGCTCATCTTGGTAAAAGAGAAGAGAGCAACACTGTGGCAGGCTCATCTTGGTAGCTGAGAGGACAGCAGCACTGGAGCAGGCTTACCTTGCTAGCTAAGAGGATAGGATCACTGTAGCAGGCTCACATAGGGATAATGAAAGGTCCAATGGTTTAACCAATGGCACACCATTGTATGCAAGTAATGGGTCAGAGAGGTCACCTGTGGCTATCATAGCAGAGAGGACAGAAGCTCTGGAGCAGGCTCACCTTGGCAGCTGAGGATGACAACATTGAAGCAGGCACACCTTGGTAGCTGAAAGGAGGACAACATTGAAGCAGGCACACCTTGGTAGCTGAGAGGACAGCAGCACTGGAGCAGTCTTGCCTTGGAAGCTGACAGGAAAGGCAGCACTGGAGCAAACCGAAGTATGCAAGTGGTGGGCCTCTATACAAAAACCTTTGGCTGTGACATAAGCATATTTTTGCAGATCCTATGCATCCGTGATTGCAGTAGCGATGGTTCCAGAGTCACCATTCTTGAATAAAGTTATGTATTTCACATTCAGATGCAAGGATATACACCAGGCTTATAGTCGCATTAGCATAAAGTCGCAGATCAGCTCCTATAATACCTCTTTCACATTGCAAAAATAACCCAACCTGAGTTGTTGCTGGGTCGATCCGAGTCACTGTACGGTGTGAAAGGGCATTCTGACCCAGGTTACAAGAAGGGTTAATCCCGGGTTGCTGGGCAGTGTAAACGGGTGACCTGGGTCGAGCGACCTGGGTCTCATTCACACTATTGGGAGGAGGCAGCATCAGCTCCAAGCACTTTATCGATAGCTGTATTCACCATTGAAAAAGGGGGCCGAATTCATACAGGATTATCGAGTGTGAATCGGACCCATAATTTGTTTGCAAACTCACTTTAGAAAGTTTATGAACAAACTACTCAGCTGTCCCAGGCCCCAACCTCTGGAAGGGCCCGGGCAGCTCATTTTGCCCTCCGCAACACCCCCCCCCCCGACTGTCTCCACTGTGGTGCCTGAGCTGTACTTGGTGCACTAAGCAAAGCACAGGCTTCTTCAATTAAAATGCTGCACCGGCTTTTGAGCCAATCAGATATTGTGTACCGTTAGCCAGTCATAGCGGCTTCTGGTACATGAGCTCTGATTGGCTCACCAGTCGGTGCTCCATTTTAATTGGTGCAGGCGTCCTGCATTGAAGAAGTCTGTGCTTCTGGACCTGCTGTGTAGGGGATGAGGGAGCAGGAGTCGGGTGGTAAGGGGGGAAGAGATGATGGGGGGGGGGGGGGCGGAGGCGCCCGGACTGGAAATCAGTCCTGGGCCCCAGAATTCCTAGTGGCAGCCCTGAAAAAACTAGTTACCAGTCTGTAGATGTCAATGCCGCCAGCTGTTCCTGTCTGAATAGGGCAACATTTGATTTCCTCTATTGGGCACTAACACTTCAATTCCCCCCATAGAGGTGAGGAGCGGCATTAGCTTTTTTTATGATATAAGATGAGCAGACCAGCAATGAAAGTGCAGCCTCACAGTTTTTCTATAGAAAATAATATTCTCTATAGAGATGTGACTGTTACTTTCATTTGTAACATAATAATATAATACATCACATAATATATTACAGTTTTTATTACACAGTACAAAAATATGCATCACATTTACAAACTGCATATGTAAGTGAAGCAAAAAGAAAAATGACTCATCATTAATTGGCTTGCACTACAATCCAATGTCCACAAAGGCTTGTTGATTTATCCAAGAAAATCAGATAAGTGACTCATGTAAAATCATTGTTAAAATAAAATGTAGACTTTTTTACATTTCATCTCCACCCTGCAGTACCTCAGACACCACCGTGAACTTTTTATGTTTCAGTCGGTTGTGGAAATCGGTTGTATTCATTTTTTACTATCCCCCCTTAAATAAAGCATCGTTGATCTTGTCAGTGATAGTATGGCCTGTAGCCAATCAGTGCAGTACAAAATTCCTGGGACTTGCCCTTAGTTGAGGATAGGTCGCAAATGTGCTGGACCAAGGAGAAACAATTGTGTCTTCAAGGTCTAAAACGCTGTTAGATAGCCCAAGCCAATAGAGGCAGAATTGTATTGGCAACAGGCAACATCTTATTCAATTGTATTGCAACATTTCTTTTTAATATGTATATTCCTTATGCTACAACATTTTTGCTATTTCAAGTGGAAATACATTTAAATGTATGTGTGTAGCTTGAAATGTGGTTGTACTACCATCCTGTCCTATGGTGGCTGCGTCCCTGAAGCTAATGTGTCCATCTTTGGCATTCTATGCTCTTCAGAGCCTAGTTTTTCAAACTGCCATCCTGTCTGCCACTGCAGTGCCACTCCTAGATGGGCCAAATGTTTGTGCCATCCACTTGTGTCGCTTAGCATAGTCATTCAGCTACAGATGTAGCCCCGGCCATCCTTGGCCGAGGCTCGCCAGACCCTCTCCTCTGGCGAGCGGGGCTACACTGAACTGGGATGTGCGTGCGTCTCACACGCACGCGTGTCCCAGTCTCTCAGTGGGGATGCTGCGTGCCCCTGCCCGTCTCCGCTTCAGGGAGACGGGCAGGGTTAGGGGGGCGCTCTGGGCGGCGAGGGGTACCTGTGGCGACGGGCGGTGATGGCGGGGACCGGAGGCAGGCTCCGTTGCCAGGGGGCGCGCATGCATCTCGTGCGCACACACCCCCTGGCGGGAATGGCGGGGCTAGCGTTAGAAACGCCAGCCCGGCAAAGATGGGCCAAGCCCCATCTGTACCTCGGTGCAACCTTTTCGCCTAAAAAACAACATTGTGAGGTGTGCGGTATTCAGGATAGACTGGAAATTAGTGGAAATTTATGTTATTGAGGTTAATAATCACGTAGGAGCAAAAAAAACCCCACCAAATTCTGTGATTTTATCGATTTTTATGTTTTTTTTTTATGCAGATCCAAAACACAAAACTCAAAACACTGATGGGTGGTGTTTTGGAACAGATCCAAAACACTGCTGGAGATACTGACCCCAAAAAAAGTTTCACGAAACACTAAAAGTGGCCGGTGCACATCCCTATTCGGAAAACAAGGAGTTGGCAAAAAGATTCCATCAATTATAAATCAGAACACTATAACATTAACAAGACTAAACCAAAATGTAGCCAATCCCTGCATCAGACAGCTCCAAAGGCAAAACCGATTTGTAGCCAATCGGAGCACTGCAACATTCTACTAGCGAAACGGCAGTCGAAAAACAACAACAAAGTATACGCAACTCTGTATTAAATGTTTAAATAAAACACTTGTTTTTTTCTTTTTTTTGTGGCAGGTCAACAACAGTCTGCAGCTTGCTGTGTGCTACAGTGCACACTTTGATAACCGCTGTTGTAGAGTCATGACAATTTGCATTAATTTGAAGGCTTAGCATAATTCGCGCATAAAAGGTAGAGAGAGCATTGTTTGCAAGTAGATATCAGTGTATGTCATGACATGTTTTAATTTAGATTTAGGGAAAAAAAGGCTTGCTTAATTCAAGCACCACTCTCTGTTTATCTCAAAACAAACAGCTAATATGCAACCATCTTAATTTCTCTATCCTTATGCTAAATGCCAATAGATAGTTGAATAAAAAAAAAAATCATTGGGAACTAGGCTGATATCACAAATATAGATTTCCCTCCGGGTTCTATAATACTTTACAGACAAATGTTAAAGATTTATTGCTCATGAACATCAAACATGGTTTTACTACAGTTCTCATTTGGCTCAAATTGACACTTTTTACATTCATTTTAGACTAATGAGATTCTTTCACTACACATTATATTCCAAGTGACCTCATGCATTAAATTTATAGCATGAAACAAACTGCTAGATTACAACAAAAGTCAAGTTTTCAAAAGAAGGGAATAAAATAATATGAATAAAAAGTTTCAGTTTGTATTATAAAAATAGATTTTATAGTGGTATGACATAAAAAAAAATCATACCGTGTTAATGCTTAGTATTATTTATGTACTGTATTAATGATTTTTGTGCTAGTGATACTGTACGTCAGTGTTTCTTTCAACCACTGTGCCTTGAGCTGTTCTCAAGCGTGCCCCCAGATCTAGAGATGCCCAATCCAGTTTACAGCCACCACCAGTATTTACTGGTCTCTTTTTTTTCATGTAAAGGGCCAATGTATTTTATTTTTGTTACCTGTGGGGACCAGTGTGATTGGTTTTTTTTTTTTTTTTTAGAGGTCTATGTGTTTTGCCCTGTGTGGCAATTTTAAAATCTTATTTTGTGTGTCGCAAGGTAAAAAGGTTGAAAATCACTGCTGTAAGGTATGCAGTCAGTGGATAGAAAGGGGGAAATGGTACTTATGTAATATCTGGGCGCCCGATTTTTTCATCGCATCGCATGCAATATAGTAGCATACAATTCATGTGATGCGATTTTTCATTGTAAAGACCCGATTTTTAATTGTATAGTCACCCATGGGTGATTTCATACCCCCACTATCCAACTACGCATGGAGTTGATTTTATATAGTGTGGTGAGCGCAGTAATCCACGTAGATTCTGATTGGTTGCCCATAGCAACATCCGATGTGAAATAGAACTCCCATCTTATTAAATATCCCCCATAATGTCTAGGTCGACAGTCACTAGGTTGACCACTAATGATCAACAGTGACCAGGCTGACACAAGCTTATGGTTGACGTAGGCATGGTCGAAAGTCAAAATGTTTACATGAGTTTTTTAGGATTTTTTTTTCAAAAAAGGTGGTTTTCATATTTTACTATCCAAGTGGGCATAAAGTGGGCCTGGCGCAGTGAGCCAGGGTGTGGTACAGGGGTCCGACAGTCGGGATCCCGACAGTCATTAGCCCGATGTCGGGATCCCGACTGGCCGGACCCAGACAGCATGGCGAGCGCAACAAAGCCCCTTGCGGGGTCGCTGCGATCGCAAAGCTGTGGGCACGGTGGCTCGCTACGTGAGCCATCTATTCTATTCTCCCTCTATGGGGGCCTTGGACTCCCACAAAGGGAAAATAGCAGATGGCCGTCAGGAACCCGGCTGTCGGTGTTTTGACAGTTGGGATCCCGATGTCAGGTAAATGCCTGTCGGGATCCCAACTATCGGGACCCCGTCCGGCACCCGCGAGCCATGCGGTGGTACATATATATGGTGTCCATGTCGACGTATGATTACATGGACGCCAAAAAAACTCATAAAAACACACATCGACCTTTTGACTGTCGACCTTGCCTATGTCTGCCATAAACTTGTGTTGACATTTTGGCATTGTCTCCTAAGGTCTGTCGACCTTTTTTTTGGTGTCGACCTAGTCACTGTCTATAATCTATAAAGTAGCCATACTGTATGTCATGGCAATATTTGCGATCCAAGGTAGAAATCAGAAATCAAATGCTGTTTAGTACATTCTATTGTTACAGGCATAGTACTATCTCTAATTGTGTTATCAGTAAAATCAGTAATTAACCCATTGTGGTAGTGGATATTGTATTTTGCCTTTTGTTTACTCTGCTGCAGCAGGGCTGAATACATTCCAGTTCTTTATACTAGTGTGGTTATTGTACGGTACTTTGCGACCTTGAATAGAGGAGAAGTGGAACAAAAAAATGTTAATTAAAATTATTAGCGCTGTTTGAGGTGCTTATCTTGTTTACTTGCTCCCTTCTGCATAATTAATAGTATTCCTATTTACTTTTAAGTCGAACATTTTAAATAGCAAGGTTTTGTTTTTGTGTGATTCGCTGTACAAGTGGATGCAGATATTTTACGTCTAATCATCTTGTGGCCTTTTTTCTGTAACCTCTTTAGATTTTGTGACAAAGGTTATTTATATATTTCTGGCTACAAAGCAGTGGGGCATGTATTAAGCCCAATAAAGTGATAAAGCCCTCATAAAGTGGAAGGTGATAATGCACCAGCCAATCAGCTACTAACTGTCATTTTGCAAAAACAGCTGATTGGCTGGGGCGTTTTTAACTTCCAGTTTATCACTTTATCCTCAAGGCACACTAAGGGGTACATCCTAATAGATTTGATAAGCTGTTTTAGTGTCAAAAACAGCATAAATGCACCTTTTAACCGCAAACCGCTTTATCGCAGCTGTCAAGGAAAATTTACTAAAATGGATCGAGTTATTGCCAATAATAGGATATCCCCTAACAGTCCAGGTTTTAATGCCTTCTGTGCTTGAGCACAGATGTTAGTTGAAAATGCTGTAACTGAGGTACTAATTAAGCCATCATTTGAGCGGCTCCTGGCACGGTAAGCGACACCCCGCACCACGAAATGTGACGCACGTGTGTCAGAGACTAGCGTGAGCACCCCATTCTCAGCTATGGACGTGCAAGGGCATGAGACACTCGTGCATCCACAACTGCTGGTGCGCCATCTGCCAGATCCCGGCGGCTGGCGATTCGTCAGCAACAATAAGAAGGGCTGCAGCTTTACCATAAACCTGGACCGTTAGTGTGCATTGAGGGCAGTGGTTGGGAGCCCCCAATATAGAGGTATGAAGTATTTTTAAAGTTTGCCATTTCATTAAGAGTTATCAGTAACGCAGTGTTCCCACGCCAGTGATGTGCCCAATTCTCAAGCTATATATTTATATATTATATACATACATATACACACGTAATTGCCAACCCTCCCGGAATCGCACTTATGTAGTACAAACCCAGGGTTTAAAGTGAGCCTGGAGCGGTGGGGGAACTCATTTCCCTCTACCACTAAAATGCTCCCCTCCCTCCATTATGCAGAGCCAGGGCCAGTGGTAACATTTTTGGCACCCCCTGCAAACGTTAATGCCTTTCTCTTCGAAACACCCCCCCCCCCCCCCCACACACACACACACACACACTTTAAGCCCTGCTCACAACCCCTCAGAGAGGTGGACAAGTCTGCTGCATCCCCAGCCATCAGAGTGCAGCAAATAAAAGAGAAGTTGGTGGTGTGAGGGGGAACCGATGACACGATTTACTCTGAGTAGCCCCAACCCCCACTATATTCCTCAGCGCTGCATAGTGGGGGGCAGTGTCTCAATGAAGCGACTGTGCCGCCATGCCTCCAATGCATAGACCAGGCCACTACTCGCAGAGGGGGCAGCAAGGCAGGTAGATAGATTGATAAGTACAGTAGCTATAGATATATTAGCTCAGAAAATGGATTTTGCCACTGTGCCAAGTACATTTTAACTAAATAATAAAGGAGTTATTGTTTCATTTTTATCAATCATTCTACTAGTTAAAAGCTCGTGAAAATGACGGCTTCTGCAATGTGTTTCACTTTGAGCTGTGACAGTTTTTACTTTCACTTTTTGAACCACAAACTCTCCATTCCACCCCCAGTCCCTATCTGTTCCTACCCCAAATCTCTGGCTTCACAACTCCATCTCTCCATATCCAGCAAGTTTGAATCAGATCAGTGTCCCTGCAATCATTTATTTCGCTTTCTGTTAAGGAGTATTTTGGTCCGTCTAGTGGCCTCTAGTGGTCACTGCCAGTACTTCACCTCATAGATGTAAGGAGAAGTTAGCCTGCTTCAGCATACCGTTACTATCTGAGTGCCTAATGGCATTAAGGGTATATATTGATTATGAGGACAACATTATAAAGTACTTTACAGAGAATATTTAATCACTCACCCCAGTGTGGAGGTAACAAATGTAGATACATGGAGCACATACAAACTCCCTACAGATAGGGCCATGTAGGGAATCAAACCCATGACTCCAGTGGTGTGAGGCCATACTGACCACTGTGACACTATGTTGTCCATTTTTATATAATATGTTGATATAAGGTATAATAATAAAATATTATATGATGATAGTCTTCTGATAAACACTTTTACACCAGAGTCCTGGGTCTGACCTGAGAATTGAAACACAGTTCCAGACTAGATGAGACTCGGGATAGCTCTATCAGCGCCGTTTACACTGCATATGGGTGCATATGGGCGCAGTCTTTGAACAACAGTAGACACTCTGGACTCCGCCCCTGACATCACTGTCACCCAGCCCATGGATATGTGTCATGGCTGCATGAAGCAGTGCCCCCACTGTGGATCTTCCAATGCAGTAAACAATTTACCCATTTGCACTGCCGCTTAATCTGAGTCCTTCCTGAGACCAACCCTGCAAGATAGCCAGGTTGGGTTCCCGGGTCACTGGATCCATAGCAACTCTTTCTACTGAGCCGTGACCTGGGTTCTCGCAGCAATAACCTGGGTGTTAGTGGCAGTGGAAAGGAGATATAAGAGTTTCCATCCTCTATACATGAGGCAACATGAAAATCCTCCATAAACATGGCTACTTTTGCCCAATGGAGTATGGTTGCTTCTAGATTAAACTAGAAATGTGCTGGTTCTGATTTACTCTGATTTACTCTGATTTCAAAGTAGGGTCTTATTGGCTATCCCAAATCACATGATGACAGTTGATGACAGTTGATAGCCAATAAGATCCTGCTTTGAAATCAGAGTAAATCAGAGCCTGCACATCTCTAGTAGTAGTAGTAGTAATACGTTTATTTATAAGGCGCCACAAAGTGTCCGCAGCGCCGTACATAGCAAACAAAATACAAAGTACAAGGTAATGTACAGGGTGTGTTGAAAAATACAGTATAAATAGGGGTATAGCTGGTAGAACTAAAATCAGCATCAGTTCAGAACGAAGTAGGTGTCGAAATTGTCGAGGAGACTGAGGATGAAGTAGAGGAAGGGAAGAACAGGACAGGAGCACTGGGGAGGTAAAGAGGCAGGGTGAGTACATGAGTTTAATCTCTAGATTAAACCCATCTTTATATTCTGTTTAGAAATGTTGGTACATTATAATTCTACCATTATTAATGGTGATTTTTTGTTTTCAAGTTTCATTTATGATTTTTATGAAATGCACCAAATATGGTCAGAAACAAAATGCTGATTACTGACTTAAATGTGATGTTAATAAAAGTAATAATAATAATAATAATAATAATAATAATAATAATAATTTTTATAAAGGGCTATTTTCTAATAGGATACAAGGGGCTTGCAGAAATCAAAACAAACAGCCTGATTCAGACCTGCTCGCTAGCCTGCGTATACTCGCAACCTAGCGATCAGGTCAGCATCACTCGCCGCCCCGCCAAACGCCTTCCCCTTGCTAGTATGCAAGGGGATGTGTGAGGGGATGTGCGAGGGGATGTATACCATCGCCGACCATCGAATGATTTTTCTTCGGTTATAAACGTTAGTCTGGACTGACTTTTATTTCTGTCAGAGATGGTCGAAAAGGGGGCGGGCTCTGATGTCATGTGACATCAGCCACCTTCCCTGAGCAGGCGTTGAGCTGCCTGTGTTCCCAGGGGCCGTGGGCATTAGGTGGACACCACTAGGTCGACATACATGAAGGTCAACATGATTGAAGGTCGACATGACTGATGGTCAACATGGGTTAGGTTGACAGGTCATTAGGTTGACACAAGCATTATGTCAACATGGAAATGGTCGACAGTCAAAAGGTCAACATGGGTTTTTTCACCTTTTTTGTCCCAAATTTCGACACAGTCCACATGGTCACTAAAACGTACCACCGCGTCTCCTTACATGACTCGATGCGCTCAGCGCACTATTTTATTCTCCCACCACTCCCTAGTGGATGGTAGAGCATGAAATGCCACTTGTCGGCACATGTCGGCTAAAAAAAGTGAAAACCCCATGTCGGCCTTTTGACTGTCAACCTTCCCCATGTCGACCTAGTGCTTGTGTCTTCCCAACCCATGTCGCCCTTCAGTCATGTCAACCTTCCTGCACGTCAACCTTCAGTCGTGTCGACATTAATGCATGTCGACCTAATGCTTGTATAACCTAGTGATCGTCTCTCGAAAGTACATCGTACGAACAATTTCGTATTACAGCAAGCAAAAAAACGCACGGGTCATCCAATTTAAACTTCTTGCTGTTCAGTAAATATTTTACACCTTTCTGAAATGTGTAAAACATTTCTCAGTTGTTGGTTGATTATTTACTTTGAATAAAATCACACATGACAACTCAACGCTCACATTATTGAGAGAAAATCATTTCTATACTGACTACGTTCTCTCCGTATACATGCTTGGAAGAAATCTGGTTTCCCGAGCTTTGTGAACATAAATATCTTTACAGATAGTTTAAGAAACAATAATTACCAATTAATCCCAAAAGAGTAATTTACATGAATTCCTCAGAAAGCTTAAAACTTAATATACGAAGAGCATTCAATTTAGTATAAATCTTGGTTTTCGGATTTTTTTTTCCTTTTTTTTTGCATGGTGCATTTAATTGTACTTCTCAAATGAACAATATTATTGTGTGTAAATGTTTGAAATATGTTGTTATAGGAACAATGTAATCTTTTCTCTCCAGACTTTCCCCCATAATTATTACTTTCTTATCCTAATATTCTTATAAACCTCTTACAATTTGCCGGCAAATATTTTTAATGTTTCTGCTTTTCTTCGGATTCTTAATGTGTTACATATAATTGTGGTGAGAAAAATCATGAATATTAAAATTAATAATTGGTTATATTGTGTCTGACTTAAAATGCTATTTATGGAAAAGACGGCAGATGTACAGTTTATCACAATCATTATGACCTGGGGGGAGAATCTCTAAGCGAAAAATGCGGTAAAAACCCCGTTATCGGGGTTTTTATCGCATTTTGGGATGCTGTAAGCATCCCCCGCTGGGGGGCATCGCCAGAAAAATCTGGCGATGCCCCATAGAAGCCAATGGGCTTCTAACGCATCACACTGCCGCCCCTCAACGACCCCCCCGCTGGCCCGCACGGACCCCCGCATCGCCTCCTCCCCCCTCACCTGTGTCCGGGCAGCACAGAGCTGTGCTGCCCGGACCTGTGACCTCCTCCCTACACTGATCCTCTTCCGGGTGCAGGGAGGAGGAGAGCCCGTTGCAGCAGCAACAGCGCCAGGTGTGGGAGGGAGGGGGGAGCCGCCGGGACCTGCTGGGACCCGGCTACTCTCACCGCAAAGGACAGCTCTTAACGCAAGAGCTGTCCTTTGCCATAATTATCGCATATGTTACAACATATGCGATAATTATAAATGCGATGGGCGGCGAAGGGGGGCGGAGATTCTTACAGAATCTCCCCCCTGGTGAGCTAACAGTCTAATTTTAGTGTCTAGAATGGAATGGTACAAGGAGCTTCACTTATTAACAATGGGCAGTATGGATGGTGTAATGGTTAGCATTAATGCCTCACAGCACTGACGTCATGGATTTGATTCCCACCATGGCCCTAACTGTGTGGGTTTCCTCCAGGTACTCCGGTTTCCTCCCACAATCCAAAAATATACAGGTAGGTTAATTGGCTCCCAACAAAATTAACCCTAGAATGTCCGTGTGTGCGTTTACTTGGGGTAGGGATTATAGATTGTAAGCTCCACTGGGGCAGGGACTGATGTGAATGTTCAAATATTCTATGTAAAGCGCTGCGGAATATGTGTGCGCTATATAAGAAACTGGTAATAAATAAATAAATGGAGACTACCATTGTGTCTACAGCAACCAATGAGACTGTTTTCATATTTAAATTGCAGTAGATCGATCATCTAATGCTAAAAGTCCCTATAGTATATATAAATATGTTCAACTTAGGGCTAACTTGAATGGGAGTTCTACTAAAGATGGGATGTTGCTATGGGCAACCAATCAATTTCTATCTATTATCTTCTAGAAGATGCTAAATAAATAAGATCCAATCAGATTCTACTTCTTATTTATTATCGCTTATGCACATGTTCAGGGCTTCTGTGTGGGCGCATTCGGAGACTTACATAGTAAGTGGGGGGGAAGAAATGCGGGCAGGGGACGTTCGTATGCGTACCCAGGAAAATGCTGGGTATCCCCATGCCAACACAGGTCGGGAACCTGCCTGCCGGGACGGGCGGCTGAGTTCTCAGACCAGGACGCCGCAAGTCTAAGTCAGCCGGGTCTGACTTAGATTTGCAAGCACTGTAGAAATCATTCGATGGTCGGTGACCATCAATTGATTTCGGGCCCGCACGCTACCCTGCCAATGGATGTTTATTCAAAACATCCATTCGCAGTGCAGCGGGGATATTCGCGGGGGACGGGCATTCGTACAGTTGGCAGGCGGAGTTAGAAGGCTCGCTAAGCAGCGAACTACCACTACTTTAGTGAACCAATCAGAATCAGGCCCAAAGGTTCAAAAGATTTTACAAAAAAGCATTTGGCGTAGTTTCCAACCAATCAGCTTTTATTTATCAAGTACATTTTCAAACATTGTATCAGGCTGATTCATTGCTGTAGGAAACCTCTCCAATTGTCCACTTCTCCACTCTTTAGAAGTTTTGATACATTGGCCCCATTATGTATTTTGGAGATGTGAGTAGAGCATCTAAAAGTCCCCACAGTCACTCAGTGAGGAGCACGATTCTTGGAAATACTCTGCTTTCAAGATGGTAATCCTACTGTCTTTCATCTCTTGACAATCCATTGTTGGATCATGGGCCATCATGAATCTGTCACGGCTAAAGGGCTGGATGGAGTCGTGTGGTGCACAGGAACTGGAGACGGACCAGGAGGAGTAGGATTGAAACGTGCCGGTTTAATAACGGATTTCATAAATGATAAACCTCACTCAAATACTTCTTTAAGTGACAGTTGGATAAATTAAATAGAGTCCAGCACAATACTAATAACGGACAGGGAAATCTGGAAACGTATACTTGATGAGCCAGAGTACATAGATGAGGATCCGGAAAGAGGTTGATTTGATGACAGAAGAAATGGATCCGGATGACTGAAAGATGATGGAATGAATGAGTTGTATGAAGGAGGGCAGCGGAATGCTGTGCAGGGTAATTCTGGGACACAAGCAGGAACAAGCACTAGGTAGGACTTGCAGCATTGGTGTCAGGAGAAAACTTCCTTGTAGAAAGATGCAGGGAGCAAGGCACCAGAGTCAGGAGAGAAAGAGCCAGGATCCAGGAATCAGCTAGGAGTTGTGAATGACTCCAAAGACTCATTGCACTGACACTGAACAGCCTAGGCAGATCCCTTATATCCCCAGGGGACGGCTGCCATTGGCTGTCAGCGCAGGATGAGGAGGGAACCTCCACTCTGGGCCAATCTGTCTCCTGCCCTCAACCAAGATGGCGACACCGGCCTCCCAGCACCACTATCTGCAAAGACACTGCTACCCGACGCTCCCCTGCTGCCATCCCTTCCCAGAGCTGCCGCTACCCGCACACCGCAGACCGGAGCCTGCACACGCTAGCCGGCGGCGGGCGCGGACGGGTGAGTACTGTACCTGCCGCGCTCCGTCGCGGCTACGTGTGACAGTACCCCCCCTTTTCAGGGTGACCCCAGGGCGCCTATGGGCCTTGTGAGGATTTCTCTGAAGAAATTGCTTTATCAGCTTCGGAGCGTGTAGATCAATGGAATCCACCCAAGAGTTCTCTTCGGGACCAAACCCAACCCATTCCACCAGATACTGGGTACGAGATTTGCGGTAGCGAGAGTCTATAATGCGTCTTACCTCGAATTCAGCCCCACTCTCGGAGTTAATCTTGGGCGGTTTGGGAATCCTATTTTGATAAGAGTTCAACCTTAGAGGCTTGAGGAGGGACACATGGAAGGAATTCGAAATCCTTAGGGAAGGAGGAAGTTGAAGTCTATAAGCGACCGGATTAATGACTTGGATGATAGGGTATGGCCCAATGAACCGAGGAGCCAGCTTCATCGAGGGCAGACGGAGGCGTATATGGCGGGTAGACAGCCATACCCGGTCTCCGACTTTCAATCGGGGTGCGGCCCTTCTTTTTCTGTCTGCCATCCTCTTGTATCGGGCGGAAGATTTAAGAAGAGCGGTGTGGACATCCGACCAGATTTTAGCAAAGCGTTGTAATGAAGTGGTTGCTGCAGGAACTTCGGAAGAGGATAATTCTGAGAAATCCGGAGACCGTGGATGTTTGCCGAATACTGTAAAGAAGGGAGTGGTTCCGGAGGAAGAGTGATAGGAGTTGTTATGCATATATTCTGCCCACGGGAGAAGATCCACCCAGTCATCTTGGGAAGACGAGACAAACAGTCGGATAAAGGCCTCCAAGTCTTGATTCACCCGTTCTGTCTGGCCGTTGGTCTGGGGGTGAAAGGCAGTGGAAAACTTGAGTTTGACCTGTACCGCGGCACAGAGAGCTCTCCAGAACTTTGCAACGAACTGTACTCCGCGGTCGGATACAATCTCTTTGGGCAGTCCGTGGAGTTTAAAAATGGTTGAGATAAATAGCTGGGCCAGTACTGGAGCAGAGGGGAGACCTTTTAGTGGGAAAAAATGGACCATTTTAGAGAATCGGTCAACCACTACCCAGATTGCAGTATGACCTTTTGAGGGAGGTAGTTCACAAATGAAGTCCATTGACAGATGGGTCCATGGTTCTGTGGGAATGGTTAGAGGGCGGAGAGGACCAGCGGGAGTTGTTCTGGGCACCTTATGCTGAGCACATCTCACACAAGAGGCGACGAAGCTGGTTACGTCGTGTCGGATGGTTGGCCACCAATAAGAACGTGACAGGAACATCAAGGTCTTTTGTGCTCCTGCGTGCCCTGCGAAGCGGGAAGAATGTGCCCATGTCAATATTTTCTTGCGGAGTTCGGGGGGAACAAACGTTTTACCTGGAGGAGGAGATGGCTGTATGGTTACTTGGGCGAAGACCACCGGATCGAGGATTGGACGAGGAGGTGTCTCTAGGTCAGAAGTCGTCTCAAAGGAGCGGGATAGAGCGTCCGCCTTAGTATTCGTGGTTCCAGGTCGGAATTTAATTTGGAAATCAAAGCGTTCAAAAAACATGGCCCAACGGGCTTGGCGGGCAGTAAGGCACTGAGCCTGTTTAAGAAAGGACAGATTTTTGTGGTCTGAATACACTGTGATCTTATGCCGTGCCCCCTCCAGAAGGTATCGCCACTCCTCTAACGCAGTTTTGACTGCAAGCAACTCCTGTTCACCGATGGGGTAATTCCTCTCTGCCGGAAGGAATTTTTTGGAGAGGAAGGCACAAGGGTGTAATTCTTGATCCTCACCTTTTTGTGACAAGATGGCCCCGATCCCTTCCGAGGATGCGTCCACCTCGAGAATGAAGGGCCTGTCGAGGTCTGGTTGGAGGAGGATTGGTGCCGTCACGAATGCTCTTTTTAACTGCTGGAAGGCAGAGGATGCTTCTGGCGACCATCGGCTTGGATCAGCTCCTTTGCAAGTGAGAGCAGTGAGGGGAGCAGCGATAGTAGAGAAGTTCCGGATAAATCGCCGGTAATAGTTTGAGAACCCAAGGAATCTCTGAATTCCTTTGAGCGTTGTGGGGGCTGCCCAGTCTTGGATGGCTCTCACCTTCTCTGGGTCCATCTCTATCCCAGTGGCGGAGAGAATGTGACCCAAGAATGGAATGGACGTGACCTCAAAAACGCACTTCTCCAACTTGCAGAACAGTTGATTTTGGCGAAGACGTTGTAGGACTTCGGACACTGTCTGTCTGTGAAGTTGAAGATTTGGAGAGAAGATGAGTATATCGTCTAGATAGACTACGATGGAGTGGTATAGCAAGTCCCGAAAGATATCATTTACAAACTGTTGGAAGACGGCGGGGGCGTTACAAAGGCCGAAGGGCATCACCAGGTATTCATAGTGACCGTCGCGCGTATTAAAAGCTGTCTTCCACTCGTCACCTGGACGGATCCGGATCAAATTATAGGCCCCTCGCAGGTCCAATTTAGTAAAGATTGCCGCCCCTCTGATCTTGTCGAATAGTTCTGCGATAAGGGGTAAGGGATAGCGGTTTTTAATGGTGATGTCGTTCAGGCCCCTATAGTCGATACATGGCCGAAGACCGCCATCCTTCTTTTTCACAAAGAAAAACCCGGCCCCGGCCGGAGAAGTAGATGGTCGAATGAAACCTTTGTTTAAGTTCTCTTGAATGTACGAGGACATGGCCTCAGTCTCGGGTAGCGACAGAGGATAGATGCGGCCACGAGGAGGGAATTTCCCGGCCACCAGTTCTATCGGGCAGTCCCAAGGACGGTGAGGAGGAAGGGTGTCGGCACCTCCTTTACTGAAGACATCTGTAAATGAACGGTATGGTGCGGGTATAGACAAGGGTGGAGCTGAAGAGGATGAAGGACAGTTATCCTCACGTTGTGGATGGGTCTGGTAGACCGGAAGGATCTGTGGAATGCAGGTAGACTGGCAATCTCTTCCCCAGGCCTTGACCTCCATATTGGTCCAATCGATGTGTGGGTTATGTTTAGAGAGCCAGGGAAGGCCCAGGACCATTGGATGTGAGGACTGTGGAAGAATGAAGAATTCGAGGGTCTCTTGATGTAGAGCTCCTATGAGCAGTGTCACCGGGGTGGTCTGATGGGTGATTTGTCCACTACGAATTCGACTCCCATCCACTGCAGTGAGGACCAGCGAATGATCCAGGGGTTGCACCGGCAGGGCATGTTGGGTGACAAAAGAAGACGAAAGGAAGTTTCCCGCTGCCCCAGAGTCCAATAGGGCCTGAACTCTTTTTCTCCCTTGGGGACACACAAGGGTAACCGGAATGGTGGAATCAGAAGAAGAGGGAGATGGAAGCAAGACTCCTAATCGGACCTCCCTCGTGGAGATTAGGAGTGGTCGTTTCCCGGCCGCAGCGGGCAGGAAGCCAACAGGTGAGCTGAGGAGCCACAGTACATGCACAGATTCTCTCGCCGTCTTCGGGACTTCTCTTCGAGAGAAAGACGGGAGCGGTTGATTTGCATGGGCTCATCTGTTGACACCGCAGGAGGCGGGGTTGGTCTGGAAGCGGGTGCGACACTGGAAGGGAATCGAGGGCGAAGGCGATCAGAGCGATTCCTCTCAAGTTGGCGTTCTTGGAGTCGCAGATCGACCTTGTTACATAATGAAATGAGTTCAGCCAGGGTGGAAGGAGAATCGCGAGTTGCTAACTCGTCCTTGATGCGGCCGGCTAGGCCGTTCCAGAAGGCAGAGACGAGAGCCTCTTCGTTCCATCTGAGTTCGGAAGCCAGGGTTTGAAATTGTACAACATATTGTCCCACTGGGCGACTGCCCTGACGAATTCTTAGGATCTCCGTGGCTGCGGAGGACACTCTGCCAGGCTCGTCGAAGATGCGACGGAAGGAAGCCACAAATTCTTCATAGTTGTTGAGGATGGGATCCGCACGCTCCCAGAGGGGGGACACCCACTCCAGGGCTGGACCCGCCAGTAGGGACACAATGTAAGCCACTCGAGTCTTGGGAGAGGGGAAATTGGAAGGCTGGAGGGTAAAATGGACGTCACATTGATTCAGGAATCCTCGACACCCCCTTGGGGACCCGTCATATTTACTGGGGGTTGACAGCTGTAGATGGTGAGGAGCAGCGGGCCCCGGAGGAGCAGCAGAAGCCGAAGCTCCGGAGGTAGGTGCTGCCGAAACTGAGGGAGCCGCCTGAGGTGGTGACAAGGTCTGGAGAAATTGAGCCACTTGACGCTGGGTAGCCTCTACTTGTTCCAAGCGAGCCATGATGCCTTGAAGAACATCCGTCATGGAGGCCTGTGCTTCACCCGATTCCATCGGGTCAGTGCAAACTGTCACGGCTAAAGGGCTGGATGGAGTCGTGTGGTGCACAGGAACTGGAGACGGACCAGGAGGAGTAGGATTGAAACGTGCCGGTTTAATAACGGATTTCATAAATGATAAACCTCACTCAAATACTTCTTTAAGTGACAGTTGGATAAATTAAATAGAGTCCAGCACAATACTAATAACGGACAGGGAAATCTGGAAACGTATACTTGATGAGCCAGAGTACATAGATGAGGATCCGGAAAGAGGTTGATTTGATGACAGAAGAAATGGATCCGGATGACTGAAAGATGATGGAATGAATGAGTTGTATGAAGGAGGGCAGCGGAATGCTGTGCAGGGTAATTCTGGGACACAAGCAGGAACAAGCACTAGGTAGGACTTGCAGCATTGGTGTCAGGAGAAAACTTCCTTGTAGAAAGATGCAGGGAGCAAGGCACCAGAGTCAGGAGAGAAAGAGCCAGGATCCAGGAATCAGCTAGGAGTTGTGAATGACTCCAAAGACTCATTGCACTGACACTGAACAGCCTAGGCAGATCCCTTATATCCCCAGGGGACGGCTGCCATTGGCTGTCAGCGCAGGATGAGGAGGGAACCTCCACTCTGGGCCAATCTGTCTCCTGCCCTCAACCAAGATGGCGACACCGGCCTCCCAGCACCACTATCTGCAAAGACACTGCTACCCGACGCTCCCCTGCTGCCATCCCTTCCCAGAGCTGCCGCTACCCGCACACCGCAGACCGGAGCCTGCACACGCTAGCCGGCGGCGGGCGCGGACGGGTGAGTACTGTACCTGCCGCGCTCCGTCGCGGCTACGTGTGACAGAATCAATGAGCCTCAACTGGTATAGATACTAAAACTAGGGGGGATATTCAATCACGGGTCAGGATTGTCGGGCTGGCCCAACAGCCATGACACTGTCCCGTTCTCAGCTGGGTTGAAGAAGAATCGGCAGGTACATATGGAGCCCCTGTCATTCTTGGATGGGGCTCGCCAGAGCCTCCCCTCTGGCGAGCGCCGGCGGACAGGGGCTACACTGAATTGGGACATGTGTGCATCTCACATGCACGCGCGTCCCAGTCTCTTGCCGGCGACGCTGCGGGTCCCTGCCTGGCTCCACTTCAGGGAGACAGGCAGGGTTAGGGGGAGGGTCGGGGCAGTGAGGGGGACCTGCAGGGGAGGCGGCGGGGAACCGGGGCAAGCTCCTTTGCCACGGGGCGCGCGTGCTGGCCTCTTCATTGTAGAAACCGCCTACACCTCCAGCAATAATGATAAAATACAGATTAATGTGGTTTAAGTCATACCTCAGGCCTTTCAGCATAACCATGCTTTTTAAAAAATTGTGATTTTATTCTGTTTATTTATGATTATATATGCATATCAAACATTGTTCAGCGCTGCTTTGTATGCTAATGTGATTCACACAATGATATAGTATTGTATTTTTTGTTTCCCAAGTGGACTGACTACCCTAAAGCGGCTGCTATTCAGAGAACACACTTCATATTAAAGCGCTCAAATTGGACACTTCTGTTACCTAATTGCTATCTTCAGGATACCGCCTGCCGAATGCCGAAAAGTGGGCGTGGGCGTGAGATATGGGCGTGGATCGTTGAGCTGTGGCCGGGAGCTCAACAAACAAGACCGTTCCCGGCAGATTACTTCTAAAGTTGGACCCGTACTGCCAAGATCCCTGTTCAATGCTGTGGGGAAAGACATCATTAAATAGGGCCCCACCGCTATTTCGCCCCATTGGGAAAAGCGACAGGAGATTGAATACCCCCCCCCTATATAGTAGTGATCATTAGAGGCTTCATTTTTCATGTAGACAGAAGTCCAATAGGGTCGTTCTAATGATCTAAATGCACAGATATGTCATCGTCGTTACATAGGGGGAAATTTACTAAGATGCGTAGTCTACTTCACATGTCATGTTGCTATGGGAAACCAATCAGAATCTACTTATTTATTTAGCACCCTCTAGAAGATAGAAGACAGGGTCTGATTGGTTGCCCACAGCAACATCACATGTGAAGTAGAATACACATCTTAGTAACTGTCACCTGTTATATGCTACTAGACATTTTTTATCACCTACAATCTTTGTGGGTCATAAAGGAAAAAACTCAAGCACATTATGTTGTAGTAGCCCAGGGCAAAAGAGAGATGTATACTTTATTTGTCTAACTTGTAGGGAATTGATCAGTGCTAATTGCATATTGGTTTCTAGGGGTAATTAGCTAATTGTAGATTGGTTGCTATGGGTAATTGCACATGTGTACAATATTATCCTTTTCGCTCACCAGCATTTCCTAATGACTTTTTTATTTTATTCCACTCTTTGCAAATCTTGTTTCTTCCTATCCTCCCGTTTATAGACCCTGAAGCGACCTTTATGTCTTGCAACTATTGGTTGAATGTCATTCTTATAATAAATATTTACGCATATTATCATAAACAATGCAAGGATCTGAACTTTGGCTATTATTTTCTGCTGCAAAACTGATATGGAAGAAATTGCACATGAGAACCTCAACATTGAATAATACTTTACCACTTGCAATTAATCAAGTGAGAAAAAAAAGAAGAATAAATAAAAAATGGTCTTTATTGCATGTGTAGACCACAGAAGCCGGCAGCGAAACTAAACTAAAATTGAAAACAACTTCTCTGGGTCTGTCTTTGGTAATTCACCTGTGCATTGTGCTAAAGCGCAGATTTCAATCCTGCAATTCCTAACGAAAAGAAAAACTTCAGTGCTGATTGCTGAGTATCTGGACCTCCCAGTGCAAACATTAACTGGTTGAGAGGCACTACGGAATGCAATGAAGGAAACAATACTGGGAAAAAAGCCAACAGCTAAAAACACTGGCGCCGGGAACCAGGGGATTTGCTTCCTAGTAATGGGAGCTGTGCAAGAACCAGTACTTTTGTTAGGCTGGAAATGGCATACTGTGATCCGTAACTCAGCCAAGGGGACTTTAGATGGAGGAAAAGCACTGGTACAATCAGCCCTCCATTGCCTTTTCAGTGTTTTCTAAAATAAGCTCAGGGAATGAGGATGAAAAGGAGACGATTGCTGTTGCATTTGCCATGGAAGCTTTTAAATCGCCATTTTTGTACTCCCCCCCTCCCCCCTTCTTGCAGCAGCCACTCCACCACCCATAAAGCATTGACATCTAGAAGCGGAATTTGAAACTGTTTAGAGTGAAACGATCGGGCACCCCAACATCCCATTATTGACAGGAGGTTTGAACGAGCTGACAGCTGCAGAAATTTTTACAGTTGACGTTAAATCCCCAGTAGCAGCAATACTGTATCCTGATGGTATTAATTCTGTTTGGAAATGTTAAAATAAGAAAAGGTTACGAGCCAAGGAGGAAACCTGCTTTTTTCTCGAAAACAAAGGCAAACCTCGCTCCTTCCCTGGTGTCCTTGAACTGTCATCTCCAACCTTTTGAAACCGTATCTGATTATCCGCGTGACAATTAATCATAATTAAGCAGGCTGGAGATTTGGAAAGGTAAAAAAAGAAGGTGTCTGTAGATCTGGCTTGCTTCCTAAGTAACCTCATTCCCTTTTTGGCCAGTGAAACGCTTACTTAGAGCCATGAACAAGGAACCGCAACAAAAAAAAGACTGTCACGGACGTCCTTTCTTCTTGTTTCTCTCTTTTGGACACTAGAACGCATATTAAGCTCCAACACGCTTGGATGTCATTTTTTTTTTTTTTTTCGGTTCCAAGAGGAAGCAAGGTAACAAATTACCTCCTGGTTGCCAAATGATTTGGATCCAGTCTCCCGGACCAGATTTTTCCAATTTAGTTCAGGAAAGCATTCCATCGGTACATGACGGTATTCTGTTCTGGACCAAAGGACACTTTTTTTTGTTAAGTGTTTAAAAGTAGAAAATTAGATATATTTTTTTAAATTCCCTATTTATTCAGTTCTATAGTTTTTTTTAAATCCTTTATAAAAGATAGTCAACTTCATAAAGTTTACTGGTCCCGAAATATAAACTTGCTGCCCAATTGGGGATATAATATAGCCAATCGGTGTCTGAGAATAAAGGAAACTAAATGAAAATTCATATATATATAGTAGAAATTATACATCAGAGGTCAACGCATTTCGTCATGCAAAGGACTTCGTCAGGCGGAACACAGAGGAGAAGAGGAGCTTACAGTGCTGTGTCAGCCTGCTCCTCCCATTGTCCTGTAGGTGGCCCAGGCTGCGGTATAAACGAGTATAAAGAAGAGGTCGGGCAGGTGGCTGCTGTTGGTGGTGACAGGCGTGGTCAAAAACTTCTAAAATTGGGACCTGCTGAACAAAGAGCGCCCTCTCTGTACCATGTACTGTATTGATACAGATGTGTGCTCAAACATCTGTTCTGGAGTCGCACCACAGAGTCCATCTTGGCAAGCCAGGACATGTGAGACTCTAGGCCTTTTTTGTAGCGTCTTTTTTGTCTAGGTCGACACTCACTAGGTTGACAGTGGGTCATACCCACATACCCAAGGTTGACATAGACAGAAGGTCAACACAAGCATTAGGTTGACCATGGAAAGGATCGACAGTCAAAAGGTCAAAGGCCCATATGCCGACAGGTAATTAATGGAATGGTGGGAGAATAAAATAAGTTGCCGAGGGGACGCGGTACACTTAAATGGGGTCCATGTCGACTGTGTCAACGCAGGAGACAAAAAGTAAACAATTGTGTTGACCTTTTGACTGTTGACTTTCCCATGATCGACGTAAGGCTTGTGTCAACCTTCTGTCTATGTCAACCATTCATAAGTGTCGACCTACTCACTGTCAGCCAATAGTGGTCGACCTAGAGAGTATCAAACTAGACATGGGCGTTCTAATAAACCATAACCCAGTAGAACATCTAAGCGCATCTAAGCCCTTATTCTGGTTCACTCACAAAGGCAAATTCCTTCTCAACTGGACAAAACCATGTGCACTGCAGGGGGGGGGGGGGGGGGGGGCAGATGTGACGTGCAGGGATATTTAGATTTGGGTGAGTTATTTTGTTTCTGTGCAGGGAAAATACTGACTGCTTGATATTTACACTGCAATATAGATCTCATTTTGAAGTAAACCCCATCAAAAACTAATTCTCTCTGCACAAGTAACATCTGCCCCACCTGCAATGCACATGGTTTTGTCCATTCGAGAAGGACTTTGCCTTTGCGAGTGAACCAGCATAAGGGCCCTCGTGCATACAGCTAGATTTTAAAATACATTTGAGTTGAAAGTCATAATAATAATATTGCATCCATCAAACAACATAAAAGCAGCCACAGAGTTTGTTAGATTATTTATGTCATCCACATTTTCCATTGCACTTGGGTCTAATTTGACCAATTTACGATTAGGTTTAAGTAACTTGATTTTTCTCTTTTATTTGTTTAGGAAAATTGCCATATTACAATTACCGCATACCTCCAGGTATCCCTGCACGATGGTCATCTCACATGGTTCCTATTATAAGACTACAGTGCAACAAACGCCGGTCCAATGTGATTTTCAAACAGGTTTAAAAGAAAACGTTGACCTGGGTAAGTTCTCGGAATGATTTACGAAGATTCCATGCCCAAAACAAGCCATTTCTGGCATCTCTGCGGGATTTCAAAACCTTCTACTGGAGTTGATGGCGAAAAAGAGTTTAATATGGGCATGATCTTTACTCATTACTTTTCCGCACACGGTCCAAGAATGTGACATCATTGTGTGAAGCCCGCACAGCAAACTCTCAAGACCCCGGTTAGACACATTAGGAGGACGGACCACAATAAATGACAAATCCAATGTTTATCTTCAGCATAGAATGAACTTCATGATGTTAGCGCTAGGCCAATGCTATCCAAGCTGGAACACACATTATGGAAGATTTCACCTGATTATGGCCTTTATTCAGATCTAATCGCAGTACAAATTTGTTTGGAAAATGGGCAAAACCATGTGCACTGCAGGTGGGGCAGATGTAACATGTGCAGAGAGAGGTAGATTTGGGTGAGTTATTTTGTTTTTGTGCAGGGTAAATACTGGCTGCATTATTTTTACACTGCAATTTGGATTTCAGTTTCAACACACCCCACCCAAATCTAAAGCCGTGTACACACTGCAGCGATATGGGCTATAATCGCTAGAAATATGGTCGCTGGCGACCATATTGGCAGTGATGGGAGTGTGCACCGCCGATAAATCGCCGGGTGCGCGCTCCCGTTTTCAGACCCGTTCTAATCGCTGGTCGCAGGAGCTTGCTTTACCTGCAGAGCAAATGGTTTTGTCCATCAAAGAAGGAATTTTTCAGAGTGAACCAAAATAACCCCCCATGGGATATTTGATATTTGTCAGGGGCTAATTAAAATAATAGTAGTTTTTACGTTCAGGTGTGGAAACTGAACCACCCTTAGAAGACGCACAAACATGGGGAGGAGCACATACAAACCCAAAACATACAGGGCCTTAGTTGGAATCAAATCTCAGTGTCCTGAGGGATCAGCTAAGCTATTTCATCACAGAGCTGCTCCAATTTAAGTGCAGCCCATCCCCAATCACAGGTAATCTGACATTCTAAAGATTTTATAAGCTCAAATATTGCTCAAAGATACATTCTTAATGTAATGTGGGGTACACACCAGGACGATATGGCCCAAAACGCGTCAATTTAGAAACAATCTCGACCGATTGTATGTAAATCAGCCGTGTTTTGGGACATTTTGCTGCCCTTTTGATGCAATCCCGATCCGATGCGGGGCCCCGCGGGTCGTTAGGTCTTTTCTGAGATCCTACCTGCTGCAGGTAGGAACTCAGAACTGACCATTGCAGTGGGTGGGGGTCGTGATCGGATCCCGATCACATCAGCGGCATTTTCGCGGCATGTCGTTGGCAGGTCGGCGGCGCCGTCAGCTCGTGAGCGGGTCGTACGTTCCTGTGACGACCCGCTCACCAGCACCCTCGTCCGGGCATTACACAAACATTTTTTGCATCTGAAAATGCCGTCTAAAGTATAAAGTTTATCGAGGTCATCATAATGCCACAAACCTGTGAATGAAAAAATCAATACTGAACCACAGGTATGCAAAATTGTAAATAGGAAACTTACTTACACCAAACAATTATAAAAATAAATATTATACCCATACAGTATATTTTTTTACATTTATTTTGTAAGTTTATAGTTACCAAACTTTTTTTAGAGATGGTGTGTATATATATAAATTATATATATGTATAAATTGTGTCTATCATTTTGTATTATACTGGGGAATGCTAGCTAAAATCTGATTGGTTGCTATGAAAAACACCCCCTCTTTTTATTTTAAGAAACTTTAGTACTGTAAGTGTATCCCTCAGAGAGCCTACACCACAGGCTCTCAAAGTTGGTCCTCAGGACCCCACACAGTGCATGTTTTGCCGGTCTCCTCGTAGAATCAATTGAAATAATTATCTCCACCTGTGGATCTTTTAAAATGTGTCAGACAGTAATGAGTGCACTGTCAGGTGACCTGGAAAACGTGAACTGTGTGAGGTCCTGAGGACCGAGTTTGAGAATCACTGGCCTTCACAGTCATTCCTTGGGTTATCTATAGTAGATCAGCAATGTCTATATCGGCAATCCTGTAGCTGACCATTTATGGTCAAACAAGTCTACTTAGACGCCTAACAATAGTTGGCAGTGCCTATCTTGACAGTACCAGAAAATTTACGCAAGCAAAAGGTCGACCAGAACGTAGTCGACAAGGTCAACAGGAATTTTGCACAATTTTTTTGGTGTCTATGTCAACATGGACACTGTGTAAGTGTACGGTGTGCGCTCGCCATGCATTGGGCACGGATCCTCACTGCGCTCGGCACACTATTTTATTCTCCTTCTATGTCTACTGAGATGGTGAAGTATGAACAAATCAGTTAAAACAAAAAAAAAATCATGAAAAATTCCAACGTCGACCTTTTGCTTGAGTCTATCTTCTGTTACTGTCGATCTAAACACTGCTGATCATTTTTAGGCGTCTAACTAGATGCATTTGACCATTAGTGGTTGACCGCATGATTGCCAATCTAGACATTGTTGATCCCTCGACTGGATACTACTGTTTGGCCTATAGGCTGTCCTGGCTCTACGTGTCACCCACTGCTGTGTTGCATATTGTGAACAAGGGTTGGGGTGGAGGAGGGAGTCTAAATGACATTTTTGAACCTGGGCTCACCACCCACAAGTTCCACGACTGTGCCTGTCCATAGGCTCGGCTGTGATCTAAATTAAATGATCACACCCCCGGGGAGGATGGTACATGGACAGCACAGGCAAGCAGGGGGTCCCTGCAGTGGGCTGGGCAGTCAGCGCCGGGGTCCCTGCAGCATATGAGAAGTCAGCGGCACGGTCCCTGCAGCAGATGGGAACTAGTAGCGGTATTGGCTACTAGTTCCCATCCGCCGCAGGGACCCCGCCACTGACTTCCCATCTGCGGCAGGGTCCGCGGTGCTGACTGCCTGTTCAGCTGCAGGGATCCCCTGTCCACCTGCGCTGCGCCACGCCCAGCTGCGCTGCCCCACCCCACTGCCCGAGCACGAGGCGACAGGAGCGCCCTTATGTGTGGGGTCCCCGAGGCGAATGCCCCTGTTGCCCCGTGCTTGATCAGTCTCTGGATAATCCTGTTACTCGACCCTTGTGTTTGGTGTGTTTGGTGCCATGACAGAATATTGTTTATTTAGTTTAGTTATTGTAATTTTAGTATACTGAATTGTGCCCTTTACAATGGTAGCTCAGCCTGTACGCTGTTATTTTTAGGATTCTTCAAAGGTTGGACGATGAGTTTTACCTCGTCCCTCAGGGGCCCGTTAGGGCAAAGTTGTCTTCCTTGCTAAAATGTTAAGTGTTATCTCTTGCGATATACCTTTCTGTAACTAAGGCAAACATCTAGGTTAATCTTATATTTTGAGCATCAGGGACGCAATATTTTTCGCTCTCATAATGATGCATTTATGATTTCATTTGATGTGCCATTTGCTTCAGAAGAAACGCCTAACCTTTAATGTTAAACAACATTTGTATGTGGACTATTAATGTTTCGGGCTTGATTTGAATGCAGCCACATCATTGTCTTTTGCAGGCTTAGCATCTGCGACTTTATATTAACCCTTTCAGGACCAACATCTAGTCAGACTCAACAGCCCTAGCGCTAGTAGCAGATCCAATGGTGAGCAACTCGTTCAACATTCAATGTACAGTAGACCATTTTTGAAAAATAAAAAAATTGCAAAATTTTTTTGGACTGCAAAGAATACCGGTACTAGCGCTTCCATCTGTGAGTCTGCATGAGTCTTTAAATGGTAAACTAACCCCATAAAACAATCCACCACCATGGGCCCAAACAGCCAGTTCCAAGTAACCCCCCAGTTATGCCAAATTCTAGGGATATGGCCATTAGGTCGACCCAATAACGACCTTTGGACTGTTGACCTTCCATACCTGTCAACTTAGCCATGTTGACCTACAGATTGAGCTGGGGCAGGTTAGCGGTCAAGTGCTCCTTCTGACGGTGACGCGCGAGTGTGACACACGCTCGCACGTCTCTGTCAGCACAGCGGTGGGGAGCAGATTCCCTGCCCATCTTCGCTTCAAGGAGACGGGCAGGGTTAGTGAGTGCTGCAGAGGGCTGCAGGCGGCGATGAAGGAGCAGCGTAGAGCCGGCAGAGGGATCCAATGGAACGGAGCGATCGTCTCATGTGCATGTGCCCCCTTCCATCTGCTGGCAGCAGGAAGCGGGACCTGGGGAATGGTGATAGAATCGCCAGGAGCAGCTCTAATGTGAGCTGCTCCATCTGTATTTTAGGTGTCGACTTTAGCCCTGTCGATCTTCAGGGGTCAAACGAATGCATGTCAACCTTTATGCAGTCGACCCTATGAGCCATACCTAAATTTTGTAAATTTCCAATACATTTCTGAGACTGTGCATCTCAATCAGTTCTGTGACTGAGGGACACATGCACAAACTATGGGATACATGCACAGAACCACTTTTTATTGACATGTGCGCAGATGCAAAACATAAACCATATGCATAAATAATGGTATAACGGCCAATGCTATAAAGTCCTATGCAGTGCTTAAAGTGGTCCTGGGGAGGTGATGGAACTTTCTCAGCCTCCCCCCCCCCACCACCACCCTCTATGTCACAGCCAGGGTGGGTGCTAGGGTGTTTGGCGCCCCCCTTGCATGATTTAAATTTATGGCCTATCCCACACAACAAGAGCAATGTGGTCCACATAATACCACCCCTAAATTGAATTATGCCGAAAAGTGCGAAACAACCTACAGGTAACACTTCCCAAGAAAACGGAACAGTGCATGCCGAAGGTGCGCTGCAAAAATGTCACCATTCCCTACATCACGCTGCACGTCCCTTTCCCATACATCACACGGCACATCTACATACTCTACATCACACCGCCTACATCACGCCATATGTCCTTGACATCCACATCATGCTGTAACTCCCCGTCCCCCACATCAGGCCACCTGTCCCCATCCCCATACATTACACCACCTACATCACGTTTCACGTTCCTATCCCCTACATCACACCACACGTCCATGGCCCCTACATTACGCCATACGTCCCTGCCCCTACATTACGCCACACATCCCTGCCCCTACATTACGCCACACATCCCTGCCCCTACATTACGCCGCACGTCCCTGCCCCTACATCACACCACACGTCCATGGCCCCTACATTACGCCATAAGTCCCTGCCCCTACATTACGCCACACATCCCTGCCCCTACATTACGCCACATGTCCCTGCCCCTACATTACACCACACGTTGCTGCCCCTAGATCACGCCGCACATCTACAGACTCTATATCAATCCAACTACATCACATCACACGTCTCCAACCCCATACATCATGCCACACATCCCCATCCCCTAAATCACACCGCACAACCCCACATCATGCTGCAAGGTTCTGTTCCCTACATCATGCCGGATGTTATGTACCCTACATCACACCCCAGTATGACATCATTTGCAGAATGAGGACACCATACACAACATTGGCCATTGTGAAAAAGTGATGCAGTCATAAAACCAATAATATCATGGCTGGCTTGTTTCCTTGCTGCAGCTGCTGGACATCCACCAGTGCAGGTGCTTCCCTAGCTCCTGCAGCAGCTCTGCACTGCTCTCCACTCAGCTGCTGGCATGTAAGAATCCCAGCCTGGGCAGATTCTTCTGCAGTCCCACCTCTGGGCCTCTCATCTATGCTAGGACCTGGACACTTTAGGTGGAGCTGTGAGATGGCTGTGCATTATTAGGCCACACGGTCCCGTTGACACCTCTCTGCAGAAAGGTCCGCCCATGCATACCAGCCAACCCCCGCTTCTGACGCCCATGGCAGCAACACTAGGTAAACAAGGCAGCCGGGCAGAGTGGTGGAAAACCCGGCTGTCTCAGAGCATATTGTCCATACGTGCTCTGAGACAACCGGGTTTTCCACCGCTCTGCCCAGCTGTCTCGTTTAGCAATGCAGGCAGGGACAAGCCGAGGGGGCAAGGTGAGCGGACGGAGGCGGAACTGTTCCGCCTCCAATATGGAACTGACAAAACGCAGTTCCACCCCATTCCGGCTCACTTTAACCCCTGGTTCTACGTGTGCGAGTCAAGTTATAGATACATTTATAAATAAGTGATTATAATGAATTCTATTAAAATGAGTGGAACATAATACTGTATAACGGGCTTAATTCAGCAATTGCTAATTAGAGTGTTTGCAAATCAAGCTTTCCCATCACAATCCAGTCGCAGTTCGACTCACAGGAAGGCTGGGGATATACAGTAAATGTACCATTTTATAGGTGTGCTTAAAAAAATGCAGGTGTCCCCAAGCATTTTCGGGTGGGTCTCTGACATCAGCGCTGACCACTTCAAGGTTGTCTAAGCCGCAGATTAGTGGATGCCTCAGACTCAGGGCCACAGAGAGTGGGGGGTAGTGGGTACTAATTACCTGGGCCCGGACTTGCTGGAGGGGCCCGGTAGGGGCCCTGCTCTGACTCCCTCCCCCTCCGTCCCTCAAGGGCAGCATCAGCACACACCTACAGCATGTGCTGTGCTGACAGCAGGCTCATCATGACAGCGTGAGAGCTCATGCTGAGCCTGCTGTCAGCACAGCACATGCTGTAGGTGTGTGCTGCTGCTGCTGCTGAAGGGATACGGGGATAATAACACTCCCCCCTCAACTTTAGAGGTTTTTTTCACTGCCCCCGCAATAATTTGTTGGGGCGTGGCCTAATTCCAGGAGGTGGCCATGCTTCCCACAATTAGGCCACACCTCCAGTTTTACCAGGGCCCAGCATTCCTCTCGGCTGCCCTGCTCACACAGAATTTGCACAGGCAGAATGTACTCTTTGATGGCCTTCAATGTTCCGGGAATTGCAAATTAATTTATGAATTAATGGCGGTTAGCGATGCATTCGCAAATTGTTCATAAATTTGCAGGAGGGTTTTCTTTCTTTCAGTCTGGGCAGTGGTTTTCTGCTCGCAGTCCACTGTGAATTTCCTTATTAGCGATCCATGCTGAATGAGGCTTAACATTCCATCCAATCAGTCAGTAAAACCATTCATATAGCCCAGAGTTACCGTTAAGAGATTACCAAAGATCAAGAAAAAATAAAAGTAATAATGTTGAATAATAAAAATAAATGTTGAATAATAATAATAATAATAATAATAATAATAATAATAATAATAATTGTATTTATATAGCGCTCTTCCTCCAATAGGACTCAAGGAGCTTAACAGATAGAATGAATGTAATACAGTACAGGAACAATGAAGTACAGAAATGCTTTTCATAGACATTATATACATACAGATGGAGCAGCTGTATGTATATATTGAAATGGGCACACCCATACGAGATGCTTGCATGCCCCGTTCCAACGGAGCCCTCCGCTGTCGTCTGCAGCTCCCCCAAAGCCCCTCCAGCTGCCTCCAGCTCCCCCACTCTCTGAAGTGGAGATGGGCAGGGAAAGTGCTCCCCTCCACCGTTTTGGCAGGGCACGCATCCCTGTCAGAAGGAGCGCCTCTCCACCAGCGATCGCCAGCTAAGGGTATCTAACAATTCCCAGCGCTGGCTGAGATGCCCTCCATCTGTATATATGGCTAACTACTTCTCCCTAATATGAGGTGAATTACCGCCAGTGACCACTAGAGGACACTCGATAGACTAAATTACTCCTTTGTGTGTGAAAATATATCATAACAGAAAGTGAAATCATTTTTGCAGGGACACCTCTCTGTTTTAAACTTCCTGGATGTGGGTCCAGATTCTCTAAGCTTCAAATGTGATAAAATGGAGAGTGATAAACAGCCAGCCAATCAGCTCCTGTCTGACATTTTTCAAAAACAGCCTGTGACATGGCAGGTAGGAGCTGATTGGCTGGCTGTTTATCACTCTCCATTTTATCACTTTTGAAGCTTGATACATCTGGCCCATGGAGAGAGGGGGCTGTGAAGACAGCAATTTGAGATAAGGACAGGGGGTGGGATTTTGTAGGCTAAAAACTATATCAGCTCTAAGTGAAAGTAAAAACTGTCACAGCTGAAAGTGAGAGTACATTTTGACAGTCTTTTAACTAGTATTACATATTTTACACAATTACCAAGCTTTGGTGGTCTGGCTTTTTTCTAAGTGGCCTGGGGTCAGCTATAATTCTGGAGCATGACCTCTGATTTGGCCAAATATGGACAAAAAACAAACTACAGTAGTTTCTGAAATCAAACTCATTTGAGTCTTGGCTTAGAACTGTGCCCTTAGATGCCATACTCTTTCCCTTATGTCACTGTGGCTTCGGCAGGGCATTGGCAGTATCTACATTAGTTTAGGATGGTGTCCAGTTCATTTGGAATTCACACTTGAAAACATCCCAGACAAATCTACATAGCGGTGATCTGGATTCTTATCCAAAGCCATTGCCACATAGAGTATTTCCATAGATTGCTAGCTCCTGGGACCGGGGATTTCCACCTACCCTATTTATTCCAGTTACATATAGGACACCCACGAGTTCCTAGCTGCAGCTTTCCGTAAAATAATATAAATATATAATACTTTGGCTTTCAAGAGGAATTAAATAATCACTGTTTCACTGTTGCGAGCAATGACATCATTTTTATATCGGCTTACATTTAATAGCCATGGTAAACATTTACAGAGTGGCACGGGTACTTTCCGTGAATCACGGTAAAAGGATTTAGACCTCCTATGTTCTTATGACACCGCTGCTCGTTAATTACCATGGCTGTCTTATAGCCGATGCCTAAAAATCAGGGAAGGCGCCAGAGGCGGGGCTGCAGCACAGTTCAAAATTCAAATAAGGGAACCGCACCAACTGTCATTCCAAACTGACCTACTGGCAGTTGGTTTGGCTTCTCCATCTGAATTTTGAACTGTGCTGCAGCCCCCCCTCCCCCAGATCCTCCACTGCAAACAGATGTGCTGTAATGATGGAGCATCAAAGTTAAAAAGGGACAATACAGTTGATGACTGGCAATAAATAGCGCTGTAGGCTGTAAACAGTGACTATTTGGTACAGCGTTAGATTGTCTCATCAAGATCCTGACTCACCCAAGTCCTCGTCCTATGATTCTTAATGTACAATACATCACTGTTGGTGCTACAGCCTCCATTATTAGGTTACTGTGTGAGAAGCATCCGAGGCGCTGGTAATAAACTCTTATGGATCAGAGTGAGATGTATTTTGTTCATAGTTCCCTGACCTCTAACGTTGTATAGGGCTGCTCTAGTTTATAATCTAGGTAATAAAACAGTGTGGCAAAGTCACAATAAGAGGTGTCTTGGAATAGAAGGCGATTCGCCATCCGAGGAGAATTTATGTCACAGTACCGGTGGTATGGCGCAGACTGTAAAATAGATATGAAGGTAAGAAACTTATAATGATAAAAATAACAACCCACAGAGTTAAAAGTGATAATGCTTCACAGCTGGGATTGATTAAAACAGACATGGCGCAGTTTCTGAAGGCGCATTCTGGAGTAAAACATTTCATCGGGATGACATGTTTTCCGGGATTGTTTCCCGTTTGAACTAAATATAATTCTTAGATTATTTTTTTTAAATAAGCTGAATTGATTCAGGCCAGAACTGTACAATTATAAAATGGCTTTCCTGGGATGGGGTCAGGATTCCGGCAGTTGGGATCCTGACAGTGGGAAGAGAGATAGCAGGATCCTCTTGGATAAGGAAGGTAAATTAAGGGTTTAGGGTTAACTACTAGGGAAAGAGTTAGTTTGCGGAGAGGGAGTGGGGTGGTTTGAGTTAGGCTGCGGGGAGGGAACCGTTAGGGTTAGGTTGCAGGAAGGGTTACAGGTAGGAAAAGAGTAAAAATGCTTACCGGGATCTACTGGGATTTTGACTGTTGGAATACCGCTGTTGGAATCCTGATCATCGTAATACTGATTGTGGGATTTCATACCAAAGGTGACATGAAATAGGGTGCGATTAGACATGTAGAACTGTAGCTTGCGATTTTCAGTAAAAAATACAGTGTACACACAGGAGGCTTCTCAAGTTCAGGTTTTTTTTTTTAACCACCTCTACTGGAGAAGAGGACAGACCTGCGGGGGAGCTTGTGGCAAGGTGAGTATGTATGGTTGCGTGCGTGCGTGTGTGAATGGGTGTATGCACGTATGTCTATAAAGCTCTACTTTTCTGGGTGTCAGTGTGTATTTATTGTAACAATGGTCATGATGTGGAACTCCAAGTCCCTGCTTGCGGGGAAGGATTGCTGGGACTTGTTGTTTCACAGCAGAACCTAATTTTAAATTTTAGTTATATTTTTTAACCACAAAATAATCAGCCCGGCGTCCACTGCCCAGGGGCACCGGGGACAGTCCCAGGCTTCAGCCCTGGATGGGTGAAGCCTTGGAGGGAGCCCCTTTATTGGGGGGGGTCCTCACTAACCCAGGTACACTGTCCAGGGCTGACCAGCTAGGGTGTTCATGTTTTGGAGCCCGGTGCTGGTTCCAAAATACAGATGGCCCCTACTATTTTGTCCCCCGTATATTTGGAACCAGGACTGGTCCAAGAGCATGGTGCTGGATTTTAAAATAATGAGGGACTCCATCACTCCCAAACCCCCCCCCCCCCGTATTTGGGAATCCAGGACAGACTCAATGAGCCGAGGGCTGCTTACATGAGAAATGTACAGATGTAGCCGGCTTCACCTTTGCAGGGGCTGGTGAAATTATCTCCAGCACCCACCAGGTACTCCCCACTGCCGTCTGCCACCTCCCCCGCCGGTCCCCATCACCGCCCTGACCCCCCCTAACCGAAGTGGAGATGGACAGGGACCCGCTGCCAAGCCGCCGAGAGACTGGAATGCGTGTGCGCATGAGATGAACACACATCACAGTTTAATGTCGTCCCTGTCCGCTTGCCAGAGGGGGCGTTCTGACGGGCGCCGGACAAGGATGACAGGGGCTCCATCTGTAGTTAGACATCACATAAAGGTTTCTTTTGTTCCCTTTTTGCAGCTCCATAGAGATATACTGTATGGTCACTTTCCATCTCTGTAAAAATAAAAAATATATATCTCATAATGTAATCTGCTATAATGGAGCATAGAGTCACCATGGTGCAAATTAGGAATATTCCAGGATAAACACCAAAGTAGACCCTCACTTTCTCAAGTAAGACGCCATGTCAACAACATCAAAGACCAACACGTAAATAAAATAAATGATCACATGCTTGTCTTCTATGGGTACTTCTGGAGGCAGTGTCACAAATCTACTCTTTAGCAGCACTCTTGTTATTTCAAATTTTCACAACACAGTAGAGAGGCAAGGATTTCACACCATCCAACTTCCCCAAATATAACTCTCTCTGCACATGTAACATTTGCCTCACCTGCAGCGCAGCATGGTGTTGCCCAAATTTGTCCTGCTAACAGTTCTGAATTATGCCCTATGTGTGCCTCTGATCACTTCCCATATGTATCTTTGATCACCTTCCCATGTGTGCCTCTGATCACTTCACCATGTGTGCCTCTGATCACTTCCCCATGTGTGCCTCTGATCTCTTCGCCATGTGTGCCTCTGATCACTTCCTCATGTGTGCCTCTGATCACTTCCCCATGTGTGCCTCTGATCACTTCCTCATGTGTGCCTCTGATCACTTCCCCATGTGTGCCTCTGGTCACTTCCGCATGTGTGTCTCTGGTCACTTCCACATGTGTGCCTCTGATCACTTCCTCATGTGTGCCTCTGATCACTTCCCCATGTGTGCCCCTGATCACTTCCCCATGTGTGCCTCTGATCACTTCCCCATGTGTACTCCTGATCACTTCCTCATGTGTGCCTCTGATCACTTCCCCATGTGTGCCTCTGATCACTTCCCCATGTGTACTCCTGATCACTTCCTCATGTGTGCCTCTGATCACTTCCCCATGTGTGCCCCTGATCACTTCCCCATGTGTGCCTCTGATCACTTCCTCATGTGTGCCTCTGATCTCTTCCCCATGTGTGCCTCTGATCACTTCCTCATGTGTGTCTCTGATCACTTCCCCATGTGTGCCTCTGGTCACTTCCTCATGTGTGCCTCTGATCACTTCCTCATGTGTGCCTCTGATCACTTCCCCATGTGTGCCTCTGATCACTTCCCCATGTGTGCCTCTGATCTCTTCCCCATGTGTGCCTCTGATCACTTCCTCATGTGTGCCTCTGATCACTTCCCCATGTGTGCCTCTGGTCACTTCCTCATGTGTGCCTCTGATCACTTCCCCATGTGTGCCTCTGATCACTTCCCATATGTATCGTTGATCACCTCCCCATGTGTGCCTCTGGTCACTTCACCATGTGTGCCTCTGATCACTTCCCCATGTGTGCCTCTGATCTCTTCCCCATGTGTGCCTCTGATCACTTCCTCATGTGTGCCTCTGATCACTTCACCATGTGTCTCTATGATCACTTCACCATGTGTGCCTCTGGTCACTTCCCCATGTGTACTCCTGATCACTTCCACATGTGTGCCTCTGGTCACTTCCCCATGTGTACTCCTGATCATTTCCTCATTTGTGCCTCTGATCACTTCACCATGTGTCTCTATGATCACTTCACCATGTGTGTCTCTGATCACTTCCCCATGTCTTTTGGCTTCAATTAAGAAAAAGGACGTACAAAGGCACAACAATGTCCAACGCCACGTAATTTGAGTTCATATGATTGTGACATCATGTCATCCTCACATCTACCTCTGTCACCTCACAGGGTGACTGTGTGTGGTGGAATTTCCATCTGTGAGAATTAACACCGTGATAGCACAGTGGGAGAGCTAAGTGGCCTGTATGGGTGATGTGGGGAGGTCTAATGGTATGTGGAGAGGTCTGATGGGATATTGGGGCAGTCTTGTGGGTCATGTGGAGTAGTCTGATGGGAGGTTCGATAGCTATGCAGAGGTCATTTGGATTAGTTTGATTGCATCGGAGGAGATCTGATGGCATTTAGGGTCATATAGGGATGTCTGGTGGAATGTTGAGAGGTCTGGTGCACATATTAGGATTATTTGTGGTATATGAAGGCGTATTTGGAGATCTGTAAGGCATGTGGGTAGTCTGATGTCTTGTAATGAGATTGGAGGGGATGTGTTTATTTCAGTACTTTGGAGTAGGCCACCCATTATTTGCGCTAGGCCACGCAGTATCTGATGGCAGCGTTTTTACTGAACCACATTCCCTTTCAGTTAAGGTCAAGCAAAATGGTAATATCCCTACAAAATCCCCAAACTGTTATAAGGTGTTTACTTAGTTTCATTACTATTCAGTTAGTGTCTTGTCAGCCTGTGTTAGAAAATAGCATCCGTTGAAAGTTTAAAGAACCTTTCTTCTCTTTCCGTTTTGCCCACCTCTTATGCTGCTTTCAGACCGCATAACTGGCTTTGACCCTGTATTTGGAAACGTTTCCAAAAACGGGTCTGCCAGATAAAACCCCTTTCACACCGCAGCACTTAAACGGTATATTACCGTTTAAGTGCCGATTTTTTGACACTGGCAGACCCGTTTTTGGAAACTTTCCAAATACAGGGTCAAAGCCAGTGCAGCCTTCAGCCCTCCCCTCCGTGCAGCCCCCCCCCCCTCGCGCGTGTCGACCGAGAGCATGTCGACGCCCCCCGCGCATGTCGACAACCCCCGCGCATGTCGACGCCCCCCGCGCGTGTCGACGCCCCCCCCCCACACACCCCCCCCCCGCGTGTCGGCGCCCCCCCCTGTCGACTTACCCCGTGCCGGTACCTCCGTTGTGCACTGCAGCTCAGTATGCTCGGAAAGCACTTATGAAAAAAGTGTCTTCCAGAAAATGGCTGCCCCATAGGAAACCCAGTTTAAAAAAACTGTCTTTCGTATGGGGGCAGCCATTTTCTGAAAGACACTTTTTTCATAAGTGCTTTCCGAGCATACTGAGCTGCAGTGCCGGGAACCACAACGGAGATACCGGCACGGGGTAAGTCGACACGGGGGGGGGCGCCGACACGCGGGGGGGGTTCGACACGCGTGGGGGGGCGTCGACACGCGCGCGAGGGGTGTCGACACGCGCGGGGGGGGGCTCCAGTGCTGTGAATACTTAATGAGCGCTCATTAAGTATTCACTGTGCTGAATTTAGGACCCAGCTCATTGGCTGGGTCCTAAATACCGTTTCAGAACCGATTTTGAGCCTAAAATACCGGTTCTGAAACGGGTAGGACCCTGCATTTTAACCGGTTAGAAAAAACGTTTTTTTCTAACCGGTTAAGTGGTCCTGCACCTTTCAGACCGCACACATTACCGTTTTAAAACGGTAAAAAAACGGCAATATACCGTTTTTAAAGTGCGGTCTGAAAGGGGCATTACTTACCTCTACATTTTTACATTCTTCTCATGTCAATATATTTCACTTATCATACTCTCAGGTAAAACCGTTAGCTACAATTTCATGGCAGACAACCACTACTGATCCCATTGAAAGCAGTTTGAAGCCCCTTTACTGTTTCATATCCTTATTGAGAGAAGCTTGAGTTTATGAAGCTTGAGTTTAATCTCTGCTACAGATTTATGCTGCAAAATTCGCCAAGCCTGGAAGTGCTTTGTGCTATTCCTGCATTTTTTCATGATCTGACAGTATTACGATACATGTAGAGGTCCTGAACACATAACAGTTCCTGGCCTCAGCTGCCGGGGCCATAAAATAAAAACATGTGGAAGACGGAAAAGTTTTTTTAAAACAATTTTTTTAAAGTATTATTATTATCCCAGTTTTCAATGAACTTTAAGTAATGCACCTAACTGCATTTTAAGGTTCTGTTGTAACATGTGGAAGCGTTCTGCGATGTATATTACGTTTTATTTGGAAAGACGGATTATTGAATAAGAATTCAAGTAGCCATATAAATATCGATGAACTGTAAGACTTGTCTTTGTTTTTACATTTAAGACTTATCCCCCATTATCTTCACTTAGGGGGTTATTCCGGTTCACTCCTTCTGGCAAATTCCTTCTTAGATGGACAAAACCATGTGCACTGCAGGTGGGGCAGATGTAAAATGTGCAGAGAGAATTAGATTTGGGTGAGTTATTTTGTTTCTGTGCAGGGAAAATACGGACTGCTTTATTTGTACACTGCAATATAGATCTCACATTGAAGTAAAACCCCACCCAAATCTAACTCTCTCTGCACATGTTACATCTGCCCCACCTGCAGTGCACATGGTTTTGTCCATCTAAGAAGGAATTTGCCAGAAAGAGTGAACCAGAATAACCCCCGTAGAGAAGTGATAGACCATTGAATATGAAATGTACATTAGGAAACTAGCAAGATATGTTAGTTGGACGGATAATCTGCAGGTGGCATTTTTTTATTTAAAAAGATCTTTCAAAAGGTTATTTCCAGGGTAATCTGAATATTTGTTTTACAATGAACAGTTTACAAGGTGGACAGCAAGTATAGAAGTTATTTTGATTTATTTCTGGGGAAACAAAAACATTTTCTTTTCTGGTTTTAAAGTGCAACCAAAAGTTTTTGGATTGACGACTAAGCACAGTAAGCCCATGACTAAAGGAGCCCATACACGGTCCGTTGTGTATGGCTCCGTTTTGTACTATGCGATGCACGCTCCCGCGCATCACATAGTACGGTACAAAAAGTATGTGCTGCACATACTTTTTGTACTAGCTATACATCGGATCGGATCGCAGTGCATGCACACTGCATGCACTAGGGATGCGATCCGATGTGTGCTGTTTAAGCACACAACGGATCCGATTAACGGACGCTACATATCTTAACCACTTAACCGGCTAATATTTTTTTCAAAAACCACTCCGAAATTGTCAGGTTTTATTGTGATTGAATTAGGCCAAGAACATCTACAGTATTTCAGACTTATCCAAATCAATTTTATTTGTAAAAAAGAAAAAAAAAAGTTTTTTTTTTTAAATATTGGAACATCTGCCATCACCATCAGAGCATCACCACCGTAACATCGTGATCATCTTGACTTCTTAGTTTCGGGTGCTTGTTCCTCTCTGTAGCCACCGGAGGTCCAGAGGAAAGGTGAGGAGTGCTTTTTTACATGTCCCCAGTAGAGGGAAAGGGTCTGCCAGGCTGACCAATCAGCAGCACAGCAGGGACAGTTGCAATTGGAATGCAAATATAAGGAAGAGTGTGTGCCTCCAGGCTGAGCAGAATGGCCACTGGATGGCAGGTACCAAGTTTTATGCAAATAAGATAACAGTCATGCTTCAAGATGCTGTTCTGCAGACACACCCTGTTATCTCCCCCACTGCCAGTGGCATCACAAAGGTACATTCACGTATGCACATTGCGACCGTGATGCATGCACAGTCTACAATAATCGCTCTGTTATGACCTAATAGAAGTTGTGACTGCATCTGATTCAGGCTCCATGATATCACTGATGTAGCTCCTTCTTTATAAGGAAATAGATTCGGAGCAATGCAAGTGGTGGCCAAGTTATACAAACACAGAATTTGATGGCAGATAAGACTCCCTTGGCCCATCTAGTCTGCCCTTTTTTCATCTATACATTTGGCAACAACAACCCTATGTGTTCCTAAGTCTTTCTAAGAATATTTCCATGCCTATCCCAAGCATAATAAACAATATTCAATATTCACGTGGTGCTTAATAATACATAAGGAATAGCATTTGGAATAAAATATTTACTAATGTTTCCAATAAAAAATACAATTAATACACAATATCAACAACAATATAACATATAAATAAATAAAATGATAAATTAATAAAAAGAAATACAATATAAAAATATCATACTAATACAAGCATCACTAAAAGTTTAGGTGCCCGGCACTTATTTGTAAGTAAAAGATCCCAATGAATCCCGCTCACCAAATGGTCATAAAGTCCTTACAAAGTTCTTCATCCAAATGGGAGTAGGATTGCGGGCATGGGTTGTAGCTGGGGTAATTATCCTAAAGAATAGGGCAATTTTAAGTTAGAGTCAAGACGTTCCGGCCGATAATGCTCACTGTGGTGTATAATAAACACAGCATCAGTCTATATTCCTTTGCAGGATTAAGACCAGCATTATATTAAGGAAGTGTCCTCCTTAACAGCATACGTGGCTGGGGCAGGATAACAAGGTACAGTTAGCGATCGAGGCTGCAACCTGCATGGCTGATGGTATGGTGTGTAGGGAAAATGAATGCGCCTCACCTTACCGTCTGAAGTTCTTATGCCGACGCGGCCATCAGGATTTGTGAGAGCTGGATGTTCCTCCGGTCCCTGGAGTGGTGGCTGAGATGTTTGCCAAAGCCAATAAATTTGACTCAAACACCGAAAGTTGGTCCAGGGGTGCGGAGGCAGTAGCATTCACAGTCCGGGGTACACAATTGATCCCCTTTAACGCGTTTCACCGTGCTCAGGGCATCTTTTTACAAAATAAATGGTAGACAGAATCTGATTGGTTGCTGTGGTCAACATCGCCTCTTTTAATTTTTAGAAGCCTTAGTAAACTTACCCCTAAGTGTGTCTTTGGAAAGGACGGCATTTTAAATAGGCAAAGATGTATGTAATAGATCTATCCCCCCCCACACACACTATAACAGAGGTGTACCCCAACAAGCATGAGAAGTGTACAGTATCCCTGATGGAAGCTGACATAACAGTCGTTGGGTAAATGTATTAAGCCTGGAGAAGAGCTAGACTGGAGATAAAGTGGAGATAAAGTGAAAGGAGATAATGCACCAGCCAATCAACTCCCAACTGTCATTTTCAAACACAGTTCATTGGCTGGTGCTTTCTCTCCTTTCACTTTATCTCCAGTTTATCTCTTCTCCAGGCTTAATACCTGAAACAACATAGAACAAGGAGGAACTAATTAAATTAGAATCCAATGCAGGAAAATAGTTTTAATGAAACCGTGAACACAAAAGTAAGACGTCATTTCTGACTGTCTCGCGCTAAGGCAGCAGGAAGTACATTTTCCTATATTATTATCAAGCTACGTGCTGGAGATTGCTAATTGAAAATAAGTGTTTTACTGACTGCATTATTAGAGTGTGTAATTGTTATTTTGAGTAGGAAGCCGTGAAACACATCACCATTTCCCCACATATTAACAGAAGAGTTTAGTCTAAGACTCCGTCGTCCTCCAAACACATCCTGGGCCCATCCTGCAATATTACTGGATTTTATTTAATGACTTTTTCATACCTATCTTTTCAGCTGCGGAATCAGCATTTAATCCAACCATTTGTGACAGGGTTAACACCCACAGCCATTTCCTGCGACGCTCTTGGTGAGCTGCTGTGTATTTTCTAACGCCCACTTCGCTGTTTTTACAATCAGATTATATCATTAGACATAGACAATGATTTACTGTAATTGTTCTAATATGTTTAAAATCCTGTAAAGCATTAAACCATGTAGGCTCCTTATTGCATCATCACTTCTGGCTGCAAGAAAGCAAACAGCCAATGAAAGGCCGGATTGACTCTTCATAGTAAATGGGTATACTGGTATTATACAGTAGGTGCATTTATAGAATGTGGCTAAAAACACCTGGAGTATTTATTCTTTATTGAGACCCAATGAAATAACTTGAGGCAGCGCAGTGGTAAAGATCATGATTGTCATTAACACAGATAATCTTTGAGCTAAAGCAGTCTAATACACAGGGCTAATTTAGAGATTTTTCAGGCCTTGGCACCGGGGGCGTGGCAAAGTGTGCGCGTGGGATGGGCCAATACTGGGCAGGTGTGTGACAATCCAGGGGGTGTGGCCCGAGACTGTGATTCCAACTTTTATTGTGTAAAAGCAATAGAGAAACAATTAAGGGATTGTGTAATGGTTAGTTATAGAAAATATATAACGTTCTGAGCATTGTACAGTCTAAGCATTGTTCAGTAGATGGACAGGGCTTTTTGAAGACCTTATGGGTAGGGTCGGATTAAGGGTCTCATGGGCTGAAAATGTTTACGGGCCTATTATGAGAATAGGAGGTGGTCTGGCCAATGCCATGTACCCATACACTATACGACTCAATGTCTCCCTAATTATAGAAATTATTTTGCACAATTTAATAGAAATGCAAATATAATACCTCTGGTGCCTGTATGGTGGTAATCATACTGTCATGATGATGGGTCTCCCTCCCCCCATTGTTAATATGACCCTGATTAGAGGGTCCTTCACTAAGACATTATGGGCTTACTATGTAAAATACTAGACTGGGGGCCCTCCCAATTTCTGTCTGGATCAGTTACCCAAAACCCTAAGGGCGGGACCAGATTAAGGGTTTAATGAGCCTGGAGGTGGAAATGTTCAAAATAATATTGGGTGGATGTATTCATCCTTAACAAGAGATAAATGCAAGGGTGATAAGGAGAGATAAACGTCCAGCCAATCACCTGCCAACTGCCATGTTACAGGCTGTGTTTGAAAAAAGTCAGTAAGGAGCTGATTGGCTGGACGTTTATCTCTCCTTATCACCCTTGCATGTATCTCTTGTTAAGGCTTAATACATCTGCCCCATTATGGGAAGTGGAGGAGGTGAGGACAGTGCCATCTACACATATAGACCCCATACACTATACACCCAAATTTCTTCCTAAGTATACAAAAATTACAAAATAGAAATGCCAATTTAATATTTATGATTTATGGTGAACCATGTGGCCATCTGGTGCCTGTCTGGGGGTCATCATGCTGTCATAATGATGGACCTATTTTTATATGATAACCTGGAGCTGCAGATCACCCCCCCCCCCATTATTAATCGGACCCTTCTTAAGGATGCATTGGTCCATTTGGTCCATAGGCCTAAGCCTATGGACCAAATGGACCAATGCCTCACAGCACTGAGGTCATGGGTTCCATTCCCACCATGGCCCTAACTGTGCAGAGTTTGTATATTCTCCCCGTACTTGCGTGGGTTTCCTCTGGGTACTCCTGTTTCCTCCCACAATCCAAAAATATACTGGAAGTTAAATTGGCTCCTAGCAAATTTAACCCTTGAATGTCTGTATGTGCGTGTACATGTGGTACATGTGGTAGGGAATATAGATTGTAAGCTCCACTGGGGCAGGGACTGATGCGAATGTTCGGGCAGCACGGATGGTGTAATGGTTAGCATTACTGCCTCACAGCGCTGAGGTCATGGGTTCGATCCCCACCATGGCTCTAACTGCGCGGAGTTTGTATATTCTTCCAGTGCTTGCGTGGGTTTTCTCTGGGTACTCCGGTTTCCTCCCACAATCCAAAAATATACAGGTTAATTGGCTTCCAACAAAATGAACCCTAGAATGTCTGTGTGTGCATGTACATGTGGTAGGGAATATAGATTGTAAGCTCCACTGTGGCAGGGACTGATGTGAATGTTCAAATATTCCCTGTAAAGCGCTGCGGAATATGTGTGCGCTATATAAGAAACTGTTAATAAATAAATAATAAAATAAATGTCTCTATGTGCTCTTTTTATTACATGATTGTTCACAATTGTTGCACAAACCGTAATGCTCATAGATAGAAGAATTCATAGTAGAGATGCTTGTATTATATTAATTGGTTCAAAATCAGATCAAATTGGATTGGTTCAAAGATCTTAAATTTGAACTTGTTCCTGTATCATCCTGGTAGCTTAATTCAAGTTTGATGGCTACAATCTGATGTTTCAGATCATTCTGAGAATACAAATACAAATCTTGAAATAAATGATAAACTATTGCCTGTTTTCATTTGAATTTGAAGTACAGGTGAATGTTCCAGTATAGCCATCTAAACCCGGACAAAGTTCACCAGAACTTAACTAACCGGAGCCAGGCTGCGGGAGTGTCTACATCGACAGTCACAAGGTTGTCATTGACAAGAGATCGACACAAGTGAAATGGTATGTGGTCATTCGGTCAACAGTGTCCGGGTCAACAATCAAAAATCATAAGGTTGACCACTATCGACACATGTAAAAAGGTTGACATGTATTAGGTCGACGTGGTCAAAATGTTGACACAACCAAAGGGCGACATGAAAAAGGTTTGATATGAGTTTTTCGTGATTTTTTTTTCTAAAACCGACTTGTTCATATTTTACCATCCCAGCGGGCATAGAGGGAGAATATAATCGTGTCCCAAAGCAGCAAGGCACCATGCACGCGGTACACTTATCCGATGCCTATATAGACCTTTGTTGACTCTGCCATTGGCCTTTTACTAGTGTTGATCTTTTGTCATTGACAACCTTGTGTCAGTGTTGACCTTGTGTATTTTGACCTAATGATTGTGACCTATACTGCACCCTAGAGATACTGGGGGAGGATTCAGTAGTGATCGGACGGGGAAGAATTCGGCCCCGCACATGTTCGCACACATCGGAGTGGGCAGGGGGCAGACAGGGGGACGGAACATGGGGATGGCCAGCGTATCCTGGGCCGGTCCAGAAATGCGGTGGGTGCACCCAGAAAAATGCTTGGGCCTCCCCATGCGAACACAGGTGCAGTGAAGCCTGCACGGTGCGGACGAATGACATCACAAAACATCAGCGCCCGCGCCTTTCTCGGACATTTTTGAGCCAGTAAATATTTCTCCACATGCAAATGAATGTATACGCGAACACATGCCAGTGGGGACCCTCGTGGGGTGGCGAGGGGGGGGTGTTCGTTTGCCCAGCGGGCAGTGTAAGCCCGCTCACTAAGCAATTAAAGGCCACTGCTTAGCGAATGCGGATGAATCACCCCTACTATCCAGTGAAACCTAACTTCTGTGCAGGGCTCTTGTGGTGACCCCATAGTTGATTTAAGTCATTAAACCGGAGGGAGGGGGGTGGGGGGGGTGTAACGTTTTACCTTTGAATCCTTTAATACAGGGCTTATGTTTAAAAGCTTTGAGAGAGAGGGAAAACATCTCCTTTTAATATTCCATTCAAGTTGATTTCAGTTAGCGATCATGTAAAACCAATTCTGGGAAATGTTTTTGCTCACACACAGTATACGTTAGCAATCAAAACATATATTAGCACATTCTTACAGAAAACATCATTTTCCAGATGCGCAGGTGCCCCCACTAACCAGGCTGATACCTGCAAATATAAACTGTTTATGGCAAAATATTATGTTGCATAAACAGTGTTTGGACAATGAATCCTGTATATATATTGCACAGAATTGGCCCCGTTCCCAGCATCCTAAACTTTACAAGCACTACACATGTACTGGCTGTATACAGTAATAGTCCATTTAAACTTGATCAAGGCTAGTTAATACAGGAAAATGCACAGATTCAGCTTGTGTGTGCTTCCAGCGAAGCAAATCCAATGCAATTCACCTAATAAAGCAACTACAGTTATATATTAAAAACTGGGTTGGAATATGTACAAAACATAAAAAAAACCTGGAAGGCAAAAGGTGCTTTAAAAGCAAAATGTTTCATAATCTGTTAAATTAAAATGCGTGTCGGTAACAATTGTACTTCGCCCCATATCCCTGTTTTTCTTCAATCTCCATCTACTCACCAGCATTGATTTCCTGTTCTAGAAGTAGGCCACCAACAGCTCCTGACAGCACGATGATTTATTACCGGGCCAGGGTGCCATCTGTGTAGAGTGTATGGATATTATACCGGTGCCCGCTTGGGTTTCCTCTGGGTCCTCCTCTCCTACTATGGTCCAAAAATATAACGGTAAGTTAATTGGTTTCTAACTGAAGTGGTCTATGTGTGGGTGTGTGTGCATGTGTCTGTGGTTGACAAATTAGATTGTAAGCTCTGCTGGACCACGGATGTAAATTAAGAAAGGATTTTCTGTACCTTGCTGTGTTACTTTTTGGTATTATTGTTATTATTAGAAAACCAATGTACACTGCCAATGACAGAAATGTAACTAGACTAGTGCTCTTCTACAGTATTTTGGTGTCGCCCCCATGGGTCGTGTCAGCAAGCAGCAATGATGGATGATGCAAATGAGATTATCTGTATCATCCACAAAGGGCGGTATTCAATGAGCATTTTGGCGATGTGCAGCGAATCCTGTTTAGGATTCACTGCACATTCGCCACTGCTCGCCGCGTTCCGGAGCCTCGCCGGCTCCAGTATTCAACTAGTCAGGGACTCGCTGCCCCTGACCAGCGAATTTTGACTCCTGCGGCGAATGCCGCAGGGAGCCTGAGGACGGCGGCAGGCAGGGAGATGGAAGTCTCCCTGCCTGCCCCAGAACGTTTGTGGGGGGGAGGTGGGCTCCCCGGGTGCCAGGCAGCACAGGCTGCCCTCCGGGGGTGCCAGCAGGGGACCGGGTATATTCACTACACCCGATCATGCATATGTAATGATCGGGTGAAGTGAATATATGAATATCTAATGAGCGGCTCGGCTCCGGCCCCCTGCTGGCTGCTCTGTGTAGCACATGAATAAAAATAGCATGTCCCTCCTCAGAATAAAATTCCTGATTTTTGGACACCAAATGTAAAAAACAAAACACTTTATTTAAAAAGTTCACATTCCACTTCACCATAAAAAGATAGCGATTGCTACTCGGTGAATCATGGCGAAAAAAACCTTGAAATGTATTCGCCATGTGGTCATTGAATAGGGTGATTCACCGTTTTAGTCAAAAATTTGCCTTACAGCACAAAATCGCCATAAAAACCTGGCGAATCAGCCTCATTGAATACCGCCCAAAGTGTCAGAAGAGATGGGAGGATGCCCAGCAGCTCCTGAAGCACTGGGCAAACCCTCAGCATGATGGCAAAATAGATGTTCGCGCCACAAAAATAGCATATACCCTGAGTCTAAGGGAGCCCACACAACACATGGGCCCTTATTCAGATCTCTTCGCTCGGACGCATGCACTGCCGAAGCAAATGTACCAAACAGCGCCTTGCGAATGGATCGCCCCCGCTCCACCCATTCGCATGCCGAATTTAGGCGCTCGGCATCCGAATCGATGTTTTATGTGAACATCCATTCACATGCCTGTGGGAACCTCCCCCATCGTCAACCATCGAATGATGTGGAAAGTGCTCGCCCATGCACGAGTGGTCTAGACCACTCGTGAATATGAACAAAGAAAAGCAGGGATATGGGCGGGCAGCTGAGTTAAGTCAGCTGTCCACCCTGCGCACGCATGTCACGACCGCATTTCCATACGCACGCCCTGCGTTTTCATGAGAACGCCCATGGTAATGATCCTGATCAGGCCGCAACGCCCCTCTCCACCCCCTGCTGGGAGCGAGCACTCGGCGACCAAACTTCTCGCTGAGTTCTCACGCTTCCTGCATACAGAGTTGCGCAGAATTGGTGCTGTACCCTCTTTTGTTATGTTTTTTCCCAATCCCCTACTTTCCTCATTTGTTCTTTCTTTCTGTACCCCTGTTACTATACTAATAAAAATGTATTAGGTTATACAGTATAAAAAAAGGAAAAATAACAAAAGAAAGATTTTTAATTGAACAGATTTTACACATATGCTAACAGTGTTCCACGCAGCTCAACCTGACTTAGTGGCCATTCACGGTGATGTACTGTATAAAGATCGGCAAGTCTCCCCACCCACTGCTGCATTGAGTTAATATTATGGGGTTGGGATCATTTGGTCTACAGCAAGATGGTCGACAGTCATTGGGTCGACATGGGAAAAGGTCGACGTGGTTCTAGGTCGACAAGGGAAAAGGTCGACTTGGTTCTAGGTCTAAAGGTCATTAATTCGACAGGTCATTAGTTCGACAGATCATTAGTTCGACAATGTCTAGGTCAACAGTCAAAAGGTCGACATGGGGTTTTTCACTGTTTTTGACCTGAATGTCAACACAGTCGACATAGACACAGTTTCAAGTGCACCGCATCCCATCGCATCGCTCGCTGCGCTTGATATGCGTCGGGCACGATGCCTCGCTACGCTCGGCACACTATTTTATTCTCCCACCACGCCCTAGTGGATGGTAGTGCATGAAATACCGCCTGTCAGCACATGTCAGCTCTTGAAAACCACCCCCTGTCCACATTATGCCAGGTAGATCCCCTTTTTACATTACTTCAGGTAAATCCCCCGTTACATGTTATGCAAGGTAGAGCCCCCAGTGCACATTAGACCAGGTAGTGCTTCTGTTGCATGTTACGCCAGGCGATGCCCCTCTTTTGCACGCTGCACCATGCAGCACTCCTGCCGCATGTTATGCCAGGCAGCACCCCCATTGCGCATGACACCAGGCAGAACCCCCATTGCACATGACACCAGACATAGCCCCTATTACACATGGTAGAGCCCCATTATGCCAGGTAGTGATGGACAGTGGGGGAGAGAGAGAGAGAGAGGGAGAGGAGCGGCTACTACCTGACTCCAGCTGCTGCAGAAGATTGATGTAGGCATGCAATTCCCAGCATTAGGTCCCACCCCTAAATACCCGTGAACCATGGGGTAGACTCCACTCCTCCAATGATGTGTCCTCCGTGTGACTGCAGCTTTGGAGGACAGGATAGGGAGGGTATGATATAGGGCAGGCGGGGTGAAGCAGAGCTGCATGACAGCATGGCTGCCAGTGACTGGGTGCAGGGGGAGCAGCGGGCCCCTCACTCAGCTCGGGCCCCATAGCAGCTGCACCCTCTGTAGTTACGCCAGCGGGTATTCCCCTTACCTTTGATGCCGGCAGCAGGGTAAGAGTGCTGCACATGTAACAGCTGTGTGCCAAATGCTCAGACAAACAGTAAATAATTTGCATTAAATATCCGGCTCAATGGAATTAAATCATAAACTGCACGGAAACACTGTAATTATTATTGTCATGCCGAACTGACATAATGAGCCAGATATAATATTTTTATAATGAATTTGTGTGGACTGTTTTTTAACTGCCAAGTGTGCCATTATACAGTATATATTTTATAATAAATGAATGTGATGATATACTTCAGCCATATCTGTATATAAGTGATAATTTAACTTCGATCTTGCAGGTTGGTCCTGAGTAGGACCTCAGTTAAGGAACAAAGTAAATGGGTAATTCGGGTCATCCAACCCAGCTTCTGTTTACAAAATAGGAAGATCCACTGAAACGCTGCTTCCTGCAATGCTGACACTGATCCAGGGGTGGGGCCAGTGACATCAGGGGGTTGAGCCAGTGTCACATGCTGCTGCTGCAGACTCCTGGCACTACTGCACCTGTGTTCATTGCAGAAGCGGAACTAACATTGATGCAGCAGGTACCGTGCAACGCGGCCTCTGATGACTAGGGGGCCCACTGCTGCCTCTCACTGCTGTGTGCCATATTGTGAACTTGGGATGGAGTGGAGGAGGGGGGCCCAAATTATAGATTTCTACGTGGGCTCACCACCCACAAGTTCCACCACTGGTGCAGCGAAAATAGATTTATTTCAGGAATAATGTGTTCCAAATCTAGGGTCAGACCCAGGATTTAGGTGAAAAAGGGGTACAAAGAGTGGGAAAGTAGGAATAAATGGAGTGTGGAGCTCATGGAATTGACATAAATGGGCGTCATGTTTGTGATCATAATACTAACATGGTGCAAGAAGAACATACCTGACAGTATTGGAAGACATATTTATCGAAAAGTATACTTTGGAAATCTTATTTCTCAATATTTAAGCATTATCCATAATTTATGGATACAGGTGTAATCTGTTTGCCTAGGAAACTATTGTTAACCTGCAACCCACAATGTAATTGTCAACAGCCGTTGTAGAATTTAACATTTTGACATTATCGTGTGTTAAGCATCAGAGTTAGACATTTATTTGATCATGTGTCAGTTTCAATTTCATTTTTTTATAGGATCCGAGGACCACACAGATCAGACTGTCAACAATTAACTACCAATACAAATAAGGATAAAGGTATTAGAACAAATGATAGCTACCAGCACAGGTCTGATACTCTCTGTAGGAAGGTCAATTTATTGTTGTGGGAGACTACAAATATTTTCTCAGTGCTCATTCATGCTTTCCCCAATGACGTGGGCAGGGGTTATGATGTCTGGAAGTAGGGTCACAATGGGGGGGGGGGGAGGGGGGAACAGCACCAGACTGGAAGGGAGCCTGGTTGGTGGCAGTGTGGGTCATGGCTTAAATAGTAGGCACTTATCTCAGGGATGAACATTATACTTTGGTCAGCAGATACTGTATCAGCAGAGCAGCTGAGTATGCTGGCAGTTATGGTTAGCAGTGGTCAGTGGCAATTGCAGGTTTTAAAGGGGGGTCTCCAAATGTAATCCAAAATCTCCCACTCTGCAGCGCATTGTACTGGAGTCTGGGGGAGCGGTAACGGCGCCGGAAATTGTTCTTTTTATACACTGGATACAGTATGGAATACAGTATTGATATTTAACAGTACATATGGTCTATAGTATAGGCTGTTTCAAACATTTAAATAAGATAAGTGGTCATAAAAAGGTTAAACATAATACATAAATACACAAACATAATAGAAACAGTACTGCACTTTAAGATCACAATCTCCCACTTCTTGGCAAGGCTCCTGTATCTTCCTCCTGGCAGCTACTCTCTGGCCCATTGCGATGTTTGAGGGCTCAGATTCACGGGTGCCGGACGGCTCCCCGACAGTCGGGATTCCAACAGTCAATACTCCAGAATCACAACTGCTCCCTCGTGGGGGTCCACGACCCCCATAGAGAGAGAATAAAATAGGTGGCGAGTGCAGCTCGCCAGCATGCTCGCAGCGTGGCGAGCCGGCAAGGGGCTTCATTGCGCTCCCCCCACTGTGCAGTTGGGATTCCAACGTCTGAGTAATGACTATTGGAATCCCGACTGTCTGTGAATTATACCACACCCCAGATCCACACATACAGTAAATGTGGTAGAAGAAGCTGGTACACTGGGCATGTGCAGCAGCTCTGCTCTGTTCCTTACACTGCATGATGTGGTGGCAGCTCTACGGATCATATTATATACCAGTGCTATTGTGGTCACAATTTAAGGCACTTGAAAAGAGATCCCATCCCCAATAGATCTCCTACTTTAGTAAATTAACCACCAAGGGTGACATGTGGATTTTCCAACTTTTGCTAATTCTGGTCAAAGCACGGCCGAATTCACCTGTATTGTCCAAATCGCATTATACTTCACACGTTTTGCTGGTGAATTCGCACATTTTGGTCTGTTGTATAATTAGCACACTTCAAGGAGGGACAGACCTAATGACAAGATTCAGTGCAAATGTATTCCACTTAGGGGTGGGTTGAATAACACTATTAGCCTGGCCTGCCCACATCACCTATTAGCAGGGTCGGCACCACTGCTAGGCAGCTTTAGGCATTTGTTTGGGGGTGCCGGCAATTGTGACTCGGGAGCAGGTCCACTCCCCCCCATGGAGCCTCGCTGTAGAGCGGGTGAGCAATGGGGTCGGTCTGAAATCCCCCCAGCGGCCGCACCCCCCCCCTGGACTTAGCAAGTGTGAGCAGCGGGGCGCCCCCCCCCCAGTCTGGGGCATGGGGGGGGGGGGCAGTGCCCTGCCTGTCAGCTGTGTTTCTTTTCTGGGCTTCACCCATAGAGGAAATCAGTGAAGTAACTAAGGGGTAGATTTATTATAGCGGCGCTAAGAGCGCCGCTATAACAGTTCCTGCTTCGCCTCATTAGCGAGGCAAAGCAGGAGGGGACACCGACAAGATGTATCAACATCTTGCCGGCCGAAGCGGGGAGCGCTAACTCACCCCTCCGGCGATGTCCCCTCCAGCTGACAGCGCATCAGTTATCACTGACGCACTGTCTGCTTCTCCCCCGGCTGGCTCACTGCGGGATCTCGCTACTCACGCGAGATCCCAGCGCAGCTCAGAGCCAGCAGCAGGGACAGCGCTGTCCCTGCTGTAGGCATAGGGCATCACCGTTTGCAGCTGTCGAAGTCAACAGCTGCAGGCGGCGGAACGGTCAGCGATGCTGATGAGCGATGAGCATAAATTAGGCAGGAGGCAGGCGCGCAGCACGAAATATCGTAGCTGCGCTATGCCTCCTGCCCCGCACCGCCGCACGAAAGACACCCGCTCGGCGGGTGTCATAGATCAGGGGAAGCGCTATCCCCTGCAACAACGCACTGGGATAGCGCAGATTCCCCTGATCGCCCTTTCATAAATCTACCCCTAAGTATGTAATGTTTACATGAGCTACTACTGATGCTAATCACTAGCTACTGCCATGTTGGATGCTGCCCAGGGTGTATTAATTCAATAATTTTTATAATTAAAACTTTGGAGTGTAGACCCTTTATCACTCCAATCATGTCTGAAGTAACCTGTAACACCCTCCATATTTCTATCTCTAGCCATTGCTGCACATGTGCTGATACCGGCATGTAATCATGAAAGCAACAACAACAAAAAAAAAACATGATTTGAACTGGCCTGCTCTGCTACTGTGTACACAGCCAAGTGCTGCTCTGCTGCTGTGTACACAGCCAACTGCTGCCCTGCTGCTGTGCACACAGCCAAGTGCTGCCCTGCATGGGTCACCGGCAATTCATTTAACCTAAATTGCTCAGAATTTGTTTGCTATGTATCAGTTTTGGCACAGGGAAAGCACTGGATGTGCATGTGTGGCTTAGCAGAACAGTGAATACAGTATCAGTCATTTATGTTCCACCAAGAGAGGATTAACAGATATTCATATCAAATGCAGTAGTAGTGTTCTCCTAACAGCCAATGAGAGAACGACTAGCTGGGACCACCCACATCCATTGGCCAGACTGAGAGATAATTGTACTATGTCTAAAATAAGATTGGTTGCGTGATTTGGAGAAGTTGCATTTTTAGATGGAACTATTTTTTTGTAATGTAAATAATTATTTAATAAAATGTAAGGAAACAATACACAACAGAAAACAATTGAAAAATAGAGATGGGAGTCACTAGAACTAGTTCAACAATAAAACATGTAAAAAAGAACAAACTATAAAACAGAAATTTGCAATACTTCTCTTAGATTCCGCTGCTTGTCATAATCTTCTTCTCCTGACATTACGGGGGACATTTACCAAAATGGATTCGTAGAAAAAAGGTGTATTCGTAGGGAGAAATACACCTTTTTTTTTTACGAATTTGTATTTTCGGGATTTACAATCCCAAAAATACAACAATTCGTAGTCCTAAAGATGGGACATTCGTATTTGTAGTTACAAATACGAATGCCCTACACCATTAGAATAGAACACCATTTTCCTGTTCTATTTGCTTTAAGCCTGCAGGGATCAGTCAGATCCGTGCAGGCTTCAGTGTTAAAAAATAGAAAGTCTGACTGATCCGTGCAGACTGCCAGAAATAATTCGTATTAGCGGCCGTATATACGGCCGCTAATACGGATGGTTACACCATCGGAGGGTTACAAAGCAGTCGTATCTGACTGCTTTGTAACTGACCCTCCGGAACACGAGTTTGCATACGACTTAAACAGTCGTATGCAACCGTAGGGGAAATACCAATACGAAAAACTAGGTTTTTCATATTGGTAAATTTCCCCCTACAGGTCATTGTGATGAATTAAAATGTTTTCACACCTACAGTATTTTGACAAATTCACTTGGCACTCAAAGGGTTAAGGGAGTGACAGAGCTTTGGGCAGCTTTCTGCACCATTGGTTGGGAATCTGTAATATGTGTATGAACATTATAGAGAGTTGAACTGACTCATTTTACTCCATACAGTGTATGTTTGCATGTGTGAATGGGTGCGTGTATTCATGTATGATATTATTGTTCTTCTCCAAGTCCCTGCATGTGGGGGAAGCTTGCTGGGACTTGTGGTTTACACAAACCAATGTTAGTTTTTATTTATTTTTTTTCACACAAAAACAATCAGCTGTGGGTGCCGGGGACAGCCCTGGGCTTCAGCCCTGAACGGGTGAATCCTGGGGGGGGGCTCTTTATTGTTGTTTCCCCACTCCCCCAGGGACCCTGTCCACTGCTGACCAGCCAGGGTGTTTATATTTTGGCCGTGGGACCTTGCATAAAAAGTGTCCCCCACTGTGGCATGTCACCGCTGACTGTTGGAGCCTGGTGCTGGTTCCAAAATACTGGGGACCCCTATTCTTTTTGTCCCCTGTTTTTCAGGATTTTGGACGGTCCAAGAGCCTGGTGCTCGTTTCTTAAATACAGGTGGACCCCAGTTAAATCATCCTCCATATTTCGGAAACCAGGACTGGCTGAAAGAGCCCAGGGCTGATTCTGCTCGGGGGAGTTATTTTACCCCCAAAAAATCGCACACCCCGTTACTTAAAATCAAAGCTTTACTAAAATAAAAAAAAACACATTCCCGTAACTAAAAAAAAATCGCACATTCCTGGAACTATAAGTCGCCAGAAATCGCAAGTTGTCTTTAAAATCGCACCCCATTACATCTCGCCCAGTATCTTTTCTGTGCGGCCAGTACAGATACACACTAATTATACAAAACAGACCAATTGTAGCATGGACAGCTCCCTCAATCATTGTACAGAATGACAGATTGCACTTAATCAATAATACTATTTCATTAATGTTTTCTTTCCGTAAAGCTGTGAGTGTAAACACATCATTGCGGGGGGAGGCCAGTCCTCATGCTATGATAGATGGCTGTGAGATCTACTTCCACGGAGCGCTGATCATTACTGCAGAATGTACCTCAGAAACTGATACTTGAAATACAGTGACAGAGTGGAGGTTTGTTAAAGAGGGATTCATCTTAACTTAAAGCAACCTATCAGGCGTTTCCCTTCATAATGAGACGTTCAAAGTGCAAATCAGTAGTGTAATAGCTCATTTGTGACAAAACATTATACTGTGAGACATTGCAGCCAATTGAACAGGAAACATCCAAAATGCCAATAGGGTTGTGTCTAGGACCACTTCGGTTTTTTGACCGGGATATGGGGGTTATTCTGGTTGAGTTCGCTCGGATGCCAATTCTCCGACGATCGAATTGTGTGAAACATGCAGGTATATTCACGGTTGCTCAGAGCAACCTTATGTCTGCATGCTCATTCTGAGGGAAGAGGGCGAGCAGCTGATATCAGGTGAGGATCCTTGTTGTACTTAGGGGCCAATTCAGGGTCACTCAGTGTTATCCGAATTCATCCCCAGCCCCGATGTTTGGGGTTTACACATGCGTATTTCTGCGAGTATGCAAACCACAGCACCGAGCGGCTTCAGACAGGTACACACTCGCCGGACCGTTCATGGCAGGGAGGGACAGAGGCGGAAATGGTGCTGGACCATGGCAACGCCCAGTGTTTTATGGGCATCACAGGCCACCCCGTCTTTGGCGGTTTGCGGAGGAAATAAAAGTTATTTTCAAAGGCAGCACCTGCATGCAAGGGGAAGTGTTAGTGAACATGGTACCGAGGGGATTCGGCGATGGGGGGGCCATTCGACAGGGGAGCTGGTGGCCTTTCAATGCTTGGTAACCAGCAATATTTGGTGCAGGGAGTGCAGCTGCAATGGGGCCCACAGCTGAAAGGGGCCCACCTTATCTTTCAAAGTAACATGTGCTACTGTATATAGATTTTTTACCACTGGGTGGTACATAGGGGCCTGTTATGATAGATAGATAGATAGATAGATAGATAGATAGATAGATAGATAGATAGATAGATAGATAGCACATATTTCAGAACATATTTTAGAAGCAATATTGATGGCTTTCAATTAATGGATTTAAACTAGCAGGGGAGGAGAGGTGCCCCCTTGGGAGCAGGAGCCCGGCAGCAGATGACCCCAATGCCTCCCAGAGTTCTGCCTCTGACACTGTGAGTGATAGCATGTATATACTGTATTAATCCAAAAATGCCCTCTACCAAGTAATTAATCTTTCCCACAAATTGGGATGACGTAACATTTGCCCTGTTTCATTCTCAAAATGAAGTTATTATTAAACTTGAAAACAAATAAAAAGTCAAATCTATTTACATCCGCACTCACAATATGTCGGTTTTTGTCCTACTTTCAACTTAAAAGCAAAATGTGTTCTTCTTTCAATTCAACAGGTTCCATCAAACAGAAGGAGCCTTGCTCCGTTCCTTCCACCCTCTGTTGGCTTTGAAATCAGGGTTCAAAGTGGACTTTCTGAATTGATAAAAACCCATAGGTCTATAATACATCCCTAATGGAAGTCAAAAAGCCATACCCTAGAGATTAAATACATTGGACTTACCCTCTGTTCACAGTAGGTGGCTGTGTGTTATACATATTTTATATTTACTGCGAGACAAAAAAAAAACAACAAACAACTAAACACGTTCCCTGTGTTTGTTCTGAACTAGACAGGAACATTTGTGAGTTTACAATATTTCAAAGCCAAGCAAGGAACTGCCAATGTCAGGATCAGTTACATTCCTCCGCGCCTGTTTGATTGAAGAAAGGAGAATGAGGAGCTGCAGTGTTCTGTCAATGATCTATTCTTTATATGTTAAACAGTATGTGGCTCCATTCTTCTGCCACGCTATTAAGTCTGCGTGTTTTTTAAGCAGTACATTTTTACTCAGCTTGGGCTTATTTTATGACCCATAAACCTAGACAATATATTAAGATCATGGACGCAATTTAATATCAGTCGCACAGTATACTTAAAGAAAGAAAAAAAAAACAACAACAGCAAACGTCCGTGCAGCAGCGAAAATCATGTCAACTATGCTAAACGGCTCAGCCGCCATTAGTACACTTTACGGCCATTGTCAATAACTTCATAATATATCGGTCTAGTTAATAGGTCAGCCGAACATTTTTATACTGTGCAATAAACTATTTACTCAAAGCAAGCTAATTTCTAGCGATAATGAAACGGGTGACAATAAAAGGTTACATTATTGTTTCCTTTTTTAAGTGTCTATTTTTCTACCAAAAAAAGAAAGCGGCGATTCTCTGCAGTATTTATTTCCTGATGTGTGCGGCACCCCCGGTGAGATAGGCTGGTTGCTGAAAATAGGGATTCAATAGAACTGATAATTAGAAAAATTATTATTATTATTATTATTATTATTATTATTATTATTATTATTATTATTATTATGTAATGCATAACCCTATACTGAAGGCAGTGGCAGAAACTGAAATCTAAGGAACCATCAATCCCCCCATACTGGAACGGAAAGTGGCAGCGCCATGTGTTCATCACTGGAGCACTAACACATAAATACACATACATACAAATACGTATATATACAGTATATACAGATGGAGTGCCTGTCAGCCAGCCTTTAGAATCACCAGATCTCCTGAGCTGGCGCAGGCTGGACAAACAGGATTCCCTGCCGTCTCTGCTTCAGAGAGATGGGCGGGGCGAATGGGGGGGTGCGGGGGTCTACGGGGGAGCAGCGGGAAGCCGGTGGAGGGCTCCGTCAGCATGCGTGTGCATCTAACTACATACAATACGTATTACACACTTACGCACACATATAAATACTGTACCTATACCAGGGCTGGCAACAGAAGTCTTGCACCCCAATACACTTATATCTTTGGGCCTACCCTTTTTGACCCAGAAACACACATTGTATATTGAATAATTATATATATATATATATATATATATATATATATACACACACTAAACATCAGAACTCACCTTTCCTAGTTTTGGGGTGTGACCACATTGTTTAAACAGACATTGTAGGGGCTCTGCACACACTAAATTAACTGATAATAAATAGTGGAGATTTGGTTCATGAATTGATCAATGCATTTAAGCCTGCAGCCCCCTTCACGGGACCCCACTTTTCTGCAGGTCCTAACACTATTGCTGAAAATGGCTACAATACACAAAGCTATCACATCAATGTTTGATTCCAGGCATGCTATGTGGTCTAAGGCTCACAGCACACTATGCTTTTATATGTGAGCAGTTACCAACACACCTGTCACTAAGCATCTAGGGAAATGGTTAACATAAGCTATGGAGTCTTAGCTAAAACAGGGTGCATGGGTGCATGAGAGAATGTGACCACAATAAGACTAATTTAAAAAATGTATCTCATAAACAATATATACACTAATCATGAACCAAATCTCCACTATTTATTATCAGTTAATTTAGTGTGTGCAGAGCCCCTACAATGTATATATATATATATATATATATATATATATATATATATATATATATATATATATATGTTTTATTTTTTTTATAATGGCTGCCACACTCTGTCACTTTCCAACACATGGCCACTATCCACCAGCTTCCAGCTGTTTCTCCTGCAGCCGATAACCTGCTCCTCTTAGGTGGAAAGACCCGGACTGTTGCCACAGCATAAAGGAATGGCTGGGAGAAAGGCGCAGTGCCCTGTGGCTTCTGGTGAGTTGGGTGAGGTAATTTATGCACACCACAGGGATGCAGAAAGGTTACTGGTGGTTACTGGTGTGGTGCCAGGTCCTATTGATTAACTACAGTGCCACAGTTTCCAGTTGCCAGGTTTTGTTTGTTTTATTTTATATTTTATATTATATATTTCTGTTAAAGACCAGCCATGTCTGGTGACAGACAAAGCCCAATTGAATGATCAACATGTACAATCAATTGTTGCCTGTGGGTTTATCAAACACCTGCCTCAGGCTAGTACTTTATTTTGGCGGTTTTGCCACCGGATTTACGGCTGTTTCAAAATCCCTGCTTGACAAATCTGGGGGATTCTATTCTACATTTTTATATTATTGCTATGTTCTAAAACATTGATGGTGCTTTGATATACAGTTCTGCTGTATAAGTGTGTTTTCTTGGTTGTTTTGTGGTGGATTGGTCCTTAGTACATCAGTGAATGGCAAAACCAACACAATAGTTCCATAAAAGTGCTGGGGCTTACAATTCACCACTAAGCAAATGTAGCTCTTAGGTGGGGTGGGGGGGGGGGTTACCATAGGTATATGGACCGTGCACACCCACGGTAATCCAAAATTGGCAAGGTGCACTAGTTTTTTTAAACCTTACTAAACCTCGCTCCCTATTTTATTCAATTGAGAGTGAGAGAAATGTAAAAAAAGCCAGTGGCATGGGGGTTTTTGTCTTCATTGAACATTGATTTCTATAAAATTTACTACATGTTTTTACGGGAAACTCCAGAGCAAGTCTGATTTTTCCTAAACTCATTATTTTTAGAAAAATTAATAAAACTTACTCTGATGTCATCCCCCTAAGGATTTATTAAGCAATTGGAGGTTTCCAATTAGCTTATTTCATCTTTATTTACTCACCTTCCAAAGTGGTGTCTTCTTGTTCCAGCATAGGGGAGTCAGGTTTCCTGCAGCAGTGGTCATTATGTGAGGTGTCTTTGATTGTGTGAGGGAATTGTGTGTTTAGTGCCCCAAGCTCAGCCACCGGCAAAACTACATCTCCCAACAGCCCCTGTACTTCCCAGCAACATAATTCCTGACAGTCCCCTTCTCAGGTGCCAGAATGGTACTTATAGAGGATTTTCATGCCCCTTTATCCCCTGCACCACAGACTGTAGCAGTGTAGGGTAAGAAAAGCCTCCTTTCAGGTAGTAATTACCAGTGGGGGCTAGGTAAGCATATTTTTTTACTTTTTTGAACAGAGGAGGGGGATGCATTTACAGTATTAATATACAGTAAATGTTGGTGTCATTGATGATTATGGACTGACTGGGGCTGTATAACAGTTTTTTGTGTTATGTATGGCAGCTTTCAAAAAAGGGTCTGGGTCTGGGTCACAGTTCACAGGGACATATCCTTGTAGCAAACTACTGTATCTCTGTATGCTATGGAGCTGAGCATGGAACCGGAAGGCTGAGCTGCTAGACCATCCCCCTTCTTCATATGCTGGGCAGCCGAGCATAGCACTGGGAGGCTGCACTGCTCACTCAGCCCTGTCTTCATGTCCATGCAAAGCACCAAGAGGCTGTATGACTTGGCCAGCCCATCTCTCTGTGTGGCCGGAAAGGCCCATAAGACCATTGACCTTCTTGTATTTGCCAGAAGTACCAGATGGATGATCCAACCCTGTTGATGATCCACTCAGAACATTGTTGGGTGTAAACCACAGGTTTTGTATACAAATTATTTAATGTCCCCTGAGTGTCATATACTGTACAAATGCAAAATGGGGATTATTTAATTAGCCATGGTCATTGACTGTAGGTAATTGGCTCGCCGGGGGATATCCAACTAGCCCTGATGTTGGCATCTTTTTCTCCAGATATATGCATTTATCAGGGAATATATTTATCCTCGATCCCATTTGTTTTCACCCGATTACAGTTACATTTAAAACGGTACCTTAAAAATGGCCTCTAATTGGATACGGGGTCATAAATTGCAATATTTGGTTGTTTTTAATGGCCAAAACTGTTATAGGGACAATTGGATATCTCCCAATGTATGAAAGCACCAGGTAGAAAAGGTTGATCAAAGGCAACAGTAAAATAAAAAAACAACATCTTATTAATGAAACGACAAGGTGGACAACATAGCAAGACAGCTGAATTATAATACTCTATATCTGGGACCACACTTCCTATCTGTTGGCAAATTTAGCTGAAGGCTATTTATAGTATTAAGATCCTTATGAATCAAAAAGGAAGGCATATGTAATAAATACATTAATCTAAGTAGAATTATAGTTTTTAACAAGTGCACCCCCGTCCGGTTTAGCATAAAGAAAAATGACTGCTTAAATCTAAATTACATTCAGGCTCTGCTTATCAAAGAGCAGCTGAAAGATCTAAATAATTTCCAAAGAATATCATGTGTCTAAATATTTAAAATAATTTAAAGAGGGGAATACTGGTTATTAGCTCTGACCGTATTCATTCAGAATTATCTATATTCATGTTTAACCTCATTTTCTTTAAGATCTAGAATAATTACATATGTTGGACATGCTTGTAGGACTAGATAATAACACTAAGTTTTAAATTAACAGATAAAGAGAACACCACTAAAAAGTACAGGTTGAGTATCCCTTATCCAAAATGCTGGGGACCAGAAGAATTTTGGATAACGGATTATCGCGTATTTCGGAATATGATGTATCTTGAGGTATCTTGCATTTATGTTGTATAAACACATCAAACACATTAAATACACACAAATATATTCTATTTGTGCATGAAACAAGGTTTGTGTCCTATCTCAGATGCTGAATTTAAATGTCAATCAATCATTTAATTTTCTTGCACATATTTAGTGCCAGTTACATATCAAATCTTTAGTAGTGCCAGATACAGATGTCCCAGTATTGCTTTTAGCAAAAAAAATATTTGGATAATCCCTTATCCAAATATCCCTTATTCAAAATATCCCTTATCCATAGTTTCCAGAATGTAATTTTTATTTACAATTTGTATTTTTTTTTAGAATACAGGTTGAGTATCCCTACTCAACCTGTATTCTAAAAGAAAATACAAATTGTAAAATTTGCCCAAAAATCAACAAGGAATAAATATATTTACATATTTTATATTTATAACATTTATGGTTCAACTATTATCTACAAAATTCAATAATTGAATAAATAAATAAATGAATTATTAAATAAGTAAAATAAATAGTTGAGTCTAATGAGGCCCAAACATCGGTGACTGCCGCAACTCCCTGTTCAATTAAGACTGGCTCAACTGATCAGAGAGATCTAACATTTTGGATGTCTTCAAATTCCATCCATAAATGCTTGGATTTGGCAAGTCGAAGGATCTTTATCATGATGATTTTCCATGATTTCTTGACGAATCACCAATTCATAGGAACAGGCATACTCTACTGCTTTAAGCATTACATTGTGGTATAGCTATTAATGTTCAAATGTTATTTTTTATGTCATTTATGGCAAGTAGTTTTATTATTCTATGATTATATTAAAACTGTAAAAGATCATCCAATCTAAAAATGTATTATCTAGCGTTGCTTACCATATGGTATTTCTGTGCATCTATATATACAGGGCTTATTACCTTGTTATTCAGCAGAAAATTTTGGTAGCAACATCTGGCATGTGCCCCTCTGCCTCTTTATGACTCATACTGTACTTTCTTTTGGTACTATACATTGTGTAGGAAATTTACTAAGATGGGAGTTATATTTCAGATGGGATGTTCCTATGGGCAACCAATCAGATACTATCTATTATATTCTAGAAGGTGATAAATAAATAATACCCCGTGTAAAAGGGGTTAACCCGTGTCCCTTTACATGGGACGTCTACCCAGGTCCTGACCAGGGTAGAACACGGGCAGGACCTGGGTAGCGGGCAATGTAAACAGGTATGACAGGTCATCCAACTAGGCTCCCATTTAAAGCAATGTACATGTAGGTTGGGGCGGGGGGTGCGCACAGCTTCCGCTGCTGTCTGCTGTACTGTGCAGACAGCAGCAGAGGCAGGGAGAAGGTGAATGGATGCCTGTGTGCGGCATCGATTCACCTCGTGGACGGGGGCTGGGGGGTCACAGAGGCTGGAGCAGCCAGCAGCTTACCTTGGTGCAGGGCTTGACCCCAGCACGGAGGTCCGGTTCCCAGTACAGCGATCAGCGGTCCCAATGATTGGAGATGATGTCATCTCCAAGTGCCGCCCCATCGGCACCGCAGTGTGAACGGATCAAGTTATTTTAATATTTGTCAGTCTAAATCATTTTTCCAGTATTGATTTTAGCCGTGAATATTTGTCCAATTTAACTATCTGCTAACTTTAAAACTTCCCATTTGGAAGGTCCGCAATTCAGTCTATCTGGTGCTGAGAAATGTAAGGGAGATAAACCCATTAAATATATATATTTGTGTGGCACCCAGCAGCTGGTCCCACTAAACTGTATCCATAATAACACTGACCCCACCGCAGTGAGGGGGTTAGCTAAACTCCCCATCACTGCAGGCACCGTAGGAAAGGAGGCGGGACTTACCCAAGAGCACGGGGAGAAGGAGCCCGGCGGGGATTGGATGACGCGGCGGCGCGAAGAAGGCTGGAGAGGCCGGAAGCAGAGGGGGTCAGAGGTCGCGAGGTGGCGTGTGGAGGAACCGCGAGAGCAGTTGAAGAGCGGCGCTGTCGAGGGGGACGGTGAAGAGAGGCTGGTGGCGAACATGGGCATCCCCGGCACCTTACATCAGCACGGGTGTAGTGTGTCCCCGGCGCTGCCTGATAAGCGTGGCTGGAGGGGGGACAAAGAGTGCGGCAGACCCGGCACCTGGTGGGGATTAATCGCGGCTGCATCATCTGAGAGAGGACAGCCCCGGCGCCCGACTGAGCCACACAGCAGCTGGAGAGGCCTTGGCGGCGCAGCAGAGAGAGAGAGAGTGTGCCGGGGACCAGAGAGGGGAGAACAGAACCTGGCATCGAGAGAGCGGAGCAGCTGTATAGAGATTGCAGATCGGGCTTCGGAGACAGGATTGTGACGGGCAGGAACCTGCAACTGGCTCCAGATGAGCAGGTACCATTTCGGCCACCCTCCCCAAACAGGCTACCAGTGCAGGCAGACCCTTACCCTGCCCAGCACAGTAAGATACCCAGAAGATGGTGCTGGGATTGATTCACCCTTCCCAACACCCCAAGGGACCGCACTTCCTCACTCCTGCCAAGTGGGTTCATGCACCTCTCAACTGCTACGTATCCTCTGGTGTAAGGGACGGGCAATAGGGACTCTCAGGTCCCGTATAGATATTGAAGAAATCTGGAATTACTCCTATCAGGGTGAGGTGAACTACCTATCCTTCCTTAGCCTTCCAGTACAGCCTTAACGTAAAGCCACGGGTTTTCCCCAGTTACAGAGGATCTTTCCCCTCCGTACTACAACGCCAATCCCCAGGCTATTTATCCGTAGGAAGGCCTGATCAAAGTGGTCTCGCAGACTATTGATCCGTAGGAAGGCCTGATCAAGGTGAGACCCAGGTTATTTCTTTTTGTTAAACTGCAAACAATAAAAGCAGCTTCTTTCATCCGCATCCGCCTCCTCAAAGCTATCTCTAGTTATTGTCTTCACAATCCCCGGAACAAAGGAACCGAACCGTGCATTCCACATTTGGTCATTCAATAGATGCAAATCTGTATAAAATATAACAAATACTTTTTGTTTGTCATTTGGAGCAGACAGTAAATCACTTTTCATATCATTTTATTCTGATACCCTCATGTTCTCTGTGTGTATTATTACAGATTGTGAATCAGCCAGTCTAGGTAGACATCAAAAGGTCAACATTCACTAGGTCGAAAATAAAAGATAGACTAGGTCAGCAGAGATAAAAGGTCAACGTGAGTTTTTCATGTTTTTGTGTGTCGAAGCCTGATCACATGGACCCACACTTACTGTATCTCGTACCCTCACATGGCTTGCTCACACTCAACTGTTCCCAATCGGAGTACACTTGGATGGTGAGGCATGAAAAATGTAAAAAATATGTCAAAATCGTGAGGTCATGTCCACTTTTCATATGCCGACTATTGTCATGTCAACCTTTTGTTAGTTTGGACCTAGTATATGTCAACCTTTTGTCAATGTCATCCTAGGGCATGCCGACCCTTTGCTGTTGACCTATTGTCTACCTAGACACTGTCTGTGAACCACCAGGATACCCTTCTTACATACAGTATTTAGGAGGTGATTCAGGTTGGGTCGAGTAAGTAAAGCCGCCCTCCCCCTGTGCTGAATGAATGCCCGCAACAGCCGCATGCAATTAGCTGTGTTCCCTGACACATTGATTCGGATGCACCCGTAAGGGCGATCAATCCTTCAATAGTTGCTGACAGACAAAAGTCTGTCTGAACTGACTTTTATCAGCATCGGCGATGGACGAACAAGGGCGAATCTAGGGGGTGGTCTGGGGGTGCACAGGACCACCCATTAGCCCATTTTGTAGCTGAGGGATGGGGCTTTCCAACGAGCCCAGCCCTGTGTCTCTAGCCCCCTGGAAACCGGAAATACTGCCAGGCAAACCTGGAACGTTTTCCCTATCATGGGTCTTCAACCTATGGCCCTCCAGATGTTGTGAAACTACATGTTCCAACATGCATTGCCACGTTTTTTCCTATAAGAGCATGCCAAAACTGTCAGGGCATGCTGGGACATGTAGTTCCACAACATCTGGAGGGCCACAGGTTGAAGACCTGTGCTATAGGATAACATGGGACCCGCTAATTCCGACCCCCACCCAGTTCAAAAGCTGCCAGTTCCCCCTTCGGCATCACTGAAGCTCGAGGTTGATCTCAGTCGAACCCAAATCGCTGGGCCTTCAATCTGATACCAGGCTGGATCCATATGGGTTAATTGGTTCCAGGGATATTGAGGTTAAACCTTTTTTTTTTTTTTTAAAGTAATTTCATGACTGTTTGTTCATTGAGGGCAGATTTCTCTGAAACCAAACAGCCCAGTTTCACGGGACCAAAATCATTCGAAGCCAACTCAAAAGCTCTTCAATATGATACTGGTCTCATGTAAATGGGTCAGTTGGTTCCGAAGATATAGCTGGTTGGTAAAGGGGGGTAGGGAGAGGGGAGTGGTTGTCTCTCCCCCTCACACCAGAAAATGCAGGGACTAGGCTGGTGTTTAAGGTGTCAACCTGAGAATGTCCCTGCATGATCCTGGGACCATATTCCCGGGTAAATCCCTGCATTTTCTGTTGTGAAAGGGGTATTATGTCAAACAGCCGTGACCTGCAGTGCTCTGAATACAGCCGGGCAGCCCCCTGCTCTCTGCCCAGCTGTCATTGGACTGTCACCACTGCAGCTTCAGCTCCAATTCATCTCCCCGCTTTCACCTCAGCCCGCCCCCCCCCCCCCTTTAATCATGTGGTGCCGGCGCCAGGCGTGCTCCCCCAACGTCACGCACAACAACAGCACGTACAATATTTCAAATGTCCACTCGGCTAGAGGGGACACCAGGAGGGGAGTGGGAGCGTGCTCTGTGCTGCGCTCTGCTCCTCTCCCCATAGAAGCAGCTGCACCGCTCTCCATCTCTCCCTGCAGCAGCAGCGAAGGCTCATATAAAAATTTACAGTGAGTGGCACTTTTGGGGGCATTGCTTAAGGGACGCTACAAGTGGTGGTATGTGGGGGCATTACGCATAATGTGTGGCTTAATGTGTAAGGGGCATTACGGTGTGCAGCATCATGTGTAAGCGGCATTATGTGTGCAGCATCATGTGTAAGGGACATTATGTGTGCAGCATCATGTGTAATGGATACTATGGTGCGCGGCTTCATGTGTAATGGGTACTATGGTGTGCGGCATCATGTCTAATGGGTACTATGGTGTGCGGCATCATGTGTAATGGGTACTATGGTGCCATCAAGCAAGAACCCCCTAGCAATGAGCACGTAGGTAAGCAGCACTTATGTGGCAAATATGTAATGGGCATTACGATTTGTTATATGGTATGTAATGGGCATCATGATGTGTGGCACAATGTGTAATGGGCATTATGGTGTGTGGCCTTAAGTGTAATTGGCATTACGGCGTGTGGCTTTATGTGTAATGGGTATTACTGTGTACGGTCTAAAGTGTAATACCACACCCCTTTTTGTGATGCTACGCCTCCTTCCCATGCGGCCACGCCCCCTTTTTGTTGCGCGGCTACGCCGCTCAAAGGTCCCCCTGCTGTTATGTCTAGATCTGGGACCACCCATTACCATAATTCTAGATTCGCCTATGCGAACAGGGGATGGGCCCTGATGTCATGTGACATCAGCCCCCCCCCCCCTCCCTGTGCAGGCTTCCGCATGCCTGCGTTCACATGGGAATGCCCAAGAAACACTTGTGGGCACCGTGGCCCTGCACATGTGTATATTCCAGAGCTGCACCATCGGTCCCCTGTCCATATTCGGCTCGCTACTAACCAACCTGAATCACCCCCTTGGTGAATTACATATTGGTCTGTATATCATTATACTGGACTTTTCCTAGGCTCACCTAATTATTCTTCTGGCAATTCCTCCTATTTTTTATGCCTTTTAAGACATGAGCTTCAAGTTTACTCTTAATTTAGAATACTTTTTAATATTCTCCGCTTGGATCTATTAAGCATTTCAGTTAATTCTGTATTTAGAACACAAAACTCATTATGTACTGTCTTATTGAGATTAGCCAAGTACAACATTATTTTGTTCGAATGGAATCATTTCAGCTGTCATGAAAGAGAAGGCTGAGAAGCAGGAGCAGCTATTATTCCATGTAATGATTCTGTAAAACCGTTGTGTTCACAAAAGAAATCTCCAACTGTTACTCGTCTCGAATAAATCCATTTATTTTTTAAATGTTTTAATTTTTTATGTTATTCATTTTTAAATTACCACACCTACACACAAGAGAAACATAAAGTGGGAAATAATCAATATGAGATGAGACAATTTTACACGTGTACCAAAAAAAATAACACGTTATATTATTTCTTGCAGTTCCCCGATATTTATTATTTCCTGGTCCCTTTAAACAATTTTCAGCGATCTATAAAACTGTCTTGAAACAAATAAAAATTCACAGTTCAATATGAAATTAGATGTATCACAAGTGCAGTAGTTAAGTAGAGTGTTCTAATAAGGGGTATGGATCATATGGTTGACCTAAAGATGGTCGACAGTCATTAGGTCGACGCTACTAGGTCGACATACTGCAAGGTCGACATGGGTCTAGGTCAACTGGGGACAAGGTCGACAGGTCAGAATGTCGACACAAGCATTATGTCGACATGTTCTATTTTGACTGTCAAAAGGTCGACACTGGGTTTTTCACAGTTTTTTTACATGAATGTCGACACAGTCGACATGGACACAGTATTAAGTATGTCGCGTCCCCTCGCTACGCTCGTCATGCATCGGGCACACTATTTTATTCTCCCACCATGCCCTGTTGGATGGTAGGGCATAAAATACTGCCTGTCGGCACATGTCAGCTCAGAGAACAGTGAAAAACAGTGAAAACCCCCATGTCGACCTTTTGTCTGTTGACCTAGACCACGTCAACCTAATGCTTGTGTCGAACTTATGACCTGTCGACCTTGTCCCATGTCGACCTAGACTCATGTCGACCTTGCAGTATGCAGTGGTGTCGACCTTATAACTGTTGACCATCTTTAGGTCGACCAACCGCCCATAACCCCTAATAAGAGTCACAGGATTTATCCATTGTCACAAGTCTTATTGATTATTCAAGATCCTGATGGTACCCAATCCCCTGGGGGTATGCAGAAATGTTCTACTGCTTTAGGAAGAGCTGGTAAGAGAACAGGAGAGGCAAAGTGATGATCATTCCTGTGCGTTGCCTGATGGGAGCAAATAAAAATGTGCCACATCGGTGTGTAATGAGTGGAGGGTCATTTTAAGAGAGGAGGAGGCCTGTGTGCAGCATCTTCCAGCCTAGCCTACTCCTCTCCTGGGAGTGGCAAGGCCTGAGCAATAGAGCAATCAGACCTTACTACGAATGTGCAGATCTTCAGAAATATGGCGCTGTGGACATTTTTTCTGTCAATTTCTGCTCCAGAAGCACTAGAGCACTCTGGGGTAGATTTACTTACCTGTCCCTAATATTCTTTATGAAGTTACTTTCGCTTCACCACTTTTTCGTGGTGAAGTGGCCCCGCAGTTCGCCCTGATGTATCAATCATTTTATTTTCGATATGGGAGTGCGTTATCCCCTGCTGACGGGGATACGCATCCTCCCATAACATGTGTGCGCTCCTCCCCGACTATTTGTTCTGCGCATGCGCTGGTTTCCCAGACACGCGCTGTGTCACCGGCGCATGCGCAGTTTTCCATGGTCAGCACCGCTTGCTGGTCTCCGGCATCTTTAAATTCAAACTGCGCATGCATCAGGTAATGTTCGCTGGGGATGCTGTGTACCCGGCGCCTGCGCAGTTTGAATTTGAAGACGCCGGAGACCAGCAAGCGGCGCCGAACACAGCAGGAGACTTGCAGCGCCAGATAATTCTGAAGGAGGAGTGCACGGCCATCCAGGAGCTTAATAAATAAGGTATATTAGGCAGGCGCCCACTGTTAGATAACGTTATCCCTCCTCCCCCGTACCACCGCCATTAAAGTACCCGCACGGCGGGTTTAATAGATGAGGGGAAGCACTATGCTTGCTTTAGCGCACAGGGATAGCGCATATGCCCCACAGCGCCAATTGATAAATCTACCCCTCAGGCTCCGTTGCTTATGGGGGTGGGTTGTGACCTCAGACACATAGTCACTTTCACAGAGGCCATGTTCAGACAGACACACATAGGCAGGTTCAAGTGTCAATGGCGGATGCAATTGTGTGCCACTGGCGGTCTTTAACCAGGCAGAAAATGGGCAAATCAGGGCCTAGACATTCTGGCACACTGTATTATAAAAGAAGAGGGCGGATACTAGCTAGGGCATTAGAGAAGACATACTGTAACAGCGGCCCTCAATGTGAAGTGCAAATGGTATAATTGGATGGTCCATCCACCATGCATCAGTGTACATGCAGGGCAGTAGAGAGCCTGACCGGGCCCAGGTAATTTTCAGAGACACAGCCTAATTGCAGGGGTGTGGCCATGCACACTTAGAATAAAATACAGAATAAAATGGACGTTAAGCACCTCTCTGTCCTCACTGCTTCACAGCACACAGCAGCATGTGTTGGGTTGAGAATAGCTGCTAGGTAATGGGGACCCCACTGGGCCCCTCCATCAGATCGGGGCCCAAGTAATTAGCAGCCCCCCCCCCCCTGAACCACTATGTATATTCTACACTCTCTGGAAAGGTTTCCACAAACTCTGAGTGCACCTACAGTATGTGATCAGCAAATGGATAATTCACAACAGTCCAACTTCATCTCTATGTATATTTCAACCATTTTCATTGAATTAAACTTTCCCATCCAAGGTGACGCTGTTGAATTGTCTGCAGCTCACAAATACCATCATCTTGCTCCACCAATCCTATGCACTTTGGCAAAAACAAACTGGGAGAGCTGAAACAAAGGGGCCGATTCAGCCAAATTCGGCCCCAGTCCCTGTGGTCAGAGTTTGCACATGCAAATTTCTGCGCATGCGCAAACCCCGCCAGCGAGCATTACACACTTGCCGGGCCTGAGGAGAGGGAGGGCCTGTTGCATGCAGGGGGCGGTAGCAGGGAAACTGACAGCGTTTCATGGGCGTCCCCATAAAAAAACTGGGCGTTCCCTGTCTGCCTCGGGCGGACAGCTGACGTCACATGACGTCAGTGCCAGCCCGTCTTCGGCAGACGGCAAAGGGAATAAAAGTCAATAAAGACTGACTTTTATTACCGAAGCGGAGAGGGGTTCAGCCGGCGGCAGGTGGCGTTAAATCAGGCCCAAAGTCTGGTCTTATCTTCCAGAAAACAAATCAACTGCATTGACAATATTATGGAGAATTTTTTAATAATTTTAAAATGTTTTTATTATAGGTGTTTTTTTTTTTAAGTACAGTACTTGGTATATTTATTTTGTACTTAATTGTACTTTCGTTGTTTCTCAGAATGAAGACTTAAATTCACAATCCTTATTTTTAAATACATTTTCATTCCTTAGATACATTTTTTGGGAATTAAGCTCAACTCCTATAGCAAAATCTTACCAAAAAAGTTTGAGAATACGAGAATACTTCATTACACTCACACGATAAACGCAGGACAATTGTTATAATGAGTCCATTAGAACGGAGGTAAAGGGGGAAATTTACTAAGGTAAAATCGTATAAAAAATTTGTATTCGTACAGCAAAATACTAATTTTTTATGCGTATTCGTATTTTCAGGATTTACTATCCTGAAAATACAGTGATGTGTATTCGTATTCATGGTGTATACATGGCGTATTCATATTTTTGAATGCGAATAAGAATGAATACGACATCGATAGAATACGTCTATTTTTAACATGAAAACAACGTACTTTAGTCATTTACTAACAATTCGTATTTGTAAAAAATATGAATACGAATCGAAAACGCATACGAATCGTAAAAAAATACGCCCAAAAAATACACCTTGATTTGGAAGTGTATTTCACATCTTAGAATTTTACACATGAGGAAAAAATCAGAAAATAACCCCCAGCTGATCAAAATCACAAATGTATGACTTATAAAAGGTCACTTAGCACACATACACACTTTTAAAATTATTTATTTATATTTACATTTTTTTTACACTGCAGCCTGCACGGATCTGACTGATCCATGCAGGCTAAAACCAATACGAATTTGTATTTCAAAATACGAATTTTTATTTTAACATATGAATTTGGAAAATTGGATTAAAAAATACGAATTTGGATTTAAATATACAAATTCGTATTTAAAAATACGAATTTGTATTTAAAATACAAATTCGTATCAGAAAAAATACGAATCAATACGCCATCGGTTAATATGAATCAGTCAAATACGACTGATTAGTAAATTATCCTCCGGAATACAAATGAAAATACGCCTACACCAATCGTATTCATTCGTATTCATTCGTATTAAGAATACAAATAAGATTTTTTGTATTTATATTCTTAGTAAATTTCCCCCAAAGTCTGACAGCTATAAGAATTTAGCTGAAATCATTATAGGCCAAGTTTCTAATATAATCCAATAGGTTTTAGATTGTGTTCAAATAAGCTTAAAAGCACCAAATGGGTATTTTTTTTCAGCAAACCTTCAGAATGATTAAGGGTAATGTAAACAAATGGAAACTTTGCAGAAAATTCTATATTTTTACAAGTCCCTTGGTCTTTCTTTCTTGGTGCCCCTCTGGCAGCTGGAGCCCAGAGGTCAATGATTCCAATGTCTCTGGGCGACAGACGTTTATAGTTTCTAAACAAGTCATCTATTGTAAAAATATTGTATTAAATATACAGCAAGAAAAACATGGCAATCGTTATATGATCTTGTGTGAAATATTGTGCTTACTGAAGTATTGAGTTTTGACTGTCACAAAACATTGGCAAAATTTAAATGAATGATATCAGGGCAGGGATCACTCTGGACAGTCACACAAGTGCTTTAAAACCAGCCTGTGGATGGTCATGTTGTTCTTCAGCTTGTCGGTAAGTCCCCTGGGATGCCCCCCTCACTTGCAATATCATTTTTTTTAAATAGTGTATCCGTTACTGTGGTGTTTACTGTGTATTGAAATATTTCTCATTCACATTAACTGACATCCTGAGGCCAAGGAGTTATAGAATTTGTTTCAGTCTGTTCAGCGCGCAATTTATTTTGACAAGTGAACAAATGATCTGTGAAAAATAATCGCTGCTGAGGACAAGTAGAGAACATAGCCTCTCCTTGCCATGCGACTAACCACACCAATGGATCACAAATGTAAAACTCCCAAGGAGCTCAGCAGCGGGCAGCAGGAGAGCGCTGCAGTAGTGAGTGACGGGGCGGCAGCGGCGGGTGCAGGGCAGCTGCCAGGGGCAGGTGTCGGACAGCAAGCGGGAAGCGGCAGCAGAATTTTTTTTTAAAGTCAAAAGACTGGTTGGTCATTGATTGGCTGAGAGCACTGCCAATCAGCCTTATCTGTGTACACACGGGCCGATTCGGCAGCCACAAAATAACCTGTGCTACACAGTCTATTTCTACTTTATATTTTAATGCAGTGCATCGGGATCGAATCGGAACACGGTGCGATTTGCACTAGCTTGCTATCGATTTTGGCTAGTCAAAATCGATAGCCTTAATCGAACCGCGGGATCACAGCTTACGAGTGTGCGTCTTCCTTTTGGTCTGAATTTTTTTGTCAGATATTACAACAGCAAAACATGCTTTATTCACACCAGAAAAAAAGTAACCATAATTTGAAACATTCCTCAATTCAGTAAATTCAAATTTAAAATACTCTCCGATGGGTTTAAATGTCACAAATATAAATAGTACATCATTTTATTGAATCTCTGTATACTATAACCTAGAGATCTGGTTATAAGGGATAAATGAATACAAGTGCGAAGGATCAATAAGCTAAATTCATGTATCATCTCCTATTGTTCAGAGCTAGAGATAGTCTAATTATTTCCAGAAAACGTGTTGAATCTGATGTTAGTGAAGGCTAAAGGTATGCTTTATGCCCCCAGAGGTTATGTTATTTCTTTTAAATATTAATCAGAGAATGGAAATCTTTTATTATAAAGATGACAAATGTTTTTTGTTCTAGCTGAAGAAAAGGTTGAGCACAGGATGTTCAGGATTATACGTATTGATCCAGAATGGTGACTGTGATCTGTACTTTAATGATGGAAATAAAACATCTGATTAATTGACTATAATGGCATGTACTACAAAGACTTTTTGAACTCGTGTGCTATAAACTTAGATATCACTTTGTGGTTGAAAAGTCTACTTCTGGCTACTGATAATGAGTTGGAGCTTCCAAATGTAAAACATCTCAGTTAAAAGGAAAGTACCCTTGATGTATTGTTGATGGGGCAGAGCTAAGCATTAGGGTGAGGGGGTGGGCTGTACTCCGGGCTGATGAAGAATCTCAATTTAAGCAGTAAAATGCAAATTGTGGAAAGCAAAGGGGGGTGGGGAGGGGGGGGTGATGGGGTGTCATTATTTATATAAAAATTTGATCCAAATGATTGTATCTGAGGACATGTTTTCCCAGGACATGTTATTATAACGGGTTTTAAAAGAAGTTCTTTTGCACTAAATATCACACATGGGGCCCGATTCCGTATCTTCAAAAATTGCAGATAGGGGCCACAGTAGTTGTGTGATGTCATACGTGGCTGCTATGCCACCAAAAATGTCCATCCCGTGGCTTGGTCCTGCAGCCAGGGGGCAGCTGCTGTCGCTTCGCTGTGTAAGGAAGTGTCCGCACAATAGCAATGACCAGTGAAATCTTACGGGCGCATCATGGGAGGGACCCGGCATGTGGGTCAGCCTTGCTCTGTGCTGGGCGGCCACCCGTGACCTACAGTTGCCAGGTGTAGTGTTGCAAATCCACGCAAAACTGCAACCCAAGCTGAATGATGGCATTTGGAGGCAGAAAGAATGCAGCGACGATCTATGGTACCTAAAATGAAGGCACGTTTCCAACATTTTTGGGAGCATCGATGCCAGGATCTCCACCAGAGGCAGCGGCGTCACTAGATGAGTGAGCCAGGAGCTGGGTGCTGCAGTTTGACAATCTCATGCAGCACTTGGCTCTTGTCTCCGAGGACAGACAGGATCTCCGGTGATGGTGGATGATGCTTCCTAGAACTCAGCTTGGATCACTAATGCAAGACTCCTGCTGCATTATTATATAAGTGCTTCTATGTAAGTAGCGATGATAGCATCTCTCCAACCACATCTGAATCCTGTCCCTTGTGTGAGTGGAGAGTGAGACCAACATGAAGTAGATGTTTCTGGAACAAAACTGGACTGAGTGCATCGAGACACATGGGACGTTTGAAAAAGGAAACAGTCAGTGATAGGATGCTTTTATTTTGACTATTTGGCACTTGTGTAATAGCACGGCGCCCACGATATTTGGTCGCACAACATATAATTGCATCGCATCACATGCCATATACCCGATGCACTGCGATGCGATTTAAAATTGTATAATCCCCCTATACGATGTTAAATTGTATAAGTACCCTAATGGGGGCTTACAATGTTAAATGCACCCCCACGCCACCCCCACTATGAACGTGAACCCGAAGCGTGGCGAGTGCAGCGAGCCCGCGAGGGGCGGCGGTACGCATACCCCCACTATCCACGTCGGCGTGGAGTTGATTTTGATTTTATGCGCTATGTGTTGAGCGCAGCGTAACCCGAGAGAGGATGCGTATTACGTTACATGTATTCCGTGTCCGCTCGACACGCTTCCGGCTCGGTGGCTCTCTGCGCTCGCCACACTATATAAAATCAACTCCACGCCGACGTGGATAGTGGGGGTATGAAAAGGTCGTAGGACGCGTACCGCCGTCCCTCGTGGGCTCGCTGCGCTCGTCACGCTTCGGGTTCACGTTCATAGTGGGGGTGGCGTGGGTGTGCATTTAACATTGTAAGCCCCCATTAGGGTGCTTATACAATTTAAAATTGCATCGCATTGTATGGCATTGTATGCCATATTCAATGGAATACAATTTTAAATTGTATACCAACAGGTGCCAATCGCGTCTCGTCGCATCGCATCGCATACCATCACATGCCTTATGGTCTGCGATGCGATGGGCGCCGTGATAGTACACAAGTACCGACTATTTGCTTAAGAATATCAGTGTGTATCATTTTATAATCATTTGTGAAACCTTTACACATTGGAGATGATAAGACTTGAAGTTACATCTTTAAGTCTATGGTGACTTCTGAAATTCTTTTAATGAACCTACAAGCCTGTAGGATTGCTAAATTGTATGCTACATACAGTACATGTGTAACATTATTGATTGAACAATAATACTGTAATTGTGGTACATAATTCCTCAGGACAACATACTGTAAGGTAGTGGTTCTCAACATCGGTGCTCAGGACCCACCAATAGTTCACAGGTGCACTTATTATTCACATTTTAAAAGATCCACAGGTTTGGCTAATTCATTCTCTTGTGATTCTGTGTGGAGACCTGGAAAAGGTGAACTGATGAGGGGTCCTGAGGACCGAGGTTGAGAACCACTGACCTAAGGGCTCCAGATCTGACCTTTTGTGTTGGCCATGAAGTTGTGTATTTATTCTGAGCAGAGGTGTTGATTTATGTTTTTTTTTTCTGGTGGGTGCTCTGCCTTTCTGAAGCAGCTCCGCCCCCTCCCAAAGCCCTGCCCCCCACATTCACACTGCTTTGAAGTGTCTCAGAGTGGCCGGGAGCTCACGTTGATGGTCTCCCAGATGCACTCAATGTAATATACATTGTGCTTCTGGCCCCAAAACAGCACATTGCCCCCCAGCCCAGCTCGCCACTGGGCGAGAGTCCCTGGACCGGCCGTGGGTGCTCATAATTTTCTGTGGGTGCTCGGGCCTGGGAACATCGATGGAATTGGCGCCTATGAACGTAAGTACTGATTTGACCATAAGCACGGTTTCAGATGCGGAAAGGATCATAGAGACTGACCTCCCCCCAAGAAGGGATCTGTTCTCATCCAGGGTAAGGAAACGCACTGAGAAGATCACGAAGGACAAGCTGCATCCGGAAGACAGTTCAGGTCCATCCCCGTCAAAATGTCCAGATCCGCAAGAAGCTTCTTTCCGTTAGCCATCCATCACCTGAACAATCCAATCAAACGAATGCAATCCCAATATCAACAGCCAAACAACGTGTCCCTACTTGGCGACCTGACCACCATAGTCGTAGCTAGAAATGGTATGCATGTAATGTCTTTATGTAATATATGTAATGTCTCCCCCCCCCCTTTCCCTTTTCATCCCTGATTGATGCTGCACTGTAATCCACAAAAAATTCGGTACTTGTTTCCTAGCACGGCGCCCATCGCATACCTTATGCATGCGATGCGATATTCACATTAAATTAACAGGAGTGCTTGTACAATGAAATATCGCATCGCATCGCATGTCATCAAATGGCATGCGATGCGATTTTTAATTGTACAAGCACCGTAATGGGTGCTTACAATGTTAAATGCATGCCACCCCCACTATCAATGCCAACCCGAAGCGGGGCGAGCGCAGCGAGCCCATGCTGGGCGGCGGTACGCATCCTCCGACCTTTTCATACCCCCACTATCCACGTTGGCGTGGAGTTGATTTTAGATAGTGGCGAGCGTAGCGAGCCCCGAGAGGGGACGCATAATATGAGCCCGAAGCATGGTGAGCGCAGTGAGCCCCGTGAGGGGACGTGGAATACAGTAATCTGTGTCCCTTCGTGGGGCTCGCTGCGCTCGCCACACTTCGGGCTCGAACACACCGACGTGGATAGTGGGGGTATGAAAAGGTCGGAGGACGCGTACCGCCGCCCCTCGCAGGTTCGCTGTGCTCGCCACGGTTCAGGTTGGCGTTGATAGTGGGGGTGGCGTTGACAATAGGGGTAAATAAAGTTGATTCTATTCTGATTCTATATATGGGCACTGGCTTAGGGACTGTATTATACATGCACAGATCACTGGGGATACGGCACAGCCATTTTTCTGGAGATTTTTTTGCTGCACGCCATTGTACCGGTGACTTGTGGACAGGTGTTGCAGCCAATGGGGGACTCCGGAGAGATGAGTTTTGGAAAAAATGGGTGCAAGGTGTGCTCTCTGGGCACCCCTGGACCCTGGTGCAGTATCGCACCTCTGTTACTATGGGTATGCAGGACCTATGGGGTGACAGCACAGAGCAGTCTCCTCAACCGAGACCACAGATTTCAGTTTTACAGTACAGATGCATAAAGGTCAGGGTAGGCACATAAAGGGTGCAAAGGAATTGTACATGAGGCCATGTCAGGTCAATTTAGCACTGCAGGTAGAAGGAACACATCAGATATTAATGCCTGGCAAGACCCTGCGAATCAATCACAGATATCTTAAGCCGTACATTTTTTTTTTCCATCATTGCACTGCAATATGCCCTTGTATGATAAGTGTTCTACTTTCAGTAATAGCTAATAAAGAGTTTGAAATAGTATCTCTATCTTTGTACAATAATAATAAAAAGCCTAGAAGTCCTAAATCTGTAAAACTACTGACAACCAACCTACAGTTCAATCTCTGACTTTACTGCGACATAATAAAACTGAATCATGTCTAATAGTTTATCTAAATATGACCTCTTTAAAATGTAATTAGGTTAATTTTTTTTCTCATTATTTCTATCATCTAACAAAAAATTCTGGTAGCAGTTTTTAGACTTCAATCATTACTACGCTAATTAGTATTCATGAAAATATAGTCGCATGTAATGATCATTCAGAATTAATTGGAGAATCCATGCACTGACCAGTTTTGGAAATTAACCCAGTGGCTCCAAAAGCTTAAACGCTTGTAGTCTGTCAATTAGGTTTGCGGCCAAAAAAGCACGGTGACCGTACCCACAAACACAATCGCAAAGCGTGTACTGTGGCACCGGTTTTTCACCTCCATGTATGGAAGAGGTATTTAAAATGTATTGTTTTCAGCTGTACCTCATGAAGACGGCCATTTTGTGGCTGAGCAAAGTACATTCTTGTCCACTAACTACGAAGAAGACTCTCATAAATCCTTGACCTTCATCTCTGTGGACTCACTGGTCAATAATTGCAAAATCTAGAATAATCAACTCACTGAATTAGATAGCTGACTCCTGTGTGGGGATGATATACAGTATACAGTATGCACGTGCGCCTATAGTATGAGTAAAGTTAGAAAAAACTTTCATGTTTCTGTTTATCACTGGATAGGGCCTGATTAAGGGTTCTTGTTGCCAAAAGTTAATACAGGTGTGTGTGTGTGTGTGTGTGTGTCCCATATGCATTAATTACAATTGTTGTTACCTTCATGCTCATTGCCAGGGTTTCCATGCTGGTTTCAGGGGTTACATGCTGGTTGCCAGGGGTTACATTGCCAGGGGTTTTGTGCTCATTGGCAGGGGTTACATGCTCATTACCAAGGGTTACTTGCTCATTGCCTGGGATTACATATTTTTTCATTGCCTGGGGTAACATGCTTGTTGCCAGGGGGTTTCTTGCTCACTGCCAAGGGTTTTTTTGCTCGTTGTCAGGGGGTTACATGCTCATTGCCTGGGGTGTTACATGCTCATTTCCAGGAGAATAATTCTCAGAGCGCAACTGTGCTCCCCCCAAATCTGCACTTCCTGGCTTTCTCCCCCTGACAGACTCTGTGATGCCCATTACACATTACTTGGCACACCATGATGCCCATTACACATTATGCCCCACAACATAATGCCCATTACACATTATGCTCCACACCATAATGACCATTATACATTATGTCACATAAGTGCCACTTATCTACATGGTAGTTGCCAGAAGTTACATGCTCATTGCCACAGGGGATTTCCTGCTTGTTGCCATGAGGAGATTACATGCTCATAGCCACAGGTAATGTCCTGCTTTTTGCCATGGGTTGATTACATGCTCATTGCCTCGGGGATTACCTGCTCGTTGCCACAGAGAATTTCCTTCTTGTTGTCATGGAGTGATTACATGCTCGTTGCCTATGGGAAATTTCCTGCTTGTTGCCATGGCTTCATTACATGATCCTTGCTTAGGCCAATGTCTTGCTTATTGCCATGGTTTGATTACATGCTCATTGCCTCAAGGAATTTCCTGCTTGTTGCCATAGGGTGATTACATGCTCATTGCCACAGGGAATTTCCTGCTTGTTGCCATGGGTTGATTACATGTTCATTGCCACAGGGAAAATCGTGCTTCCTGCTTGTTGCCATGGGGTGTTTACATGCTCATTGCCTAGGGGGGGGATTTAATTGCCCATGGGGTTACTGGCGAACTGCACGCCCGCCAATCAAATCAAAAACAAAAAACTAGCCAGCCGAGTTTTGCAGCTGTCATGCGCTCTCCTCCGCCAGGAGCAAGCGGAAGGGAGCACCTGGCAGAAGAGAATAGCCAGAGGAGTTGAGCGTCTCCCTCCCACATGCTGACCCGGCGCTCCATCGGGTCATGGGAAAGCTGACATCCTGGCGTCAATAGCAGTGGCGGACAAGTCTTGCAGTGACATGGTGGCAGACGCAGCACCCCGTGTCATGTGATCGGATATCCTTCGTTTTGTTGGCCCATGGAATGCATTGGGAGTGCACCAAACTTCCGTCAACAGATTCAAATAATTTAGGCATAGGCGCCCTTCTTATTATCAATCTGTTAAATATGTAATCAGCATAATTGTGTATAATTGGGAAATCATACAACACGGGGATGGTTTTGTTAATAATGAGGAAGTGTTTTGATATCAAATATGTAAATATAGATTTCCTGTTTGAACTATAGTAGTTGTGCTATTAATCTGCAATGGGCCAAATTATAATCACTTATATTACTATAATGATCTTAATCAGGGCGAAGTCTAATAAAAGGCAATATATTGAGCGTAATGCAAAAACATATCTGGAAAATTAAATATGTGATTGATGATTGTCTTTACATATATTGCATGGGTTTTTTTTATATTAAACGCACAACTTGTAATAATCTTTTCTAGAAAATCAGATAGCACCAAGCCTTAGATATCTACCAGTGAAAAGTGTGGACACATGGACCAGTGGAGAAGTTGCCCATATAAGCATTGATATAGCAGTTATAAAGTATATTTCATAAAATGATAGGTAGATTGGTTGCATCATACATTAACCTTGGTCCTCAAATGTGGATTGACTTTCCCAAAGCACATGCCGGTCTTCCCATATTGAGAAAAGTCAACCAATATCTGGTTGGACACAACGGTTGTTCAGCTAATCAGGATAGCCCTGTGAAAATCTTTACTTAGACAGCCAGACCACATGGAATCTGGAGAGACGATGCATCCCCGCTGCACCAGCTTCCCCAAGCATAGCACCGGTGGCATTGTTACGCCACTGGCCAGGGCTCATCTTATGTTTGAAATATATGGGGAGGGTGGTGACAAGGATGCTTATGGCCCGGGGAACCAAAAAGTCTACTTACGGCTCAGTGTATAACTTTAGTCCCCTTTTAAACCCGGCCTGTTCAGTTTTTAGGAGAATAACTCCTAGATGGGTCTACAAGGCATATTTCTGAATATGGAAACTTCTTCCAATTTGGACTAGCTCTAAGGACATTGAATTATGGTTAAAATGCTTCGGGTTATAAATATTAACTATGTAAATAACATACAATTCATTACAGGGCAAAGGGAACTTGTCTCTCAGTTTCAAAGGATATGCTTTACTTAGTCAAAACTAATTAGCAGTGATTTTCACATAAGCAATAAAACACAAATAATAACCGCAGTTACTTTAAACATGTAAAACATCTTCTTAATGAAAAACTATTTTCCAAAGACAATTTTAGGCATATTACCAAGTTTTTAAATATGTACAAATTATACCCAAGATCATTGTATCATACAACACACATGAAAGGAGATGGTTTTGTTAATAATGAGGAAATGTTTTTATATCAAATATGTAAATATAGATTTCCTGTTTGAACTATGAAGTTGTGCTGTGAATCTGCAATGGGCCAAATTATAATCACTAACATAACCATAATGATCTTAATCATGGCGAAGTCTAATAAAAGGCAATATATTGAGTGCAATGCAAAAACATACTTGGGAAAAAATGTGATTGATGATTGTCTTAACATATATTTTAAAGCTTAAATCAATACTGCATGGGCTTTTGATATTAAACGCACCACTTCTAATAATCTTTCCTAATAAAATCAGAAAGCATTAGGGGGTGATGTATCCAGAAGTGAAAAGAGTGGACACATGGACGGGTGGAGAAGTTGGCCTTAGAATCCAATAAGCATTGATGTAGCAGCTATAAAGTACAGTTCATAAAATGATAGGTAGATTGGTTGCTTCGTACATCAACCTTGGTCCTCAAACATGTGGATTGACTTTCCCAAAGCTCATCCTAGTCTTCCCATATTGAGAAAAGTCAACCGATATCTGGTAAAATGCAAAGGTTGTGTTTGGATTTCTGAAAACTGGGGCTCAAAAATAAATGTGAGCAGTTCTAACCAATGGTGGCTGCTGCTCCTGGGAGTCTTGATTCGGGTAGACTGCTGCACTTGGGCTGTGTGCATCTGAGGACAATCAGAAATGATTTACAAAACATGCCAGTGGTTGCTCTTTCAGACCGACTAAGTCGGACCAGGAAAATGTTCAGCTATACTGGAATGAAGATGGGATTCAAGATCAAATAAGAGCAAGGAGGCAGAAGGAATGAGAGATGAATAAGTCATGGATGGATGAGAGCGTGTTAGAGCTATATCTGGAATCCCAGAGTGTGACTTTAAAGGAGAGGAGCGTACTGTAAGTTATGAGGATATATTTGGAGGGGTTGCAGGAGAATGAGAGGAGGGGATGTTAGGGAGTGAAAGGAAGACAGACATCAGATGTTGGGTATAAGTTGGGGAACAGGGTCGTTGGAGGCAATGCCGCAATCAGGTTTGAGGAGGGTGAGAAAGTGGATGAGGACAGTGGATGGGAGGGTGATTTGGTGGAACCAAATGCTGTGAGTACCGTAATGGTGATGTAACAAAAGGCAAGAGGCGGGAGAAAAAATAAAGGTGAAAGAGAGGGGAGAAAGGAATGGTGGGGCTTAGGAGTTTGGATATGGAGAGGTAGAGAACAACAATTGGGAGATAGTTAACACTACAGAGGTAGTATGAGCAAAGAGAATATGGAACAAGAAACTAGATGGGATGGTGCAGAGGAGGACAGCAAAAGAGGACAGCAAAAGGAGTACCAGAGGTGAGTGATGATGAAGAAGAAGAGGGTACAAGAGGGTGAAGGAGTACAAGGTGATGGTGAGAGGAGAAACAGGTTGGGAATTTAGATAGATGGCACATATTGGGCATGTGTGAAGGTTTTAGAGTAGGGTGTAGGAAGAGAAAAAAAACTATGGGTGTAACATTGGGATATATTGTTAGAGGATAGCTAGGAAGAATGCTAAGAGTGGAAAGCATAATAGTCAAAGTGAATAGAGTAATTATGTAGGAAAGACACCAGAATATACAGAGGAGGGGAATTCATAAAATTACTTGGTGGTAACGATAAATATAAAGGTGGGTAACTTCTCTGCTTGGGGAAAATGCAGAAGAGTCACACAGTCATCTTGAGTAGAAGTTACCAGGTAACTGTGGAGTCCAGGAGAGCAGGTAGGTTATGTCTCTGGAGGGTAGAACCTGGAAGGTAGCAGGAAGTATCTGAAGTTGCTTCAGGGAGTGCTGGATGATAAGGCTGATGGGCCATATGTGATAAAGAATGTCTGGTTGCTGTAATGTGCTGGGAATCAGCAGGAGTACAACACAAGCGTATTGCCTGGAGCCTCTGTTGGGAGTAGAGAATTGCTTAATATAGTATGAAATATGTATGAGAAGAATTACTGAAAACAATGACACAGATTTTAACAAGTGAATTAATCTAAATACAATGGCAGGGAATACTAATAGGGAATAATGATTGAGAAGCAGGTATAGGAAATAAATATATATATATATATAAATTACAATTAAATTAAATTATAAAAATAAACACTAAAATATATATATTTTTTGTACCTGATCCAGTCCCCCTGAAAAAATGTATATTACCCGGAAAAAAATGCTATTAGTGTGGCCAGATCAGTAGCAACCTGCAATTTAAGCACCCTTCAGCTGATTTCTAGTCCACATACCATTTACCCTTCCTTCAGAAACACTGTCAGTAAACATCTAGCCTAGGGGTAGCCAACTCCAGTCCTCGAGAGCTACCAACAGTTAACGTTTTCCAGGTCTCTTCACAGAATCATAAGTGAAGTAATTAGCTCCACCTGTGGCTCATTTATAATGTGTCAGTCAGTAATGAGTGCACCTGTGCCCCAGCTAGGTGATCTAGAAAGCATGAACTGTTGGTAAATCTCAAGGACTGGAGTTGACTACCACTCCTCCTCAGCAATAATCTTGGCCATACGCCGTCTGGATCATGGTCGACTATCCTCTGGCCTGCACCCCTTCTAGAACATATTCAGCTAACCTCTAGACCGTACCCCTTCTGGAACATGGTCAGCTATCCTCTAGCACATTCTCCTTCTGGATCATGGTCAGCTATCCTCTAGCCCGTACCCCTTCTGGAACATGGTAAGCTAACCTCTATCCTGTACCCCTTCTAGAACATGATCAGCTATCCTCTAGCACATTCTCCTTCTGGATCATGGTCAGCTATCCTCTGGCCCATACCCCTTCTGGAACAAGGTCAGCTAACCTCTGGCCCATACCCCTTCTAGAACATGGTCAGCTATCCTATAGCACATCCTCCTTCTGGATCATGGTAGGCTAACCTCTAGCCCATCCTCCTTCTGGACCATGGTCAGCTACCCTTTAGCATATCCTTCTTCTGGATCATGGTCAGCTAACCTTTGGCCCGTACCCCTTCTGGAACATGGTCAGCTAACCTGTAGCACGTACTCCCTCTGAATCATGGTTAGTTACCCTCTAGCACATGCTCCTTCTGGATCATGGTCAGCTGACCTTTAGCCCATACCCCTTGTAGAACACGGTCAGCAACCCTCTAGCGCATCCTCCGTCTGGATTATGGTCAGCTTACCTCTAGCACATCCTCTCCTGAAATATAATGCTCCCACATTCAGGGTATAAATCTACATGAGATAGTCTAATGTTTGCCATTTAACTACAGAACGCACATCAGCAGGGAGCGGGGAGACAATTATTTATTTTGCGACACATACATGTATAGTAAATAATATAATACAGCAGGGCATGCATATTACACACGTCTGTTGTGCTTTTAATGTTAACACGAGCAGCTCATTAAACAGTCTAACATCATACACTGACAAATACATTTCATGTGTTGTGAGCGTTTGAAGTGGTCTAACCTTCCATAATGGTTGTTACTGTAATTACACAAATGACACAAATGATTGGCTCGGCTGTCACTTTCAGTAAAAGGTGTCATCTAAAATTAAAAATAATAATCAGCAAACTAGAGATGTATCTTCCAAAGCTTCCCAGAGCTAATTTAATTTCAGTGCACTGTATTTTGCCTTTCAAGCGTCTGAAATTGTTTCATTTTTTTACTTACTCCCTTGAAATGATGTTTAAACATCCCTTTCGCCACGCAAATATATAAAAGAGATGATAGAAATGGCTTAAATTATTAGATTATCATTTGAGGCTAATGGTAAAAGACTGCAAGAGGGTTTCGTGCGAGTCTGGACAGATTTTAAAAGCGGCAACCATGTACTGTACTTGGCACAACCCGGTTTTGCGGTGTAAACGATAGCCGCTTTAAAAATACAGCCAGACTTGCACAACATTAACGCACTTTCTGCTTCTCGCAATCTATAATATTTAGGCCTAGTTGTGTGCTCTCAACCAAAGGGATTTGAATCCAAGTATCCAGAATTATTCCTGTGGCTCCAGTACAGGAGAAACAGCCAATGAGATGTTAGGTTTTATTTTCTGAAGTGTCATACAAAATAGAGAGGTATAATCTGATTGCTTGTCATCAGTTATAGTCTGCAACCTATAGATTTTTGTTGCTTGTTAACCCCTTCCCGACATTTGACGTATATATACGTCATGGCCGGGATGTACTTCCCGACACATGACGTATATATACGTCATGACTTTAAACTGTCCCCGCGTCTATAGACGCGGTGACAGTTTAAACATGTCTGCTGTCCCTGACAGCAGACATGTCCCTGCATGCCCAGGGAGGGGCGGCGATGCCTCCCCCCCGTCGGCGATCGCTGTGATTGGCTGTTCAATGTGAACAGCCAATCGCAGCGTTTTCCTGTGTTACCGGTGAATATGACGCTCGGTAACACAGGTGTCAATCACCGCCGGGTGTGAGGGGGCGTGAGGGGGTCACCGGTGATGACCACACCTCACCCCACCTGCCCCCAAGGCTGTGATTGGTCCGTCGGACCGACGGACCAATCACAGCCATGGCGCGTGATTTAAACTAACGGTGACTGCGCTGCAGACGCCATTCCGGTCTGGAATTGCGTGCAGAGCGGTCACCGTGCCAATCTGTCGTGATATACTGACCTGATCCTTGCCTGATACTTACCTGATCACCGCTGGTAGCGTGCTGCCAGCAGCTGGATGCTTCCTCGATCTTGTCACTTCCTGTGTGCTGCTGCTGCAGTGTCATAGAGTGACAGATAGTGAGATAGTGAGAGATAGTCAGAGATAGTCAGAGATAGTGAGAGATAGTGACAGAGAGTGATAGAGAGTGCTATATTTTGTGTCTGCTGCCCCCCCTTTTGTGCTGATCAGTATATCTGTGCTGATCAGCAACTTTTTGGGGGTGCAGGGTTTTTTTTTTATATATATATATACCTGTCAATTGCACCAAAGCTTGTGCTGCCTGTGCAACTGACTGCTGCCCCCCCTGCTGCCCCCCCTTTGTACTGATCAGTATAAATTAACTGATCAGCAACTTTTTGGGGGTCCAGGGTTTTTTTTTATATATATACCCTGTCAGGTTGCACCCACAGTTGTGTGCCTGCTGCCCCTCACTGCTAATCAGTGTTGCATCACTGCATCACTGATCTGCAGTTGTTGTTTTTTTGGAGAGTGCAGTGGGGTTTTGTTTTTACACCCACGTTGCTTTTGTGGGTGTCCTGTGGCCGCTGAGCGCTGATCAGTGACATACATCTCTGAACAGCATTTTTGGCACAGGGTAGATATAATTTTTTTTCTGCAGTTTTTTTAAATTGTTTTTTTTTTTGGAGAGCGCTGTGGTTTATTTTTTTTAAATTGTTTTTACACCCACGTTGCTTTTGTGGGTGTCCTGTGGCCGCTGAGCGCTGATCAGTGACGTACATCACTGAACAGCATTTTTGGCACAGGGTAGATATAATTTTTTTTCTGCAGTTTTTTTAAATTGTTTTTTTTTTTGGAAAGTGCTGTGGTTTATTTTTTTAAAATTGTTTTTACACCCACGTTGCTGTTGTGGGTGTCCTGTGGCCGCTGAGCACTGATCAGTGACGTACATCACTGATCAGCATTTTCGGCACAGGGTTGATATAATTTTTTTTTTTTTTGGATCAAATTCCTGTTGCCTTTGAGCGCTGTTCAGTGACGGACGTTACTGACCAACATCTGTGCTCAATTTTTGGCGCAGGACCTTTTTTTTTTTTTTAACCCCTTCAATTTTTTATTTTTTTTATTGGGATCAAATTCCTGTATAAAGTATTTTTTTTTCTGCACTACATACACACTACACACTACATACCCCCCGTGTTGAAATAAAGTTTGTACCCCCCCTACACTATACACGTGTTGAAACATTACACTTACAGAAACACAAAAATAAAAATGGCATCCCAAATGTCATCCCAAATGTCATCCCAGTCATCCAGAAGAATGTATTCAGCGGAGGAGGCATATGCCATGCTTGCCTCTGACTCTGACACAGCCAGTGATGCAAGCGGGGAATTTGAAGGATTCGTCTTAACCTCATCTTCCTCCTCTAGTGATGAGGGACCCCTCAAAGACGCCCCCGTAGAGCAGCTAAGACCCCCCCCCCAAATGATTGATCCCGTATGGACCCCACCACCAGACAATTTTGAGCCCCAGGTTCCTGAGTTTTTGGCCACCCCAGGAATCCAATTTGATTCAACAGGTCTCAGAGAAATTGACTTTTTCAAATTATTTTTCTCTGATGATTTTATAAATTTAATGGTGGACCAAAGTAATTTATATGCCCAGCAGTTTATTGCTCAAAACCCCACGTCATCATTTGCTAGGTGGACCCCTGTAGATGCAGTAGAGATGATGACGTTTTGGGGTCTGGTGTTACATATGGGCATAGTAAAAAAGCCAGAAATTAGGCAATATTGGAGTACAGATGTTCTGTACAGCACCCCACTTTACCGTATGGCCATGACTCGGACTCGTTTTGAGACAATCCTTAAATTTTTGCATTACAACGATAATGCACAGTGCCCACCCAGAGATGATCCCACCTTTGACCGGCTATTCAAAGTCAGGCCGGTCATTGATCATTTCAGTGCCAAATTTGCAGAGATGTACATCCCTGAAAAATTTATTTGTATCGACGAGTCCCTTATACATTTTAAAGGAAGGGTTAAATTCCGCCAGTACCTTCCCAGTAAGAGGGCAAGGTATGGCATAAAAATGTATAAACTGTGTGAAAGCACCTCAGGGTACACCCACAGGTTTAGGGTATATGAAGGGAAGGATTCAAGAATTGAACCGCCAGAATGCCCCCCCTCCCTCGTAGGTGTTAGTGGAAAAATTGTCTGGGATTTAGTGCACCCCTTCCTGGATAAAGGTTATCACCTCTATGTGGATAACTTTTACACTAGCATCCCCCTGTTTAAGGCCCTTGGTTCAAGAGGTACAGCAGCTTGCGGTACTGTGCGCAAGAACCAAAGAGGCCTCCCAAAAACGCACATTGCCCAAGTACTGAGAAGGGGTGAAAGCAGGGCACAATCCACCGAAAATATGTTGTTGGTCAAATATAAGGACAAGAGGGATGTCCTTATACTGACAACAATTCATGGAGACAGTACCACCTCCGTCCCTGTACGAGGTACCAGTACCCACACCTCAAAACCTAATTGTATCCTAGATTACAATAAGTACATGGGCAGAGTGGATCTTTCAGATCAGGTACTGAAGCCGTACAGTCCCCTGCGGAAAACAAAAATCTGGTACAAGAAGCTGGCCGTGTATATCATCCAGATGGCACTGTATAACGCTTACGTGCTATTCCGTTCTACCAGCCAGAGGGGGACATTTATGCACTTTCAAGAGGAAGTCATAAAGGGCCTAATATTTGGGAACCAGCAGGCAGAGGGCCCCAGTACTTCTAGTACTGGCCCCCGTATTGTACCAGGGCAGCATTTTCCTAACGAAATCCCCTCCACTGCAAAAAAGGGCAGGACACAAAAAAGGTGCAAAGTTTGCTATAAAAAGGGAATAAGAAAGGATACTATTTTCCACTGTGAAACTTGCCCCGACAAACCCGGCCTATGTATAAAGGAGTGTTTTAAAATATACCACACATCTATGGATTATTAGGTTCATCATTTCACCGTGCTTCGGGGGTCTTGCTAATGCCACATAGCACCCACCATTCATTCCACCACAATCTGAGCTGCAAAATCCAAAAATCACTCCTTCCCTTCTGAGTCCTGCCATGCACCCAACTGGTATTTTTTGGTCACATATGAGACATTGCCATACTCAGGAGAAATTGGGGCACAGATTTTGGGGTGCTTTTTCTCCTTCATACCTTATGAAAATGAAAAATTTTGAGCCAGAACTGCATTTTTATGTAAAAAAATGTAATTTTTCATTTTCACAGCCCAGTTGTACCAAAATTGGTGAAACCCCTGGGGGTTTGAAATGTACACTATACCCCTAGATGAATTCCCTGAGGGGTATAGTTTGCAAAATGGGGTCACTTGTGGGGGGGTTCCACTGTATTGGTGCTTTGGGGGTCTTGCTAATGCGACATAGTACCCACCAACATTCCACCAGAATCTGTGCTGCAAAATCCAAATATCACTCCTTCCCTTCTGAGTCCTGCCATTTTTTGGTCACACATGAGGCATTGCCGTACTCGGGAGAAATTGGGGCACAGATTTTGGGGTGCTTTGTCTCCTTCATTCCTTGTGAAAATGAAAAATTTTGAGCCAGAACTGCATTTTTGTGTAAAAAATTTAATTTTTCATTTTCACTGCCCAGTTGTACCACAATTGGTGAAACCCCTGGGGGTTTGAAATGTACACTATACCCCTAGATGAATTCCCTGAGGGGTATAGTTTGCAAAATGGGGTCACTTGTGGGGGGGTTCCACTGTATTGGTGCTTCGGGGGTCTTGCTAATGCGACATAGCACCCACCAACATTCCACCAGAATCTGTGCTGCAAAATCCAAATATCACTCCTTCCCTTCTGAGTCCTGCCATGCACCCAAATGGTATTTTTTGGTCACATGTGAGGCATTGCCGTACTCGGGAGAAATTGGGGCACATATTTTGGGGTGCTTTGTCTCCTTCATTCCTTGTGAAAATGAAAAATTTTGAGCCAGAACTGCATTTTTGTGTAAAAAATTTAATTTTTCATTTTCACTGCCCAGTTGTACCACAATTGGTGAAACCCCTGGGGGTTTGAAATGTACACTATACCCCTAGATGAATTCCCTGAGGGGTGTAGTTTGCAAAATGGGGTCACTTGTGGGGGGGTTCTTAACTTTTAGCATCTTATGGTGCCTAGAAACCTACATGGTGCCTAAAAAATAATCTCATAAAAAGGAGGCTTCAAAATCAAGTAGGTGCTCCTTCTATTATGAAGCCTGTGGTTTGGTCAACGTGCACACTAGGGCCACATATAGGATATTTATGAAAACAAAAGAATTGGGGGAATCAATTTTTAGTCACATTTCTCTAGTAAAATCTACTGTGTTCCTTAGAAAAATGTATTAAAATTGCAAATCTGCAAAAAAAATGAAATTTTGAAATTTCACCTACACTTTGTTTTAATTCCTGTGAAACACCTAAAGGGTTAACAAACTTCCAAAATGCTGTTTTGAATACTGTGAGGGGTGCAGTTTTTGAAATGACATCATTTATGGGGGTGTCTCACATACAAGTCCCTCAAAGTCACATCAGAACTGAACTGGTCCCTAAAAAAATCAGTGTTTGAAATTTTCTTGAAAATTTGAGAATTTGCTATTCATATTTTAAGCCTCCTAGTGTCCAAAAAAATTAAAAGGATGTTGAAATAATGATGGAAACATAAAGTAGACATATGGTCTATGTTAGTTATTAACTATTTTGAGTGGTATGATTATTTGTCTCACAAGCAGAAAATTTAACATTTTGAAAATTGCTAAATTTTCCATTTTTTTACGACATTTTGGTATTTTTCACAAAAAAACACAGACTGTATCGACCCAAATTTACCACTATCTTGAAGTACAATGTGTCACGAGAAAACAATCTCAAAATCACTGGGATAAGTAAAAGCAAAAAAAAGTTATCCCCACTTAAGTGATACCTGTCAGATTTGAAAAAAAGGGCTCTGTCAGGAAGGCAAAAACAGGCTGCGGCGGGAAGGGGTTAAGCTAAGAACACAGAATATATAAACCATTAATAATATCATATACAGTATATATAAAATAGAGGGCCAAATGTCCTACTTTCCAAACTATCTCCTGCCTTATTGATTTCACTAGATACTAACATACAGTAGTAGCCAATTACTGTACAACACAATGAGATACTTCATGAATAACTATTCATAGTGCTGGCTTCTAGCAAATTGAAGGTCTGCATTTACATTAATATTGATACAGCCTGCAGATACAATATGGCGTCCTCTATAATGTGCAGAATTTTTTTTTTATTTGATAATTTAACCCTTTCAAATTGCCTCTACTACAGCTTGCTTTGTATATCATAGAATGTTCTCTCTATCTCCAGGGTCTTGTAGGTTCAGCCTGACAAGGCTGGATGATAGGTTCAGCCTCTCAAGGGTGGATAGACATACCAGCTCCAATACCAGAGGGGCTTAGTTGGAGTGCCATAGGCACTAGGTGTAAATGTCACATACAGGTAACCAGAAACGCATCCCAGAGAGGAGATCAAAAGAACCTGTTTATTTCAAATCAGTTTTATAAGAGATGTAGTGGCAGTTTGACAATGACAGCATGCGGTCGAACGCGGTGCCAACATGTTAATATTAATATTACGATTAAAATCATTTGAACAGTGTTGGCCTCACATATTCCCCATTCTTATTATTGACATTATAATGGTTAGCATTACTGCTTTAAAGCACTATGGTCATTGGGTTCAATTCGCACCATGGCCCTAAATGTGCGGAGTTTGTATATTCTCCCCGTGCTTGCGTGGGTTTCCTCCGGGTACTCCTGTTTCCTCCCACAACCCAAAAATATACTGAAGGCTAATTAGCTTCCATTAACAATTAACCCTAGTGTGACTGTGTGTGTGCGTGTACATGTGGTAGGGAATATAGAGTGTAAGCTCCACTGGGACAGGGACTGATGTGAATGTTCAAAAAATGTGCGCTATATAAGTAACTGCTCATAATAGTAATCAGCAACACAACCTGTAGTGCATGGAGGATAGATGTATGTGGACACATCTGTATAAAAATACATAATTGTTTATTATTATTATTATTATTATTATTATTATTATTAATTGTTATGGGTCATAGGGTCGGCAATGAAAAAGGTAAACTTATCTTAGGTCGACCTGGTCAAAATGTTGACGCAAGCAATAGGTCAACATGAAAAGATCAACATGAAAAAAAGTCAACATGAATTTTTCATGGGTATTTTTGGTGTCTATGTCAACATAGAGCGACATGGACACCGAACAGGTGTACCACTGCACTTGCCATGCTCCGGGCACACTGTTATAAACTAACTAGACAGATGGAGGGAGCCATCCTCATCTAGCCATCTCTGGATAGCCATGGTGAGACAATTTAAAATAAGACCATTAACATCGTTCAACGGTACAATTAATTTGAATAGCAATTTGAAAAAAAAAAATTGGACCGCAAAGGGTTAATGCTGTGCATCATTGCTTTACTGAACTAACCCGGACAGTCATTGAGTCAACCACTAAAGGTCAACAGTCAGTAAGTTGACACATGACATAAGTCGACATGCATTAGGTTGAAATGGTCATTATGTCAACACAAGCATTATCTCGATGTGGAAAAGGTTGACATGAAAAGGGGAGACATGAGTTTTTCAAGTCAATGTGGACACCGTAGAAGTATTCAGCGGTCCCTCTTAGGCGCGCTTTGCTATATTCTCATTCTATGGGCATGATTCAGACCTGCTTGCTAGGCTGGGTATATTCCCTACCTAACGAGCTAGCAAGCACCGCCCCCACCAAACATCCATCCTCCTACCACCCAAATCCCCTCACTAGCATGGGAGCAGATGCGTTCACTTAATTTCTAGCGCACGCTTCCTGAGAAATGTGACGTCAGCCCCTCACCCCAAGCAGGCATTGACACGCCTTCGTTCGCAGGGGTAAACCCAGCATTTTTATATACGCCCATATACGCTGGGTGCCCCGGCGCTCCAGGGGTTTGCACATGCGCAAACACAAAACATCGGCGGGTGCACTGGCGTAACTAGGGCTCCGCAACACAAGCAGTGGCAGGGGGAAGCAGGCTGCATATGGGCACAGGGTCCTGGTGCTGGAACCTGCGGGAGCCGGAGGATGGATACAGGGGGAGGAGAGGTGGTACCTGGGCAGTGTGAAGCACCCGGGGACGGTGCATGTAGTCTGCAGTGTCCAGAAAGGGCTAAGTGAGCGAACACTGTGGACAGCGGTGGCAGAATTTGAAAATTGAAAAGATAGGCCAGCCGCTGAGGCTGAGAGTGCGCTCTTTCTCAGCCAATCAGCAACCTATCTTTTGAATGTCAAATTCTGCCGCTGCTTACCGCAGTGTCCGCTCACTCAGCACTTCCCGGACACTGCGGATTGCACGCTCCGCCGCTGCACCCACAGCCCCTGGGCGCTTCACACTGCCCGGACCCCACGCTGCCCAGGAACCACCTTCCTCCCCCTGTATCCATCCCGGACTGCCCGGGGGGGTGCCAGAGGCTGTTTTGCAGGGGGGACGGACATTTCATAGTTACACCACTGGGCCGGGGTAGCAAATTCGGCCTGCACCGAGCGCTTCTGAAACAACCCCTATGCCCACTTGGACTCATAGTAAAGTATGAAAAACAACCTTTAAAAAAAAACAACGTAAGTTGACCATTGTAATGTCAACCATTTCCATGTCGACCTAATGACCATGTCAACCTAATGCTTGTAGGCCTAGTGACCGCATTCCCCAGATAAAAACAAAATGCTAAATAAATCTAAATCCAATTTGCAGCAATCAGCCGTCTCCTCTCTTGTTGTCATGTTTTGTAGTCTGGTGATAAAGATTAGGAATGTGTCGCATTTACATAGAACGATCACATCGCCTTACCTTGCCTTGCACTCACCAAGTTGCATCATTTAAAAGGACTGGGGGGAACATCCATTAGTAATGCTGTAACCAGAAGAGGACACCTATCTCTGCCGTCAACGCTTCATAGTAATATCGCCAGACGTAGAACATACTCTCCACTGTATTCAACAGGAACATTTTTTTTTTTATGTGCAGATCATTTTTGACATAAAGGTATCAATTATTTTTTTCCCAGATAGTATGCTCTATTTCAGAGGCAATCCTCCGGGAGAAATATATGTAAATTCCTTATATTGAGTGTTTATGCCTGAGTGCATTTGCCCATCCTTAGCAAAGGGAGATGCGCGTCTATATCCCCTATTATACCTCCACATGTATGTGAGCCCATTCAAGGATGTGATTAGGCGATATGGTCTATGATCTCATCAGTATATGATAATTCCTATATATTTCCAGCCCTACTGAGGAGCTATGGAGAAATTGATGCAGACACAGCACATAGTTATTATCAAATTAACTTTCTTGCCGGAATTGCTATCAACATATACATATGCATTATTTAATTTGTACCAGTTTCTCCCACAGGTAATAGGGTGCCGTGCCAATTAGACGCTACTGTAATGTCTTAGATATTACATTCGACTCCCCCCGGTGGTTAAATTGACCTCCCCGAGATCCTTATCTAAAAACATTGCCTTAAATAATCTATATTATATCTAATGGATGCTTCAGAAGAACAGTTATACAATTGTCCCGGATTGTTGACCGGATTCAACCCCGCTCGCTAAGCAGTGTTCTTTTGCTGCTTAGCGCGTGGTTAAACGCCATCTGCCGGGCGAGTGAATGTCCGCCCGTTGCTGCGGTGTGAATGTAGGCTTAGACATCCATTGGCATGTGGTCGTACGGGTGAAAAAAAACATTCAGTGGTAGCCGACCATCTGATTATATTTTTCCCTGTTCTAAATAAAAGTCAGTCTAGAGCAGACTGACTTTCATTTGCCTTGGAAAATGGGCGAGAACAGGTTGGGCGCTGACATAATTTGACGTCAGCCTTTTCATGTGCACATTTCCTGTGCGGCTGTTCAGCTCTGCAGTGTCTTGCTTAAGGTGGACTTAAGCAAGACACTGATTTGGGCCCCCCCCCCCCCTTCCCCTCCAGTCACTGTATATTAAATCCCCCCCAGGCAGTCAGCTATGAATCAACCCTGTGGTTGGGCCCACCAGGACCTAAGTGGCTGCCTTGGTAGCATAGTGGTATATCTACTACTGGCCAGGAGGTCCCTCTGCGATTGGTGGCTACTAGAAGGATATCGCCCAGCAGTTGTCCACTCTGGATTTCTGATTGGCGTCAGCCTCATTTTCTGGGTGTGTCAAAGCCAATGGCTGTGTCCTTCAGACACAGCAACCAATCAGAGAAGCAGGTAGGAGGCATCTACAGAATTTACACAAGATTCCCTTTGTTCGACTTGCATAAAAACATGCAATAGTGTCTACCTCTGAATCAGTCCCTTTGTCACAATTCAAATACTGGGATCTATTTACTAGGACTTAAAGAGTGATGAAGGTGATATAGTACCAACCAATCAGCTCATAACTGTTCCATTATAGGCTGTAATGAGACGTTCCAACATGACAAATAAATCAAATTAAGATTTTTATTGTTTAAAAAGAATGCACGTTCATCTATTTATAATGGCAGGGAGTAGCCCTGTCGTACTGAATCTCAGAGATGTTGGCACTTTGTATGGGGAAGGGACTAGTATACTGTTACTGTTAATGTCACAGCATAGCAATACCTTTTGGCATGTTTGTATGAATAGGTCTTCATAGGGGACACTGTAAGATCACCATACTGGAGCTATGGCAGTTTCCTGTTCAAGAAAGTTTGTGAAATTCTGCTTTGCACTGCCCATCACATAACCCAGTGTTTATCAACCACTATGGCGTGGCACACTACTGTGCCTTGAGTTGTTCTCGCCTGTTTTCTGCAAGAAGATGAGCGTGGCACAGATTGGACTGTGTTGATCTGGGGGTCAATGTGTTTTCTTATTGTATTCTTTGGGAGACAACGCAATTGGTTGTTTTTTTAATGTGGGGATCAATGTGACATTTTTATGTGAGGGCCAATGTATTTTATTTTTGGTACCTGTGGGGACCAGTGACCAATGTGTAACCAATGTATGATTTCTTGTAAATATCCTTAACAGCAGTTAAGGAATTTGTTACAAACTGGACATAGACCCGAATCAGATATAAATATTCTACAAAAGATGCAGTGTCCGTTGCAGATCAGTCTGCAACCGACACTGAGTATCCCAGTGGTTTGGTAGCATGGTCACGTAACAAGATGCTAGAAACATTGCAGCAGAGAGTGGGATCACAGTCACAGGCTGAGACAGGATGCCAGGATACACCTGCATGCAAAAAAAAAATCCGCTCTGCGAGTTTAACCACTTTTTTTTTTTTTTTACTTTATTGACAATTTCATTCCTCTCTCTCTTTCTCTCTCAGGTTCAGATTTACCCTGATCTCAAAATGGAATCTTATTGGCTATCGGCGGTCACATGTTTTGGCTCCAAAACATGTGACAGCCAGATACCCAATAATATCCCGTTTTGAGATCTGGGTAAATCCGGACCTGCACATCTCTAAAACTATAATGGGACTTTTATTAAAGAAGGGATGTTGACCATAGCAAAGAATCAGATACTACTTCTTATTTATTTAGAACCTTCTAGAAAATAATAGATGGAACCTGATTGGTTGCTATGGGCAAGATCCCATCTTTAACAGAACTCCCATCTTAGTAAAATGACCTCTTATATTTAATAAAAAAATCAGGAACCCACTTCTGTTCTGCTTCCGCTATGTTTGATACCTTCCAGTCAAGTCCCCATTCTATTGACCACATTCTGATTCAAAACCCAGCACTTGTTGCTGCAGTAAAAATTGTGACGGTCATACAAATATTGGGCGACGAAGGTGCCTAGTTGAACCATAAACTTATAAACTTGGTAGAAAAATAATATTTTCAAATACACTTATGGCTTACCCCATGTAACATTCTTGAAAGTCATAAAACAATTATGATAATTCACAAACTAAAATTAGGAAAGTCACATTTTATACATGATTAGGAAACATTTATTCCATTACGAAAGTGGAAAGGAAAAAAAAAAAGCTGACTAAATAACTAGCGGAAGCAATGGAGGGCAATAAATGAAGCTTTCTTGGAATGTATCCCAAATTTTATGAACATATACCATGCAAACTGTCTCTACTTTTTTTTTATCTTTTTTATATTATAATTTAGTTCTATTTCAGATTTGTTATTTTCCTATTTCAGGAGCGGAAACCAGATGAATGCAGATTGCGCACAAAAAAAGTTAAAAAAATATATTGTTATTGCAGGCAAAAAATATCCTTAATGGCTACAGCAAGATAAACAAATACACTTAGTGGATAACCAAATAATTGTACTAGAAGACTTCTATCTAAACGAATAAAATTGATTGTCTAGAACCCAGCATGAATTTAGAAATTAATTGGACAACTCAACTATGTGACAGGTTATACAAAGCTCCGATTTAATGTGGCTCTAGCTACAGATGAGCGAAATTTTTCAAAACCGTGCTGTGAAATATTTATCTAATACTTGCCAAATTCTGCATTCAAATTTTGCACTTTTCCCCAATAATATTTACCCTTCATTCTTTCTTACCTGATCCTGCCACATAACAACATGACGAACTGTCAGTACCCCGGCTTTCCTCACCCTCTATAACAAAAGCCTTATGCTGCTCCTCATCTTTATAGTCCATTAGTGGAACCCACTGGAGCAATAATGGGGCACGCACCTACACACATCGGCATGACAGAATCCCAGGAGCCAGCAGCTTTGTCATTTTGACGAGCTGGATACCAGGACATTATAAATTCTGGAAAATGTGAATTTACTAATACTGTAAAGAGTGGCATTAAATGTAATGGTGGAATCAAAGATGATTGGTTGCGTTTAGACTAGAGATGAGCGATTTGGTTTGTTGCGTTTTTACTAGATATGAGGGATTTGGTTTGTTGCATTAAGACTAGAGATGAGCGGTTTGGTTTGTTGCGTTTAGACTAGAGATGAGCAATTTGGTTTGTTGCATTTAGACTAGAGATGAGCGGATTGCTTTATTGCGTTTAGACTAGAGATGATCAGTTTGGTTTGTTGCGTTTAGACTAGAGATGAGCGATTTGGTTTGTTGCATTTAGACTAGAGATGAGCGGATGGCTTTGTTGCGTTTAGACTAGAGATGATCGGTTTGGTTTGTTGCGTTTAGACTAGAGATGAGCGATTTGGTTTGTTGCGTTTAGACTAGAGATGAGCAATTTGGTTTGTTGCGTTTAGAAACGGTTACCTATTACATATTTTCTGTTTCAGCTCATGGGGTAGGCATTAGTTCTGATAATAATAGTGATGGCTGCTCAATCAGGTAGAGGGCTACCAAAGAGGTAGCATCCACCCTCTTCTCGAACTCCTGCTTGCCCGGTGAGACCTCCAACGCCCGCAGCACTGGTTGCACTACTCTACTTCTGCATTGCTTTATGGGAAATGTAAGCTTTGTTTATGACAATTTATGTTTGATAGACTAGTCCCGGGTCCCCTTTCTGTCCGGACCCAGGAATGGAGACCTGACAGTCCACCCCTGATGGCAGCCCTGGCAGCAGGGCCAGCAGAGTGTAAGTTGCATTATTGCCATATTCTTTGTACTACAGGAAGTGCTTGCTATACAGGAAGTTCCTCTACTGCCGTTAATTTAGCATGATTGTAGTGCTGCCTTGCCTGCCAACTTACGGAGAAACAATCTCACTTCTATCCCAAACAACCTTGTTCCAGTGGCATATCTATAAGGGGTGCCCCTGAATCCCACACTGTGCACACTGCACCCATTTTTCCAATACTTAGCCTCCGGAGTCCAGTAGCAGTGGCAGAAGCGCTGCACATGCGCAGTGGAATCTGAGCGCTCTAGTGCTCAGACCCTGCTGCTCCCAGGAGAGAGGAGGTGACCCGGCCAGAAAAGGCTGCACACAGGCCTCCTTCTCTCTTAAGATGCAAATTGCTTTTAGCATCCAAATTCTACATGACATCTACAATTTACCCAGAAGACAGAATTTAGCTCCACTCAGGTATTTACAATTAATGAACAGTTTGTGGGTAATTCTGCAGGTACCTCACACCTAACACTATGAAGGCAGAAAGTATAGTCTTAGGGGGTCATGTACTAAACTGTGGGGAGAGATAAAGTGGATGGATATAAACTCCTAATTGTCCTTTTTTAAACACACCCTGGGACCCGATTGGCTGGTACTTTATCTCTGTCTTCTTTATCTCTCACCAAGCTTATTACATAGAGTCCTTGGTGTTTTACTGACAATTATTTATCAAACTCTTCTACTGTCTTGGTCATTGAATGACCTATCACCCCTACCCCCTTTGGGGCGGTAAATCTGCACATATTGATGTACATGTGATATGGTCATACCTATTAACATGGCACATTCCAGTAGGTACAAGATGCTCTGTTCCTGGAAATATTTGCCAATGGCAGTTGCAGAGGTAGGGTGGCAGACCAGTTCAGGGAGCCGCACCAGCTGCCATCCCAAATACTGCCAAACATCTCTAAATGAGACTCACTGGCAGTTAGCGTGGCTCCTATATTAAATTTCGGGCTGTGCTACAAAACCACCTCTACAATTGCCACTGGCAGGGAAGTCCAGGAACATGGTATATTGGACGCGCTCAAAAGAGTCATGTGGGAGGGTATCTATGGGTATGTGGGCAAGGCATTGTAGTAATCCACAGCTGCAGCAGAGGAAGTAGAGGTCAGAAGGCAAGAAGGAAAATTCTGTAACATTATATTTACCAAATCCAAAACATGACCCATTCCACTAGTTACAAAGGCATCTACAGTATGTACTAAGAGAGAGATAAAGTGAGTGTAAATAAAGTACCAACAGACCAGCTCTGTCATTTTTCGAGGACAGTCTCTAACATGACAGTTAGGAGCTTATTGGCTGGCACTTTAACTACCATGTGTTTGAAAAATGACTGCTATGAGCTGGTTGGCTGACACTGGCAGTTGCAGAGGTGGGGCTGCAGCACAATCCAAGATTTAAATGGTGAAACAGCACCAACTGCCAATTAGTCCTGGCTTGCGATGTCTGCCAGTGTTTGGCAGTTGGCAGTGGCAAACTGAAAAGTTTGGCACTCAACCCCCACGTCCCCCTCCCAGCCAGAAAAGTTCAAGTGTGTCCTCCCTCCTCATGGAACAACCTGCTTGGCTGCCTCCTCTAGCATCCCTAATATCTGTCCGCTGGGAGGCGGTGGACATTTTGGGAGGTAACGTTTTCAATAAGTGCAGGACGAGGGAACATAGACAAATATATCTGCAGGTCTCAGCAGCAGTGCAGCAATAGACCTCTATAGATCCCTAGCACCCACACCTACCCAGCACCTCCAAGCCACCATGAGGTCTGCGGCATAGTTGCCTACCCTCCTACATTCTGCAGGAGACTCCCTGAAATAGCAGCAATCTCCCTCTCTCCCTCATTAGTCTAGCAATCTCCCTCATTTCACCTAACCCAGATTACATTGTTAAATGTTTTGGGGGAAAAGGAATAAGAGAAAGATACTGTACATTTACATTGAATCATCAGCGCCATTTCCCTGCACTTTACAACGTACTGTATAGTAGCTCTTACTAACTGCTTTGGGGCTCTTCTACATTTGGATATAATATACTGTACATTATAAAATGATTATTTTAAAAGATTCCTCTCAGACGTAGCAGTACACATCCATGCTTCTAGGTGCCACGTTCACAATCTCTTTTCCCAATATCTCCATATACAGTATGGAACTAGACACCCCTTTGGGTGGAGCATGACACGCCCTCTCAACCTGTGCAAAATTCTACTACCAACTATAATCTCCCTGAAACTCATTTTCAAAAGTAGGCAAGTATGGTCTGCGGGGACTATTGTTATGCCACTGGCTGTTGGTGTAGTCCCCCTATTTGAATTTTTAAGTGTACTGCAGCCCCTCCACTGCAACTGCCACTGACAAGGAAGTCCAAGAAAGGAGCATTTTGTACTGAATGGAAAGGGTCATCATGGAGGGTATGCCAAAATGGCCGCCTCTTCTATGTAGTATCTTTATGGTTTCTGTATTTTACTCAAATCTACACCTCTGTATTATCTTCATTATTTCTCCTTGACTCCTATTGGAGAAAAGTGCTTTATTAAATACAGTATTATAATTAGAATTGTTATTATAATCTGTATTATGTGTACCCAAAAGTAGATGGGAATTGAGAACATATGTCTGTGACCTTAATAAAACTTTATTTAAAAAAAAAAAACACTTTACTGTGAGGTTTCCTGGTGACAAATGTTTAATGTCAATATATTCAGTTCCAACATTCATTATTTAATGGAAACTGCAATGACAAAAGAGGCAAAGCAAGGAAGGAAGGAGTGGCAGTGTTTAACGTCCCATCAGGTAAGCCTGGCTTTTATAGATGGGGGCTGACACTGACAGATGGAGAGGGTGTACTTTAGTTCTGTAATTGGGAAGACATATACAGTATGAAAACAGATGCTTAAGTAACGGTGCAAAAAAGGCAGTGTACCATAGCAGACAACCTGGTTCTGAATACCCTCCGTCTACCGTTTAACAACTACAAATTAGAGGTGTATGTGACACCACAGTCTGCCAGGTTAATAGGAGCCTCACGGAACAACTCTGCAGTGGCAAGACCCTGATAACACCAATCTCTCTCATTATCTCAGTTCCCCTCCTCATATTACTGTATGTCATCGCAACTATACTAGGTAATGACTGCATTATGATACCTGTGCAGCAGTTTTATAAATACATTTGTTCTGTGGCTACTAACTGGTCCTCACTACAGCATAGAGGAGACCTCCTTGGAAGTTTGCAGGACAAAGCGTTAGATTTATCCAAGTCTGTCGAGAGATAAAGTGGAGGGGATATGGTCATTAGGTCGATCCTATTTAGAACATACTTTGCCAGAATGGCCGGGAGTAACCCGAAAATCGTTTCCCCCTCCCGGCCCCCCCGGGAAGGTGGGCAAGGCTCCCGCATTCCCCCACTGCCCCCCCCCCCGGGAAAGAAGTGCCGTAAATTGCGGGTCCGGGGGAGGGGGCGGGACTAAAATAATGCAAATCACGCAATTTTGCGTCATTTTAGCCCCACCCACTTTTCACGGACCCGCGAATTGTGGCGTTTGCGTGGATTGAGGGCGGTGCTTTGATACGGCAGCCTTGTCCCCGCCCCCCAACTTGCACATTTTGTTGTCCTCTCCGGGCTTCTCCCGGAGAGGGACATTGAAAAGTCAGCAAGTATGATTTAGGTGGACATTCATTGGGTCGACTAATGAAGGTCAACAGCGCTAAGGTCCAGTGGGTTGGAAGGTCGACACAAGCATTAGGACGGCAATGGGAAGGGCAACAGTCGAAAGGTCTACATGGGTTTTTCAAAAAAAATTTGAGCCAACATGTGCCGACAGGCGGTATTTCATGCGCTACTATCCACTATGGCATAGTGTGATAATAAAATAGTACGCCATGCAATGGGACGTGGGAAACTATGACGGTGTCCATGTCAACTGTGTGACAAACTCATGTTGACTTTTTAAAAGGCTGTCGACCTTTCCATTGTCGACCTAATGCTTACGTCGACCTTCCGACCCTGTGGACCTTAGCCATGTCAACCTATTTCATGTGTCCATCTAAGCCATGTTGACTATCAGTGGTTGACCCAGTGTATGTCGACTTAATGTGGGTCAAACCAATGACCCCATACCCATCAGGATGCTGCATTCAGTATACTGATGCCGGCATCAAGACTGCCATCAGTACATCAGCACCGGAACTTTGAATACTGTAGATCCGGGTGCCGACACTGGAATTCCGACAGCCGGCATTCTGAATATAAGGACGCCGTCAGTTTATGGTCAGGCTGTTCAAGGGGTTTTAGGGTTAGGCTGAAGGAGGGGAGGTTAGGCTACAGGGAGGGAAGTTTAGGTATAGGAGGGTAGGGGAAGAGGCTCAGGGTGTGTACAGAGCCTCTGTCGGGATTCTCTGCATCAGGATGCTTTTGACAGCCAACATCCTGACCGCCGGGATATCGTATGTATCCTATTACAGGTTTGATTGATTGGTACACTATTGCACTTAACTTTATCTCTCTCCAAGTTTTGATAAATCTACCCCCCCTAATCGATAGTACCTGCATGGAAATCTATTGACCCAAAATAGTCTTCTGCATAAATTCTCCCATAATCAGGTGAAGTTGAAGGTACTTGTGGAGTATCACGGCTCCCACGATCTTCATCGTTTGCTGATTGTATGCTAAAAAATCGCATCGCATCGCATACGATCAAATCGCATGCGATGTGATGCGATCGCACCCGATTTTGCACTGAAATGCATCAGAATGCATTGAAATGTGTATTAAACTTGTGAAATGCCCCCAAATGCCATTTTTCATAGTGCACCACCCCCACTATCAACGTCAACCCGAAGCGTGGCGAGCGCAGCGAGCCCGCGAGGGGTGGCGGTATGCGTCCTACGACCTTTTCATACCCCCACTATCCACGTCGGCGTGGAGTTGAGAATAGAAAGTGCCCGAGCCCGAAGCGTGGTGAGCGCACGCGGATACCTTCACAGCTATACGCATCCCCTCGCGGGCTTCACAGGTATCCGCTGCGCTCGCCACGCTTTCTATTCTCAACTCCACGCCGACGTGGATAGTGGGGGTATGAAAAGGTCGTAGGACGCATACCGCCGCCCCTCGCGGGCTCGCTGCGCTCGCCATGCTTCGGGTTAACGTTGATAGTGGGGGTGGTGCACTATGAAAAATGGCATTTGGGGGCATTTCACAAGTTTAATACACATTTCAATGCATTTTGATGCATTTCAGTGCAAAATCGGGTGCCATCGCATCGTATGCCATCGTATGGCATCGTATGGCATCCGATGCGATCGCATACGATTTTTGAGCAAAAATGCAAAAAAATCAGTAAAAATTGTATCGCATCGTATGCCATCGTATGCCACTACATATGGCATACGATGCCATACGATGGGAGCCGTGATACTCCACAAGTACCAAGTTGAATAATCATCTATTTACATGTGCCAGATCAAAGGTTACTTCCACTCCTGGTATCTACCGGTGGTTCATTTCCAGTGATATACTACTCATTGACATCATTATTTAATGCACACTTGAAACAGACCTGCTTTTCCCTTTGCTAGTGATCATGGTACTGAAGGGGTGAGATTTGATGTATTAAAACTGAGAATCAAAACTGGAAAAAAAATGCTACTTCTCCATTAAAGAGAATACAATAAAAGGCAGTATTGCTCCTCAGAGCAAGCTCCTGATTAATTGCAATGGCGACTTGCTTTGTTCTACCTAATAGGAAATTAGATCACAATAGGGATTTATGAAAATTGCCTTAAAATGCTTGTGTTTTTCAGAGATTGTGCCCTCTTGCCTAAATGATTATGCTTAGTTACAGAATTCATCTCAGGATTCCGGGACAGACGCATTCTCACATTGTTCTACACTGAATAGGGTTTAAACGATTCTTCTTTGAATGACAATATGTGAGAAAGAGGGCGAGTGGTTAAAAATGTAACCAATGCACAGTCCTATTTATCTTTCATAGCATGTTGTTATTACGGTACTTGTTGTATCAAAATGACATTATATTCACCTTTTATCCCAATATATTTTATTATATATGAATTTCGAAGCCTTTTACAATCCGTACTAAGCTCGGATAAAATTGTGCCGGCGTATTGCATATTATCATGTTAAATGCTGGTATGCTAACTTACCTTACATAATAAGTAGAGCGGGGAAGCTAATGATCAGATGTGATTTTTTTATTTTTTTTCATAAAATCATTTCACGTTGACCTTGAATCCCATTCAATCGGGAAGTCATGACCTGCGACCTCTGAACAACCGCCGTTTCATTATTTATCTGAAAGAACCAAATTGTCTTCTTTTTTACCGTGAACTCAAGGCTGAAATGTTGCAAGAGGTGAAATTTGTCATTCATAACGCTTTCCCTTTTAAATATTTTTTTTTCTTTTAAATCACATAATAATGCAGGTATTTTTTTTTTTTTTTATTTCCATTGCTAACGAGTGAAACTTCTCTACTCAACCTTTCTTTATAATCACAGGAACAGGGATTAAAAGTGGTCCCACTAGTCAGGAACATGAAAATTAATTATTGAGCTCCCGGTTTTATCCTCCCATCTGTCTGATATTCTCAGGCACAGAAGGAGTTAGACAATTAAATTACTCCTCCTTTTCCCCTATCTGAATGTTTCCTCTACCTATTTTCTAAATAAAAGAGACACATATTTTACTAACTGCCGCAGACAGTCTGTAACATTTTTTGAATTTTAGTTTTGTTTTGAATATTTATTTTACTGTTTTTTTTTTTTTTATTTAAAGCCCAATAAATTATTATTTTTGGAGAGCGTAATGTCAAATCTGAACTGTGGCATGCATCCCACTGGACAACAATCTAGAATTGCTTACAGAAGTTGGATAGTATAAAGTTGACTTTAGATTATCGCGGCGATGAATGCAACAAATTCAAATTTGTACAGACTTAAAAGCATCTAAAAAAAAAACCTGCATACCTTACGTGCGGGTTGCTAAATGTGTATTTACGAATGATCTATTTTTGCCTCTTTATTCAGGTGTTTCGCTTCAGGTAAAGCCAAAGGGTGGTTTTCCGCTTAGATCAAAATAAACACATATCCCTCATTTATTTCTGTGATAGATCACAGAACGTAGCAGGAATAATTTTTTTTTTTTTTTTTTTTTACAAATATGCCTCTCTCTGACTATATCATAAATGTCTGTTGACTTCTGTGTTTTATTTTTTTATTTTTCGCTTGAAGACAGCAATAACTGCCTGTGTCAGGTTAACAATCCGACAGGTAGGAGTAGACGCAGTCGTGGTTTTTTTTTTGTATTAAAACAGTTAATCCGCTTGGGATCGGGAGAAAACCCTTAAATGTTGGTATATTTCTGAAATACTGACACTGATACAATCACGGCTGAGTAACAAACATGCACTGCCGCAGAGAACAAGTTTGATAAGCACAGCGGTGAATTGCTCTATACAACACCAGTTTCATCTATGATTCTCTCTCTCTCCCGCTCTCTCTTTTTCTTGACTCATAAGTAAGCACATAAGTAGTTAACTCTCCTTATTCTTTCTCCTTTATTTCTCACACTGCTTGAGGCAATTATAGCAATGCTGCATTTGTCAATCACATTTATTCGTGCATGGGTTCCTGAAATAATTATCAGGTGAGTGGCATTTCAGAGCCTAGAGTACCAGCTTGGAAACTCGATGCCCTAGAGTATTAATTACTGAGCGCAAAAATTTGCAGAGAAGCAGGTCTTTTAATGGTAGAACTGACGTAACATGATTATTTTGATTTTTTTTACTAACATGACAATCATAGCCGTCCCCCTGGTCATCACCATAGATTAGTTCAAATTATCAGGGGAGGCCATTAACAAGCTGTGTACGATTTGATAAAATGAGGCACATGCTGCCTGGTGCTGTGTTTGTTGATTTGCAAAAAACAAAAAAAATATATATATTAAAAAAAAACAAAAATAAAAAATATATCTAAAAAATAAATAAAAAAAACGGTAATAAAAGTGGACTTCTGCCAAACGGAGGCAAAGGGGAGACTTCTCGGTGGGGGCGAGAGGCTAACTTTGGTTGTTCCATTTTGCTGGAAGAAAGACTTTTAAGAATCTCTCTTTTGCATTTCATACAATCTGTCTACTCTCGATAGACCTCGATTCACATTTTGTGGGTATATAGGACATCAGCATTTTGTCAAATTTAAGATGAAAGGTAGATCATACATTTTCTGCAGGCGTGCTGCGGTTTTTGCTTGCTATCAAAGTCCAATATAATAAAACCAAAATAATGTATCTTGCTAAGGAAAGACGCTTGTTCCCCTCACTGATATTTCAGCAAGGCTGCCAATGGGAGTTTGCAATACAATAAAAAATTCTAAAAGGGCAAGGAAAACAACTCCTGTTGTAAGACTCTGTCTCGACCAACATCTTGGTTGGATACCTACAGGTAAAGAGATGTTCCCCAGTGTCCAGTTTTTCCCTGGGCTACACAGGTTTTTCTGTAACTCAGATTTCTCAGTCTTCTTTCTGAGTTGGTAAAAGTTATAGAAATATATTCCTATACCGGATTTACTGACTTTAACCCTAAAAATGAGGAGATGGCTCTTTATCAACTCTGGAACCTACTGTAGATGCCCTGGATTTTTCAGCCCAAAAGTATGGGATCTCTGCCTTTGGAGAATATAATGTCATTGAGAGTGATCAGTGCAAAATAAGGAGTTTGGTTGACAATACCCAGCTCTCCATCCATTGATTTAATTACATTAATGATCACGGAAGACGGACCAACCAATAAAAGAAAGGTTAAGAAGATTAAGACAAGTAATAAATGCATTGATGGAATAATTCAAATTGGAACATGCAAACTTATCTCTAGTCCCAGCAGTGGCTTTAAGCAGGTACTAATTACACAAGTCGGGGTTGCTGGATTGGCTCGGTGGGGTCCTTGTCCACTGCCTCCCTTCCTCAGGAGTATATGTGTGGCTTGTGCCAACTTCCTAGTGATATCTTCGGAAAGATGGTGCCGCACATCAAAAGCAAAGACTCTGGCACTGTTCCAGAGTCTATGCTCTTTAGTGGCCAGTGTCATGTTCCAAAATATCACTGGGAAGATGGCACTGGCCTAAGAGGAGGGACTGGATTACCGACCAAGTAAGTTAGGAAGCAGGTGCCCTCCCCCACAAGCTGGGAACACCTGTAGCTGCGCCGGGGAGAAAAAATTCAGCGGCGGATGGGGAAAGTACAATTGTAGCTGCAACCGGTGTGGTGGAGACCTGTAGCAGCGTCGGAGAGAGGGACACCTACCGTATGGTGGTACCTGGTGCTTGGAGATAGAGACTTGCAGAGGGGGAAGAGCCACGCATCGGTGAATGGCAGGCTACTGATGCTGGTAAAGAGAGACCTGCCTCCTCTCAATAGCCTCTCCTCTTCCCCTTTTGCACCATCACCTCACCCCCATCAAATTACACCCTCTAACCTCACCACTCTTATGCGCCGTCACCTACCCCCCTCTCATCCGCCATCGCCTCCCACCCTCTTGTCCGCCATCACCTAACCTCCTCTCGCCACTCCCCATCTCACCACCGTCACATCATCCCCCATCACCACAATCCTCCTTTCATCACACCAGCTTTTGCCCCACCTCCCCCCCCATCACCACACCCACTCTCGACTAAATGGTCACTTGCTTCCAAAAATTCCAGATTTTCATTCCAACCAGCCAGATTGTATGGGCTTTAACTGTCAGGAGAGCAATTAAATCTAATTGTTTTCACTTTCATTTTGTTAATAAATGATAACATTGCATCCATTATTTGTATTTACCTGCTGTACAAAAAGGGTGCTTGGTCATTGGAGTGTATCACTCCACCCTACAGTAACCTCTATATCCTCCAGTGGGCAGCCTGAAGACTCCAGGGTGAAGGTCTATCAACATCAGATGCGTGTAGATCTGGAGATCCCAGGAAGGCATAATAACAAAAAGTTACTGATTTACTAACAGCACTGATAGAGAAGGGTTATGAAAGTCATTTCCCTTAGTGTTGATAGTGGTGGCCTCCAGACTCTGGGTCCAGGGGTCACGTATCATGTTTGGTGCCCATTGCTGGTGGGACCTCTCCTTGTGCTTTCAATTTGACCAGCCTGCTCCTGGCAGTCTGCTTTAAAAAAGTCAGCATATTACTCTGTCAGTTATTTAAAGGGGAAGCCATATGACCATAGTCGACATGCATTGGGTCAACCACTGAAGGTCAACACCTTAAATGGGTTGACATTGCTAAGGTTGACAGGGTCAAAATGTTGACACAAGCATTAGGTTGACAATGGGAAGATCAACAGTCTAAAAGTTGACATGAGTTTTTCAAGGTTTTCTTTTTAGCTGACATCTCCCGACTACGATGTGGTGGCAGATAAAAAAAACTGTGGCGATTACAGCGAGCCATACGAGGGGATGTGGTACACTTAGACGTGTCCATGTTGACTGTGTCAACATTTGGAACACAAAAAAGTGAAAAACTCATGTTGACCTTTGGACTGTAGACCTTCCCATTGTCGACCTAATGCTTATGTCAAACTTCTGACCCTGTTGACCTTAGCCACGTCAACCTATTTCAGGTGTCAACTTAAGCCCTGTTGACCTTCAGTGGTCGACCTAATCCATGTCGACCTTAATGCAGTCGACCCTATGACCCATACCCGTTTTCAGTATCTAGTTGATCTGTATCATGCCATTCCAAAAATTCCTCTTCCTTGGGGTCCAGGCAGCGAGGGGCAGGCAGAGGGTCCCTGCGGCAGCTGGACAGTCAGCGGCGAGGGCCCTGCGGTGGATGGGAACTAGTTTCCATCCACCGCAGGGACCCCACCACTGTTCATTCACTGCAGCGTGGGAAGCATTGCAGCAGTGCTGGGGGATAGGTGCCGTGTTCTTCCATTCACCTGCCACCCCCACATCTCCGTGCTGCCCTGCTCACTGTCTCCGGGGGGACCTACCCCGCTCTCCTTGCCTGATCACCCCGAAGACCCTGGGGAGCACAGGCTAAACTCTGGAGATCGGGTCTGAGGTAGGATGATGACCGCAGGCCCCAGCTAGCCGCGTGTGGGAGGCCGCAACCCGCAGCAGTCAAATTAAGGACCGCCCGGCTCCGCAACCTATATCACCGTGACCGGGCTGAGATGGGCTAGCTGGATCTGTTACAGTAAGGGCAGGGGCAAACGCAGGATTTTCGGAAGGGGGTTTCCAGAGGGGTGGTGCAAAGCATGGAGATGGACACATAGGTGACCCAGTATATGCCGGGTCAGTTAAAGTATTATAGATAGACAAAATGTATATAAATAATAATAATTTTCTGGTGGGAGGACAGCTTACTTGACTGCAGATATCTCCAGTTTCCGAAAATAGATTTATTAGATTTTAATGGGAATACAAACTAGAGAATCACACCTATCAAATGGTATTAGGGACTAGGGGATCCGAGTTCAGGAGGCAGAGCAATCTGCCAATGAGTATATAAAACTACATACCAGGTGTGTGGAGCTGGAGCAGTAACCAGCTGCTTAAAGGCTGATATCTCTGGTTCTGAGCACAATAGAGACAAGCCACTAGTGTCCATCAAAGGAGGAGAGTCCCAGCTTTTTGAATATTCCCTCAGAAAATAATAATAATAAAACTCTACGTCAGACAGAACCTGAAATATCTGACTGGGAAGAGCAATTAACAGGCTTGGCTGGGGACCACTGCTTTGAAGTCAGATATCTCCGGTTCCCAAGGGCCGATTTTTTAAATTCTTGTACCCATGGAAAGAGGGGACCCTCAGCTTTCAGAATCTGGTCCTTAGACTCCTGGGGGGTTTCTGGGTACTCAGTGCGCTACTGAAGGGGCAACGGATCGCTGGGTGTTACTGTAGGGCCAGATAGGGCAGTGTAGCAAAGGGAGGTCTTTTGCCACATGTCCAGTCGGCTTCCTGGCCAGGCCACGCCCCCAGGATGTGCCTAATTTTATATAGAAGGCTAGAGCAGTATAGACAGTTAATGTACCAACCAACCAGCTCCTGTCCTTTTTAAAACACAGTCTGTAACATGGCAGTTAGGAGCCGAGTGGCTTGTACTTATGTACACAGACCCCACTCTACCAGCCAATCAGCTCTCATCTATTACAGGCTGTGCGTGAAAAAATGATAGAAGCTGATTGGCTGATTCTTTACCCCTCTCCACTTCTACTTTTCTAAGCTAGGATAAATCTCCCCCTAAACCATCTTTAGTCTCGCCAGTTTCTGCCAACCATACGAAATGGGCAAACAGAAAGCGATACTTTATTTAAATGTACAACAGCCGTCATCTTCCGAGAGATGTATACAGAGATATCAATTATTGAGGGATACTAAGGATATTCAGCTATCTCCACTTTGTGTGTATGACAAGAGAAGTATGGCATGCACAGAACACACATTAACAAATAAGTAAAGAGGACGACAATGAAGTGTCTTTTTGTTTCACATGGTAATGAAATGAAAGCCTGCCAACAAAAGGAATCATGCTGGCCAGTACAATGTCCTTGTGTTATTGTGACAGCTTGGGGAGTCTTTGATGCACGTCAGTGGTCTCAATAATGCAAGACGCATCTGTATAAAGCACATCAGAGCAAATACGTGATAAAGTAGTCTGGCCTCCTGGAGAAAGTGGCGGCAGTTCCGCTTGTTGCTGCTTCTAACCTTCCACACAAAGTATACCATGCTACTCTTAAGGTCCATACACACTGGGCGACTATGCCCAGCATGTATGGACAGCGATGATCATTTTCATTGCTGGAGGGGAAAACCGCTCAGTGCATTACACACTGAGCCTCTTTCCCCCTGCCCGGCGCTGACAGCGTCCTCAAAGCCGCTCATCTGCTGGTAATAGAAGCAGATGAGCGGCTTTGCCGGCGATGATGTGGGAGCGCCCAGCAGCGCTCACCGCATATAGCCGGGGCGTACACACTGGGCAGCTTTGAGCTGAAAGCCGTTCAAACATGCTGTTTTGATCAACTTTCAGGTCAAAGTTGCCCAGTGTGTATGGGCCTTTAATGCACAGCGTAGGTCTGCACAATGGGCCTAGTAAAGATCTGTTAGCAAGTCTGCAATTTTTGAAGATGGACAAAACCATGCTGCACTGCAGGTGGGGCAGATGTAACATGAATAGAGAGAGTTAGATTTGGTTGAGTTATTTTGTTTCTGAGCAGGGTAAATACTGGCTGTTTTTTATTCTTACACTACAATTTAGATTTCAGTTTGAACACACCTCACCCAAATCTCTCTACACATGTTACATCTGCCCCACCTGCAGTGCAGCATGGTTTGTCCCTCTGCAAAAATTGCAGGCCCCATGGACGAAATGCCCCCTGGTGTGATTCAGGCCCCATGGACGAAATGCCCCTCAATACAGGATCAACAGTGACCAAAAGTGTAACTTTTAGATTAGGTTTTGTCGGAATAGTCCTACAGATGGATCCCCCAGCGTCCGGCTCCCGCCAGGTGCACGCCTACACGAGATGCTCGCGTGCCCCGTGGCAACAGAGCTTGCCCCGGGTCCCCGCCGCCTCCCCCGCCGCCGGTCCCCCTCGCTGCCCCGACAACCCCCCCCCTCTGAACCCTGCCCAGCTCCCTGAAGCGGAGATGGGCAGGGAGACGCTGGCCAGCTGCCGTGATACTGGGACGCACATGCGCACGAGACGCACGCGCGTCCCATTCCCTATCGCCGGCGCTCACCAGAGGAGAGGATCTGGCGGGCGCCGGCGATGAATAAGGCCGGCTCCATCTGAAGATTTATGTCGCAGAGCCCTAAATACTCTTACTGACTTAGTTAGTATATGCTAACATTTCATTTGTGTTTTATATTGTTAGGGTATTAGTAATCACACAAGTTGCTGTACACTAAAGGGTCTTATAATGTAATCAGGGTCAGACTGGGGCAGTACGGATGGTGTAGTGGTTAGCATTACTGCCTCACAGCGTTAAGGTCATGGGTCTGATTCCCACCATGGCTCTAAAGGTGCGTACACACGGGGGCGATTTTGTCCAAAATCGCGGGAAATATGGTCGCTAAGCGACCATATTGCCTGCAATGGGAGTGTGCACCGGCGATATATCGCCGGGTGCGCGCTCCCGTTTTTGCCCCTGTGGTGATCGCTGGTCGCAGGAACATGCTCCTGCGACCAGCTGATTACCACTGCCGGGCTCCCCCGGGCAGTTTCATTTTCATCAGCGACCATCTCTGGTCGCTGATGAACAGGAGAAACTGAGCAATATATTGCTATAAATATTGCAATAAATAATATTAATAATGAAGGGCCTACCAGGGAATATAGAATCGGCCTTCAATCTGATACCAGGCTGGTCCATATGGGTCAATTGCTTCCAGAGCTGCTGCAGGTAAACCAATTCTTTTACAGTATTTCTGAAATATAATTTCATAACTGTTTATGTTCTCTGAGGGCAGATTTCTCTGGAACCAAATGGCCTAGTTTCACGGGATCAGTATCCTTCGAAGCCAACTCGAAAGTTCTTTAATATGATCACCGTGTAAATGGGTCAATTGGTTCTGAAGATATAGCCAGTTAAAGGAAGGGGGTGTGGTCTTATCTCCCCCCCTAACACCAGAAAATGCAGGGACTAGGCTGGTGGGACAGGGGCCAACCCCTTTCTTGTGTGAAAGGGGTATTATTTCAAGCTCTCTGTCCTCTGTTAATGGTTGTCACTTCTGCCCGGTGGTGGCTGTTCCCCATGTTTTCCTCTTTGGCAACAAGCATGTAATCCCACATGGCAACAAGCATGTAATCCCACATGGCAACGAGGATGGAACCCCTGGCAATGAGCATGAAACCCCTGGCAATGAGCACGTAGGTAAGGGATCTGGTCATTAGGTCTACAGCAACTAGGTCGACAAGCATTGGGTCAACACCACTAGGTTGACAGGCAACAAGGTCGAGATAGGTTTAGCTCGACATGGGTTAAGGTTGACAGGTCATTAGGTCAACACAAGCATTAGGTCGACATGGGCAAGGTCGACAGTCAAAGGTCGACATGGGGTTTTTCAGGTTTTTTTGCCGACGTGCCAACAGTAGGTATTTCATGCCCTACCATTCACTAGGGCGTGGTGGGAGAATAAAATAATGTGCCTAGCGTAGCGAGGCACCGTGCCCAAAGCATTGCGAGTGAAGTGAGCGATGCGAGGGGATGCGGTGCACTTGAAACTGTGTCCATGTCGACTGTGTTGACATTCGGGTCAAAAAACAGTGAAAAATTCCATGTCAACCTTTTGCACTGCATAGATATACCATAGTCCTGTGCAGTATATGTAACATATTCTTGTTGTGTAATTCGAATGGACAATCTGGAACCTGATCCCTATGGGGGGGGGACAAAAGTCCAATGTGGCCCAATAGAAGATTCTCTCATTTTGTGTAGGAACCTCAGTTCTAGGTACACCATCCCGGAGAGAGCCAAGTGTCAATGAGACGAGAGATGGTCAAAGAGATCGATTCTGGATTCTATTGAATAAATGAAAATTGATTCTGGGTTCTGTTGAATCAAAACAACAGAAACCAGAGGTTCAAAAAAATGTCCATGATTGTTTTAATACTTTTACCATAAAAAAAAAAAATTAAAAACGTTGAACAGATTTGACCATTTTTACATACAAGTAGGTTGGTAGATATGCAAACTAGTTCAAAGACATTCATGCTAAAATACATTTTGAGGTTATTTTGTGTCTGAGATTTGGATTTTAAAAAATCAAAATAATTTTTTTTGGTTTAAAAATTGTATTTGGAATTTTACCTCAAACTGCAAACTGACCGTTGTGAACATGAATGACGGAACTTGAACACTAACTTCGAACTGTAGATGTTGGGGTCTATAGGCAAGTTAATTGGTAATATGTTTGCGATCTTCAAACCTTTGAAATTCAATCAATTTTCAAATCTATTCAAAGTTTGTTGCATCTTCAGCCAATGTCACACAGATAAACACTAAGAAAGACATAAAAAATCCATAGTATATCACATGCATGGAAAATTAAGGAAATTAATGATGTGCTTATATTCCCCTGTCCTGTATGTAAGATATAAAATCACAGAGCCCCCAATAGCTCAAGTGCAGCAGTGACACTTAACTTTAGGAACAAATACAGGTATTTGTGTAATATCTGTGCGCCCGATTTTTTCATTGTATTGCTTCGCATCGCATGCAATATAGTGGCATACAATTCATGTGATGCGATTTTTCATTGTAAAGACCCGATTTTTAATTGTATAGTCACCCATGGGTGATTTCATACCCCCACTATCCAACTACCCACGGAATTGAACTCATATAGTGTGGCGAGCGCAGCGAGCCACCGAGCCCGAAGCGTGGCGAGCGCAGTGAGCCCCGCGAGGGTACTCAGAATACATGTAAAGTAATCTGCGTCCCCTTGCGGGGCTCACTGCGCTCGCCATGCTTCGGGCTCGGTGGCTCGCTGCGCTTGCCACACTGTATAGGATCAACTCCATGCGTAGTTGGATAGTGAGGGTATGAAATCACCCATGGGTGACTATACAATTAAAAATCGGGTCTTTACAATGAAAAATCGCATCGCATGCCTTAAGTAGCGGCATGCAATTAAAAAATTGGGTGCCCAGATAATACACAAGTACCCAAATACACATTTTTGTGGAAATTTTAATAAGATGAGAGTTGTATTTCACATGGGATGTTGCTATGGGCAACCAATCAGATACTATTATCTTCTAGACATCCTTCTCTCTGGGCTACCTCTCGCCCGCCTTACCTCTCTTCAATCCATTCTTAAAGCCGCTGCTAGGCTCATCTTCCTCTCCCGCCGCTCTACCTCTGCCTCCCCCTCTGTCTATCTCTTCACTGGCTCCCCATTCCTTTTCAAGTTCTCTTTAAACTCCTCACCACCACCTACAAGGCTCTCTCTTCCTCCACCACTCCTTACCTCTCTTCACTGATCTCTATCCACACTCCCTCCCGTCCTCTTCCCTCTGCCGCACACCGCCCACCTGACCGCTCACCTAATCACCTCCTCCCACTCCCGTGTCCAAGACTTCTCTTGCTCTCTCCCCCTGCACTGGAACAACCTCCTGCCACCCATCATGCTTTCTGATTCCCTTACCTCCTTCAAGCGCTCCCTCAAAACCCACTTCTTCCGACTAGCTTATCCCTCCTCCTCCTAACCTGCCTACCCTACCCCTCCATCTGTTCCCATCCGTTCCTACTTATCCTATTGTTTTTCGTTCATCCACCCACCTCCTTTTAGTCTTTTAACTCTTATGAGTAGGGTCCTCCTGCCTCACGTACTCACCCTACCTCTTTACCTCATCTGTGCTCCTGCCCTGTTTTTCCCTTCCTCTACTTCATCTTCAGTCTCCTCGACAATTTTGACACCTACAGAACTGATGCTGATTTAATTCTACCAGCTATACCCCTATTTATGCTGTATTTTATCAACACACCCTGTACGTTACCTTGTAATTTGTTTTTGTTTGCTATGTACGGCGCTGCAGACACTTTGTGGCGCTTTATAAATAAACAAACTACTACTACTAGAAGTTGCTAAGTAAATAAGAAGTCGATTCTGATTGGTTGCCCATAACAACATCCTATGTGAAATAGAACTTCCATATTAGTAAATTTCCCCCCTTGAGTCCTAGTTGAGAAAGAGCGCTATATTATTATTATCATAGCACTCCGCGAATCATACCATTGCTCCGGGCACCATGACATCTAGCTACACCGCTGCTCCATGAATCATGTCATTGTTGACGTAATACCGGCATTGCACAGCAGTAGGCGCTGCTACGAGGATGCGATCACACTGGCCACGCCCCCACATGGTTGATCCATTGTTGGTCGCCCTGCCCCCATCCCGTTCCTTCAGTGGCGCAACCCAACTCCTGCCTCACTGAACTGGCAACCCAAAAAGTAGGCAACTCTGTAGGACTTAGTTCCGTTTATTACAAGTGAAATTGACTATTTTATATTACTGATACAGTTTTATATGTATAACCATGTGTCATTTTCATATATTATGGATGAACCAAACAAACAAACATAATAAAACACAAATAGTGATTATTGCCACTTCTGAGGTGATGATACATTGCAAAACTGCTTGTGAAATGATCTGAGGTGCCCCCTGCTCATTGCATGGAAGGCTGCAGTGGCGGCACCCGGGACTTTTTTATGATAGCCCCGGGATCTAGCATTTGAATCACTGCCCATGAAGACATTATTAATAGATCCATGCTGACATAGATGCCATCATAATCACTACTGTTGTCACTACTAGTGATGTGAACTTGAGTGTCCTCCGTGTAATAAATCCATCTTGCAATTGCTTTAAGTACGTAAACGTAAGCAGAGGAAGAATTATTGATGAGAATATATTATATTTTGTGATTATTATTTTTTTTGCCTGTTTTTCCTTATCGACTGATATTTCTTGCAATATGCTATATGAGTTGAAAATATATATATAAGAAGATGCACCTGCATGGTACAAGACTGTATGAACCGGTCCTGTCACGTAGGGCTACAATACCCCGGTCAGTCTTCAAGGGGTTAAAAAATACAAGCGTTCCTGCAAAAACCTTTAAAGCCCTCTGGGCTGAGAACTGATCTGAACTCCAACCTCTATTAATAAAGAGCAATGTAATGTACTTCTCACAGATTCCTTGTACTACATTAGTCATTGTACTGTAACCCTGTGACAGGATCCTTGATGGATACTTAACATCGAACACACGCTCCCTAACTTACAAAGATTAATGCAAACTGTATTGAAATCCTGCTAGTTGTGAGTGCTTCTCCGGCTCCACTGTCCAAGTGTCTGAATATCAGCTTCAGCTGAGCGCGGCCTGTCGGGACTTGAGCTGCCAGTTTAATTAGTGTTCAGTAATTTCAATAATGAGTGACAATTCATCGGGGCTTTTAGGTTGGTCTTCTGTTCAGAAGCAAATCAATAATCCACAGTTTTACTCCTTCTTTAAAGACAAGAAAGTGGCATTTCAGTTACATCAGTGCAGGGAAATAAATGAGAAACAGCAAACGTTCCTCAGTAACTGGAGAGTGTAATTGGTTGCTTTAAAGTATATTTGTCTGCTAAACAAAGTGGAGGCATCCATTTTTGGGTGGATTAAACCATAGCACCCATTTAGATGGTTGTAAGGCTAGAAGGAATAAAAATTAAAAAAAGTCCATGAAATATTTATTGTATTATAATGTACAGATGTGATTATCCAGAAAGAGACTAAACAAATGGAGGATGAAAAAGTTGTCTGTGGGCCTTGTTCAGAGGTGCCGAGAGGGCAGTGGCATCGAGAGGGGGGTGGGTACTTTTTACCTGGGCCCGGGTCTGCTGTAGGGGCCAGAGTCCCTCTCCCCCATTGCAGAGAGTAGGGCATAGCCTCTCTCCCCAGCTCAGCACACGCTGCTTAGTGCCATGAGCTGAGCTGGGGAGAGAGATAGCTGCAGCATCAACTTGTCCTTTCTCTCCCTCTCATTTTTTTTGGACCACACCCCCCTCCATTTTACCGTGGCCCGGCCAACCTTTCTGCACCCCTGCACGTAGTGATGCGATTTCTTATGCAACGTACTTGTGCATTGTACCTTGTGCATAAAGGTGCCCGCTGCTGGCATTTCACATTCGCCATTACAGAATCGGAACCGTGGGGAATGGCAGCATGTACACCTGGGGGGTGCTGCGTTGACAGTATGAATGCCCGGGGGGGTTGCGGCCATACGCAACAATGCTCACCGGGGGGGCGTATCACCTGCTGCTGCTTCTTCAGTGCTGGCCGGACGGAGGGGGAACGGGAACTGGGAGTCTGGGAGGTGCAGTGCGCGCATGCGCAAAAGCCCTCCCGTGGCCATTTTGGAAGTGGGCAAAGTGCTGCGGCCGCTGCCCGCGGCCCAGCCAGCCCAGGGAGGAGCATGGCTGGCCCCTTTTTATTGACTTTTGGGTCGGCCCACCGGGAAATGGGCCGGTTTCCCAGTGGGCCAATCCGCCACTGGTCTGTGCTATGTGAGCTATTGGCCAAGCCTCCAGCCCCTATGACTCACTAAATAGATGTTGTGCGCAAGTGCATCAAAAATCGGGACAGTTGGGAGGTGTGAGCACATACAATCCTAGGCATCTCTGCACTCATATGCTGTTTCTCTGCACATTCCATGCAAGGTAATTTCTAAGTTTGTGATGCACGCACACGGATTTGCTCTGAAAATAGTGATGGAAATGATCATAAAGCCGGGCTTGTGTGTCTGCAATTTGCCCCCAATGTTGCCGACTGCTGCTGGAAACATATGAAAAGCAGAGATCCCTAGGTTGCCTTGTTAGGGACTGAAATCTCCCGAGATCCCATGGGCCAGATGTATTGTTACTCTATGACCCTTTCTGCATCAATTACAACATCCAAGATATGAGGAGCACATCAAGGAAAACATTTTATTTCATAGAAAGCAGTAAAATCCCGATTCATGAAGTAAAGGGTTAACCCGCGACAATAGTGCAACTTTCCTTAAAGCAGGGCCAAACATTCATAAGGTGTTGTATCTCGCAGTAAACCTGCCTATAACAGGGAGGGGGGGAAATGAAACAAATAAAATCCCCAGCTGGGAAGGTCAAGTCTAATGAGGTGGGTACAGAGAGATGAGGTATCTAGCAGTCTTTACCGTGTAGGCCAGAGGTGCTTGCAAGTGAACAGCTGCTTATAATTATTATAATGTGACACTTCTCATCCTCTCTGAGTTTTCCTTCCCTCCCTTACTCTCTCACCAGAGAGCCGATTAATTGTATATCAACTGATATACATAAAGGGATTTTGATAGAAGGTTTAATATTGTAATACTAAGTAGACAGTGTCAGTGAAAATTTAACACTAAATTTTGAATTGAACTCTCCGGGGTCGCACAGTATTTCAAACATCCGGCGTTTTCTTGAATTTTCAACAAGTTTGGCTTCAAACGTCAATCAAAGTAGAGAGAGAGAAAAAAAATTCTTTCCTACTATTTCTTTTTTTTTTCTAAAAAAATAAATAAAAAAAGCAACATATTATTTCCGCTAATACGTTGCATTACCACTTCAAGAGTACAGCGGTCCCTAGTGCAATAGTAAATATCCATATTAAAGCCAAGATGTAATATATTAAGAAAACTGTTATATATCGCATGTCCAGTCTAGAAATCTAGAGGAAAGGAATGATTTACAAATGGCTAAGGTTTGTGTTCCAGCTGTACCGTTTAACGGTAACACAATCCAGTGATCTGAAATATAATATTATTTGAGAGACTTTTACATATAGCTTGTGTGATTTATAGCGTGCTGTATAAGAAGTGAGTAAAAGTTCCCAGCACCCAAAAAAAAGTAATCTGCGCAGAAAATATTGCAATTAAAATAAAATAAAATACAAAAAAACACCCTTGAGAATATAGAATAAAATAAAAAAATAACCTTGAGAATATAAATTAAAATAAAATAAAATAAAACACCCATGAGAATATAAAATAAAATAACAAAAACACCCACGAGAATATAAAAAAAACACCCTTGAGAATATAAAAATAAATAAAATAAAACACCCTTGAGAAATTAATAAATTGGCAATGGTATTTATGTTTAGATTTTTATTTATTAAATTTTTTTTATTTAAATTTTTCATCAAGATGCCGTGGACCATATGCACATTGTTTAATCATTATATGGATTTAGCTGGGGAAAGCGTAATGCCGTAAATTAGACCGGGTTTTGCCTTCTACAGCTCCGCAGCACTTTAATCGTCTAATCGTTCTTTTCCACTTGGCAACCAGTTTGGTCAAATTATCAAATTACATTTTTAAGTCATATTAAAAATCATGTGAGCCACTTGTATTCCCCATTAGTTCATGAACCCACTGGCAAACGGAACAATGGGACCTTTTCAAATCCCAGTGCGTGCACCTATTAAATTCACAATGTACAACTATGCGTATCAACTAACAAGCTAACCAGGTGTTTCAGTGTTATTGTTTGAAATTCTACCTAGTTTTAAATCAAATGAAGGGAAAGGCAAAGCCCCAATTAAAATCCCACATTGCCTCTTCATCGTGTGTGTAGGTGGGAAACGTTAATGGCTAAACTGTCATAAACTTTCAGAGCCTCGCTCTTGTTCATTGTATAAAAAAATAAATAAAATTACAAAAATTACATTCGCATCAATTCTCGCATTTTATTGGCATTTCCTGCTTTCTTCCGTCGTAAGAAAATATGTCTAGGAATTCCTGGCTTTACGTTAGCAGCATCCCGGACACTCCAGCTGAATTTGACAATTGAGTGTTGTCATGGGACATTAAAATCTTGCAGTGGGCCTATTTAGACGATTATTTTATAGGCTGTCCGATAATCAGTTCCATCCCTTTCCTCCACGCTGCTTGCCAACATATGTCTATTATATTTAAAAGTTCACCGACAACAAATATATGTTGCTAAGCTAAGAAAAGTACACGGTCAGAAAATAGCTTTGAGACTGCAGTCGTCCAGCGTGCTATCGCAGGACTCAGTTGTCTTCACTCACTGTAATTGCTTCCAGATCGTCGCAACTGAGTTTTCTCACCCTAGAACTTTAAAGTTAGTAATGAGGCCCTGTTTATAAATTATGAAAGTTAAATTCAAGCGGAACTTGTAACCCTAAGGATATGCGTTTGCTGGCGTTTAGCCATGCATTTACTCTACACTCTCGGCTCAGTGTTCCTCACTCAGCAGTAAACGTAGGTATCATTGTACACACGGAAACATTTTCTAAAGGTTGACAGACCAAAAACAAAACAAACTTTGCCCCCCAATTCCTATGTGTTTCCAACATAAACCAGGAGCGCAGATTGATCTGTTCTTGGCGTATCAGTATTATTATTTTATTATCCTTTATTTATAAGGCACCACAAGGCTTCTGCAATGCCTAAAAAAGTACATAAACAAATGAGCAAAACATGAAAACAGCGGCTTACAGTACAAGACAATGTAGGACAATTACATGATATATAAACATTTCTGCAACAGTGGACATGACAATAAAATAAGCATCGTTGTATCAGAAAGCAATGGACTGGTGCTGTTGTATATAGTATGGATTAAAAGTAAGTCCATACCTGCCTACTTCGCGGCCCCCTCCTCCTGGAGGGGGCAGCTTAAAAGGTATATAGGGGGCATGGCTGGTAACAAGGTGTGCGGACTCATGATTGCTCCAACATGGCTCCACCCCTGCTATACAGTGCTCAAAAAGCAGATGAATTGGAACTTAGAATTCAGTTTGAACACATCCCAGCCAAACCTGAATCTCTCTGCACGTTACATCTGCCCCACCTGCAGTACACATGGTTTTGCCCAGTTGTGTGTTTTTTTTGTTTTGTTTTGCAGAGGATGCCCCTTAAATCGGGTTCTTAGTGCAAACTTTAAGTATGAACAATGCATCTCTGTGAAAGCACTGCAGAATATGCATACATGGGTATAGTATGTCTTCGGGTCAACATTTATACACAATTGGACTGGTCCACAGAGGTACAGGGGAAACCAATAGTGGGCCCCACTGCCTGGGAGCCCCACCTCCTCCTCTATGGATCATGTTCCAGACTGTGCACTTAAAATATACATACATTATTTTACCATTTACTACACAGGACTAATGTTGTGCATTTTCTACAGTGCATTACTGGTAATCATTAGGTACATTACAATACAAGCACTAGCAGTATTTACTATTTATCAAGCAGCCCAGCCCATGTACTCTTTCTTGAGTCCAGGTCCAACCAGCCAGCAGGGTAATGTCACAGCCGGGGGACACTTATTATATAAGGTCCCGCGGCCAAAACATTCACCCTACTGACCAGTCAGCCTGAAGTGGGGACACCCCCTATAAAGGGGTCCCCCCCTCCAGGACAAACCTGACCAGGCTGAAGCCTGGTGCTGTCCCCGGTGACCCTGGGCTGTGGACACTGGGCTGAGTAACTGGTGTAAAAAAAAATTGAATGAACTATTGTTTAATACTGTGGAACTAGTAGGGCCCACTGGCACTTGTAGTTCCCCAGTATTAAAAATAGTCAAATAAACACAAACACACTGACACATGAAAAATAAAACTTTAATACATCCAAAGCCCTTTCATACAGATACTTACTTATCTTGAGCCCGTAGGTAGGTCCCTGGGTCAGGGGCTCCAGGGTCCGGGGCTCCATGGTCCAGGGTCCGGGGGACTCCATGGTCCAGGTTCCGGGGTCCAGGATCCAAAGAAATCCATAGGGGTACCTGTGGAAGAAAATCCTACTCACCAAGGTCCCCTGGCGAAGATCACGTCCTCTTCTTTCCGACGTAGTCCAGGTCTTCTTTAAAAAAAAAACCACCCGACTATTCCCGCTGACGGACTGAGGAGAGACGCTGATGTTTCATCTTCAGCGCCTCTCCTCCGAATGATTCTATTGGCCGCCTAGTGGCCAATCAGGAGCCGAGAAAGTCAGAGAAGAGGCGCTGAAGATGAAACATCAGCGTCTCTCCTCAGTCCGTCATCTTAGTAAGTGTCCCCCTATGTATCAAGCCGGTGTACACCAAAAAAAAAAACTTTAAAAACTTTCGTTGACCTTGTGGGTCCATCTCAACCTTAATCTTGTGTTGACCTTCTGTCAGTGCCGACCTTTGGTATGTTGACCATTTGTGTCAACCTTGTGACTGATGACCTAGACATTGTCAACCTAGGGAAGGCATGCCATAGAGAAGTATTTATCATGGGTTATAGAGAAGTATGGGTTGGGCAAGAACGGTGGTGGGGGCGGGGACTATAATGAGAAAAAAATACATCTTCTGTAAATACACATGTTGCATTCTGTTAATCTCAAACAAATATTTTTTTACAGTATATAAGCCCAGAGTGATACTGCATTCGTGCCCAGGAGAATGAGGACTGGAACCGGGGGAAACATCACTGCTACGCCGCTAAGCCCAGCTGATTTGCCTGGCCGTTTATGCTCATACTAGGTGATTCATCGTGCCCTACGGGCGCTCTTCACATATCGTAAGGGGCTGCGCCCCCTTAATTTGTGAACGTTTGTATTGTGAGAAATATGGTTAGAATTGTATGAAAGATGCCTGCATTGCAACTTGAGTTATAGGTGAAATGTGTTAAATAGAGAGCATATGATTTGGAAGGGGGTGTGTATTGTTTTGTTTAATTAAAAAGCAGTTACAGAGTAAGATGTACATTGATAGTGTGGATGGTACAGTGACATTTGTGGGGGTGTGTGTGTGTGTGCAATAGTATAGTAGGGTATACATATAGCGGCTCCCCACTGGTGGAGGTCACAACACAGGAAAACAGGAGGCTGGGTAGTGATAGGGGTGTGTGGGCATAAGCATAGGCGAATCTAGGGGGTGGTCCGGGGGTGCACCTTGTAGCTGAGGGATGGGGCTTTCCAATGAGCCCATCCCCGTGTCTCTAGCCCCCTGGGAACCGGAGATACTGCCAGGCAAAGCTAGAACGTTTTCCCTATAGGATAACATGGGACTCGCTAATTTCGACCCCCACCCAGTTCAACGGCTGCCAGTTCCCCCTTCGGCATCACTGAAGCTCGAGGTTGATCTCAGTCTAACCCAAATCGCTGGGCCTTCAATCTGATACCAGGCTGGATCCATAAGGGTTAATTGGTTCCAGGGATATTGAGGTTAAACCGTTTTTTTTTTTTCTTAAATGTCATTTCATGACTGTTTATGTTCTTTGAGGGCAGATTTCTCTGGAACCAAACAGCCCAGTTTCACGGGACCAAAATCAATTGAAGCCAACTCAAAAGTTCTTTAATATGAAACTGGTCTCATGTAAATGGTTCAGTTGGCTCCGAAGATATAGCTGGTTGGTTAAAGGGGGTAGGGAGAGGGGAGTGGCTGTCTCTCCCCCTCACACCAGAAAATGCAGGGACTAGGCTGGTGTATAAGGGGTCAGCCTGGGAATGTCCCTGCATGATCCTGGACCATATTCCTGGGTAAAAAATTTCTGTTGTGAAAGGGGTGCTCTGAATACAGCCGGGCAGCCTCCTGCTCTCTGCCCAGCTGTCATTGACTGTCACCCCTGCAGCTTCTGCTCCAATTCTTCTCCCCGCTTTCACCTCAGCCCGCCCCCCCTTTAATCATGTGGTGCCGGCACCCGGCGTGCTCCCCCGACGTCACGCACAATAACAGCGCGCACAATATTTCAAATGTCCACTCGGCTAGAAGGGACACCAGGAGGGGAGTGGGAGGGTGCGCTGCGCTCTGCTCCTCTCCCCATAGAAGCAGCTGCACCGCTCTCCATCTCTCCCTGCAGCAGCAGCGAAGGCTCATATAAAAATTTACAGTAATTTGCACTTTTGGGGGCATTGCTTAAGGGACGCTACAAGTAGCGGTATGTGGGGGCATTACGCATAATGTGTGGCTTAATGTGTAAGGGGCATTAAGTGTGCAGCATCATGTGTAAGGGACATTATGTGTGCAGCATCATGTGTAATGGGTACTATGGTGCACGGCATCATGTGTAATGGGTACTATGGTGTGCGGCATTATGTGTAATGGGTACTATGGTGCCATCAAGCAAGAACCCCCTAGCAATGAGCACGTAGGTAAGCAGCACTTATGTGGCAAATATGTAATGGGCATTACGGTTTGTTTTATAGTATGTAGTGGGCATCATGATGTTTGGCACAATGTGTAATGTTCATTATGGTGTGTGGCCTTATGTATAATTGGCATTACGGCGTGTGGCTGTATGTGTAATGGGTATTACGGAGTTTGCTAAAATGTGTAATGAGCATTACTATGTATGGTCTAAAGTGTAATACCACACCCCTTTTTGTGATGCCACGCCTCCTTCCCATGAGGCTACGCTCCCTTTTTGCCACGCGGCTATGGCGCGCAAGGGTCCCCCTACTATTATGTCTAGATCTGGGACCACCCATTTCCATAATTCTAGATTCGCCTATGGGCATAAGGGGGACAAAAGAGGAGGGTGGGAGACACAGTGCAGCTTCTGCCAGTGGGTGAGGGTCCAGCGTGGCAGTACAGGAGTACAGGATGGTGGCCCTGAGTTAGTGTCTCCTCCTACTGGGTGGGAGTTAGGGTGCATGAGAGCAGGAGGCTGGGCTATGAGGCATGGTAGGGGCATGTGGGCAACACAGCGTCAGCGACTCCCCAGTGGTGGAAGTTATGGTTCAGGAGAGCAGGAAGCTGGGTAGTGATAGGGGTGTGTGGGCATACGGGGGACTAAAGAGGGGAGCAGGGTGCCGTGAATTGTGGGAGGGGCTCGGGGGGTGCCATGAATTGAGGGAGGGGGCAGAATTGCGGGAGGGGGGTGCAGGTGTTGGTTAATCTTGGGCGGGGGTGTGCAAAGCGCAGGAGTGGGGCGTGAATCGCGCAAGGGGGGGTTGCGAATTGCAGGAGGGGGGTCACGGGGGTGCCGTGAATTGCGGGAGGGGGGGTCGCGGGGGTTGGGGGGTGGGTGCCGCGAATCGTGGGAGGGGGGGCGCGGGGGGTTGCAGCGAATTGCAGGAGGGGGTCGCGGGGGCAGGGGGTTGCCGCGAATCGCAGGAGGGAGGGCGCGTGGGGTTGCCGCGAATCGCGGGAGGCGTGGGTCGTGGGGGTTGCCGCGAATAGTGGGAGAGGGGTTGGCGGCAAATCGCGGGAGGGGGGGGGCACAGGGTAGGGTGGTGCCGCAAATCACGGGAGGGGGTGGTCGCAGGGGGGGTGCCGTGAATCGCGGGAGGGGTCGCGGGGGGGGGGGGGTGCCGCGAATCGCCACAAGAAAAAATCAACACAGAAAGGTCAACACATGTAAATGTTGACATAAGTGTGGCATTTCATTGGTGTCCATGTCGACACATGAGGATGAATATGAGAACATTCAAAAAATGAAAAATAAATCTCAAAATCTCATGTCAACCTTTTTCATTGTTGACCATAGCCATGGGGGGGGGGTTGCCACGAATCGCGGGAGGGGGGGTCGCGGGGGTGCCGTGAATTGCGGGGGGAGTTGCCGCAAATCGCGGCGGGGGGGGGGGCGCGGGGGGTTGCCGCGAATCGCGGGAGGGGGGGTCACGGGGGGGTTTCCGCGAATCGCGGGGGGGGGTGCAGCGAATCGTGGGAGGGGGGTCACAGGGGGGGCGGAATCGTGGGTGGGGCGGCGGGGGGCGCTCACCTGGTGCAGTGTCTTAGCTGGGCAACATGGGGAGGCAGAGGATGTCTGGCACTGTGGGCTCACTGGGCTGGTTCTCTGTCATGTGAGTCAGTCACATACCTCCCAACATGACCCTCTCCAGGAGGGACACATTGGTCTGTTTCTGGACTTCCCTCATAATGTATGATTGCCATCACCTGTTTCACACATGTTATTAATTGATTAGAAAGGTGCTTCAACACAGGTGCTGGCAATCATTAATTAAGGGAGAAGTCCAGAGACAGAGCAATGTGTCCCTCCTGTTATACACACACTCACGCACTTTGAGTGACAGATGTAGCCAAATATATAAGAGATTCATCCGGTAATTGCCAGTCCTTGCTTATCTTTGGAAGAGCCTTAAAGAATTGTGCTTTAACAAATTGTTTTTTAATGTAAAAGTGTTTTATTAAATGAGAAGTGTTTTAAATAAAACGTACTTCACCATGGTATGCTAATTTCTTCTTTTGCATATAAACTATTACATCGGAGGATACCCGATATTCAGAGAAACTACCCAAGCGCCTGATAAGTTGACATTCCAATTTCTTTGTGTATGATATCAGCCCAGAACCTAGTGCTATAACAGGGCAGTACAGATGGTGCATTGGATAGCATTACTGACTCACAGAACTGAGGTCATGGGTTCGATTCCCACCATGGCCCTAACTGAGCGGAGTTTATATATTCTCCCCGTGCTTGCGTGGGTTTCCTTCCACAATCCAAAAATACTCTGGTAGGTTAATTGGCTCCCAACAAATTAACCCTAGAATGTCTGTGTGTGTGTGTACATGTGGTAGTGAATATAAGCTACACTGGGGCAGGGATGGATGTGAATGTTCAAATATTCTCTGTAAAGTGCTGCGGAATATGTATGCACTATATATGAAACTGTTAATAAATAATGAAATGTAAACATATTTGAGTTATTACAGTATATTACATTTGTCAGTTTTTCAATGGAACAAAATATGAGACATGTCAACATGTATTTCAAATTGTAAATAAATATATAGTACTGTTTGCTTCCATCCATATGCTCGTCTTGCTAATTAATTTGTAATTGTAGCAGCACAGGTTGTTTTAATTAATTTGTGATGCAAAAGAAGTTTAATATCGTCTTAGGTTGTTGCAGTTGGAAAATGAATGAGACAAACATAATCCGGATACTATAACCCCGTGAAATGGTTTGGGATGGCAAGTGTCAGTTAAATACTTCAGTGATGCACTATTGTGCGGTACTGTAGATTATATACTAGCAGTTAACTAATCCTATTAGTGTACATGGTACTTGTTTCCTAGCACGGCGCCCGTCGGGTCCCATCGCATACCATGAGTTAAGGTATGCGATGGGACCCGATCTAACCCGATATTCGGGTTTAAAGAGCTTCCTATACAATTTTAAAATCGCGTCGCATCACATGCAATGGCAAGCGATGCGATGCGATGACACCCAATTTCATATTGTACAGCCACCCTGATGGCTGATTACTATGTAAAATGCACCCAAACACCCAATTTTTAATTGTACACCCACGCTGATGGGTAATTATTATGTCAAATCCCCCCCCCCCCCATTGTTAATGCCACCCCAATGTCAACGCCAACCCGAAGCGTGGCGAGCGCAGCGAGGACAGTACGCGTCCTCCGACTTTTTCATACCCCCACTATCTACGTCGGCGTGGAGTTGACTTTAGACCAGGGCTGGGCAACACCGGCCCTCCAGATGTTAGTGAACTACACATCCCAGGATGCTTTGCATTAGTTTTGCTATGTGGCCATGCTGAAACTGATGCAAGGCATGCTGGGATGTGTAGTTCATCAACATCTGGAGGGCCGGTGTTGCCCAGCCCTGCTTTAGACAGTGTGGCGAGCGCAGCCCGAAGCGTGGCGAGCGCAGCGAGCCCCGTGAGGAGACCTGGAAAACGAGCACTGTTGGGGGTACTTGAGGACCAAGGTTGGGAACAGTGGTACGGTGCGGGTGGGAGCTGGGATACCTGTCAGCACTGAAGTGGTCCCGGCTCCCGTCCTTGCTTCTTTCTGATGATATGAAGCATGGACCATCATAAAATGTCCGCCCCTATAAAGCAGACAGTTCTCTGAAACTGTCTGCTGTATGGGGGCGGACATTTTGTGATGGTCCGTTCTTCATATCAGAATGAAGCCAGGACGGGAGCCGGGACCACTGCAGCGCTGACAGGCATCCCAGCTCCCACCCGCGCCGATGACAGCCGGACTCCGGAGGATGTAAGTATACATGTAGTATGTATATGTGGCGGGCGCATCATCACCGTTGGCGGGGGGGCGCAATTTTTGAAGTTACGCCACTGGTTGGGAACCACTGTTCTAGCACATCAAAAGAAATGCAATGACCTTCAGGCAAAACATCGTTTATGGTGTAAAAGTAATCTGTATGTCCATTAATTAACCAAAAGGATAATTCTAAGATAATATTTAATAATCTAATCAGTTCTCTACATTCTATCAGTTACATATCACCCTAACAAAACTAATCAAAATGCAGGAACGGCATCTTTACCAATGAAAGTAATGTGGAAGAGCCAGTCCAAGTTTAAAGATGCCCATACACTAGTAAGATTTATCTTCAGATCTGGCTGGTTGGAACAAAAACAGTTTGTCAGTTTTCCAGCATTTCCAAGCAAATGGTCAACTGTCATTTGCTCTCATCCATACCCATGTTTTTGTTCCAACCAGACAGATCTGAAGATAAATCTGCGTGTGTATGGACACCTTTAGAGCAGCAGCAAGAAAACTGATGTGATCAAGGTTGGGCTGATTAGCAGCACCTGTGGCTTCCTAATAAAAGCGTTTCCAGAGCAGGAGGTCATGACTCCTGATGGTGGCATAGCTGCCCAAGTGATAGGCCAGGGTGTGGGCTATGGTAGGGATCACTGGAGCATTCGAAGAGTTTAAAATTTGCTGTGATTGCCTGTATGCTGCTTTCTGTAACTACTGTATACTTGCCTATGCTGTGTACCTGGTATGCTGTGACCTGCTCCAAAAATAAACACTGAGACTTCATCTTGATCCACTGTATGTGATTCCTTGTCACACCATGTTTGATGGTCTAGTAGAGGAGACTAAAACAGTAGTGTAAGTACAATAATATGGAGTCTGACCAATCGCTGCACCCAGGGCCGCCGACAGGGGGGTGCCGGGGGTACAGCTGTCCTGGGCCCCGGCCTCTGGAGGGGCCCGGGCAGCTGCCCACAGTGGCATGGCGCCCAAACCCCAGCCACCCCCCCGGCACAAATTCCCCCACCTGGCACCGGCGGACAGGCGTGCACAATACACAGTGCAGTCTGCAGAGCGCCGAGCCTAGGATACAGAGGGGTTCAGCACTCTGCAGGCTGCACTGTGCAGTTAGTGCTCCGAGTCCCGGAGGGAGAAGATGCTGCGCCGCCGCCACCGCTGGTAAGAAATAGTAATTGGGGTAGGAGGCGGGGTGCCGGCGCGCGCGAGGGGGGGTGCCGCTGGGGGCCCGGGCTGAAGGTCAGTCCCGGGCCCCAACATTACTAGTGGCGGCCCTGGCTGCACCACCGATTATTGCATTGCTATAGCTGCTATATACCGTTTATGATGAGCGTACAAAACATACTATCGTTTATGGGCCTATTTATCAGTAGGTCTCTGATGCAATGAATTAATAGGAATTTCTGTTACTGCTTATCGCGCGGGTCGTTGAGTATCAATAATACAAACACAATCGTTAACTTACCATTTTGTAGGGCCAGATAACAGTGACATAGTACATTACAGTAGGTGCTGTTTGAAAGAGGCACTGCAGCATGAGCCATGAGGCATGGGCTGGTGACAGGAATGGTGCAGCTAGTCTTCTTAGTGATCAATGTACACTGGCCATGATAAAGTTATTGCACATCATACCTACCAAACACCCCACCCATTTCATCAGCAGTATCACCCTCTTCTGAGCAGTTAGTTCTCCACTATATCACTGCGGCCACCTAATGGCAATCTCTGGGTGGCAACAATGCGAAGAGTGATTTGTGGGAGTCATGAGGTGTGTCATGGGTGAGTATCTAGATATAGGGTGGGATGTACTAAGGGGAAAATGCAGTAAAACCCCCCCCCCCCCCCATTTTCGTCATACCCTATAGAAGCCTATGGGCTTCTATCACCACCCATCACACGCTGCAGATGCAGACCCCCTCACCTTCCTCAGTGCTGCTCCTCCTCCCCCAGCAGCATGTCCTTCCGGCTGCAGGGGGGAGGAGGAGACGCCGGGGACCGCCTCAGAGCCCAGGAGCTGATGGAGACCCCCGCACACCACATCACAGGTATCACGGGGGGCCTCCATCACCGCACCGCGATGATAGCCGCATATGTTAGTACATATGCGCTAGCATCGCTTCGGGGGCATGGCGAAGTGCGGCAATGCATGTTAATACATATCGCCCATAGTCACTCTTCTGAGTCATGGGTATGAATTCTAGATGCCAAATTCAGACGTATCAAGTCACGTGTAAGTGTCATGGATAGTGCCAATGATGATGCTTCTTTTGTGTTCCACTCGAAAGTGGGGCGGTGGGATGAGTACACGTAGTTGCATATGAGTGCATATAGTTGCATAAGCATTCAATCTGCAATCCATGTGCATTCAGAATGCGCAGTGCATGGACCTGGGTGCAACTCAGAATAAAGTACCCATTGTATACCGTATGGATGGTTCAATAGATTTATGAATGGGGGGAATGTTAATGCACAATGTACCTCCCAACTACAGTATCCAGATTTTTAGCAGGCCAGTCCAGTTTTTCTGGTCCTGTCCCAATGTTCTACCTGTAGTCCACTGTGAGAGAGGTTTTGGGGGGAGGATACATCTGGCACCTCTACAGAATAGTGGAAAATTGATGACTGCACATTCTCCTGTCATCCCCAAACACAGTGTTGGCTCTGACTTTAGGCTGGGGGCTGCCCAGCTGCTACAGGAGCATTGGAAAATACCCTAGAATGAAGACAAATGGGGGACTGCCTCAACGGTTTATCACTCTCGTAAGGCCATGCCCTCTTGTCACTAAGCCATGCCCCCTACTTGTCAATCATCCATAATGGGAGGTATGGTCAATGTCATACTGTGTAACTGTGTGAACAAAAACAGATTCTATTCTGAAGGGCAGCAGATTTGTCTACTGGGAATTCCCTCATGTAAGCTTTTGTTATGTTACGTTGGCACCAGGAACATTCATCTCATTGCCTGCATTCCCTCTTGTTCATACAAACAGGGGGGGGGGGGGGACAAAAGTCAGCCCCTGAGTGCTGGCATATGGGCATGGCAGATTTTACTTAGGGTTAGCGCTGACCTGGAAATTCAAATACTGTTAACAATAATCAATGCATGTGAGCAAATCCTGGTCACATAACAACCTCTAGGACTGAGATTTAGGGCCAGATGTATCAAGCTTCGAACAGTGAAAAACTGGAGAGTGAAAAACAGCCAGCCAATCAGCTCCTAACTACCATGTTACAGGCTGGTTTTGAAACATAACAGGTAGGAGCTGATTGGCTGGTTGTTTATCACTCTCCACTTTATCAATTTTTTACTGCATACATCTGCATACCCTCCAACGTCTGAAGGGCAAAAAACAGTACACATTTGGATATGGGCGTGGTCACGGGTAAAGGGGAATGGCCACACCCTCTTTCCTATACTTACAATGGGCAGTTGGAGACCCCCCAAAAAAGATACAGGCCATAAAATACTGTACTGTCCCTTCCAAAAGGGTACAGTTGGAGGGTATGCATCTGGCCCTGTGTGTGTATATTGTAGGACAATTTGTAGGCACCTGCTCTTCCAAGTAGATGGACAGAACAAGCCATCAGAAAGTCCTATTTGAAACAAAGAGGATTATACTAACCTTATTAGACATACCGTTAGAACGTAAACATAGACAGCTGAATTGCTGACATACATACAAAGTACAGCTAACTCTCCCTGCAGACCTTTCAACCTTGACAGCAAGGAAGACATATATAGCCCTCCTATCAATGGTAAACAAAAGACTATGTCTGTATACTGGTAATAAATCATTATCCTCAACTCAATTCAGAGATCAATACATGGTGATAAATGGTGTGGCTTTCCCAATGCTACACATGAAATATTCCTACTGTATATAATGTACAACACATTTATAATTGTCCATCGGCCAGCGCATTCCCCCCGGTGTGCATGAGGGGCACACCGGGGGAATTTTGGGTGCTGATGTCTAGGGGTGTGGCCAGGATCCAGAGGGGGCATGGCCAGCTGCTTTGGAGGTTTGGTTAATAATTAGAGAGTAATACTGCTTTCAGACCGCAAACCCGGGTCCAACCCTGTAATTTGAAAACGGGTCCATCCCTGCTGCGACCTGGATCAGACTCCTTTTTGACACCTTTCACACTGCACTTCAACCCGGGCTATTCCCTGGTTGGCCGCTTTCACACTGAACCCGGGTCAGCACAGCAAAAACCTATTGGTGTCATTAAAAGTGGACTTTTTTCAGGCTTATAAACATGAAGACACAAAGGAAACATAAGTAAGGGGCTGAGAGGAATACTGAGCAATGCCTATATGTGCGCAGGGGGGGAGCCTCTCTTTTAGCTATGTTTTGTAAACCACAGCATACAGTATTTTACTGTTCCTGTCATATCTGCGCATTTCTTCCTCTCCCCTTATATTTAGCAATCCCCTCACCTCCTCATCTGACCACACTGAGGACATGGCTGTGCTACTGCCGGAATGCTGCCTCAGACGTGTGCTCTGCAGTGTGCTGCTTGTTTTTCCGGGATCTGGCCACTGACCTCATGAAAGGAGACAGAGGAATCATCCAATAGGTGAGTTTGATGAATTCAGTGTTGAATAACCGGGGTAGGGAGCTTTCAGACTGCACCCCAACCCGGGTTAGAGCCGTGTTCAACCCTGGTCAAGACCAGGGTTGAAATGCAGTGTTGCTCAACCCGGGAATTTTCACAGTGGCACTTTCACACCGCAGCTCGACCTGGGTTGTAGACACAAGGACACAGCAATTTAGTACATACTGCTGGTTCATGAATGGTAATGTACCAGAATGCACTGTAGAAAAAGTACCATAGTCAAGTGGAGAGAGGGGCAAGGTCACATAACTTATTATAAATGGAGTAACTGCCCCTGCATGGCTAACCCAAGCCCACAAAAAGAACCAGATCCTCCCATTGGGGGAGATTTGTTAAAATTTGGAGATAGGTTTAATAAATGTATAGCTCCCAGCTCTGATACATCTCCCTCATTGATCACCAGGACAGCCGAGAGGTATGCCGGGCCCCGGTAAAATCTCCTAGGGGCCAGCATACCTCCCATGATTAGGCCACACCCCCAAAATGTTTAGAGGGTGTTGAAAAAACACTCTAAATTTGAGGGGGGGTGTCATTGCTCCCCCCCCCCCTCAACAGCAGCACACAGCTACAGCATGTGCTGTGCTGCAGGCTCAGCATGAGCTCTCACCCTGTCAGTGAGATGCTCATGCTGAGCCTGCTGTCAGCACACCACATGTTGTAGAGGTGTGTGCTGCTGCCCAGGAAGGACAGAGGGGGAAGGGGGTCGAACCAGGCGCTCCATCTGACTGGGACGTGCGTGCATCTCACACGCACGCGCGTCCCAGTTTCAGGACGGTGCAGCTGCGGGTCCCTGCCCGTATTCACTTCAGGGAGACGGTCAGGGATAGGGGGAAAGCAGGATAGCGAGGGACACCGGTTAGGTGGGGGGTGGCAGAGAAAGCTCCATAGCCATGGGGCGCGTGAGAGCATCTCGTGCACATGCACCCCTGGCGAGAGCCGGCCGCTGGCGGGTGCTGGCGATAGAATCGCAAGGAAGAGGCCGGCTCCATCTTTATGTTTTTGCTTTTATTTTAGAGTTGTACGTTTTATATGGAAAGTCAGTATTTCCACCCTGATGTGAGCATGCCAAGATTGGGTGTGGTATGACTCTCAGGCGGTCAGGATTCCAACAGTAATTAGTTGCTGTGCTCGTTACAGGTTCTGTTCTCCCTCTGTGGGGTCGTGGAGCATCTGTACTAGTGGGGGGGGGGGGTTAGGGATATGCTGTGGGGGCAGGGTTATGGTTAGACTGCAGGGAAGGAGGGTTAGGTAAGCAGGGGAAGATAAGTATACAGTATTTACAAGACTCATCAGGATTCTCTCCATTGGAATACCGGAGTCAGTATCCTGATCGTTGGCATCCCCCCCACCAGTCAATCATATATATGCCTTTAGTCTACTGTATGAGTGACCGTGTGAGTGACACAACCGGTATCCATTCTTTGGACACATACAGACAATAGCAATAACTATCATGGTCATGCAAATTTGCTCCTTAGCTTTGACATACAGTACTGTACTGCAAGCCTTCCAAGTGCACAATCATTTACCGTAACGCTAAACACCGCACATCGCATTTGTGTTGGGACTCCCATCATTTGAAATTGCTCGCTGACTTCCCTGCAACCGTGTTTAATTCATTACATTTCCTTGAAGGCGCTGGAGTTTAGCAAAGAGCCCTGAGGTGCGTCCAGGAGATTTGGTGTTAACATTAAAACGGCAACAAATGCGCTTCTAGCAATCAGCTGTCACTGACCCTTCAACATGACTCAACAGCGATGTGATTCTCTCTGAGAGCACATACAAGACCGAGCCGCGGTGTGCGGTTGGTTTTAATCGGGCCCAGCGCTGGGTGGTCTAGGGACTTATCCTACTTCCTATCTCATTTGCCTGCAAACGCCTTCACCTTGTCAAGGCCAATAATTATCCAGCCGGTGATACTCAGAGCTGCCATTCCTTAAGATTGGATTAGATTGAAGAGTCGGTGGATTGGTTCCTCTGCGTATTTTCTCAGTCAGTTAGTGTATACACCAGGGGCCTCGCAAGGCCTACAGCAGTGCTACACTAACTTTTCTCTCCTCTTGCTTATTATGGAGCTTAATAACAGCAGGCAGTGTATTAATATGTAGGAGATCAAGAGATTATTGATTAGAATCACTTCCCTAATATCCCCTGTCTGTCATGTAGTTCAACAGCCCTTTCATGATTTTTTTGTGTCAAGCCATTTAAATATTCATGGCAGGGTTGCTTTGTACCTCCGCGGCTGAATTTCTAATTAATCTGTCAAAAGAAATACAATATGCCCCTAAGCCTTATTATTATAAGGGTCAGCTGAAACAAAGGCGGCCTGGCAAGGCCTAAGGGGTTATTAATTATAACAATGCAGTGTTTACCTTGGTTGGTACCTGGTGTTTAAATGAGTGCAAAAAATGAGACTCAATATACTACAGCCTGTGTTTGAAGCATTGATATATGCCACACTAAATCATAATGATGGGGAGGAGAGAGCAGAGAGCTGATACGATGTAACAACATAATCAGCAATTATGGCTGGGAGAGTGGGAACGGGGAAGGGGTGGGGTGGGAGTGTGGGGTGGGGGGGGTTGATCTCATTAGAAAAACCCAAGTAGAAAGTTTTTTTTTCTCTTTCCCAATCTCTGTCACCAGCTCTTTTCTTTAGAATTCAAATGATCCGCTGCACGAAAGGTGAGGGATCTCAAATCTAATTCCAATGCAGAAAGCTAGGGCTAATTAGCGAAATAGTTTGGCTAAAATATGAATGACATTTGCTCCAGCTCGCAGCGGCCTATTAATAGCGGGTGTCAGAATGAAACATTAAATGTATCATTCCTCTGTCAATTTAACCGGGTCATTATTGTTGCTTTGCTTCCTCTGCCAGATTACGGTCACTAATTCCTGCCTCCTATATTTTTTATTTTTTTTTATTTTTATGAGATTCCTAAGCAGCCCTTTAATGAACTCCGAAAAACTCCACCACAACTCCGGAATTAAAATACCAGTCTCATGTCAGTGTGACACCGTCGGAGTAAAAAGTTAAACAGTATCATTCTTCTGTCAAATTATTCCTGTCATTATTTTTCTTTATACCCTGCCACATTATGCCCACTAGTTTAATTCCGTTTTTATGTGACTTGTTAATGTGAATTTTAGGTGGCTTTTAATCACCTCCAAATTTGTAGAATATCACAATAAATCATAACTGTGTCCCCTCTTATGACAATTTATTCCTATCATTATTTTTTATTTCGCGTTCTTTATTACAAGTTCTACTTTCCTCTCCTCCTCTGTGACCTTTATAGTGTTGCATTTTAAAATGGAGAACCTTTACACTTGTCTCCCAGCACAGAACAAAAACACATTGGTGTAACGTTGTTGTGTTGTGAGAAGCATCGCTGGGCTCTCGGAATAAATCCAAGACAATAAGTTGGCCTAATAGGTCCTTATGAGGTCCTTTAATAGCAGCAGGATGATCTTATAATTCTCTATCCGGTCTCCGTCTTGAGTATGTTTTTATGTCTGGTCTGGTTTACAAAGGAGAACTGTACGTCGACAATGTCCAAAGCTGGATCAATGATGGAAAAAAAAACTATTACAGGTTGGGTCTCCCTTATCTGTGTATTCCAAAAACCGAAATATTACAAAACTGTGGTTTTTCAGAATATTTTTTTTTGCCCCCCACCCCTTTTTTCACACTTTCCTCACTTTCCTGATGTCCATGGCGGCCTCCAAGATTGTCTTCAGCGGCATCTCCGGTCTCAGGGGTGCATTGCGTGAGTGCCCGGTCACGCCAGTGACGTGACGCGACCGCAAACTCGCGCAATGCACCCCTGGGACCGGAGATGCCGTTGAAGAGTAATCTGAAGGCCGCCATAGATGCTGGGGGACACCGTGGACATCTATCTATCTATCTCTGTTTTCTATTGCCTACCATTTAGGCTAACCAGGTCTGCATTTTGGTTACCACCACAGCAAGTTACCTATAGCACGGCAAGAGTGCAGGGCACTGTAGGAATATTATATTTTATATACATAGGTAACATTAACAAATTGTATCCTATTTTGTTTTATAGAATATGAAACTGGAACTCTGATGCTGGGCTTTCAGTTGAGTAAGCTGCATCAGGGATGCATTCCCTGACACATAATTGTCCTGGCAAATAACAAAACAACTCTTTCAACTATTAGCCAGTGTTGCAGGTGGTGGATCATCTCTATTATTAAAACTTTTGGCTAAAAAAAATTATCAGTATGGTAGTGCCACTACAAAGAGGAGGGGACATGATCAGAGGCGTAACTCTGGGAGGCAATGGAGACATCTGCTGCCGGGCTCCTGTTCCCAAGGGGGCACCTCTCCTCCACTCTGAGTTTAAACAGTTAATTGCAAGTCATCGATATTGCTTCTGTGGCTGATTGCCCCTCCTAACATCATATTTTGTTCAATTGTCACACCCTGTAGTAGAACCCACGACCTGTCTTACTGGAGACAGACATCTTACTGATTGAACTATTTGGGGGGGGGGGGCACCAATATTTATCTTGCCTCCGGGCAACTGGGACGAACTTACGCCACTGTGCTTGATTATATGGGTGTGGGTCATAGAGTTGACAGTAATTATTAACTATTAACTATTGGTCGACAGCGAAAAGATCAACAAATGAAAAAGGTTGACATACAGTAGGTAGACATGGTCAAAAGGTTGACACAAGCAATAGATCAATAGACACAAAAACATCGACATGAGTTTTTTATGTTATTTTGTGTCTATGTCTACATAAGTTGATGGAGAAAGGGATAATGTATCTCTTAGAACAAGCTCCATATGGCTGTATAAATGCATCCAGCTATATGATTTGGAAATTAATGAGAGCACAGTTATTATATACTGTATGTTTATAATGGAGATACTCATGTACAAAATCGCTAAAGCTACTTTCATCCTTATTCTGGTTCACTCGCAAAGGCAAATTCCTTCTCAAATGGACAAAACCATGTGCACTGCAGGTGGGGCAGATGTAACATGTGCAGAGAGATTTAGATTTGGGTGGGGTTTTCCTTCAAAGTGAAATCTATATTGCGGTGTAAAAATAAAGCAGTCAGTAAATTCCCTGCACAGAAATTAAATAACTCACCCAAATCGGAATGTCTCGGCACATGTAACATCTGCCCCCCCTTCAGTGCACATGGTTTTGTCCATTTGAGTAGGAATTTGCCTTTGCGGGTGAAGCAGAATATGGGCCCATATGTATATTGCCAAGTTAAACCAATAATATACCAATGCAATAAATATATTTGGTCAGAAAAGTTTGGCTATTTTTTAAAACCATTAATAAAAGAGAAATCGGAAGTTGGCAGCAAAATACACCCAGAAACCAGAGTAATTCATGAATACATCAACATCAGGCACAATACACATTGCAAGCGGACACAGTATATGTTTGCCTAAAGTTAGCAACAATACAACAAAGGTATCCAACTCAACCTTCAAACTTCACTACCTCCCTGACAGGCTTTCATAATATGTACCCAAACTGTTGGTCTGCCATTCTTTTGCTACCCAAAATACCCCAAAAGAAAAGTGGCAAAACTACAAAAAGGAGATAGGAGGGGAGGGCAGTCAGGTGGCCATACACACGCAGATTTCTTCAGATCTGGCTGGTTGGAACAAAAACATGGTTATGGATGAGAGCAAATGACAGTTGACCATTGTTTTTGTTCCAACCAGCCAGATCTGAAGATAAATCTTACTAGTGTATGGGCAACTTAAGCCCAAAAGACCAAGCCCTAAATATATTAAAAAAATTCACACACCTCTCCAAAGGTAAAAGGCTAGATGTCAACAGTAGACATACACGTATCCTTCCCACAGCTTTGAGGTTTAACTCTCTTCAGTTTTATTTAACATTTCAGTTCCCCCTCTAATGCAATTACATAATAATAAAATACTCACCTGTGTCTACAAAATCGGTACTCTTTACCTAGAAGGGCGCCCACGATTTTGATCGTGGGCATCGTTATTAAAAAAAATCGGGTCGGTCGCATCGCATGCGACCAAAAAATCGCATGCGATGCGACCGACGCGAAGCCCGCGATTTCCCATTGGGAACAATGTTAAATGTCCCAATTGTCCCGATTTTCCTGTTCAATGTCTCAATTGACCCGATTTTCCATAGGAAACAATGTAAAATGGGACACAGAGGCCAAATATGCACCCTGAAGTGTGAAATGGCCCCCACAATTGTTAACGCCACCCCACGATCAACGTGAACCCGAAGCGTAGCGAGCGCAGCGGTACGCGTCCTACGACCTTTTCATACCCCCACTATCCATGTCGGCGTGGAGTTGAGAATAGAAAGTGTGGCGAGCGCAGCGAGCCACCGAGCCCGAAGCGTGGCGAGCGCAGCGAACCCCGCAAGGGGACGCGGACAGCTGTGAAGCCCGCGAGGGGACGCGTATACCTGTGAAGGTATCTGCGTCCCCTCGTGGGGCTCGCTGCGCTCGCCACGCTTCGGGCTCGGTGGCTCGCTGCGCTCGCCACACTTTCTATTCTCAACTCCACGCCGACGTGGATAGTGGGGGCATGAAAAGGTCGTAGGACGCGTACCGCCGCCCCTCGCGGGCTCGCTGCGCTTGCCACCCTTCGGGTTCACGTTGATCGTGGGGTGGCGTTAACAATTGTGGGGGCCATTTCACACTTCAGGGTGCCTATTTGGCCTCTGTGGGCCATTTAACATTGTTTCCTATGGAAAAATCGGGTCAATTGAGACATTGAACAGGAAAATCGGGTCAATTGGGACATTTAACATTGTTCCCTATGGGAAATCGCGGGCATCGCGTCGGTCGCATCGCATGCGATTTTTTAGTGCATGCGATGCCCGCGATGGGCGCCCTTCTAGGTAAAGATTACCACAAAATCTACCAATTTTATTGTGATTTTGCTCTTAGGGGTAAATTTAACAAAGTTTCTAAAAATTTAAAGAGGGGATTTTGTCCATTGCAACCAACCAGATTCTGTCTTTCATTTTCCAGGATGCAATATAGAAATAATAGACAGAATCTGATTGATTGCTAAGGGCAATATCCCTCTTTTTCATTTTTCGAATCTTTAGTAAATGTACACCAAAGTGTCCTGTGTCTTCGGAATGAGTTGACCTAATTGGCCAAGCTGGCAGGACATATGTTTTACAAACTTACTTTGTCAGGGCTTTCCAAGGCATGGTAAGTAGGGTGGCCAATCCCGGGATCATCGGGATCCCGGGATTTGGTTCTAAAATTCCCTGGTTCTGAAATCCGGGATTGGCGTTTCCAATTCTGGGATTTTGGGATTAGACTGAGCAGCCGTGGCTCCCGCCCGCCCATGTCAGAAAATGTGTAAGGAGGCTTGTTTGGGAGAGGGTGTAGTTTTTTTTTAATATGGAGGCCAGTCCTAGGTGAATCTCAAGATTGAAAATGCCCCGGATTGGCATTCCTAATGATGACATGAATTCCAGCCTTAACAATCGTTCTGCCCTACCCTAAAACTAAATTTGGGTGATTTTTTTGTCTCCTCTATTGCTAAAAATATGTAGACTTGTTTACATCTGCTGAATTGCCACTTTAGCCCACAAGAATTAAATACTTTTACTCCTTAAATAACAAAAATGTCGGATATTTGCGGTTTCCATTTCCATTCCATTCTACGAACACTGCAGAAATAAAATCTACATCTGTGATCTCTTTGTTGACCTTAACAGACAAAAAGGAGTATCTGAGCCACGAAGGATAGAATCTATTAAGTTACAACAGTACTACTAATAACATTCTAATATTCGGAATGGGCAGATGTCTCACAGATGGCTGAGTGCTGTATGTCCTTCAACCTAAGTGACCTTGGGTAGAGTTTTATGTTTTCTTGTCTATGAAATAGAACCAGCTTGTGAAAGTGGAATATACGGCTGGTCTTCCCGTACAGCTTGGTTGTGAATTAAAGTGCGCAAATTAACAGTGGAAGCTTAGAAGAAACATGACACAGTATTTCCTATTTCTGTCTATTATTTAAAAGCTGACAAGAAATATTACATCTTAAAGCTCTAGACTGCAATTAATTAGTTAGCAGTGTATTGTCTGCATATGTAGAGAGATCTTAACTACTGCGGGAAAGAAACAATCTCTTTTAAATGGACCTAGTAAAATTTGATATTGGGAATGTCCTCTATAGAAGGTGTGCATTGTGGCAAGGCAGATTCCAAAACATTTCTTTAAGTTGTTAAATAGAAGTGATCGTCTGATCAAGGTTTGGCATTAGCGGTAACTACCTGATCCAGTGTTGCCCTTTTCATGCTCTCAACTGAAAATTCTAAAGTTGTGGCTTTTGAATTTCGATTCAATCAATGGTACAGCAGTGGAAGAGAATGGGTGGCGGTGGTAGAGATTGGGTGCTTTGTGTTGCTTCGGAAAAAGTTGTAAGCAGTGGCGTAACAATGTCACTGCAGCCTAAGCGGTGACTGGGGGGAGGGCTGGAACTGCGGGGGTGCAGGGTCTCTGCAGATTCCTGCAGTTTGGCCATCCGCATGGAATCTTCTAAAAAGGCCCTCCAAAAGTGGTTGACGCCTTGGAGTAGACAACTGGGCTTCTAGCATCTGTCAAGGGAACGCATCGCTATCTAGAAGTTCCAGATTCTGGGAGCACTGTCTCGCTGTGAGCATGCAATACCCTGGCAACAAGCATGTAACACCCGGGAATGAGCAAGAAGCCCCTGGCAACAAGCATGTAAGCCCTGACAATGAGCATGTAGGTATAAAAATTATAATCAATGTATGGGGGGTGAGATCTTAAAACTTCTGTAGCAGGCAACCATGACTGTGCTTCACCACTTATCTTAACCTATCTAGAGAAAGATTTTGCTCTTGTAAACTTAAATGTAAGTCACTGTTTCCTGTTTTGCTTACTCATTTATGTACTCTGGAATAGGGCACTGCGGATCCCTTGTAGCAATATATAAATAAAGGATAATAATAATAGTAACAATAAATAACTGCAGTGACAACACAGATCACAGCAGAAACCATCAACACCCATCAGCTCTCAACCAGCACAGCACTCCTCACCCATCATCTGCAAGCAAGTCTCTGCAGACTCCTCCCACTCCGGCACTTCCGCTAGCTGCTCAGCTAAGATGTGCAAGAGCAGAGCTGCTGTCAGTGCCACCAACCATTGGTTGGTCAATGGATTACCACTTTTAGCTGAGCTGGCCACTAAACTTGCACATGTAACAGGCTGCAAGAATTAGCAAAGTCACGTGTTAGCGGCAAATCCATGATTGAAACGCATGCAGATGCTTACTTCTTGGCCAATGTACAGTACTCGTACAGAAATTGCTAAATAATTGATAAGCTTCAGGCTGACGAGTTCTACAGAAGTAAAACCAGTGAGTTCCGTGCATGCTTTTGTGTGTAAAACATTTAAAAATCAGAAACACATATTGTGGGGTTACACCCCCCCCCCCCCCAAAAAAAAAAAAAAAAAAAAACATAACCAGCCCCTGGCTCTTAGCACCAGCTCTAGTTCCAATACAGGGTGAAAACTCCTGGTGCAGTTACATAAATATAAGCAGTGTGACTCCGCAGTGTCTGTTGTCATTTGCTGCAAAAAAAAGTTGTAAAAAAGGACAATAGTAAAGTTCATTTGAAAGTTTTTTGGGTACAAATTGTTGTATGTCCTGTAGCCCAGTGCATTCGTTCACGTACATATAAAAGCAACGTGACTCCAGAGTTTGAGATGAGCCGTAACATAAATAAATAAATGAATATTGTGCTACTGTTTGATCTATGTCTGTGTGTGCTACAAATGAGGATGTTCATGATGTTGTTTGTGTAATTTAGCCACCAGTGGCTGCAGTTCTTGACCCTTATAAAAAGAAAGTGATTGTGATGCCTAGGAATAACACCAAAAATCCCTTCTGTTGGGTGTGGGATTATTTTTACACAATTCCTGACAACGTTTGGGAAGGAATCTTCTCCATTTGTGACGCCAAAGTTAGTTGAGGTAGGGACTTTAACCATCTAGGAAACTCTTCCATGTTATGTCATTTGTGGCAAATTCATTAAATTTATTTTGCACCCTCATCAGCAACCTCCTCATTAGTGACCAAAGGTAGTCCTACAAAAAATTGCTATTTTTTGTGGACCCAAACAAACCAAGCACTTCAGCCACAAAAGTGTCAGTCCCTGAAGCTGAATTGCTTGGTTGTTTATAATGTGCATGTCCTTCAGAAAAGTGAATGGGAGGTCCCAGTAACAATTCCATCTTGCACACTTTTCTTTTGATAATGGGTTGTATTTTTGTGGGGCATTTCCATTACTAATTTGCAACACATTTTAAACAGATACAGTATTCATGCCATGAGTTTGTGCTGCTGCTTTGTTGCTAAGTTTAGCAAGCCAGCCTTTAGCCCATATTGGTGAAGAATATTGTGAGCATGTTTTTGAGGTTAATAATGCTGGAGGAGCAAAAAAAAAGGGCCAAATTATGTGATTTTAGCTATTTTTAATTTTTTTTAAACAATACAGATTTAAAACCAAAACACAGAGGCTGGGTTTGGCAAAACTAAAACATGGCATCTCTTATTTTTATTGTTTATATAGTCAGCAGAGAATTAAGGGTTTAGGCCTCCCCCAGGCACAACATTTTCAGTTTCCTCCATTTATGTCACTGCCCCTTCATGTTGGGCCTCTGAACTACCAAAGCAGCACCAATATCACCCCTTTGCACCACCGCACTTTATTGACAATCATCACTTCCTAAAAGGGACTCCACCACTGCGTATCTCATATCTCATAAAGTCTAGGAGGGGGGGGGGGGGTAATATCCTATTACCCACAATCACTGATTGCTGTTAATAAACGCCCTCTGGGCTATCTAATAAGCCTCCAAATAAATCAAAATAAACGTGGTTACGAATAATACCCATAAATTGAAAAAGTCACCTACGATACTCATGATCGTAACAATGGCATGGAACCACAATAAGGAAAAGTTCAAAGGTCAATCATCTTCAGTTAGTGCCTAAAAGTATCTTCCTACAATAAAGAAGCCATCTACCTGCTTATCACATTTTGCTATCTACAAGCATGCGCTCCAACATCATCAGTTTGATTTTTTTGCTAATATTTCTCTTGTTGCTAGACATCACCATGTGCAGTGAGCCGGCTATCTTGACATTAGGCCTGCCCCTCCCTGCTGCATCATACATCTGCATCAGGCTGATTGATAGTAAATCAACATGACACAGCACGGGTATGATGCATAGTTGCCAGCATTTCGAAATAATTTCAAAGGACATGTTCCTGCTGAGTCAATACATCTAAGCATGTCATGTGCTGTTCTCTCGATGGACCTTAGAGAGCTACAGTACAATCACCAATATGTCAAGTTTTCTCTATTTGATTTGAACATAATCTTTTGCTAAATAAAATATTCCTCTTCCACGAATACCGAGTTATAAAGCCTAGAAATAGAAGGCATAAATTGCATCTAAGAGACAGTAAAAGATTCATGTTGTAGTGGAATTGGTCAATACTGAAAATAATGACATTACAGGACCAAATATTTCTAGGGACTTTCGAGACTGTCTAAACCTAGGACTATCCCTGAAGATTAGGCCCTGCATATGACGATACCAAGGAGGCGGAACTGGATTACAACTGGCTATTTTACTACAAATGTGGCACATGTCCCCTCTGGTTCCATGGAAAAGGAGAGAGCAATTTGTACTTTACCTTTGACCTTGCTGTACGCCATCAGAGCTGTAACTAGAATTTTTGGTGCCCTGTGTCGAAATTAGCATTGATCACACCCATGCTTTACTCCAATCAGAGCCAGTGCACTCCAAAGGGGCATGGTATTCTGGGGATGGGGCATGTACACCCAACAGTCCAAACAATTCAAATTACTTTGCACAGTAGTGTCCTTTATTCACTTTGTTATTCATGTTAGACCAAACAGTAGTGTGTACTATTCATGTTACGCCATACAATAGAGCCCGTTATTCACATTATGCTACACAGTAGTAGTGCCCCATATACACATAATGCCACACTGTAATGGTGCCCCATACATATAATGCCACACTGTGTTGCCCCTTACACATCATGCACACTATGCCACACATTAGTAGTGCCCTTGCACACATTATGCCAGACACAAGTAGTGCCCTTATACACATTACGCAACAGATTAATATTGCCATTTTACAGTTTATGCCACATTTCAGTAGTGCCATTATACACCTTGTGTCACATATCAGTAGCACCCTTATACACATGCCACACATTACAAGTGCAATTATACACAACATGCCACACATTTTCACACAAGGTGTTAGGGCTTTGGTTAGCGTTATTTGCTTTACAAAAGTATACAATTGTAATAAACTAAAATGAAATATAATAAAGACATTCTAAACAGTCATCATATAGAAATACAGTATAGAGAAGATTTAAACATTCACAGGTACAATTGCAAGCTGTTCTATGGTGTAAGGCAGACACTGTTATAATAATCCTATATATGATTTCACCATCAAGTGAAAAGGGTGGTGCACAGCAAATACACCAGGAGGTAAACCAGGCAAATCATCGAGTGAGAGTCTCAGGGAAAGTTCTTGAGCTGAGCAAGTCCGTATGGTAAAATATATGTGATGTCACCAAATAATTACCAGTTCACGAAAAGAGATTCAATTGTTGAAGAGGTAAATGTTAAGATGAAAGATGAAGGCCAAACCTGCGCTCTGTGTAATACCTTGAAGGGTTTCTTTGAGTATAAACCCAGTATTTTCTGTGAAGGGCTGCTGAATATATGTGCACTGTATAAATAACTGGTAATACATAAATAAAATGTACCTTATAAAAGCAATGTGATATGAGCATTGGTTACCATGGGGACTTGGGGAGCATGTATCAACAAGTGATAATAATTGTGAATTATAAAACTTGTTGGTTATGATATATGGTGCTATATCCAATCAGCTCACATGTGTAATTTTTCAAACACATGACAGTAAGGAGGTGAATGCATGGCCGGAGTTTATTGGCTGAAGCGCCAAATATTATGGAATAAGTTTTACCACTCATTGATAAATGAACCCATAGGTCAGTGGTTCCCAAACTGTTTTCCGTGGCACCCCGGTGTACCTTAGGGGACTTGTAGGGGTGCCCGGGGTTGGTGCTCCAGGACCAATTCAAGATATTTAGGTCTAATATAATAGTCAAATTGGGGACAAACAGCAGTGAATCCTGTCTATTACCACATAACTGATCCTAAAGGATAAGTTATAAACACATTTTTTTTTAACTTAATATGTGTTTCTGACTTTCTCAATGAAGAGCCTTCAGCCTAAGGGTGCCACTAAAAAAAAAATTCTGGTTCTTTGGGGTGCCGTGATTCAAAAAGTTTGGGAAAACCTGCCCTAGGTTGATTACAAAAAGAGTGGTCACAGTTCCTGAGGCTTTTTCCAATATTGCCCTAATTTCAAATGATTTGCGATGTTTAAACTTTTTCTAGCCACTTGGTATTTATGGTATGGTATTTCTATAAGATACAGATGTTTGATACAGAAAACTTGTTTTTTAGACTCTCTCCAACAGCTTTTATTATATAAATATTATATATTTTTATGTAGTGTTAAAAATGAATTCTATACACTAGTGGATCCCAAACTGTGTTTCTAGGCACCCTGGGGTGCTGGGAAACACTTGCAGGGGTGCCTCTGGTTGGTGGTCCATGACCAAAACAAGTTATTTATTGTCGGTTATAAAAACAATGCAGCCAATCATAGAGGTGACAAGCAGGCACATTTTACTTAATTTTATAAATATATATATATATATATATAGTCATCAATAAGAAACTCTTGAACTAGAGGTGCCTTGAAAAAAAATACTGATTCACCCCATGCTGTGATTCAAGAAAGTTTTGGAACCATTGCTGTATAAGTAGATCTTTGTATAGTCATACATATATGTCCAGGGTTGATCCTAGTATTATTTTGCCAAATTTCTAGACTCACTTCAGTGCGGAATGCTGCTCGTATCTGGGAAAAAAAACTATTTAGCTCTGGCAAAATGCAGTCATGAATTTCCCACTAGGCACTTGCTGGGGGACGACATACAAGGCTGATGAGTCCAGGTGATTCTTTTTTGTCGTTACAACTTATTTTTTTTATATTTTTTTTGCAACTGATGGGAGTGGGACAATGGACAGCACATTTTGGAGGTGGTACCTGGGTTAGTTTGGGGCTAATTTTGAGGTCTTGAAGCACTTAGGGGGTATTCTGGTTGATTCGCTCAGAAGGGAATTAGCGAGTGAACCAGATCCCGCCTTGCGAATGCTGGTACGCCGGCCCTCCATTCACAAGGAGCTTACCTTCACACTGGCTGCGAATGGATATTTTACATAAACATCCATTCGCAGCATGCGGGGGAACACCCACATCATTCGATGGTCGCCGACCATCGAATGATGTGGAATGTGCACACAGATCTAAGGTTGTACAGAGCAACCTTAGATCTGCGAGCACATTCGGATGGAAGTGGACGGGCAGCTGACCTCCGGTGATGTCAGCTAGCCGCCCCCCACACCCGCGTCATCGGTACATTAGCATGAGAATGCCCAGGATTCTCATGGGAACGCCCATGAAACACTGGGCATTCCCATATGCTAATTACTGCCCACTGCCCCCCCCCCCCACTCTCCATTCGCACAGTTTATTCACAGTGGCTGCATGCACTCAGCACAAGCACATGCGCATACATGCACATGCGCTTGCGCAATGAAAAAACATCAGCCCTGTGCGAATGCACACGGCCGCGTGAACAGACCAAAATAAGGTCCTTAGACTGGCCCTGAACAGAAGGAGGTAGTGATGTGATTGGTGGTGGTGGTGGTGGTGGTGGTGGTGGTGGGCAGCCAAAAATGTGCAGTTCATGGGCTGGCCATACTTGGTTAAATGTCTGGCATTTGGAAACCCCAGACTAGAAATCCTCCATTTGCTCATACTACTACTGACTGTCACAGATATACTGGTGTGATAAGTGCCCAATTAAACCAAAATCAATAAATTATCAGCACGTTAAAAAAAAGTTTGCAAAAGAAAAAAGAAAAGAAAAAAAAACAGAAACCTTGCCCTCAAAGTTCAGTATTAAGCATTCTTGCTTTCATCCCATTTTGTTATAAATTAATGGAGAAAAAGGCCTGACTTTACAATGCATAGCGCTTAAATACTTAATTAGAATGACACAGCTAATTAATAAGTTTTTTCCAATTATAAATTAACTCAGGATCAGAACTCTGGCTTTGCATGTAATTTCCTATAATAGCGAAAGCTACAGGAAAACATGTCTCCTACCAACCGTAACTTAAAAAAAAAAAAAAAGTTCTCCATGGGTTTAGATTTTACAGTAAATTATCTCTGCGGGGACATTTTTATTATTGTTTATTCCATTTTTACCCACTTTTTTATGCTATTTCTTCAAAATATTTTAATAGGCTGGGATTTCTCATAAATGACTAATTTTTTAATAGAAAAAAAAAAAAAAGCTGGTAATAATTTGCTTGATGTACTCTCCATTCCGCATTGCACAGTTTTAGCAAAAATTGAAAAGAAAAAAAAATTAAAAGTAAACAAATAATTTGCTTGACGTATTCATTGCATAATTTTTGCAAAAAATGAAAAAAAAATTTTTTAACGTAAACAATTTGCTTGGTGTATTCTCCATTCCACATCGAAAAAGTTGTTGCAAATAAAAAATAGAAAAATAACAATAAAGTAAAAAAATAATCAAAGAAAACTAAAATTATGGGACGTTCTTCATTTATATAGTTTTAACCGGACAGACACTTATCTGTTTAGCAATAAGCCGCTGTAATTAAAGGTAGGGGATGTAAGAGGGTTCAGTCTTTGGCAACATGTCACATAGCTGGCTGCTGAAATTCCTTGGTGGTTTATCAAAGACTGTTCCTTTAATATGGAGATTACACTTATGTACTTGTCTGAACTTGAAAGGCATTTTCCTAATTTACTTATTAATGAGATGTAAATCTATTTGTATGGCGCGTCACAAGTTTTGCAAAAAAAAAAAAATCTTTGCAATTTAACTAGCGATAAACCCAATAATTTAAATGAAAAATAATAAATTTAGCTTTTCACATTCGTTCTGTTCAAAAATTGATATAGTCTATGTTAAATTTATTAATATTGCTTGCTGTCATTCAGTTTGCAGCTCTAACCGAAATATAACTTGACAGCGGCCGCATTAAAGATGTATGCCATTGTATTCAACAAAGATTAATGAAGCCCAGTAAAAATAGCTGTGAAGGAGAAAGTGATCCGAATGTAAAATCAGTGAATTAAATGAGGCCTTGCATAGCATTTGTTAATATGCATGAGGAGGGAGTCGGCAAATGAAAATGTCTTTCTGCGAAGTTCATTTGGGAATGTTTCAATATTGTCTGAATATCAGCCAACTATTGAAGAGCAGCTTAATAAAGCTCAAGTATGGCTGCGGACTGTGCATGTTTTCCATGAAAAAAGCTCTCTGCTGTTCATTCACAGACAGCCTGGCCCTAGCCAAGAAAAATAAGAATTCTACGAAAAGTATTCCCCAGCGGTTTATTTTTTGAAATATTATTGTATTGCCACTGGCACACAATGGGTCTACACAAAAGAGCTCAACTTTTTGTCTTACCTCGTATTCGGAATTTAGATGAAAATAATTAACAGTGCACTTGTGTCAAAAGGCTTGCGAAGGGATCTGCACTATTACAGTACTTAACATTTTCAAAGACACGGAAGATGGGTCCCGGAAGACTCACCGACAGTCGGGATTCTGAGGGTTGTCTCTCTGACATCGGAATCCTGACTCCTGCCAAGAGCCCGATAGTTGGAATCCCGACTTACACTGGCTATTTTCCCTCATGGGCTCTACGACCCCCATAGAGGGAGAAGAGAATAGGTGGTTGGTTGCCACGGTAACCAAGTGGCTGGCCTTCTTTGAAGGTATATGTCACCACTTCATGGTGTCCATGCTGGGTTAAAAAAATACACCTCATGCAAGCCCCTCATCTCTGTACACACTCAGTAAAGTGCCCAGAAACCCAAATTTCACTGTAAGAGATGATTCAATCCATCTGGTGTTCATGTGTGTATGTATAGTACCAGAGATTGACTGGGACCTTTCCCAAATCCTTTCTCATTAGTGTATGTGCAGGCAAAGCATTCATATATGCGCATGTCAAGGAGAGTGTGGCCATGGCACGTGCCATGAGTCAGGGGGGGCCTGGCATTTGTGACATGCCTCCATCTAATTGTGTGACAGTTGTGGACAGGAGGGTGAAGTGCAGGGGTGGCCAAACCGGTCCTTGAGATCTACCAACGGTCCACGTTTTCCAAATCACCTAGCTGGTGCACAGCTACTACTAACTGTCACATTTCCCAGACTCCCAAGCTGGTGCACAGGTGTAGTCATTACTAACTGTCACAATTTCAAACATGCTGCATTCAGTCCTACTATAGATCCACAGGTTGCCTGAAAAACATGAACTGTTGGTAGATCTTAAGGACAGGTTTGAGCACCGCTGGTGTAGAGAGAGTCGGTTGGCTGCGTTGGTCAGTACGACTTTGTATGTAGACCATGAAGACTGACATATTTGCAGGCTCCTGGAAGAAGACAGGGTGGGTGGCTAACATCATGTGACATCAGGCACCTTCCCCTGCCACATCTTGTCCCACCCGCAACCCCATGGGATCGCCCAGTGCTTTCACGGGGCCGCCTATGAAATGCTGGGCATTTCCATGGGCAACATCCGTATCCACCACCACACACCCCCGGCCCACACCTCTCCATGCGAATGGCCCAGCTACACTGTAAATTGCCATGGCCGTCCGCAGCCGGGGTTTGCAAACCCCGACCATAGTGGCAGTGGTCAAATTCAGTTCTCTCCAAATGAACCAGAATCGTCCCCTTAATTCTTCCAATATTTAAGTGGGTATGGATCATTGGATAGACACCACTACTTTGACATACATGAAGGTGGACATGCAGGAAGGTGGACATGACTGATGGTCAACATGGGTTAGGTTGACAGGGTCATTAGATCGACACAAGCATTAGGTCGATATGGAGAAGGTCGACAGTCAAAAGGTTGACATGGGGGCTTTCACTTTTTTTTACCCGAATGTCGACACAGTCGACATGGACACTGAAACGTAGCACTGTGTCGCCTCACTGCGCTCGGCACACTATTTTATTCTCCTATCACACCCTAGTGTCGGCGCATACCGTCAGTTCAAGTTTAAGTATTTATTACTATTTGTAAAAAATGGATCATTATTTTGAAACCCAAGCCTTCATTACATTTATTATTTATTTATTAACAGTTTCTTATATAGCAGAGAATATTTGAACATTCACATCAGGCTCGGCCCCAGTGGAGCTTACAATCTATATTCCCTACCACATGTACACGCACACACAGACATTCTAGGGTTAATTTGTTGGGAGCCAATTAACCTACCAGTATATTTTTGGATTGTGGGAGGAAACCAAGTACCCAGAGGAAACCCACGCAAGTACGGGGAGAATATACAAACTCCACGCAGTTAGGGCCATGGTGGGAATCGAACCCATGACCTCAGCGCTTTGAGGCAGTAATGCTAACCAATACACCATCCGTACTGCCCAATTACATCTGAAAGCAGCAATTAGATTGACAATAAATGATGTTTTCTTACATTTACCTTAAACTATTGGAATATAATTAATGTATCCAAATAAGCTGTTTCCTCAAGCAGCAAGCCCCAGCAAATGACATCGCTTAGATTAGTCTGCAAGATGAAGTTGAAAAAGAAAAGACACAGCAGGGAAGATGTAGTCTTCCCACAACGCACGGGTCTATATTATGTGTCAGGAAACACAATTTGTGTTTGTATTATTACAAGGCATCAAGGTGCCTCTTGGATTGTCACAGCTATTCTTTAATGCTGCTTACAGACAAATTGGAATAACCTTTATTAAAGGCAGACTTTAAATAAAACAACATCGGAATCTGCCTAGGTGCTATAATGTCACTTTCTCAGTTATATTTGCGTTCTCAGCCTGTTCTGTGTTGTAATGTTGTATGCATTATACCGATCAGATAGAGTTGTTGTGTTTTGGTTTTACAGGTTGAGTACCCCTTATCCAAAATGCTCGGGACCAGAAGAATTTTGGATAACGGATTATTCCGTATTTTGGATTTTTTTTTATATTTGAATGAGGAATCTTGAGATATCTTGCATTTATGTTGTATAAGCACATCATACACACAAATATATTTTATTTGTGCACGGAACAATGTTTTAAAACATGAAACAAAGTTTATATACTTACAGATGTAGCGGGATTCATCTTTGCCAGTCGCCATCCCCTGCCCCGCGCCATCTGTATTCCGACGGTGCTGCCCTCGGTCGCCCGGTGCCCACACCGGGCGACCGCACCCCCCGCAGTGCCCTCGGGTCCCCCCCAGCCCCCTCGAGTGGGAGGCGGACAGTATTGCGTCCGCCTCGCCGCCCTGCCGCCCGGATACTGAGACGCGCGTGCGTGTGGGACGCACACGCGTCTCAGTCAGTTGGAGCGCCGTGTTGCTGGCGGATTGCCAGCAACATGCTGCTGGCGATTCGCCAGCAACAGTAAGGCCGGATTCATCTGTATCTCAGGCACTGAATTTGAATGTCCGTTTTGTAAGACTATGGTTTTCGAAATAATTTGGATAATGGATATTTGGATAAGGGATACTCAACCTTTATATACTTACTGTTTTTTATATAATGTAAGTATTTTATGTATTATGTGTGTAGTGCTTGCAAAAAAAATAATTGGTTTTCAATTACTTCTATTTGCAAAAATCATTTGATGGTCGGCATCCATCGAAAGATTTATTTTGCTTGCAGAGGCATGTTCTTGTTACAGACTAGGGGGTTTATTCTAGTTCATTCTTTCTGACAAAATCCTTCTTAGATGGACAAAACCATGTGCACTGCAGGGGGGCAGATGTAACATGTGCAGAGAGAATTAGATTTGGGTGAGTTATTTTGTTTCTGTGCAGGTAAAATACTGACTGCTTGATTTTACACTTCAATATAGATCTCACTTTGAAGAAAAACCCAACCCAAATCTAATTCTCTCTGCACAAGTTACATCTGCCCCACCCGCAGTGCACATGGTTTTGTCCATCTAAGAAGGATTTTGTCAGAAAGAATGGACTAGAATAACCCCCTAGATGGGCCAAATGGTTCTTATCTACTGTCAAATTCTATGTTTCTATATACCCTCACATGTTTCCGAGGGGAATCGGCGGTGGTGGTGGTGGGGGGGGGGACTCAACTTTTCATCAAAGCGTACCCTTCCACTGCATGAACTAGCTGGTTCTCCGACCCCTTGCCTGTTTACATCCTATCTAGCCACCACCCACTTGCTTGCACCTCTTGTAATCTGTCTGTCTCCCCTTCCTACTAGATTGTAAGCTCTTCAGAGCAGGTCCCTCTTCCCTCCTGTTGTCAAAGCCCACTTCTCTTCACATTTCACTCACAGCTCTCCTATACTCAAACACTCAGTGACCATCTTCATCCGCATACTCATCTCCATCATTGGCCTCAAGCCTCTAGTTGTATGTTGATTGAGTCCTCACTACTTACATTGAAGCTGTAATGTGTATTGAACTGTGGTGCTCTTTATTTGTACTCTATTTTTGTTATTTATTCAATGTTATGCCAAGCTTTGTCTCCCTGTACTGTTCCTTTGTACGGCGCTGCAAAACACTTGTGGCGCCTTATAAATAAAATTATAATAATAATAATCCTTCTGGCAGAGTTCAGTTTGATCGCGTTGACCCATCACAAGACGATTGTCTTTTATTGGTGTAAGAAATACTGTATTTTGCCATTCCCATTTCACACCAACAAACACATTTTTCGCTGCTATGAATCTCTCAATGTCTCATTACAGATTCACCATATCTATGTGATTTCTTTAAAAAATATATATATATAACCATATGTTTCAAGATTGGATTATGAAGTGACAGTGGAGCGACGGAAAGTGTGAATTCTTTAACTTCCTGCAAGATGTTTTCTCACTTCTTGCCAGTCTGTAGCCCAATATTTTACACGTCAGTGGGAGCCTTGGAAAAAAAGAGACAAAACAATATTTAAGGGTGTCACCTATTGTAAGTGGTGCCAACATAACGATGACAAATGAAGGGAAACAGCCGTCAAAGTACTGTACGTGCTGAGAGACGGAAATGGGATCCTCATCTCCTCTGGTAGCTTGCACATCGCGTTAATTCCATATCACTCTGCAGGTGTACTATAAAGTAATATTATTCTAATCTTTATTAAACGCAATGACAGATACAGACTTACGGAATGTACAGTGATTTTATTTAATGTACAATTTTTTAAAAAAGCATGGAAGTCAGGGGCACTTTAAGAGAGGGGAATGCCTGTGTGCAGCCTCCTCCGTTGGGCCTCCTACTCTCTGCTGGCTGCAGCACAGTGGCGTAACTATAGTCCCGCAGCCCCCGTGGTGGCGAGGAGGCGCTGAGAGGTTGTGGGCGACAGGGGGGCTGCGGGACTATTATTACTCACTGCCTTCTGCCGCCGGTGCTTTTGTCTGCACCGGGTCCCAGCTCTCCCGGCTACTACTGCTGAAAAAGTGACACATGGAAAATGTCTGACCCCATACTGCAGACAGTTTTTCGTCTGCTGTATGGGGGCAGCCATTTTCCAAGTGTCACTTTTCATTATCAGCAGTAGCCGGGAGAGCCGGGACCCGGCACAACCCCCCACACCCCCCCTCCCCCACCCCCACACACCCCCCCACCCTGCACCCCCCCCCCCCCCCCCGCACCCCTGCTCCCCTCCACCGAACCCTGGCTCCCCTCCGCTTGCAGCACAATCACGGCCGCGGCTAACTGTCCCACCATGCGGCTGCGCTGCAGTCCTCACCAGGGCACGGGAGTGCACACTCTCATTGAAGAAATATTTATGAGGTAACGGACGCACGGGGGTCGGCGCGAGGGGGGGGATTTGTTTACCCTAGGGGGGGCACCCCCTTGCATTTTTGGCAGGGGGGCACAGAATTATTAGTTACGCCACTGCTGCAGCGCCCCACAGTGCAGGAGAGTCTGAGCACTAGAGCACTTGCTACAGACTTGTCTCCCAATCATGGCAAGTCTGTATTGTCAGAAACGGCTGAGGATTGTCTAATCCACAGACGTTTTTTGTCATAACGTTGTGTTTTCACCGATCCACACACTTTCCGACCCTCAACGGCTGGAACATTGAATTCTGTCTGTCGAGATACTGTCAGAAGAACCAGAATGGCCCGGGATTCAGACTGTCGGGAACGTCCGACAGTCGGAATCCCTCAGTAAATAACCCCTATTTCTGTTGACAGAAGCTGACAGATGCAACTACATACCTCAGAGGGAATTAAAGGTACACAGCTTCACCTGGGAATCAGCACCAACAATGACATAGACCAAACAGCCAGTAGAGTAAGCTACACCAGAGTCCAGACTGGAATGCACTCTACTATACTATGCAAAAAAAAAACACATGCTTCAACAACATTGGAAAGAGATCAGTATGCAAAGAGAGTTGATCGATGATAAAGTTAGATTGAAATCAGGATGAAGTGTTCTTATGATCTGTGAAACAATAGGGTCCATGGGACTAGTAGTTGAGTTGTAGGAAAATTAGAGAATTAATACTCTCATCTTTCATGAGAGTGCCAGATGGTGCAAGAAAGGAACGGAGCTTGGATCGCGGGATGTAGAAAACACATATACTGTAGAATTAGATTTTAGCCCACTGGTTATTGCCAGGCATTCCAATTATAGCCCGTTTGTCTCGCCTCAAAAAGAATGGCTTTTGGGCAATAACACATGGTATCTTGGATAAGTGTCTGGACTCAGGGCTAATTGGTTAGGAACTTCTTATCAGGGCTAATTGGATAGGAACTGGTCATTTACCATGGCTAATTTGAAATCCCCTTCATTTCAGATCTTGTCAATCTGTTTCCTTGTACTAGAAAACAAGATCTTGGGCACTAATGGTGGTCAGAGAGTTTGTGTAAGAGGTCTTTTATTATCAATGATATTAAACAGTGATTACTAAATGGTGAGATTGGAATCATGACATTAATAGCATACAATGCCATGAAACATAAGGTATTGTTATGCTCACCGTGGTAGGTGACAGGATCCCAAAGGACTTCCGGGAGGAGACCACACAGATGCTGAGGGATGATTCAAACAGTGCTGAGTGCCGGCCGGGAATCTTCCAGTAATCTTCTGGGCCGTCGCCCGGGTACGCTTTGGCCTAAGCCCACAGAGCAGATCAGCGAGCCTTCTCGCCTATAACAACCCCTTTCCCGTAAGACTGGACATGTCTACAGGTACTGATATGCCACCAGGACTTACGTTGACAGGTGGCAGGTTAACTCTTAACGACCCAGGTGAGCTACCGGCGAGGGGTGAGGTGCAGAGAGAGTATGCCTACTAGCGAGTATGCCTATTAGAGCTTGCTCATTGAGAGAGAAGCTTGCATACTAAAGTGAAGCTTGAATATTTAAGTGACTTGTGAGTTGGAAACAGAAGCAGGTGAGTTAGAATACAGAAAAAGGTGAGTTTGAACACAAAAGCCTAAACACATATTATTGTTATTACCATACATCTGATACAATGTTTGGCCTGGTGCAGTGCAGTGGATGTAATGCATTTGTTTTGAGGGAGACATTCTGGAGACTCGGCTGCTGTCCAATCTGCAAACAAATTTCTTTGCTGCAGGAGGAGATAGCTAAACTGCATGCTGAGCTACGTAGGATGTCTGTGTCCTTGCAACCACCACTGCCTCAGAGAGCCCCCAGAAGACATTCTGCCTGGACTGCTATGGGCTCTGCAAGGCAGAGACTGACAGAGGGCATCAGACACATTCCCCAAGTGGTCATACTGCAAAACTCATATGCTGCTCTTGCAGGGTTGGAATGTATGACCAACATAGGCAATAAAGAACAGGAAGATATGAGGACTTCTACCTCTTCTAACTGTAGGACCAGGAAAATTTCACCTCCAAAAAGGACTACACTTCTTTTGGGAGATTCCATAATTAGAGGAGTTAATCTGGGAAATGATACTAAAGTAGAGAAACAAGTAAGGTGCTTACCTGGAGCCACAGCTCCAAGAGATAAAGAACGCATGCTAAGAATTGTAAAGGCAGCAAGAAAAGATGGGGAGGTGGATGTCATCGTCCACCTTGGCACAAATGACCTGGTTAATGCTGAAGTCATGGCCGTAAAAGATGAATTTAGAAAGTTAGGAACTGCTCTAAAACAGGTGGCAACCACTGTAACTTTTTCAGAAGTATTGCCAGTACACCAAGGGGAAGATAGAACTCTGAGAATTAGAAACTTCAATGTTTGGCTAAGGAATTGGTGCAACGAGGAGAGATTTGGATATTTAGGTCAAAGTCAAGCTACCTGGCAAGACAGAGCCTTATATAAAAGTGATGGCCTGCACCCATCTTCAAGGGGAACGAGAATATTAAGTGAGAAGTTTGGAAGCTTCATAAGCAACTATTTAAACTAGCAGAGGGGGGCAGTGAACCAAATAAGAATGAAGAAATCTGCTCCCCCAACCTAGAGGTATTGTCTCTGCAGGCAAATGGAACAGAAAGCCTATCCACTGCAACAGAAGATAATGCCGATCAAAACCGAATAGATATAGGCAGAAAGATGAACATAGCTAGCAGCAGGAGAAGCACAAACACAACTTTAAGAGCTATGTGTGCAAATGCTAGGAGCTTAGGAAATAAAATCCCAGAACTAATTGCAATAATGACAAGGGATGAACTGGATATTGTGGCTATTACAGAGACATGGTGCAATGAAAATCATGACTGGGACATAGCTATACCAGGATATACTTTATTTAGGAAGGACAGAATGGGAAAAATTGGAGGAGGGGTTGCAATATATGTGAAAAAATATATAAAGACTACCTTAATACAAAGTATTGAAGAAAAAACGGAGGCCCTTTGGGTGACCATAGAAACAGGGGAGAAGGCGATTCTTCGTATAGGGGTGATCTACAGACCTCCAGGTCAGGAAGAGGAACTAGACAAGAGCCTATTGCAGGACATCAATAAAATGGCATTAAAAGGAGAGGTGATAATCATGGGAGACTTTAATCTACCTGATGTAAACTGGGAGCTGCCTGTTGCAAGTTCCACCAGAAGTAGGGACATGCTGAATTCCTTGCAAGGAGCATCCCTCCAGCAATTGGTGAGGGAGCCCACTCGTAAGGACGCAATATTAGACTTAATACTTACAAATGGTGACAGAATATCTGACATAAATGTGGGTGAAAATCTGGGATCCAGTGACCATCAAGCAGTATGGTTCAAAATAAAGACAGAGACTGACTCATCGCACACAAAAACAAAGGTGTTAGATTTTAGGAAGGCTGATTTTGTAGAGATGGGAAACTCTGTAAGGGATTCTTTGGCAGAGTGGAAGAACGTGGAAGGAGTGCAGGATAAGTGGGAAAAATTAAAAAGTGCAATTCTAAAAGCAACAGAACTTTGTGTCAAAAGAGTTAGGAAAAACACAAGAAAAAGAAAGCCATTGTGGTTTGCAAAAGAAGTAGCAAGTATTGTGAAAGCAAAAAAGTTGGCCTTTAAGAAATTTAAGCAGACGCAGAAGAATGAGGACAAAGAGGTGTATCTTGTTAGACAGAAGGAGGCTAAGAAGGTAATCAGATGTGCAAAAGCACAGGCTGAAGAGAAAATGGCCCAGTCAGTGGGTAAAGGGGGGAAAACTTTTTTTAGGTATATAAGTGAAAGGAGAAAAACAAAAAGTGGAATAATTAGACTGAAGACAGAGAGTGGAAGTTTTCTTGAGGGGGACAATGTAATAGCAGATAATATTAATAATTATTTCTGCTCAGTATTCACTGCTGAAAGAGAGGGGAAGGGGCCACAGTTAAGTTGCAAGTATAGTCAGAAAACTGAGGGAGAGACAAGTACATTTACAGAGGAGAAAGTCCTCACAGAACTCTCAAAACTGAAAGTGGATAAATCAATGGGGCCAGATGGGATACATCCAAGGATACTAAAAGAGCTTAAAGGGGAGCTGGTAAAACCAATAACAGAATTATTCAACCAGTCACTAGCTACTGGAGTAATCCCAGAGGACTGGAAAACAGTGAATGTAGTCCCACTGCACAAAAGTGGAAGCAAGGAAGAGGTAAGCAACTATCGACCAGTGAGCCTTACATCAGTAGTAGGGAAATTGATGGAAACACTCTTAAAACTATTGAAGTACATTTATTTATATATGCAAAGTCTATCTAATTTATTTCATTTCGCACGCAACCAATAATTGAATGTCCAGATTTATAACCAATGAATATTATTTATGAATGTAAACTGATGAAACTGTATCATGGATTACAAAATATAACAATACAGGTATTATACATAATAACGATTATTGCTCCAGCATCCTTAAATAAAGCTAACCTCAGTGATGTATAATGTGTATGTGAATTACAGCGCGGGAGGGGGCGTGGCTATGAAGCAGCCATTTTGTGTTACCAAGTCTTTGTGTCCGCCATTTTGTGTACTGCCGCATGGCACACAAAGGAACCTTATCAATCTACAGGCTCAAACAGCGGCCTGGCAATCACACATAAACTGCCTGTACTTTCATATAATTGCTTATTCACAACATTTATTCCAAATTACTCCTCTAACCTGCATTTACACGGTACTCACGATCCTGAATATAACTCGCATATTCAGCAAACACACTTTACCTGCAGCATACACAATTAATATCATTTAAGCTACAATGTACTTCTCTGTACAGAACACCTAACAGGCGCTATACAATCTATGGCCTTGTTATATCATACTCACATCACATGCCGATACACACACACCATCCGAGCATCATGCTATCAACATTTGTATCATATAAGTTGGATTTATCCGATAGTTTATCTAGATATTCTCACTGGATATCACACAAAGCATTCACACTCTTCAATACACAGAGTCCATACAATGTTCACGCATAGCCTTACACATGCATTCAAATACCAAGAATCCAGGCAATCGAGGACTACCCTCACAGCACATGTTATCTTGCAGTTACATCCGATTATCTAGATAATCTAGCCAGTCAATATACTTTAAAAGCTTTCAGTTTTTAACCCACGCATGGACACACTCAACTACAGACAGAAGCTTTCTTTGTCCAAACCATATATAAACATACTCAGGGCCTATGCATTTAACACCTGAAGACAAACTAAGAATGGAAGTTAACTACTCTTAAACTCTCTAGCATAATCCATATTACATTACCGGGGTCCTAGTACACAATATATCGGTCCTACAAGTTTATACATTACTCAAAGCCATGTGTCCAATCTTATCCAATCTTTCTCCAGGACTGTTGCACGGCATCTTGACTGGCTCAGGTTCCAAAAACAACTAACTAAAAGCTGTATATTTACTTCCCAAGAAAACTTTCTAGGGGGAGGGGTTGATCCTATTGTCTTCCCCTGGTATCACAAGCTTTTGTTTACAGTATCCTATGACTGGCTTAGCTGCTTTCCAGAGAACCATTCATTCACCTCCTTTCATTAGATAGACACGCCCCTTTGTTTGCTGTATTTTGTGACTGGCTTAGCTAGTCTTTTTGGAAATGTTAATGACTTCATCTCTAATGCTGGTTTAAGAATATGCTACTACTAACAATATCCACTGTAATATTTCTCTGCAATGTGATATGGAATTCTAATAACTGTCATCTGACAGTTATTATAATTTCGCACCTCTAGAGTCCAAACATGACATTTATGTTAATCTAAAAATATGTAAATTAAATATTCGATCTTTTCCTTACTTATGAGATATGAATAATATTTATCTCAGACTATATTTATTTAGTGGGCATGATTATAATTATAATTATGGAAATTATATGCTGGGAAAAATTAGGTATTGACAGTCGCCCATTTGACAGTATATAATAACTGTCACATTAATAATGCATAATTTCCGCATTAATTTTCATAATTCACAAAATTTCAATATTTTTCATAAAAATATTTTTCATTGATAAAAAAAGATTTTTAAAGGGTGGAACTTATGTGTATATGTATAAAGAAGGGGATGTATCATTTTTGCGCAATGGCTTAATCCGAGATTAATAATAAATGGGGGAGTGCATTTACTTAACGCCGGCATGTCCAGACCATGACCTCACAATAGTTGTAGGGCCACAGCCCAGACACACACGACTGAATGATACATTTGGGGAGTGTATGTGTAGTCTATGTGGGTGTAGTGTTCCTGCATAGGTGTTGTGTAACCTACCGCAGGGTGTACAGGGTTGTACAACCTTCATATGTCCTACAAAGGATGCTGGGAAAACATTGATGAACAATCATAACAAAAAAAAACAATTTAACAGAGTATTATAAAGATTTCCTGAAAGAGTGGAGAACAGTCATTTCTCCTTGGGCAGTAGGGGATTAAAAAACCTGAATAGGGTCCCAGGGTAAAAAACCTTCTACGCCCTTTGGGTCATTCCTAGTGTCTCTTGACATTAAACTAAGGGCCAAAGAAAAGTCTCTAGTGGGTCTTCTGCTCATCACGACGTGGGGTCGTCTAGGGGTCATCATTCTCTTGGTCGGCTTGTGTATTTCGTCGGCTCTTGGGGCTTTCCAGCTGGGTTCCTGTCTAGTCATCTGTCGGTATCCAAGTCGTCATCTCGAGGACCATCATCTGTCTACTGCTGGGCTCGTCTCTCCCTCTCCATTGCATCTGTAGGAAAAAGAAGTATCAATATTTTTGCATTTCTACCTATTTTCCCTACCATCCTTGGCTTCTTGTATTCCATCCGATCCACTTGTAGACTTCCGATAGTTCTGTCGTCGACTTGTTTCCCTGCAGAGACATAAACAGAAAGAACTTCCCAAGCGTTAAAAATATCCCGCCTCCCACATCAGTGAAGCTTCTACACTCTAGAGTGCTATAGTTTAACCCTCGCCTTACTGTCTTTTGACACTAGGTGGCGCTCTAATTTATTTAAGGGTATTTCTACCCTGTACTACCAAAACTCTTTCAATTTAACCTCTATACCACTCCATATATTACAAATACAGTTGTCTGAGCCAGATAATCTGTGTTCTTCTTCGGAAAAATGTGACTAGAGGAAGTCTGAGATATTCAGCTTCAATATTTGATCTCTCATTTCCCTTGTCCAATCACTAGGGACTATCAGTTACTTGACATCTGGACCTAACACTATCAATATCTTGAGATTTATAAATCTCATTTAAAACACTGTTATATATATATATCTCGTTGTCTAGGGGATGAAACTTTTTCAATGTTAGGTCCATACGCTCTCCATGCAATTAGGAGCAATAGGGGTTTCCAAATCCAATGCGTCACATTTGACCGGGTCCAATCACAGCTCTTTCCGGCTTACTAAACAACACAAAGAAAAACAAATCGTTAGACACCTCACATGACATATGTCTGATTCTGAGAACCATCAAAACAAACAATAACAATCAAACAAACAAAAGAGAGTACGTATAAACTAACTTCCATTTCTCCTTACTTGATTCCTAAGAACCTGGACTGACAATTACACCACATACAAGTCACCACTAGGTGGCTATTAACCTTTTAACCACTTCCCTATGCCTATGTGTTCACATACATATGTGTCATGGGAACTATATGTCATGTAATGAACAAGCATGTTTCAAAAACAAATTTCCTTACACGTCGTTACCCTGGTACCAAGGGCGGATCGTATGCAGTACTCCTTTGAATAGAACATGTTATCTTGTTCTCTACCTTTCCTCGTGTTCTATACCTGTATGTCTTACCATCTTCTAAACCTTCATGTGTTTGCTGTAATATTGTGTTCTACTCTTAAATCGGTACTTATGTAGTATCTGGGCTGCCGATTTTGTGATTGTATGCCTTACCTTAAGGCATACAATCAGATGCGATGCGATGCGATGCGATTCGATGCGATTTTGCATAGGATTCAATGTTAAGAAGGTCCTGTTCATTTCCCCACTATCCAAGTGGGCATAGAGTTGATTTTATATAGCGTGGCGAGCGCAGCGAGCCACCGTGCCCGAAGCGTGGCGAGCGAAGCGAGCCCCGCGAGGGGCCGCATATTTCTTAAAAAGTATTCTGTGTCCCCTCGCGGGGCTCGCTACGCTCGCCACGCTTCGGGCTCGGTGGCTCGCTACGCTCGCCACAGGTTTATATCCAACTCCATGCCCACTTGGATAGTGGGGAAAGGAAAAGGACCCCTTTTTCCCATTGAATTCTATGTTAAAATGGACTCAGACCATTTTAACATTGAATCCTATGGAAAAATCTTGACCATCGCATCGCATACGATTTGGTCGCATGCGATGCGATACGATGCGATGCGATCCGATCCGATTTCTAAATCGGCAGCCCAGATACTACATAAGTACCCTTAAATCTTTAATCTACTTGCTAAAAGGGGAGAAAGAAAGTTTAGGAGTCTTTCTGGTTACCGTTCTTCTTGTGCGACATCTCTGCTTCTCTATACCTACAGCAGTTATTAACCTGGGGATGTAATTAACTTCAAATACAATTTGGCATTCTCAATTTATCTTGTTACCTTAATACTTATTACCTGAGTCAGTGTGAAACCAGTATACCTACTTCTCCAGCTGTCAATTTGGCGTCAACTGTACATTATCTTACCACTTGGGAAAAACAAACAGCATCCTCTCTGGCTGTTTGACTCCGCCTTACATTTGACTTCTCTCGTCTCGGAGATGACAGCTGTCTTGAATATTACGTCAACACTTAATAATCCTTAACAAGGAGTTGACACAGGGTATAGGTTAGTCAGTTTCACAATTACATCAGACACTTTAGAATAACTGGTCCCATTATATATGAATGGGGGGGGTATTGCTATTTCCGCATTAACAGTCTAATTGCATCTTTGTCATCACTTTTCCTATTGCCATTTTCCTATACCACAGTTTTAAACAAACACTATGCCTCCTCTTACCTCGCGTTGATGAGAGCAGACATTTTTCAATTCTTATTGTGTAATTCATCCGGTTCGAAGCTGCCAGTACCTGGGAATTCTACTATCTATATCTTGTGGTGAGTTACTGCATTACTCACCTGTATGTCTATCTGACATCTCCATCCCTACTTATCACGCTATCACTGTGTGACCCGTTATTACCCATAATCACAGGAATAAACGTTCACAGCTAGTAGATACCGGTGGGTTATTACTTATCTGAGAGCTCCCCAACCACTCACTTCTCCACACAGCGACACTACAACGCAATCAAGCGAAGAGCCCACAATGCGAGGCAACGTTCTCAATCGCCAAGTCTTTCAACTAGTAGCGAACTACTAGTCAACTTGCAAGGCGCGGCCAGTCTCTCCAGGGCACAACAAACTTGTTTTCCTGTGCCCCCAGAAACCGGAGGAGCTCAGCGGAATTCGAAGTTCCGATTTTCGCTCCTATACCCTTCCGGTAGACCAAAATAGGTAGGTCTACGGAAGGGGCAGTAAAAATGGGTACGTCGACTCGTACGTCGTCGCGTATCCCCCGTGTGTCCTATTTCAACACACAATCCTTAGCGCTAAGGGCAATCCTTTCACCTTCCAGGAATTTCTACATCTGGGTACCATTCACTTTAACATTACTATCTATATTTCTGTACAGAAAGATCCCATGGTTGGCAGCTCTTATACTGGATGTCACACGAGTGTTCCCTTGACTATCAATGGGAATTTAATCAATACTATTTGAATTTCTTGAATTTTTTATCAATAATAAAAGAATCCTGTTTGTAACTCAACAGGAGTCTTACTCAATTTATCACTTAATTAATTATCACTACCCATCCTTGGGCATTCACCTGTACAGCGTACCTAGGCAATCACATGCGCCCGCACATGTGTCCGTCACGCAAACAGTGTCTCTCTGAGCGGCAGACGTTGACACCCATGTGTCCGAGTCCCGCCTTCTTTTGCATACTTCGCAACATTTTTGCCTCCTTATATAGGCACTTCACTTCTACTTAACTTAACTATTCAAGAAATCCCAATAGCACACTCTTTCTATAACATTTTGTGGTTTGCAAGGATATGGCACTATGAATTTAACACCTCTTACAATACTGTAGATATCTCACATTCACAGGGGAAAACAAATGCAATTTTACTCTTAACAGGTACAAACTCCACACAGTACAATACCTCTTACTAATTTTCATGCACTTATGCATTTGGGGTAACAGATCATAACAGGAGAAAAAAAAAAAAAAAACTTTTGTTTCTATTGTGAACTATTGAAACTGCAGTCTCTGCTGCTGAGAGAAAAAAAAAACAAATAAATCAATCCTATTCAAATGCCCCCTTTCTAAGAGAAGTTCCTTGTCTAAGTTTCCAGGTTCAATCTATTGTCTCAACACCTTAATTTACATCTAAATACCCTCTGGCTGGCCCTTTTTAAAAGTTAAGAATCTTTTTCTTTGCTGTATTATATGCTTAGGAGAAAATCTGTCTTTTAGCCTGAAATAAAAAAAAAGAAAAATGTTATATATCATAACTTGGTAATAATTACTTTCAGTTTCAGGTTTAATACTTTAGAGTAACATTCAAATTTCATACTGCTTGGAATTTGTTGATTTTAACTATACCTGAATTTTTTTTTTCTATTGACTGGTATTTTATCTCTCTCTGCTTTTATCTTTCTAAAGTTAAAATACTTATGACTCAATCCTATCAATTATGGGAATGAAAGTTTACTATTCCCATTAAACACTCTTAGCCACCTTGCCTACTATTCTCATTACCATATGTTGAAAGGTATACTAAAAATAAAATAAATTTATTTAGTAGAAATAGCAGTTTTACCCAGAGTTCTTTGCAGCATACAATTATACAATGGCCTTCTCAGGTTGAGATGGTCTGCAGTAAAATACCTGCAATTTATGGCTATACATTATTCCCTTATAATCCGCTTCTGCTGCACTTATAAAAGATGTGCATTTATTTAAAATTTGCACTGCTTATAAAACAATTCAAATTTAAAAAAAAAAAACAATTCAACCTGAAACAGCCCTTGCCAATCATATCTGGCTATTATTTAAAAGATAAACATCAAAAGGAGATAACATTGCGTGTGAGAAAACAAATTATTATAACAAATATATACTTATAGAATCGCATCTTGGTATTTAAATATAAATAAATGTTTTTCCTTTTGTCCCCAAGTTCAAATTAGAGCTTTGTAATACTACAGATCCAACACAGGCCCCTAACCGGCAGTAACATGGAAACACACAAAAACGCACCAGAAAAAAAACAAAAAAAAAAAAAACTTTTTCTTCCCTTCTGGTAGATGATCCCACACCTGCCGATATTCGCAACCCTGCGCATATCTGCACATCGTCAAATGCTTAATCCCCGGACTGAGGCCCCATCTATTGAAGTACATTTATTTATATATGCAAAGTCTATCTAATTTATTTCATTTCGCACGCAACCAATAATTGAATGTCCAGATTTATAACCAATGAATATTATTTATGAATGTAAACTGATGAAACTGTATCATGGATTACAAAATATAACAATACAGGTATTATACATAATAACGATTATTGCTCCAGCATCCTTAAATAAAGCTAACCTCAGTGATGTATAATGTGTATGTGAATTACAGCGCGGGAGGGGGCGTGGCTATGAAGCAGCCATTTTGTGTTACCAAGTCTTTGTGTCCGCCATTTTGTGTACTGCCGCATGGCACACAAAGGAACCTTATCAATCTACAGGCTCAAACAGCGGCCTGGCAATCACACATAAACTGCCTGTACTTTCATATAATTGCTTATTCACAACATTTATTCCAAATTACTCCTCTAACCTGCATTTACACGGTACTCACGATCCTGAATATAACTCGCATATTCAGCAAACACACTTTACCTGCAGCATACACAATTAATATCATTTAAGCTACAATGTACTTCTCTGTACAGAACACCTAACAGGCGCTATACAATCTATGGCCTTGTTATATCATACTCACATCACATGCCGATACACACACACCATCCGAGCATCATGCTATCAACATTTGTATCATATAAGTTGGATTTATCCGATAGTTTATCTAGATATTCTCACTGGATATCACACAAAGCATTCACACTCTTCAATACACAGAGTCCATACAATGTTCACGCATAGCCTTACACATGCATTCAAATACCAAGAATCCAGGCAATCGAGGACTACCCTCACAGCACATGTTATCTTGCAGTTACATCCGATTATCTAGATAATCTAGCCAGTCAATATACTTTAAAAGCTTTCAGTTTTTAACCCACGCATGGACACACTCAACTACAGACAGAAGCTTTCTTTGTCCAAACCATATTTATTTATTTATTTATTTACAGGTTCTTATATAGCGCAGCAGATTCCGTTGCGCTTTACAATAGTAGACAGTGATACAACAAACTGGGTAACAACATACAGACTTGGAGGTAGGAGGGCCCTGCTGCAAGCTTACAATCTATAGGGATATAGGGGGAAACACAAGGACAGGCACCAGTAATACCATAGCAGTCCCACCAAGTTACAAGTCCAGAAGGGTAGCTATATAATACATAAGTGCCTCAGAGGGTTATGCATGTAGAACTTAAACATTATAGGCTTGCCTGAAGAGGTGAGTTTTCAGGGAACGCTTGAATGTTTGGAGGCTATTGGAGAGTCTTATTGTGCGTGGAAGGGCATTCCATAGGATGGGAGCAGCCCGATGAAAGTCCTGTAATAGTGAATGGGAGCTGGTGATCCGTGCAGAAGAGAGACGCAGATCTTGTGCAGAGCGGAGTGGTCGAGATGGGAGATATTTTGTGATAAGTAGAGAGATATATGCTGGTGCAGTATGATTAATAGCTTTATAAGTTAGTAGAAGTGTTTTGTATTGAATACGGTAAGATACAGGTAACCAATGGAGGGACTGGCAGAGCGGATCAGCAGATGATGAGCGTCTTGCAAGGAAGATCAGCCTAGCAGCAGCATTTAAAATGGATTGTAGTGGTGAGAGTCTGTTCTTGGGAAGACCAGTCAGGAGACTATTGCAATAATCAATGCGGGATATAATGAGTGCATGTATAAGAGATTTAGTAGTGTCTTGTGTGAGATACGGTCGTATTTTGGATATGTTCTTTAGATGCATGTAACATGATTTGGAGACAGATTGAATGTGGGGAAGAAAGGACAGGTCAGAGTCGAGGATGACCCCTAAGCAACGAGCTTGTGGGGTAGGGTAGATGGTCGAGTTGTCAACAGTGATGGAGATATCAGGATGGTAACTGTTCTTAGTTGGCGAGAATATAAGTAATTCTGTTTTTGAAATATTGAGTTTGAGTTGGCGGGAAGACATCCAAGATGAGATGGCAGAGAGACATTCTGAAAATCGGCCCAAAACCACTGGTGACAAGTCTGGGGTTGATAGATAGATTTGAGTATCAAACCATATATAAACATACTCAGGGCCTATGCATTTAACACCTGAAGACAAACTAAGAATGGAAGTTAACTACTCTTAAACTCTCTAGCATAATCCATATTACATTACCGGGGTCCTAGTACACAATATATCGGTCCTACAAGTTTATACATTACTCAAAGCCATGTGTCCAATCTTATCCAATCTTTCTCCAGGACTGTTGCACGGCATCTTGACTGGCTCAGGTTCCAAAAACAACTAACTAAAAGCTGTATATTTACTTCCCAAGAAAACTTTCTAGGGGGAGGGGTTGATCCTATTGTCTTCCCCTGGTATCACAAGCTTTTGTTTACAGTATCCTATGACTGGCTTAGCTGCTTTCCAGAGAACCATTCATTCACCTCCTTTCATTAGATAGACACGCCCCTTTGTTTGCTGTATTTTGTGACTGGCTTAGCTAGTCTCTTTGGAAATGTTAATGACTTCATCTCTAATGCTGGTTTAAGAATATGCTACTACTAACAATATCCACTGTAATATTTCTCTGCAATGTGATATGGAATTCTAATAACTGTCATCTGACAGTTATTATAATTTCGCACCTCTAGAGTCCAAACATGACATTTATGTTAATCTAAAAATATGTAAATTAAATATTCGATCTTTTCCTTACTTATGAGATATGAATAATATTTATCTCAGACTATATTTATTTAGTGGGCATGATTATAATTATAATTATGGAAATTATATGCTGGGAAAAATTAGGTATTGACAAAACAAAGAGTTGTAGAATATCTCAAAACCAGCAATTTACAGGATCCAAAACAGCATGGGTTTACTGGGGGAAGATCATGTCAAACAAATCTTATTGACTTTTTTGACTGGGTGACTAAAGTAATAGATCAAGGTGGGGCTGTAGATGTAGCTTATCTAGACTTTAGTAAAGCTTTTGACACTGTCCCACATCGCAGACTGTTAAATAAACTTGAAAGCTTGGGATTGGATTCTAAGATAGTTGAATGGATAAGAGCGTGGTTGCAGGACAGAAAACAGAGAGTTGTAGTAAATGGAGTACAGTCAAAGGAGGGAAAGGTTACAAGTGGAGTACCCCAGGGATCTGTACTTGGACCGGTGCTTTTTAATATCTTTATTGGTGATATTGCTAATGGAATTGAGGGTAAAATGTGCCTTTTTGCAGATGACACAAAGGTATGCAACAGGGTAGACACACCAGGAGGGGTAAAACAAATGATTGAGGATCTAGGCAGATTAGAGAAATGGTCAAGAGAATGGCAACTACAGTTTAATGCCAAAAAATGCAAAATCATGCACTTGGGTCTCAGAAATCCAAAGACTCAATATAGTATAAATGGCACTATAATGGAAACTACTGAGGAAGAGAGGGATCTAGGTGTCACCATTTCAGGGGACTTAAAAGCAGGTAGGCAATGTAACAAAGCAATGAAGAAGGCAAGTCAGATGCTTGGTTGCATAGGGAGAGGTATCAGCAGTAGAAAGAAAGAAGTAATAATGCCACTGTATAGGTCATTGGTACGACCTCACCTAGAGTATTGTGTTCAGTTCTGGAGGCCATATCTCCAGAAGGATATAAATACATTAGAGACTGTACAAAGAAGAGCAACTAAAATGGTGCATGGCCTACATCACAAAACGTACCAGGAAAGACTAAAAGATCTTAATATGTATACTTTAGAGCAGAGAAGGGAAAGGGGGGACATGATAGAAACTTTCAAATATATCAAGGGCTTTAACAAGGTACAGGTGGGAGACATTCTTCACAGGAAGAGGAGCAACAGAACACGAGGACATGCACTGAAACTAGAGGGAGGAAGATTCAGGGGAAATGCGAGGAAGAATTTTTTCACAGAAAGAGTAGTAGATAAGTGGAATAGCCTCCCAACAGAGGTGGTAGACGCAAATACAGTAGTACAATTTAAACATGCTTGGGATAAGCATATTGATATCCTTACAAAAAAATAAGGATCAAATATGGTTTGAGGTAACATGTTTAAAAAAAGGGGCAGACTAGATGGGCCAAGTGGTTCTTATCTGCCGTCAAATTCTATGTTACTACACTAAGGACGGGGACCACAGGGCTAGTGCATGTGACAATGGATGGACAGACTAAAACAGGGTACACACAGGCAGACAAAACTAATAGAGTGTACGGAGTGAATGGTATTAAACAGGTGATGAATAATGCATAACAACGACAGGGAATAGAGGTGGAACACAGGGGGAACCACATGCTATATACACTGAGACCAAATATACAGCCTAACTAGTGGAGCCCCCCGCAGGTGTCCCAGGCAGGGGTGACACTGCGGGTAGGTCTGTAGAAAAGTTCTAAGTGAAACGCTATACAAATATATGTACAAGTACCAAACGATGGAAAGGTTGGGGATACTGGCGTATAAATAGTTAACCGTGAGAAATGTTTAAAGGGTTAACAGCAGGCTGGAGTAATAGAGGGAACCAGATACTTAAACAGAGAAGTCAGGACAAAACCTCAGACAGACTCTTTATCAGGCGTTGGACTTCCCTCAGAGTGACAGCTATAAAGGGGCTGGGTCCAATCACCAGGTCCGAGACCTGCCCACAATATATTAACATCAGCTGAAAAGCTGATTTTCCCACATGCCCGCGGCTGCCTGGCCTAGGCGGATCCGATACGATTTCCCGGCGGTCGGGATCCCGGCGGTCGGAATCCCGACACTGGAATCCCGACCGCCGAAATCCCGACAAGGGGGGGACATGGATCGCCCCCCCTTGCGGGCTCGCTGCGCTCGCCATGCAGCGGGCCCGGTGCCTCGCTACGCTCGGCACGCTATTTTATTCTCCCTCTATGGGTGTCGTGGACACCCACGGAGGGAGAAAGTTTCGGGATTTCGGCGGTCGGGATTCCAGTGTCGGGATTCCGACCGCCGGGATCCCGACCGCCGGCAAATTAACCGCATCACGCCTAGGCAACCGCTGCGGCAGCGTGGAGTCCAGGAAGGAGACGCTTCCCGGTTGCCTAGTGCTCTGAAACCCCAGCTGCTTAGCAACAGCCGGAACGCAAACTCCGGGACCCATCCACCATGAACAGCAGCCGGCGGCGAGGCTCCCAATAGGTATAGAAGGCTTTGACCAAATGAGCTTACAATCAGGGCAGCCGAGAAGGGGGGGGGGGAGTAGGTACTAATTACCCGGGCCCAGGCTTGCTGGAGGGGCCCTGCAGAGGCCCTGGTCCGACTCCCCCTCCGTCCCTCCCAGGTAGCAACAGCAGCGCAAACTTCTACAGCATGTGCTGTGCTGACAGCAGGCTCAGCATGAGTGTCTCACTGAGAGGTCATGCTGAGCCTGCTGTCAGCACAGCACATGCTGTAGGTGTGTGCTGCTGCTGAGATTACAGTTTTAGTTTTCTTTCACCCTCCTCTAAACATTTTGGGGACGTGGCCTAAGTGCGGGAGGTGCCCACACACCCCACACTTTGGTCACGCCCCCAAAATTTTCCCGGGGCCCGGCATTCCTCTCAGTTGCCCAGCTTACAATCTAAGAGGTGGGGTTAACATTGAATGCATAAGGCTGAAAATGTTATGCTTGCCACTAGGCACAGAGTACTGGAAACCAGAAACAAGGAACGGGAGGTCAGGCGTGAGCCCGTAGCCGGGACCGCCGGTTAGGACGGCCACAGCGAACCCTATACTAACTCTGTTGAGTACCCCGGGCAGATGGCAAATCCCTGCGGGAACTAGGCTTCAACTGTGTCCGCCGCGTTCGAAAGAGCGAGTTAAGCCCACCCAACCCCGATGCAGCTAGGTCTATGAGTGGACAAGGGAAAAGCGATCGTCAGGGGTAACTCAAAAGGAAAGACTAACTACTGGGCCTAACTGAAAATGAACCCCTGTCTGCCGGCACCAGGCCAATAACGGGAATGCGACCCAGTCGCAGAAACAAGGAGGACAGAAGGGGAAACACCACAAGATAACATTACCAAGCTAGCAAGCGAATCCCCAAAACCCCCAAGCAGGGATAGAGAAAAAAGGAAGGACCAGGAAGAGTGTAAATGACCTAAAGAAAGATGGTATGAATAAGCCCACGGCGGGGCAGGTCCAATACTCCAGCAGGGGAGCTGGAAGGAGAGCAGCACAGCCTGATAACAAAAAAGGAACTCGGAGGCTCAAAGACAAGTACCAGGCTCCAGAGGAGCACTTACGTGACCCAGGTGACACTGAGGCAGCTGATCAGGTCCCTGGAGAAAGCAGGGGAACCAGCATTCACCAGGATAGACAGGCAGGGAGACCAGGAACCAAGCAGGAACAGATCCAGGAGGCAGAGAAGCACTGGGATGTGCCAGGGACCGGGAACGCGCTGGGAGATGCTATAACCGGTGTCTGTGCCCAGCAGACGCCGGCTTTTTATTCAAATTTGGCGCCGCCTGCATGACGTCAGGCGCGCCGTGCGAGCGCTGCTGCTGGGCGGAAGTTGCCTAGCAACGCCCCGACGCCCGGACTGAGAAGGAGGCTTGGAACGCTGCCGAGCAGCGTCACCAGCCTCACGGCCCCGCTCTCCATCCGCCGACCGTCCGGGTACTGGAGATACCGGACGGCAGCGTGTGACAGAATTATAATGATGGGAAATATGTTGTATGCAAAGGCCTAATCATCCATCAATATTAAAGCGTTGGTAACTCATTTTTCTACAAGAGGTGTGGAACTTATCCATGTGTCCTTATTGAAACTACTGAAAAAGACACATCGATATGTTGTCAATACCAACCAATCCGCTTCTATCATTTATCAAGTACATTCTATAAAATAACAGAACTGTGTATTGCAATTAAATGTAAATAGCTGTATTTGTGTAGCGTAATTGTGTAGCATATTTTAAATTTAATATGGGAATATTAAAAAAAAAATGCTGACTTTTCAAGCAATTTTGCATTGACTTTTTATATGCAACCATATTACTGTTACCTCATGTTCTTGCCATTGATTTTTTATTAAAACTTGTTATTGTAAAGATAAAGATTTTTTTAAAATCTATTAATAGAGTACTAGCTGATGTGCCCAGTTCCAACAGGGAAAAGATTCGCTGGGCGGAACATTTTACCCCATTTTTTTTCAAAAAGTAAACTCTTGAAAAATTCCTGCTCAGTGAGTGGCTGCAAATAACTGTCACAGTTTCCAGACCACCCAACAGGTCACATGTTCCAGGTCACCCAGCAGGCGCACAGAAAGGGTTCATCAACTGTCACATCTCCCTGGTCATAATAGTGATGTATTGTAAATGGCAGGGGGGATGTTTTGCTATATAACTGCGAAAAGAATCAACCAATTATGATGCCAATATTAACGACATCCTAGAAATAGGTCAATCATAAAAGTCGTCCTTCTGCTATTAATATCTAGATGGTTACATTTTGCACCTTTGGTAATTCGTCATTCTCCTAATAACGTTTTATAGAAACTACCGAAATAATTTCACTTAGTTTGTGAAAAGAAACCTAAAGTTTCTCATCTCTCTTTGTACAAAACAAAGAACAGTTCCAACCGAAGAGTAAAAACTTCCATCACAGTAGACCTATATAATTGTGCTATACCTGTAGAGGAATCAGGCTTCCCTGACGTCTACGAACACTCTTGCCAAGCATAGCTTCCAGTGACTGACAACGTCCACAAACAAGGAGCGATTGACAGTTTTGGTTCTACTCAGGTTCTCGTGGGGGTCTCTACAAGAGTAAAAGCCTAATGATGAACTAGTCATTACCGGCACGGTTCTCAGTGGGAGTGATTAAAGATCGTCTCTGAAGAGTTACTGAAGAAACTCTACATGACTATTTTAGCTGTCAAGACCCTCGTTGAGTCAACTCATCGATAGAAGTGGGGAAAAAGATACCACACTGGATACAACGGATGCAAACCTTTGCAGAGCAAGAGTAAATGTTGACAGTTTGCCAGCACAATCATCCCGTTAAATAAATATCTAATGTTTTCACATATTTTCTTTCTATTCAAATAACAAGAATCCAAACTAAAGCACTTACATAAAACTCATTTATCTCCTGTATATTTATGTTGTCGTAATATATTCCTGCAAAGAAGAAATGTCTCGGTTGCATTTTATTAGCATACACTTAGAACAAAGAATGATATTTTGCAGTTGTACCCAAAGCGAGTTTTCGTTTTGATGCGCGAGGCAGCTCAATGGTTTGTTTTGCAAGAAGAATATAACAATTTAACAAGCCAGGTTCATTTATAACTTTACGTTGGCCTAAATGACCAACCCACCCACCCATAACCACAACCACTGCCCCCCGTAAACTTTGCTTATCTGTTGGGATGAAATAAATTCATACAAAAACAGTAACACTTTTAAGAAAGCTTGTCTTGGATACGGGCAAACCAGTAAATTACTGTAAGGGCATAATTCTGATTGGAAAGGGGAGAATTCGGCCCGTTCCGATGTTTGGGGGTCTGCACATGCGCAAGTGCATATTTGCGCATGTGCAGACCCCGGAAATGAATGGCTTCGGTGAGTAACACACTCGCCGGGCCCCTCGTTGCCGGGAGAAAGGGCCAGAACGGACGGGGCGTGGCGGTGGTGGACCATGGGAACATCCAGCGTTTTTTGGTCGTCCCCATGAAAATGCTGGGCATTCCTATGGGTACGCCGGTGGACCGATGCCTGCCAGGGGGGGGTTACGGCACAGGGTATAAGCCGCCCGCCCTGTCTTCATCGTATCGCTAGCAAAATAAAAGCCAATTTTCACTGACTTCTATTTGCGAAGGCAGGAGAAATTATTCGTTGGTCGGCGATCATCGAATGATTTCTCCTGCTAGGGGAGGCATGCGAGGGGATGTGTTCTCGTACACATTCCCTTGTATGGTACCAAGGGGATTCGGCGGCAGGGTGGGCGTGTATTCGGCAGGGTGACGTCTCAGGCTGTAATGTTTGCAGCCAAGCCAACCTGAATGAGGGCCTAGATGTATGTAAAGGATAATAATTACTGTATAACCAGACACAATGATCATTGGCAAAAGGGTTTTGATAAATTATGCAGCTGCCAAATGTTAAAATACAAATTATACTGTGTATTGCTACTGGGCATAATATAAAAAAACACTACGCAGTGTGAGCACCGTTGTGTAACATCAAATATCCATCACTTACTGTAGCTTCATCTAGATTCATCAGAAGTTTTTGATGGAAGGATAATAAGCAGATTTGCCGAGAGATGTATCAAACCTTCAAGAGAGAGATTAAGGGCTTGGTTCTATGTCGCAGAAATGCCAATATTCACGGAACAGCAAACAAGATGAACGCATTGATAAAGCCATGGAGGCCAAAGACGATAAAGCCTCTGTTTCTGTGGGCAACTCCGAATCATGTCCAAATTGTAGAAGTTGCCCATATAAACCAATCATATACTAGCTATCATTTATCTAGCACATTCACGTGCGGGGGGCGGACAGCTGACAAAACCGGATGTCAGATGCCCGCCCAATTCCCTGCAATTCTACATGCATTTGTAAGGGTGGTCTGGACCACCCTTACATATGCGTGAGCCGTCACCATAATTCGATGGTCGGCGGCCATCGAGAGATGTGGTAGGTTCCCACTGGCATGTGAATGGATGTTCATGTAAAACATCCATTCGCAAGCCTTGCTAACGAATCCCACTTGCGGATAGGTGGCATTGGCTAACCATTTGCAAGGCGGGGTTAGGGTGGCTCGCAAGGATTCGTATTTACATCCGAGCAAGTCAACCAGAATAAGGGCCATACTTTAGGGCCAGATCTAACAACAAGTGATATTCTTGTTATCACTCATTAAGAATGACAAATGTTGCTCCAGCCAATCAGCTCCTGTCATCTGTTTGGAAAAGGTCAGTTACAATCTGATTGGCGGAAGCTTCGTATAGCATTCGTAATGAGTGATAACAGGAATATCAATCGTTGTGAAATCTGCCCCTACTTGGAAAATGTATCAAAGCTTGGAGTGAGATAGGCCAGAATTTACAAAGATGGTAGTTCTATTTCACATGGGATGTTGCCATGGGCAACGAATCAGAATCTACTTCTTATTTATTTAGCATCTTTTATAAGATAATAGAAAGTACCTGATTGGTTGCCCAAAGCAACACCTCATGGGAAATAGAACTCCCATCTTAGTAAATTTTCCCCCAAGAGCAGAGATATGAGGTACGAACTAATCAGCACTTAGCTGTCATTTTTCAAACACAGCCTTAAACATGACAGTTAGGAGCAGACTGGTCAGTACTTTATCTCTCTCCTGGCTTTGATAAATGTCCTCTTTTTGTCTGACTCATCATTACATAATTCACCCCTAGAGAACAATTTTTACTATTTTATCTTTAGTATTCAGCTACAGTATAATACATCTTAACATGTACAGACAGGGCTACAGATGGAGCGCCTCTCAGCCAGCATTGGGGCTTGCTAGTTTGCCCCCCTGGCGAGATGGCGCTCAATCTGACTGGGCCGCATGGGCGTCCAACACGCATGCGCGTCCCTGTTACCGGGCGGCAGGGGACCCGAACCCTACCCGTCTCCGCTTCAGGGAGATGGGCAGGGTTCATGGGGGAGCGGGGAGGTGGGGAAGTTACTGGTGAAGGGGACCAGCGGGGAGCTCCGTTGGATGGGGACGCGCGCACGTCTCTTTCCTGCGGCTGGCGGAGCCTGGCAGTTGGCGATCCGGCCGCCAGACCCCTGCTAGAGGAAGCCTGCTTCATCTGTACATGAACAATAAGATGGGTAGAACTACATTCCCAGGCCTCCATATATAAATAGGTTTATTATCATGACAGCATTATGATGACCAGTCGATGACCAGCTGAACACACAGTGGGCCATAAATCATAGATATTGTATTTATATTTTCCTCACTAAATGATCAAACATTTCTACATACTTCAGGAACAAGGGGGCAGATGTATTAAGCTGGGCAAAGAGATAAACTGGAGATAAAGTGGAAGAAGATAACGCACCAGCCAATCAGCTGTGTTTGAAATATGACAGTTGGGAGTTGATTGGCTGGTGCGTTAACTCCTTCCACTTTATCTCCAGTTTATCTATTCGCACGGCTTAATACATCTGCCCCAAGGTGTGGAGGGTGTACAAAATGTAATAAAAAAACGGCAAAAGCTATACTATACCACTTTATAAAATGCATTATGTGTGAAATAGCATTGTTCTTTACCTCTCAAGAGATGACAAAATGTGAATTTTAAATAAAGTTATGCAATTCGCAACAAACCTACAGTTAAACATACTACGTAGTATTAAATAGCACAAAAGATACAAGTAAAAAAAACACAGATCTCAAAAAGATAACAGTGTAAGTGTGAATGTTCTGCACTCAGACCACGTTCCTACCAAGCGATCATTATGCTTTATTAACATTAGGATATTTTGTGTGTGAAGTGGCCTCTTGGATCTATACATCTTCTTCTCCCCAGGTCGAACAGAAGCAGCTCTGCGAGGTACAATGTCATGTTCTCCTATTTGGGTGTTATTAAGCAGGTATATAAGTCAGTCAGGAAACAGCTTGCATTGTGCCAGGCAGATGGCAGAGGGAAGGGTAGTCCCTCACGGGGGGAAGTGGATCATCATCGACACAGACACTAATTTTCTCCTTAATAGGAGCTGGTACATAGGATATATACCTGGGAGAGATGGCTGGAGTGGAGGAATGACGCACGGGAGTCTGTGCATGGATGTATGGGTAATACGCTACAGTGGGGATGAGAAACATGTCATTCGTGTCCTCCTTGTATCACTTATTTCCTGACCTGTTCATCAACATACGCTGAGGGGTAATTAGGAAAACGGGTGAACACCAATCTGTTGTAACCCTTGGTGACCAATCGGATGCTAACAGTCATTTTTCAGGCACAGTTTAGAAAATAAATACTAAAAGGTTGCTGGTACTATCAGACACCCTTTATTGGGTGTGCAGTCTTCTAAGTTCACCGGCATTCGTAAATGCCAACAGATACTGTCGTTTATATTTTTTATATAGTTTACGTTTTCATACAACAGTAAAAAAATAAGTGGTACATTAGATTTTATACATATCCAGTCTTGGTACATAATGAGGTATCCCATCATGCCTTGCCAGAGTTAGATTTGAGTGGGGGGTGTACTTCAAACTGATATATTGCAGTGTAAAAATAAAGCATCCAGTATTTACCATGCACAGAAACAAAATAACACCCAAATGTAACTCTCTCTGCACATGTTACATCTGCCCCACCTGCAGTGCACATGGTTTTGTCCATTAGAGAGTGAATTTGCTTTTGAAAGTGAACCAGATCCAGGCCCCATATGTGTACACCACTCTTAAATAAAATCCAATTTATACATTTTTTGACACATTTTATAACATGCGGTCCAGGTTCAGCAGCTGGACAGCGCAATTTATGAATTTGTATTACTGCTGCCTGTGAGCAACACAATGGTAAAAATGCATCAAAACAGTGTAATCCTTTACACATGCAATCCTATGTATACCTTCATAAAAGGATGTATACAGTAGATGTGGCGGAACCGCGATGTTTAACCCCACACAGTTGCAGAACATTCATGAAGAAAACGCAGTGTAATACAGTGGTACATCAGTAAGAAACCTCCAGTTATTATTCCCTTTACACATGGAGGTGGAGAGAAAGCGAGAGGTGGCATGTCACAGTCTCTCATTGTTACTGTTTAAATACACAACAAAGCCACACGTCTGGAATGCCTAAATAAAAAAATAAAAAAATATATAAAAAAAAAAAACCCTATCACTTGCAAATTAGATTTCTTATGGCCGCCTAGAATTATTCTTCAGGATGGAGGGCTCAATTTCCCAATCTCAGGTGTATGATTAAAATCAATTAAATCAGTCTTCCAATGTCAGAGGCAAGATTCTCCTGACAAATGAAATTATGCAAAAAAAGTGTTCTCTTCACTCTGCTCAGCACCAATCACATCCACAAATGAGATTAAAATTCTCAGCTCAGGGATTTCAAAGTGATATTTTCCATAAGAACATGAAAAGTCCCAGGAACTTTGTAGTCTGTGGTGGTGAGATTTTGATAGCCTGTGAATGTTAGATATGTTCATTTCATCACTATCTAAAGTGAAAAGTTAAAGAGAGAAGTTTAACTGCACCAGAGTCATATACATTCTATAGGAAATTATTAATGGCTAGGATTTAAAAAAAAATCATTATTTTATGAAATTCTGAGTTTCTATAGAGATGCGGTATCCACATATACATTTGTGTTATATATATATATATATATATATATATATATATATATATATATATATATATATATATATATATATATATATATTTATAAATTCATGAACTAAAACCCCATTATTTATTTGATTACATGTATAATAAGGTTTATTATGGTGAGTGTTGAGTATCTGTATTTATTCGAGCAATATTATTATCATTATTGTTATTATTATATTTTTATTTATAAGGCGCCACAAGTGTTACGCAGCGCCGTACAAATAGAACACATTATAACAGCACAGGGTATACAAAACTAGACATAACAGTGACAGAAAAATTAAAACAGAGCACAATTAATAGCACAATTCTTAGTACACAATACAGCTGAGATATAGGAAAGTGAGTGAGAATAGATGCAGGTATAGATTGTAGGTGAGTAAGAGAGCCAGCGGCGTAACTATAGCACCGCAGCCCCCGCCACCGCTGGGGGGCGCTGTGCATGTGGGGGTGCCGGGGGCTGCAGTGCTATAGTTAAACCCCCCCTCAATCCCCCGCAGACTTACCTATCGCGCTGGTCCCGGCGGCTCCGTTCTTCTGCTGAGGACCACCACAAAATGGCCGCCCCCATATAGCAACAGTTCTCTGAAACTGTCTGCTGTATGGGGGCGGCCATTTTCTGGTGGTCCTCAGCAGATGAACGGAGCCGCCGGGACCAGCGCAATAGGTAAGGCTGTGGGGGATTGAGGGGGGGTTTGCATGGGCGGCGGAATAGGGGTGCTTGGCGGGGCGGGACGGCGATGGGGGGGCGCCCCCCCCCTAACGGCGGGGGGGGGGGGCGCCCAAAACGTAGCTACGCCACTGAAGAGAGCTGTAATTGAAAGGCAAGAAGGGTGCTGTGAGAACAGGAGGGAGGAGGGCCCTGCTCTAAGGAGCTTACAATCTAGAACAGGCATTCCCAACCACGGTCCTCAAGGCACACCATAAGTGCAGGTTTTAGTGATATCCAGCTTTCAGCACAGATGGTTTAATCAGAATCCCTCAGATACTTATTATGTCACCTGTGCTCAAGCCTGGATATCTACAAAACCTGCACTGTTGGTGTGCCTTGAGGACCGTGGTTGGGAATGCCTGATCTAGAAGGAGGAGAGACAGAGAGGGGACATGCGGTGCAGGTAAGGAGACCTGAGGCAAGAAGTGAGGATGGCAGGGAGGGTCAGGACATGTGGCAGCAGGTAGAGAGAATGGACAAAGTACTGTAGTCATCTCCCTCCTCCTATCTTCCTCTCCTCCCTCCACCTGCACCCTTGACCTATAACTAGGGTTACCAACTCATCCCTTTAATCTGGGACACATATTAATTACACAGGTTCTGTGTCAGTTTAAAACCAGGTGAAATCGAGTCTTGTGGTGTGGCAGTTTAAAACCAGGTGAAAGCCAGCCACAGAACCTGTGTAATTAATGTGTCCCGGATTAAAAGGATGAGTTGGTCACCCTACCCATAACAGCCCTGCACTGTGGCCCATGCCACAACACACCCTGCTAGGGGGCAGCAAGCATGCAGAGTGAATAGGTGTAGCACAGGATTGAGGAACCACGGCTCTGGTACAACAGTGTAGTTCAGAAAGATAAGTACAGAGTTAAGGTAGGTAGTGTGAGAAGCAGGTGTAGAGGGACATATACAGTGCACAGAGAACTGATGTGGAATCTGGCACACAGAAATGGATACAGAGAAATATGATTTGTGATATTAGGGTGAGCAGAAAGTACTGGCTATGAGCATAGGTTTTAGAGACCTGTGGGCAGGGAGCTCGATGAAGGCCGTCCAGGCTGCGCATTCAGAATGTGTTGGAGGTGGTGAAGTCCTTAGCTCACTGTTATAGGTTGAAAGCATGTGATCACAGGCCACTGTACCTCAACCTGGGAATGGCGAGTGCAGTTTGTACTGGCGAGTGTGGTGGTATCCTGTATGTATATATAAATGTGTGTGTGTGTGTGTGTGTGTACAGATGTGCCTGCTCAGTTACAATTTTCACCATTCCTAGATTTGGGGTGCAACAAGGTTTGTGACCACATTGTTTAAATAGAAATCACAGGGGCTCTGCACTCTCTATATTAACTAACAATAAGGAGCACTCAGGAGAGATACACAGCGGACCATACCAGTTGTTAGCACACTTACTCGCAGCGGAACGCGTCCCTACGGTGCCGTACGTAGGAAATCTGGGCGCCGTGCTAAGTACCCAAATATCTGCCGTCATTCAGTGCAGAAGATATCTTGTGTCAGAAACTTAAATCACACCTTTTACCACTGTCTAAAGCAGGAAAGATCACCTACCTCCACTGACCATTGCCATGTGCCATATATATCCATTCACAGTTCCTGCCACCAAATATTTGGATGTTTCCAGTCCGGTTGCAGCGCAATGCAGCAATATACAGTACATTGCGCATGCGCCGGATCTGTATTATAGATGCAGACATCAGTTGATTGGAAGTTTTCAGCCGCTTGGGGCGGCAGTGGGCTTCACTTTTCAAAATGGAGTCAGGTGGTCTGATGGTTGAACCAATGCTACTTTCTCTTAGTCAGCAGAGGATCCCACATGTGTGCAGGAGGCATTTATTTATATCCATCATCTGTGTACTTACCATCAGCGGTGGTTCCAGATGTGGGGATGCAGCACAGTTCAAAATTCAAGTCAGTTTGGAATGGCAGTTAGTGGTAGAGGGTGTGGCTCCCCTATTTGAATTTCAAACTGTGCTACAGGCTCCCCCCCTCATTTGAAGACACCCCTGCTTACCATAATCAGGAATAGGTTCATGGCTAGCGCATTTGATCAAAGATCATTTTAATTCTTTGCAATTGCTGAACCTAACAATGACTTTGCAGCATTATGTTCGACAAATCAGGTCCGTTGATTTATTCAGCATTGTGACCACAATTTTTACAAATACAGTATATTGTTTATTTGGTACTTATGTAGTATCTGGGCTGCCGATTTCTAAATCGGGTCGGATCGGGAGATCGCATCGCATGCGACCATGCGATTCGATGCGATGCGATGCGATTCGATGACCCGATTTTTCCATAGGAATCAATGTTAAAATGGACTGAGTCCATTTTAACATGGAATTCAATGGGAAAAATGGGTCCTTTTCATACCCCTACTATCCAAGTGGGCATGGAGTTGGATATAAACCTGTGGCGAGCGTAGCGAGCCACCGAGCCCGAAGCGTGGCGAGCGAAGCGCGCCCCGCGAGGGGACGAATACCGTCCCCTCGCGGGGCTCGCTTCGCTCGCCACGCTTCGGGCTCGGTGGCTCGCTACGCTCGCCACAGGTTTATATCCAACTCCATGCCCACTTGGATAGTAGGGGTATGAAAAGGACCCATTTTTCCATAGGAATCATTTTAACATTGATTCCTATGGAAAAATCGGGTCATCGCATCCGATATCGGATGCGATGCGATGCGATGCGATGCGATATCGCATCGCATCGCATCTGATTGTATGCCTTAACTTAAGGCATACAATCAAAAAATCGGCAGCCCAGATACTACATAAGTACCGTTTATTTCAGTAGAATGTTCTTTGAATACTCAAAAGAATCAGCTTCCTCAAATCTTATAAAATATTAATGAATAACTAGATCATTAAGAGTTTTCAAGATTTGCTGAACTGCACAGTGCATTTTTTTCTTTTGTATCTTTACATTGTTTTGTGCATATCATATTAAAGGAGTGTTCTTGTAAAACAGCAAAAAAAAATGATTTAAATTAGATAAATATGACAGCAGAAGTACAGCTGATTGTAGAAATGTACTCAGCGCTGAAATCATTCGCCAACTCTATATTTCTCATCTAGCTAATTCAGAGACATTATACAAGTTGGCTTACAACTTTTAGAGGCAAAGTTAAAAGAAGATATATATTAAAGAAATCACTGTGGATACAGTACCATTGGGATTATTCTCCAAGTAGTGTGTGGCCAGTGGTTTATCTACAATGGGCATGGGTTTGAACTGCATGTGGGCCCATTGGTTAAGAGAGGCTCTGTGGCCACACCCTCTTCTTGAGACTGATATGCTACTGCGCCTGTTGGTGCCACCCCCAATTTTTGCCTTGGCATTAACTGTGGATACCAATGGGATTATTCTCCAAGTAGTCTATGGCCAGTGGTGTATCTACAATGGAAATACGTTTATGGCCACACCCTCTTCCTGGGACTGATATGCTACTGTGCCTGTCAGTGCCACCCCCAATACTTGCCTTGGCATTAACAAACTTCCAACAATGCAGTGTATTTATAAAGATGGTGCTTGCCTATTATCTAGCAATGACTCTGACATTGTGAATGTGCCATCTTTCCAAATATATCAGCGGTAAGGTGACTTACATGGGGATAGCATCTGTACAAAGAGATGACCACGATGCCCAGGCCAAATCCATGTTGGTCCTAATCAGTCTTAGAAGTTAGTGGGTGTATGAGCATGGTCATTTCACTCATTGCTTGATAGAATGAGAAACATCTTTGTCTAAAAGACACCAGAGATGGTACAATATCCTACACTTGGCCTCTTCTATCACGTGATGATTCTATGGTAAAGGAATGGAAATTCTACATTCTAAACAAGTTATCTCTGGTATGGCAGAGATTCCCAAATGCAGTCCTCAAAGCACCCCTATGCTGCAGGTTTAAAGTTTATCCATGCTTGGCCAGAGGTGACTTTAGTATCTCAGTCAGTTTGATTTAACGATCTCTGCTGAGCCATGGATAGACTTAAAACCTGGACTGTTGGGGTTCTTTGAGGAGCGCGTTTGGGAACCTCTGCATTAGGGTGTTGTTGTCTCACAATGTCTTTAAACCTTTCTTCCCATTCCTTACCAGCAATAGACTATTAATTACGACTAGACAATTGTCGTTCATCTACACCACCAGTCCCCCCCACCTCCATATTTTTCATGTTTTTTTCTAATACATCTAGGTTCTAGGTCAGTGGTTCCCAACCCTGGTCCTCAAGTACCCCCAACAGTGCACATTTTCCAGGTCTCAACACAGAATCACAGGCAAAATAATTAGCTCCACCTGTGGATCTTTTAAAATGTGACTGAATAATGAGTGCACCTGCCGGGTGACCTGGAAAACCTGCACTGTTGGGGGTACTTGAGGACCAGGGTTGGGAACCACTGGTCTAGGTCCTATGTCATAGTGGTACATCCACTTCTTAACCACTATTTTTTAAACCCACATTTTTATACCTGTGTATGTTATTGATGTCATTTGTTAGTACCGTTAAATATTGCTAAATAAAACACTTTCTGATTTCCTTTCATCAAACAAGCACCACTTCTTTATTTATTTTTTCTCTTGGTTGTGTGGGACTGACAATCCTACTTTTAGGTGGCTGCTATTGACAAGGTACCTCTGGCAGCGCTTGCTCATGTTACTTTGGTAACACACCCCTCTGTTGTCCCCCTGCTTAACCTCTTGAGAATTGATTCAAATAATTGATGAAAATTATTTAGCTCTCTCCAAACATCGCCTTGTCTTCAATGATTCTAGAACCGGTGACTGACACTTCTTGGTTTGGTTTTGGCTTTCGTTTCGGATCTGTTTTTTTTTTAATCTATAAAAAATGATATAAACAGTTAAAATCATTAAAATCATTAATGTCAATAACATTATTTTCCTGTCAATTCCAGTCTATTTTGCCCACCTCAATATACACTCTCCTGAGTCGAATGTAACCTGAAATCACGAGAGAGGGATTTAGATGCAATCCAAAACCACAGATTAGATTTTTAATCTGAATTCTGAGTTACTTCAGATCCCCAAAAGCGATCAAAGCTGGGACTTGGTTCTACTTAGATCCCTCAACAAAACCGAACAGATCATCTCTTATTCTAACATCAGTAATACATGGTGAGATCTATTCAGCCTAAATGTATCCTTCTGTTTGTTTTTGTATTGTTCTCTCTTCAATGTTTTTCTTATTAAGAACATATATGCTTATAATGAAAAAAATTGCACAGGTTTCAACAAACAGTATGAATATATTACTCACATTTTGTTGTATTTGTCTTCAGGTTCAAATTTGGGTTTCTGAGACTGATGCGGCCAAGCATATTGAGCATGGTTGTTATTAATACTTACTCATTTGAAAATGGTTCTGATTGATACATAGTTGGCTGAACCACATTGGGAGCATGGCTGTGACTCATTGGTAGGCCCACCTGCCTCTCCATACCATTGGTAGTCTTTACATAGCAATACTGTGCCAGTAACCTTAAACTGAAAAGTAGGGCATTGGACTTTCTAATATTGTACAAAATAAATTATCAAGTGACAGTAGACCATCCGGGGCCGGTCCTGTGAATAGGCCATAAAGGCAAATCCTAGAGAACCATTGATTAATGGGGTCAACCAGTAGGCATTCCTATGATATCCTATTGTTCAGGGCCATCTCTGAGCCCAACCATATTATTTATTTATTAACAGTTTCTTATAAAGCGCATCATATTCCGCCTTACAATAGGAGACAGTGATACAACAAACTGGGTATTTACAGACGGTCAAAGGTAGGAGGACCCTGCGAGCAAGCTTACAATCTATAGGGAAATAGGTATTAGTTCCACCAGAATGCAAAGGTTCCTGGTGTGCTGTATGATACGGTGACCCAGCAGTTTGGCCAAGGGTCAGGAGGATGGAAAATGTGAAAAATAAAGAGAGAGGATATGTGTGGACTGTACAGTGGGGATGTGATTAGGAACAGTAGAAGATTAAGAGGCTGGTTCTGGAATTTGATAAGCTTGCTTGAAGAGGTGAGTTTTCAAGGAACGCTTGTAGGTTTGGAGACTGGAGGAGAGTTCTTTTTGTACATGGGAGAGTATTCCAAAGAGTGGGTGCAGCCCAACAAAATTCCTGCAATCGGGAATGTGAGTAATGAGTGTGGATGAGAGACGGAGATCTTGTGAGGAGCAAAGAGGTCGGGATGGAAGATATTTTGAGATCAGAGAAGAGTTGTATGTTGGTGTAGTTTGGTTTATGGCTTTGTGTGTGAGTAAAATAATTTTGTATTGAATACGGTAGAATACAGGTAACCAATGAAGTGACCATATGACATTGTCTCATATTATACTTAAGTGGAACTGAACCTCGCTTGTTAGTAACATAGCATATTGGGGAGCATTTCCAGGTCCATATTAGATTTTTTGGCTAGTATTGTAAATGTAAAAAAGGAAAACAGTGTGCCAGCGCTGGCTGTTTTAAGAAAAACAATACGCGGTTCAAAGATACAAAATTACAAATTTATTTATAATAACCACAACATTAAAAACACTAGCTAAAAGGTGAATCGCTCTAGATGGTGCTATATAGCACTGTATTATGGCATCACTTGCACAAAGATAATGGATTGAAAAAATATTGAAAAAAGGGGGCTGTATATTACCATCCCATTGCACCTGGTGGTGTTTGAGCCAGGGTATAGTGAGAATGTGTCCGTGGTATGTCCTATAATTTCAAGGACTCAAGGTTCCCAAATTGGATGTCCTCTGATTGTCGTCTGGAAGAATTTAGGGACAAAGCAGATATCCCAAAAGAACAATTTGTAATCCAGGAATTCTTGAGGATCATCTAGGGATGGATGGACACGTCACTTGTGGGAGGATGGATGTCAATCATACAGCAGGTATATTATTGGTGCTCAACGCGTTTCCCCGGTAACACCGGCTTCATCAGGAGCACTTGCTCCGGTGAAGCCGGTGTTACCGGGGAAACGCGTTGAGCACCAATAATATACCTGCTGTATGATTGACATCCATCCTCCCACAAGTGAGGTGTCCATCCATCCCTAGATGATCCTCAAGAATTCCTGGATTACAAATTGTTCTTTTGGGATATCTGCTTTGTCCCTAAATTCTTCCAGACGACAATCAGAGGACATCCAATTTGGGAACCTTGAGTCCTTGAAATTATAGGACATACCACGGACACATTCTCACTATACCCTGGCTCAAACACCACCAGGTGCAATGGGATGGTAATATACAGCCCCCTTTTTTCAATCTTTTTTCAATCCATTATCTTTGTGCAAGTGATGCCATAATACAGAGCTATATAGCACCATCTAGAGCGATTCACCTTTTAGCTAGTGTTTTTAATGTTGTGGTTATTATAAATAAATTTGTAATTTTGTATCTTTGAACCGCGTATTGTTTTTCTTAAAACAGCCAGCGCTGGCACACTGTTTTCCTTTTTTTCTTATAATTGGGCCCGACAAACCCAGTGCCAGCAGCTGTTGATAGCGCGCCACACAGTACCTTTTTTCTATTGTAAATGTAAATTTGAGGCACTTGAGTAAAGAGCAATGATGAGAGTTGTCTACACCTCTCATCAATGCAGCTACAGTATAAGGCAAAGGAATGGAGAAGAACCCTAAAAAAATATGTTGTAACATGCTAGGCTGTAGCTATGATAAAAGTACAAAAAGCCTAGGCCTTTATGGAACTCAACCACTTATATTAGTGTAAAATGGGCAAATACACAGTGGGTATAGTGGGAGTTTAGCTAAAGGAAAAACAAAAAGAAGGTTTTAGACAATTCAAACTCTAGAACCTCTAAAATAATCTATTCGGGTATTATAGATTTAATTTATAGAATCTAATTATCAGTTATATGGAACATCTAATTCTGCTATTACCCAGCCTGTTATAATGTGTTCATGATTGTCTTTATTATTACAAAGTTATGCTTAGCATTCTGCAGTCTCTTGTGAGAAAATGGGACAACAATCCACAAGAGGGAGCTTAAACTCTAGAACTTTTTTTTATTTTTATTAATATATGGTTTTTTTATTGCTGCGCATTTGCATGTTTTGGAATGAGAGTTTTTTTTTTAAGTTTTAGTCGTTGATTTTTATTTATTTTTTTACTTTTAAAATGACACCCTTTATGTCCCTGTCTGTTGATTTATACCGCCTTGTAAATATTTAATAACTTAAAATGGAAAGCAATGCTTAGCCCTAATTGCTTGTGATTAAATATGCTAATTACATTTTGGAATATTAATGACACATACGGCACCACAGTACTAAGTGGTTTAATTATGCAATGACACAACATGGCAAAAAATTTAAAAAAAAAATTTTTTACAAAATAAATTGGTTTTTAAAAAAACAACACATCGTAAAATGTATATAAATCTATGGTTACGAACAATGTTCGGAGGCGGTTAAAATATTTTTTTTCAGCAAATCAATGTTTATGTTGGCGAAACTGCTTCTAAAACCTCATTCTTCCCTATGCTTTCTGTTCTTGCAGTGACTCTGTGTAGTTAAGTTACTTAATTACCTTCGATAACAAGTTCAAGTATTTACACAATAAAAAATGCTGGCTGCATGTACAATATTTCTCTGCACAGCTGTAGAAGAAAATTACCACTTGCCTTGGTCTTCATAGCAAAACATTGCCAGCTTTTTAGGATTTCCACATACACACTTCCATTTAGCTTTATTCATAATTTACTAATTACAAGCACCCATACAAAAACCATATATTTTCCCAACATTCCCATATGCTGTGTTTGAAATCAGTGACGGGCTCATTACCATATGAATATAGAAGAGACAGATTTAGAATGCATACAATATGCAGATAAAATCGTTAAGTATTCTGTCTCTTAATTATTTCAACGTCATTAATTATTCACCACCAAAACATGCTTGTTAATATTGACAAGCATTTGTTTTGGTATTATTTTGTTATTTTTCACTATTGCGATATTACAGAAAGTGTTTTAAGTGAAGTCATATCAAGGCAGGTTACTGTGTACGTTGTTTTTACTGTACTAAGGAATCTTATATCAAAAGACACCAAATGAATCATTACTTCCAGTTTGGATGGCTACCTTTTTAGTGGTCTATTGAGCTACTTTTTAGCCATACAATTGAAATAATTTTTTCTTTTATATTAGTCGCAATGATTTTTATTTTGATACCTGTTCCAGACACTGGGGGAGATTGATAAAAGTGTGGAGAGAGATAAAGTACTAACAATGCACCTCTGTCATTTTACAGGCTGTGTTAGAACAGTAAAAGGAGCTGATTGGTTGGTACTAGGGAAACCAATCCGGGGGCATTTTTTCAATCCCAAAATTCGGGACTGAAAAATGTACAATCCTGGGATTCCCGGGATTGGCTTTGCAAATAAAAAAAAAAAAACCCTGTATGCCCCGCATATTTACTTACATGGGCGGGTGTGGCCAGGAGCTCAGAGGGCCGTGCGGGCAGGAGCTGGTCATTGTGGCCAAGAGCGAGGCGGAGCGGCCGGTAGCAAGGCGGGCGGTGTTGCCTGTGCAGCGTGACCTCTGACCATGTCACGATGTGCAGAGCAGCACAGCTGGGGACAGGAGAAGCTGGGCAGAGTGTGAGTGGGTGCTCAGACGCTGCCTGGCATCCCTAAATCCTAGGATTGGAAACTCCAATCCCAGGATTGAAATTCCGACAATTTTGGGGCCAAATCTCAGGATGGTACTGTGGGCAGATGTACTAAACTTTGGAAAGTGATAAAGTGGAAAGATAAAATACCAACTAATCCCATTTACAGTACCACTCGGAAAGGCTTAGTACATTCGCCCCTTTGGTATCACTCCAAGCTTAGTATTTAATGTCCTTTTAGTAGACCTAGGGCAAAATGCAATGCATCATCATTAACCCTTGGCAGTGATAAAATGAACTGGGTTTTGCCATATAAAACATTCACTATGTAAAGCATGTATGTACTACTGCAATCAGGGGATGATTGGCCATATGGAACACTGGGAGGATTCCCAATGGGTCAACTTGTATTTGACTCCTGCTTAGCCCACTGCTACACAGTACACTGCACATTACACTGCATTGTCCCCATTCATTCTGTTACTCAATCTCTGCAGTACAGAAACTGTATTATCCAGCGATGATGACATGTCTACACAACATGTTTTTGCCCCATGGAAGGCCACATCTACAAAAATTTCATAGGGACACTTTTAGCCACATCTTTTTTTAATGCCATTCTTTGACAAACTCTTTTATAATGCAAATCTAAATTTTCTTGAATCCTCAGTGAGGCATAACATTTCACAGTATGTTCTATTATCTAATGAGGAATTCCTATTGTCATATTTGTTTAGCTTGGAATACGCCAATCATTTTTCTTTTGAGCAGAATGTATTAAGACTGTCATTGCCCTAGCTGTATTACAGATGATAAATTCTGCACAAAGACATTACATGGAACTGCACAAGGCTAACAGGATTTGCCAAAACTTTACCCCTATCGGAAATAAGGCCTGATTCTGGTTGACTTGCTAAACTGTGAGGATCGCAGCTTACCAAGTCCCAAGTGCCCGTCCCGACCAAAAAACTCCCCCCCCCCCGCCATATCCCCTCCCATGTCCCAGCGCTGTCACTGCCACCTTCCTGCCCAAACCTGTGCGAATGCCATACTGACTGTGCTGGTTGGCAAAGACACCCACACAGAAGCCCTGCATATGCGAACATGCCAAGGACCGAAGGACCATAGGGCCATAGCCTATAAGGGCCATAGACTGTTCTAAAACACATTTTTGATGGGCATGAATTTCCTATGTAACTACTCTCATTTCAAGCCATGGTAATGTGACCAAAGAGATCAGGGACTACTTCAGTATATTCCGTGTTAGGGGGGTATTCAATCCTGGGTCACGGCTGTTGCCGCTATTTCTCCCGTCAGGAAGCATGGCAGGGGATTGAATACCACCCTTAGTGATGGCCATACACCATTGATGGTAAGTGGTGGTAATTAAATAATGCTCCACCATCAATAGCAGAAATGCAGCAATGTATTGTTTTTCCTAAATGCAAGGGGCATGGCTGCAGCTCCTATCATGCCACTTAGCCCTGTCCCCTGCCCTGATTGGCCTACCATGGTCTCATGTGACACAGTAGAGATGTCCACTTATGAGTCAAGCCATTTCCCATCAATGGTTTCCTGCCATGAATGAAAAATTAGGATGCGACCATCAGTGGTGGAACCCATCCCTACCCTGTGGGAATATGTACTCTGTGCTTTATTAGAACATGCACCTCTGGTCACATGCAGGGGTTGTTACTATACATACCTCCCAATGGTCCAGCCTTTCCTCAAATAGTCCTGATTCGCAGGCTACAAAATAAATGGTGCTTTAACAAAAAGTGGACATTTCTGGATGGATTGGTTCTGTGTTAACGTGGATCAGGTGGAATTTTCATTGGATTGGCGGAGCCAGCTATTTTGTCCTGATTTTCCCATTTTCAATTGTTGACAAATATGAAGGATGTACTGTTTGCTGTGTAATCTCTGCTTGCTTTGACTACAGCCAAGAAGTGAGACCATAAGTAGAGGGACTGCTGATATTGTCTGCACATAGCAGATCAGTCATTTATAGTTATTATTATAATTTAATTTACCTAATTACTAACATATTTTGCCACACCGGACAACATAATGCATCCATGGAATTATAACCCTTACACCAGCAGGACGCACCAGGGCGATAACCCCTAAAGCGGCCTACACACAGGGAGATTTGCTTAGTATAATCGCTCAGCACACAGTGATGTGCCAGCAATGTGCGCTGAACAACCTGTCAGGGCCAGTGTTCTCCAGACTGGCAGAGGCGGATTGGCCCACCGGGAAACCAGGCCATTTCCCGGTGGGCCGGTCCAGATTCCCCTCTGGCAGGGCCGCCGACCGTGCTTTTGGGGCTGGCGTCAACCTAGATGCTGGCAGCCGCGGCCTGGTCACAAACGGCAGCATAGCCCAAAACAAATATGGCCAGCGCATATATGCACATGCACATATGCATGCAGATATGCGGCGGCCATATTTGTTTTGGGATATGCTGCTCTGTATGCTGTTACCAGGCTGCGGCCGCTGGTCGCTCACGGATGACGTCACCACCGAGCGGACCGAAGCGTGTAGGTACGGCGGACGAAGTAACTAGTGTGTGTGTCCCCTCCCCCGGGCTGTAGTGTCAGCACCCCCCATCCCGGGCTGTAGCATCAGCAGCCCCCCCCCCCCCGGCGATAGCGATGTGTGGGGCCGCACATCGCTATTGCTATGGCTATGCTTTCACTTAGAAAATCAACTGAAATCACCCCGTGTGTAGGCACCCTAAGAGCTTGCAATCAGTGATACACTGTATGTTGTTATTGTTCTGATTTGAAAAACATCACTATGAACAAAAGTGCAGCCATGGCATCACAAAGCAAACCAGAGGCCGTAATTCGTAATGTTCTACACACTTGCATACCAGTCATGCGTGTTCTAGAACCCACTCCATTCATGCACAGCCACTCACTTCCAGTAGCAGTGGTAAAATATTAACTCACATAACTATTACAACTGTGGCTACATTGGTAAACCCAGGGTTGGCATTTAGTGTACGGGGAGCACAGACAGTGATTGTCACCATCAGGTGATGCTGCTTCATTTTAAAATGCCCAGGAACGTGCACTGATGTGGAAACAGTAGATGAACTCCACCATCTGCTGCTCAGAACTTGGGATGCCTGCCAGCTTACCTACTTAATATTTACCATTCCTGATTTTTGCACAATGAGGGAGAGAACTACAGTATAGCGCTGGGTGTATTAACATAAGCCCCGGACAAGCACCTAGCTCATATAATGTAGCTGTACTCCTGAATAAAGCAGATATAATTGAACTGTAATATAAGGGCCATGTAAATATTGGTTCATGTGCATATTTACACTTCTATATGTCAGTGCTGTGGTTCATGCAAATCATGTGGGCTGAAAAAGTCTCCAGAAAAATAAATATTTTCACATTGGGGACATTGGGCACAGGACTATGCACATGGCAGGTATCATTCATATGGAAACTCTTCAACTGCAACTGTAATTAACATAAAAATACATAAAATACATAAAGATTAAACCAGTATCGACACTGAAGCGATAATTAATTGGAAGTATTGGAATTACTGCAAATGTATTGGACTTGAGTATATGTATAGTCACCCTTCCTGTGTGGTCCACCAGTACTGGGGAAGTCCTTTTGTTTTTGGATGATAATGTCCAGTGGATGAAAAGTGGGGGTCTCTTCCTCTCCTTTGCCAATATGGAACTGGGTCTATTAGGAGGTGGCGTTCCTCCAAAGGTGGTGTTGCCGCGGTGAGTTTGGAGAGATTGGTCACTTGATGCAATGGTGGTATTGATCGAACCACTACCAATAAGACACCATCGAAAGCAATAAATAACCAAATAGCATTTATATCAACATATAACAACCACTCCTCTCAGATTAAAAAGATTATTAATTAGAACTTCACAATCTTGAAACAAGATCCACTCCTAATTGATGTACTACCCGAAAAACCGGTCTTCATATTTCGAAGATGAATAGAATAGAACACTGAGAGATACTCTTGCCCCAAGTTTCCTTAAAACAAAGGTCCAAGAAAACCCTAATAGAGAGAAATGGCTAAATCCAACGCCTAAGGGCTTTTTTAGGTGCGGTAGCACCAGGTGCCTAACATGTGCACACATCCAACAAAAATCTTCCTATCAAACAATAGATAAGGAACGCAATACTTGCAAATTCATACAATTTATGAATTGCAATACAACCTTCATTATTTATATGAAGAATAATGTTGCGAATGTTGTCTTTTTATGTGTATATATGGTACTTGTGTATTATCACGGCGCACACTACGGCATTTGCGTAGTGGGCTATTCAGGGTACTGAAATCGCATGCGATGTGATTTTTCTATGTAATGTATACATCCCATCGAATCGCATGCCATTATTGTATGGAATGCGATGCAATGAGATATCTGTTCTGATTGGACATATAATAATGGCATTTAATGTGCTATACAATTAAATGACATATAATGTAATTTATTTAGGTCCCCCCCACTATCCACGTCATCCCAAAGTGCGGCGTGCGCAGCGAGCCCCGCGAGGGGCGGCGGTTTGCATCCGCCAGAACTTTTCATACCCCCACTATCCACGTCGGCGTGGAGTTGATCTTATATAGTGTGGCGAGTGCAGTGAGCCTCGAAAGGGGACGCCTAATACATGTAACATAATACGCGTCCCCTCACGGGACTAGATGCGCTCACCACGCTTCGGGCTCGGTGGCTTGCTGCGCTCGCCACCCTATATAAAATCAACTCCACGCCGCAGTGGATAGTGGGGGTATGAAAAGGTCAGCTGGACGCGTTCCGCCATATGTTGGGCAAGCTGATTGCTGCATTTTTTCATGTATGTGAGCTTTGATTTTTCATGTAAATTACACTTGTTTGCGCTATTCTCTCTATCTCTACATATATATATTCTGATATTCTGATTCTGGCTGTCGGGAATACCTGCGTGCTATCACCCTACAGATATTATACCACTTTGGGTTGTCTATTCGACGTGAACGTTGTTGGGTTGTGAACCCTAGCTTGTTGACCATCAGGTTAGCCTTTTCTGGCTGATATCCGGATTTACAACATCCGTCATCTAAGGATTGCTGTGGACTCACCTTCCAGCCTAAATTTGTATCTACGTGCAAGGGTCACATTATAGATTATAAAATCTTGGATCTACTATCTGTTCTAAGGATTTACATACTTTTCTGCACAATTGTTGATGTACAACTTTCGTGTAATCAAACCCCTGATGAAGTCTTTTTTAAGACGAAACGCGTTGGGCTGTTGAATTCAAATCCTAAAGATGAAATCCAGATGTGAACCATGAAAAATATGTTTTAATAAAATTGTTTTATTATTAATTTCTATCACATTGCAATTGGATTGGTTATTCACACCATTAATCGTAGTGGTGATCTCTAGTTGGTGGAGATTATTTAGCGCTCTCTACTTTCTCTTTGTTTATGTATATATATATATACACATATATACATATATATAATTATTACAATACAATATAAAAACTGTAGTCATGGAGAGGTCATAACTATTATAAAAACGATTCTCTATGAAATTATAGCAAGAATAAAAGAAAATGTAAAATAAGATCATGGGTAAGGCACCTGATTATTACAGTCCAGGGACTATAATTCCAAATGATTGGATGCATTTACATTTTGTCAACAGCCAATCCGATCTAGTAATACGATGACCTGTGGACCATCCAAATAGTGGAGGTTAAGTAATTATTTAACTACACAGAGCTCTAATAATCCCGAACTGAAAGAAATAAAAGTCAGCCTCACATACAGCATTACGGCATGAGGGGGGGGGGGGGGGGGGATCAAATTGAAAACCGTAGTCACACATACAGTTATGTCATTCATTTACTTAAGTGAAATGAAATTCTCATACGCATTTATCTTCTCTTTCCCTCATCTACCATTACAATACAAATAATAAATTCCATTTCCTCTGCTATGTTTTTCCCTTAATTTGTTTTCCTTCAACAAGATTTTGCATCTGATGATTTATATAAAAGCTATAATGTTTGCCAGATGGTAGCTCACATGTTTCCAGTATATATCCAGTATGGGTTGTCGTCCCCCCCTCCCCCCCACCTTCCCCACCATAAGCATTTTTAACCACTTTTGTTGTGGGAATATGCGACTTGGCCTTTAGAATTTGTTAAACTAAAGTTATTTTAGTCTATTTCAAGAATGCGGCGCACTTTGCCAACATGTTTTTTTAATTTGCGAGACAACTTGCATGTAGGAAACGCAATTTAAAAATGTAATAAAGTAACCGGGCAACTGCCAGATTTTCATGCTAAAACAGATATGTCTCACAGAGATCAACAGTTTATTCTACCGATCACGTTGATCGCCATCCAGCGCGCCAGAAACGTATAAAATTTAATACGGGCCGAAAAAGGACAGCCGTTCACAGTTGGTTTGGATTCGCGTTCATCATCCAATTTTCCAACAGAAACAATTTAAGGCAAAAATAATCCTAAAATGTAGAAATTCACGGGACACACTATTTTTTAAGCCTGCGAAGGCAGCCAAGAGCTAATAAATAGCATAATAAATTCAATAGCAGCATGTCACAAATCCTTTGGTCAATCTGATACACCTTTACAACGATTGTATTTTTTGTTGAGCGAAAACGATCCTTTCGAGTAAAAAATAAAATAAAAATTATTTCCATAGTACGCTAACAAAAAAATGTCATTATATATTATACAGGAAGAATCGTTACTCGATGATTTATACGGTTGTGTTTTATTACATGCAAACATTTTTGTAACATTTTGTGGGTGATCTTTTTGACCTTCAAACAGAATTTCATGACAAATCAGCTAGTATCAGCTTGATGAGAACCAGGTTATAGAAGTTTTATAAGGGTCAGATTAAATCTAAGGATTTTATCAATGTACGAGAAACCTTTGTTCTGCATGTCAAATATTTTGGGTTATTCGACGCGCTTACAGAAGTGTTTTCCATGCGCTCTGTGAAGCTGGATGTGTGATCTTTGGATGCATTCTAGCCAGGGTTATTGGAATTTGGCAACACATCAGCGCTCTAGCACACAAATGTGAGCCAAAGTAATTGTATAATCCTACAGGACCACCAGGGAGTGTTAAATCTATTTTACTAATTTAGACATTTCTAACTGATTTGTTCATTATTATATACTTGGTGCACTGCACCTGTAGCACATTACAGTACGTCCAGCAGCAAGTACAAGGCATAGAAGAAAATCTTACTTTTGCAAATTAGAATCACAGAGATTACAGTAGGATGCACTGTGCACCTTCAAGGGGGCGTGTCATTCACTCCTCAAAGGGCGTGTCTAGTTCAACACATGGGTGTTTCTAGGCATAAATGCTTGCTGTTGCAAGATATTTGTAAACACTGTACTGTAACATTAGTAAAAATATATTTTGGGAAGTTTTGCAAGTATTGATGCTAACATTGCTAATGCAATAAATTCCAAATGCAATTGGACTTTGTGTGAATTCATCCCTATGCATATAAGTATATTTTCCGTGTGTTTTACTTTTATTGTGAACACCAGTCTGTCTGAAACTTGTAGGCACTAACTATATTTATTGGATGTGCTATGTTCCATACCATTATACAGTAGCATTAGGACCCCAGGGGACACCGTCAGCATCTGGTCGGTCTGAATGTTGGCATTCAGTATACCAATGCTGGCATCTGAATTGCTGTCAGAACACCAGTGTTAGAACTTCGAAAGACTCAGGATGCCAACACTGGAGGACCAGCAGCCAACTTCCAGCCGGGTCAGGTTAGGGTCATGCCGGGGAAGGGAGGAGTTGGTTTAGACACTAGTGGGGGGACTTAGGGTTAGACTACCAGGAGAGGGGTTAGCTTTTAGGTATTTATAGGGATAGTTAGGGATAAGCTACAGGGCGAGGAAGCTAGGTATAGGAAGAGGAGTAGGGGGTTAGGGATAGTCACTAGTGGGGAGAGTAAAGTTCGGGCTGCGGGAAAAGGGTTGGGGATAGGCTGTTGCAAGAAAGGGTAAGGGTTAGGAGGGGTAGGGAGAGAGGATTAGGTACCTCACCTTTAGGGATTCTTTCTTTTGGAATCCTGGAGTGAGTCTTTGACTGCCAGCATCCTGACTGCGGGATATCGTATGTATCCCCAACACCATATACTGTAATTAAACAACTGTGTTTAACTAAACAGAAATTAGTAACAAAACCTAAAGTCCCTCATTAGCAGCAGGATCTATGAATGAGTGCACACCAACACAGATACGGGGACCTGGGACCTGGCCTAGCATGGATTGCAAAAGCAAAAGCATGTGCACTGCAGGTGGGGTATATGTAACCTGGCCCCACAGCCAACCACTGGTCTCACCTCCAAACACACTATGGTGGGGGGCAGGGCTAAATGACATAATTCCGGTCATTTAGCCCCTACCCCTGTGCCCTAGTAATTGCTGCTGGTTATCACAAAATGCATCTCTAGGAAGTGGACAGGAAGCAGGAGAACTGGGGTTCTGCGGGGGACTACCCCTAAAAATTGTGAGCCTCCCACAGTTTCTGCAAAAGTAGGCAGGTATGCCTAAAAGGTAGTGCTGCGGGTATCATTAGAGTTAGGCTTCATTTAGGTTTAGGCTGCGATTAGGGATAGGGTTAGGCTTTGGTTGGTGTTAGGCTGCAATTAGGGTTAGCCTGTGTTTAAATTAAAGCTGCAATTATGGTTAGGGTTAGCGCCAGATGCACAAAGCTTCAAAAGTGATAAAATGGAGAATGATAAACAACCAACCAATCAGCTCCGGCCTGAGATTTTTCTATGACATGGCAGGTAGGAAAGGATTGGCTGGCTGTTATCACTCTCCATTTTATCACTTTTAAAGCTTAGTGCATCTGGCCCTTAGACTGTAGTTAATGATGGGTACACACCAGGGAGACTAGGGCCCGATCCCATCAATCTAGATCCAATTCCGACCTATTGGATGTAGATTGTGTGGTGTTTGGGCCCTTTTCTGTCCTGTTCTGATCCGATTCCGATCGGATGTGTGGCCCCACGGGTCGGTCGTTATTCAGATCCTACCTGCAGCAGGTCGGATGACAGCTCCTGATGAAGACGTGTTAGCACGTCGAAACGCGTTGAGCCCCACCATTTGATTGGCCCCAACCAAGAGCCTATACAAAAGCCCTACCAATTGTTTGGCCCCAACCAAGAGCCTATACAACATCTTGCACCAGTCTCCATCGAGGGGAATTCCATTCCGGACCAGCCTCCATCCATCTGTGCTTCACAGGTCCACACCTCCATTGCAGTGACTCTCGACGGTGGTAGTTCCATCATTCCACCAACCATTCCTGCTCAAATTTTACCTAAAGTTACTTGGATCCACACGCTGGGAAATAGACCGGAATCATCCTTTGGTCGCCATATGAGACCCTGCCGTTTGATCATCATTGGTGGTAATTATACCTAACAATTGGGCCCAAAGAACTGCCTTTTCATATCCTTTGGAGCTATGTGCATGCATTGACTGTTTTTACCATCCCCCACCCCCATTTTTTTATCCATTGCGCAATTTTCTCATTTTTTTTATATACAGAGTATTCTCTTTAATATTGTGTTATGTAATAAATGTATTTGTATTTTTTCAACATATTCGTGTTTGGTCATCATTCAGAATAACCCCTTTTCTTTTTGTCTCTTCATTTAATAGGGAACTTTACACACTCCCATATACAGCAGCTTTAACTGGTTCCGTGGTTCTCTCCTTCTCTCTCATATTTCCATTGGACAACTACACAGCAGGGAAGAGCCAATGGCTGATTTCTAACCAGCACTCTAATAGAGAAACCGCAGACACCTAACAAAGGGTAACAATGCAATGCATGTGCAACCTCCCACAAGGAAATACTTGAAACTGAGCATAATAGCTGCTAGAATCCACAGCCAGAATGTACCTAATTCCTAGAGACTTGAGAGCTGTCTGCTCCATGATTTAAACATTGGCAAGTACCATAAGCAATAAAAATACAATACGTATAAGTGAACATATTTTCTGCGAATGCAATAGCTAAGCCTATATATTGGGAGATTATTATTGCAGTGTTTTATAAATATTCACCATGGAAGTATTGTACATCATGAAAACAAATGTGTTCACTTACAGAAATACAGAAGTATCTACATAATGTATTTAGTGTCGGGCAGATATCACGGAAAATATTTCATAGAGAAAAGACAACACATTAAAGAGAAAGATTTTGCTAAGACAACAGTTGTTGGCGAGCCATATGTCTCCTGTTTGCGGGAAAGGCTGAAATTAATAATTTACTGTTCATAAGGCGAGGAATGTGGACTCATGTAAAATGTAGCAAAAGTAGCAGAATATTAAATTCTCTCCAAAGTCAACCAACGGTATGCTTTATTTTATTTATTGGTATGGGATGCAGGCAGCATCCAGGTAGCAGTATACCGTCATCAGAACTTCAGATCAGGATGCCCACTCTGGAATACTGACAGCCAGCACCTCAATTGGTGAGCATGCAGAGAGGACTAGTGTGTGGCTGGGAAAGGGGAGGGGGTTACATTTAGGCCCTAGTGGGGGAACTTAGGGTTAGGCTGCAGGGAAGGGAAGGTAAAGGTTAGGCTGCAAGTAGGGGGGTAGGTTTTGGCACTTAGAAGGGGGTTAAGGTTAGGCTGCGGGTTGCAGGGGTTGCAGGGGTTAGGTTTGACCAGCGGGTTGCAGGGGTTAGCATTAGGAACTAGCAGAGAGGGTTAGGCTGTGGGAGAGTGGAGGGTTATTGTTAGGCTGCTACAAGGGAGGGTTAGGTGGTACGGGGAAAGGGTAAGATCTGTAATGAAGCCCCTGTTGAGATTCTCCATATAGGGATGCCGTAGACTGGTATTCTGACTGCCGGGATATCATATATAACCCATGGAGATGATATACTACAGTTAGAGGAACCTATATCCATGAGCCACATTAATCTATGGCAGTGGTTTCCAACTGTGTGCCTAGGTACCCTGGGAAGCTGCCTTGGGTTGATGGTCCAGAACCAAATTAAAATAGTTGTGGTCATAGTGATAGGCAAACCCACTGCTGGTGGCTGCCACTCACAAAACACGTGAAGAATCAGAAGCATGACTGTGCACCACCACCACCACCACACTGACCCTAAGGATGACGGGTAAGCACAAGTTACATCATTATTGTTTTCCAAATGTATCATAACAATATTTTATCATAGAGATCCAATCAATAGAATGCTAATACTCTAGGACACTGTGATTCAGGAAAGTTTGGGAACCACTGATCTAGGGACAACAGGAGCTTCAGGAGGGAGGGGTGGGGTAGTGCTGTTATAAAATTATGCATGCAGAAAATGCAATTTATGTTCTTACCTGTTAAATCTCTTTCTTCAAGATCCATAGGCAATGGCAAACACAGGATTTCCATGGGGGGGGGGGTGGGGGGTGGTGGTGTTTCTGTATGCACGTCAGATGTCCTGCGCTTGGGAGGGGGGGAGCAGTTGGGAGTCTCCATCAGTTGCTGCTCTGCTTAACAGAGCAGATCTGAATAGACACAGGGTGTATTCACAGAGACAGAGAGTCCATGTCCCCGACAGCAATGAAAAATTGTGAAGCCACACCCCCTTTTGTGAGTCCACAGCCCCTTTTCCTGTAAGAAGGTCAAGCCCCCTGCAAGGGGCTCAGTTGTGCTCACCATGCTGTCTGGGTCTGGCCAGTCGGGATCTAGATGTTGGGCTAATGACTGTCGGGATCCCGACTGTCGGACCCCTGTACCACACCCCTCGGGTTGATGATCCAAAATCAGATCAATATACTTATAGTCATTGGGATATGCAACACCAGAGCTGGTGGCTGGCAATCATAAAATATACAGACAAACCCTGTCCACCACAACCACATAACCATGCCTAGAGCTGGGTACACAACACACCTATACCGTACAATGAGCTATTTTAGTACACTGTGCAGGTGACTCACAAAGAGCTGGCTGCAGGTCAAGTTGGGGACACCCTGTTCGATTGATCGGGAGCATTTAACCCGCTCAACCGACGATTGCATAGGTGTTTTCATCAACTTTTTAATAGTAAGTAACTACAACTCACTTAAAAAGTCAATTGAACTAGATATTTGAACACTTTGAGTGCCAAGGGAATTTGTCAAAATAGGTATGAAAATTGCCAAGCAAACATTTTTATTCATCATAATGACCGGTAATGTTTACATTGCTGTGTGCCGGTCTGAAATCCTTCCTCGTGGGGGGGGGTAAGTGCATTATATAGGAAATAGAATATTTTTTTCTTTTCAATACTCTTTTTTTTAATTTAAGCAATAAAATTACATAGCAATACAACGAGCCAGTTGTGCCGTACAGTACACAAGAACGGCGAGGGATTGCCCAAAAAAAAACAAGAAATTGAGGACAGTGAGGCACCCCCATACACAGCATTGTAGGTTAACTGGTCAAGCTATACTTGCGAGTACCTGGAGGTACGGGAAGCTATATAAACAATAAAATGATCAAACACAGGAGCATAAATAGACAGAATTTGCTTACAACTTTGACCCCGGACATATCCCACAAATAGAATATTTTTTTACATAACATTTTTTATTTGAATTTATATAACAAATGTGAGCAACACTGGGGTTTTTAGCGGAAATTTTGAATATCTTTTGCAGAGAAGTTGTCACTCAAAGGGTTAATAAACTTTAAGGTGTGTGTGTTGGAGCGTTATTTCACAATTAGGGAGGGGTGGAAGGGGGGGGGGGCTAACAAAGGGGCCTTTTTATTTCCCTTTTTGTACATTGCCATTAATATGTTTACAAGCGCTAATCTGTTAGCATCATGTAGCGCTACTTGGTAAATGACACCTGAAACTCTTCGCAAGAGTGAAACAATTTCCTGCCCTTGGATGTGCATTAAGTACATAATGAGTCCACATTACTGAGACTAAAGAAGAAATAAAAATACTGTGGGGGGGGGGTATTGAATCTCTGCTGCTATTTCTGCTGTCGGAATTAGCGGGCGCCTATTCAATGCTGCCATTTCCGACAGCATTGAAGGCGGATTCCGACAAAACAGATCTGACTTTAAAACAAGTCGGATCTGTTTTGTCGGAAACGGATGCAAATTGTCGAATTTACAGACTTTTTTTTTGACAATCCGTGGCCGTTTCCGCCAAAACGCCCACCTTCCGACACTCGAACATTCAATTCCGCCTATCGAGTTACAGTCAAGCTAAGTGAAAAGTGCCTGGGATTCCGACAGTCGGAATACCCCCCTTTATGTACTGTATTATATCATACAAGAATAAATACCGGATGTCATTTAAAATCTAGCTTCCAATTATGTTGGTTACCTATATATTTCCTTGCATAAAAGACTATGGAATTTGGAACATGCCGGCTAGCCACAAAGAAGAAACAACTGCACTAAATAAATAAAAGCAAATATTTAATTCAAGCGCGGAATTACTGTACTAAAAAAGCAGCACCGACATTATAAAACTGCATCGCTTCCATTCATGGAATGTTTTAATATATTATATTACTTTAATACAGGCGTTAAGGCTTGTGTATAATCAAATTTCATTAATATGTGATTAGACTGGCTTTAGCATTATTTATGTAGAATCTATGCAAATAACTGTAGAAACTCCTGCATTTCAGCATTTTTTAAATATCGTTACAGTTTTACCGGTTCTCATCTTTATATAATGGATGTCATCAATTTGGAAATTATTAAAAATGGTCACCGATATATTTTTTTCAGGTGAATTTATTATGGTGGATTAGGTGTAATTGAATGTGAGGTTATATTGTATTTAAAACTAATACAAATAATACAACGCTAGTGTTCACACTTCACAGTCTATGATAAAAGATGCTGTATGCTGTATTCTCATTGATTTTCTCTAGAAATTCTCAAAATTCTTTAAATAGAACAGTGGTTCTCAACCTCGGTCCCCCCCCCCCCAAAAAAAAAAAAAAAAAAAACAAACAAAAAAAAAAAAACAGTGCACATTTTCCAGGTCACCTGGCAGGTGCACAGGAGCACTCATTATTCACTGACACATTTTAAAAGATCACAGGTAGTTTAGCAGGAGTGGTCAGAAAAATGCAGGTGCCATGGCTATTTTAAGAGCTTGTATCCACCGTTGGCTTCGATCATGTACTCAGAGAAACATGGCGGCAACATCGTTAAGGCCACCTCCAGTCTACGTAGCCATAGACCAACCCATAACCTCAATGTTCTACCTTTATTGCATATACAGCGGGCTGTAAATTTGTACGCAATTGTGAATAAGTTTTCAATGGCTCCAGTGGATGTTTCTTTTCATTTCTGGGTGGTACAGTAGATTCCCTTGCAAACCATCGTCAGATCCATAACTTGAAAATTGGCAATGGCATTTGCATACAACCATGAATTAGGACCATGGTCCGGGCATGAACTTAAACAGATTACATTTTGTGGAAAGATGCGCGCTCACATTCTCAGTCTCTTTTTTGCGTTTGTGAGTTGAGGCAGAGGCGTAACTCTGGGAGGCAATGGAGTCATCTGCCACCGGGCTCTTGCTCCCAAGGAGTTTGAAGCAGTTAATTGAAAGCCATCAATATCGTTTCTGTTGCAGACTCCCCCTCCTAACATCATTTTGGCAGGTGTCCCACCCTGTATTAGGACCCATGACCTGTCTTACTGGAGACAGACACCTTACTGATTAAGCTATTTGAAGGGCACCCATATTTATCTTGCATCCAAGGCAACTGGGACGAACTTACGCCACTGAGTTGAGGTTTTTGTTCCCGGTTTTTACAATTATTAAACAAAACAAATCTATACCTGTCTGAGCTATATAGGCAATATGTAACAGCCTGCGAGGTCGAAGCTGTTCGGGAATTTCTGTGGGTCTGCCCACATTCTTAAAGCGGGAATCATGTACAAAGCAAAACCGACCTGGTGGTGCCTACTACTTTAGTGATTACTACTTTTAAAATCCCGCCAGACCCACAAAAATTCACGAACAGCCTGCACCTCGCAGGCTATTACATATTGTCTTGTGTGTTCTTAAAATAAAATAAAAATTGTCTCACTTTGGTTGGGTTTAGCTTTACGGGGTAACACCGATCCTGAGTTGGCAGCTTCTGTGGCCCCGTTTCCTTCAAGCAGCTAATTTCCTGCAAGAAGCTCCATTGGCTCACCAACTACCTTATGCTAAAGTGAGTTTCTGCCCATCTATGCCAAGTGTCTGTCCATCTTCATGCAGGGGTAGATCTAGGGGGGGGGGGGTGATCAGTGCGATCACCCTCCTCTCACCTTTTGTAACACTTCTCCTCTGCACTCTACTGCTTGTCATTGTGTAGAAGACTCCATAGACCACCCACATCCAAGTATGCAGCGCAGGCTGAAGAAGGAGGCGGCTCTCACACTTCCCAAACTGCCGCTTCAATGCTATAAAGTTACCCCCAGTAGTAGCCAAGGGGTATGTGTTATGGGGGAAGGGATGGGATGGGAATATGATTGAGTAAATCCCCCTACTCCCAAATTCCACTACTGTCTACATGCTGAAAATTGTCCAACCCACCAATTTTCCATCCACAGCTGCAACCACCATCATTAGTATCAGAACCTTCATGAGCACGACACTCAAAAGTACTTAGAGCTTCCGGAAAATGGTGCTGCAGCCATTTTTCAGAAGATTTTTCTATTGTGCAGGCAAATTGCCCAGATGATGGCTGAAATTACATTTCCCTGTGGTTGGTGCTTCTGTTGACATGCTACTCTTGAGATCTAGGAACTGCAGAACATGAGTGCAAGGTGTGCATTGTAGGGCCCCCTGTACTCTGCACACCCTGCCCCATTTAGATACCCTAGTGTAGGCATTCCCAACCACGGTCCTCAAGGCACACCAACAGTGCAGGTTTTAGTGATATCCAGGCTTCAGCACAGATGGCTTAATCAGAATCCCTCAGATACTAACAGTGTATTATACAATTACATATATACAGTAAGTCGTTTATTAGAGACTAGTTAAAAAATGAACTGCAAAATTAAATGCAATATACTTCCACTTTAAGCTGTGACAGTTTTTAGCCCACTGTTCGCATAGGATGTTTCATCCACTGTCAGATGTCTTGAACACGTCAAGATCTAAAGTGAGAGATGATATCTTGTTTTATTACCATTTTTTTATTACATTTAATTCTTTCTACAACAGGGGCCATTTACAATGATTTACTGATTTATGATCGGAAGATACTAAAGATACTAAAGAGAAAACAATTATTTCAGCTTGCTTACAAAATGGGAAATGTATCTTTGAAATGTCCTAAAGCTAAACTATTAAATGAAGATAATGGATGTGAGCCACCCAAGGCATTGCAAGTGACTAATTAATAAATTACTTGGTAAAACAAAGTCAGATGCTCCACTCATGTAGAAACAAGTCTGAGTAATGTGTTTTTATTGCGAAACCATCACTAAGGAAGGTTCGTGTCATGTGAAGAGACCTGGAAAATGTTTTTGAATATATTTCATTAAGATGCACCTGCTCCTACAACACATCTGAGAATTACAGTTACAATCTAGGAAGCTTTGATATTTTGTACAAGGAATTTGCAATATTGGTCAAAGGTTCGTTAGAGTTATTAAGGGTGGTGTTCATTTGTTTCAGATATGTTGTTTTAGTAAATCTGTTTTAATGTAAATTGTCTAATTGACTTAAATGAAGACCATTTTACCGAAGGTCTACCATCAACAGAGATATTTTTTTTTCACAACATGAGCTGTGAACAGAAATGTTAACACTCCATGCAAAGTGAGTGACATTGCACTAAGCCAGGGCCACCATCAGGGGGGAGGACTGCCGGGATTGGGGATCTTTACCCAGACAGAGATTGGGGGGCAGGACTTTTATGCAGTGTAATCTATTTGTCTGCTGGTGGAACGCAAACCTAAAGCTGTCATCAGTTCTGGCCGGTGAGCTAACAGGTGCCGTTAGCTGGGACCATGATCAAAGCGTTGGTGTCTGACGTGACTCCCCCATTGGTGCCTCAGACCATCACTACACACAGGTTGTCATTTCTTTATGGCTCCAGAACCTAATGTAAGTGGCGTAGACCCAAATCACTGCAACCCCCCCCCCTTCTCCGGCCCCAGGAGAATACACTATTGCACTATACCCCACCCCAGGCTACAGTGACACACATTCCCCTCCCATTAAACATATAGGCTATACGGCATCTCCCAGCCCCAAGATGTACACTATTCACCATGTCCCCCACCCCCCTCCCATGGACCCAGGGACATACATTCCTCACTCTATCACTGTCCACCAAGACATACAGGGGGAAATTTACTAAGAATACGAATAATCATATTTTTGGCATAGTAAATGCCAAAAATACGAATACGCCAAAAAAAATCGTATTTTACTATTTTTTTTTATGAATTTACCTTAGTAAATTTCCCCCACAGTATCCTAATAGCAGGAGGGCTATTCTTGATGTAGTGTTCATTGAAACAAACCAAGCACCGATGTCCATAAATGATTTTGCTCCAAGTTGCTGTACCCTAGATCAGTGGTTCCCAACCCTGGTCCTCAAGTACCCCCAACAGTGCATGTTTTCCAGGTCACCCAGCAGGTATACAGGTGCACTCTTTATTCAGACACATTTCAAAACATCCACAGGTGGAGCTAATTATTTCACTTGTGATTCTGTGTGGAGACCTGGAAAACATGCACTGTTGGGAGTACTTGAGGACCAGGGTTGGGAACCCATGCCCTAGAGGAAAGGATGGGGCCCTCAGGCAGTGAGGTGAACCAGAGATTCCCCTGTACACCATATTTATGATGCACTTATTTTCTTGATGGCTTTGTAGTGTTCCTGAATGAAAATGCCTAGAAACTTGGGTAATGAGATTTGAAATGCAAGTGTGGTCAGAAAATGAGGTTTGATAAACAAATGTGGTTACCCAATTATGTTTCATGAGCCTGTGCAGTCTCCCAGAAGGTTTAATAAGCACTTGTGGTCACCCCCAGGCTGGCGGAGTATGTGTGGTTGCCCAATGAGGACTTTTGGCATACGTGGTTACATAATGAAGTTTGAGCTCAACTTGCAGTGAGTGGTCTTTCCCAACTAGTTTGTTGCAGCCAAACAGGCGCAAACTTATTTTTAACAGATGGTTTTTTTTTTCAGTGTGGTATAAATTGGACCTTTTTATTGGAATTTTGTTTGGTTATTCTGGTTGATTCATTCGGATTCGAATTTGTATCCTTGCGAGTCAACTAGAACCTGCCCTGCGAATGCTGCTACACCGGCCCACCATTCGCAAGGTGCGTATGTTTGCATGGCATGCGAATGGATGATTTACATATACATCCATTCGCATGCCAGTGGGAACCTCCCACATCTTTTCATGGTCGCCGACCATTGAAAGATGTGGTGCGCACACGCATACATAAAGTGACTCTCAGGTTACTTTTATATGTGTGTGCATTCTCGCTGAAATGGGAGGGCAGCTGACATCCGGTGATATCAGCTGCCTGCTCCTTTCACCCACGTCACTGGGCAATTACCATGGGATTTTTGGCATTTTCATGGGCATTGTAGGTCGACAGTCAATAGTTTAGACATCAAAAGGTTGACATGCATAAGGTCGACATTGACAAAATGTCAACACAATCAAAATGTCGGAATTAGAAGGGCCGACACATGAAAAGAGCGACATGAGTTTTTAAAGACACTGTATTCCTATCAACCTATTTAACCCATTTTCTTCTTTTTAGAAAAAAAATCACCAGAAAAATGGCCATATTTTCCTATTCAAAAACCTCTTGTACGTTATTATTCTTTGGGGCGGGGGAGGGGGGGTGTCCCACGGGTACTTCATTGTGTCCCCCAACATTATTGCATTAGATTCAAACTTTAATGTGGGCGTTAGCTTCAGTTTAACCGACCATGGTAGAAATTCCAGTCATCTCGCGGTTGAATCTTCCGCCTTCACTTATTAGTAAAGAATTTGAAATTTGACAAATGTGAGCAAAATCTCACACTTAGGGGGGATATTCAATCCGGGATTCCGACTGTCACAATGTCCCAACAGTCAGAATCCCATCCGTTTTCACCGGCTTCCGACACTACTTCGACTGTTGGTGATCAATGTGTTCTGAGAGTCGAGTTCCGGAAAGTCTTGAAATCGTCAAAAACGGCCGTGAATTCGACAATCACTGGCCGTTTACAACAAAACAGATCTGACCTTAAAAAAAGTCTGATCTGAGAGCTTTCAGTGCTGTCGGTAATGGCGAGTGCCAATATTTCCCCCATAGGGAGATATAGGCACAGATTAAATACCCCCTTAGACCCTATGTACTAAGCCTTGGAGATAGATAAAGTTTACAGTGAAGAAGTACCAGCCAATCAGCTCCTACTTGCAATGTTACTGGCTGTGCTTCAAAAATGACAGTTAGGAACAGATTATTATTATTTTATTTATTGGCTGGTACTTTATACCATCCACCTTATCTCTGACCCATACCTTCATACATCTTGGAAAAGGGATTTTCAGATTCTTGAGCACCTTTGGCAAGCACCCGAAAAAGGAGGTGTGGCCCCAGCAAAAGGGGATGGCTTCATGGCTTTCTGGGAATGTCTTGAATGCAAGCCACGCCTCCAAGGCACACAGCCTCTATAGAGGGGCTGTCAGGGGCAGAGCAGTGAGTCAGGGGTTGGCACATGGATGGAACAGCAGGACAGTCCCAGAAAAAAAATGGGACTGTCTTGTGAAAATCCAGTACAGTTGGGTTGGGAGGCATGCTCTCCATGGCTTAGTACATAGATCCCTTTATTTAAAATGTTTCAGATACCCACTTTACTTGAACCTTTTATATCCCAGAAAGACCTTTCAGACCTTAGGATATTCATTTTGTTTTCAAATAAAAAGTTAATTTCAGTCTAGAACGGAATGACGAAGGGCAAATTTACTAAGATGGGAGTTCTATTGAACATGGGATGTTACCCATAGCAACCGATCAGCTTCTACTTATTTATTTGGCACCTACTAGAAGAAAAAAATAATATGATTGGTTGCTACGGGCAACATCCAATCTTCAGTAGAACTCCGATCTTTGTAAATTTGCCCCTATGTTTCAGATCTCCATACAGGTTATTTGAAATATCTGCAAATTATGGGCCAGATTCTCTAAGATTCAAAAGTGATAAAATGGAGAGTGATAAACAGCCAGCCAATCAGCTCCTGTCTGACATTTTTCAAACACAGCCTGTGACATGGCAGGTAGGAGCTGATTGGCTGGCTGTTTATCACTCTCCATTTTATCACTTTTGAAGCTTAGAGAATCTGGCCCTATTTCTGAAAAATCTAAAGTGATTGCTACAGTATGTATAAGAGGAGCTATGGTGTTCTAGGTTGTACAGTGATGGATTGTCATCCCTGGTCAATCTGATTGACAGCCGGCCAGCGTTACAGTAGTACAGGTCCTAATCAATAGTCCCAAGTTCTCAAAGGCCCATTTTAGCTTCTGTTTGGGCGATATGAAGCAGTGAAAAGAATGGAGGAAGTGGACCAGTGGAGAACATGCCCATAGTAACCAATCAGCTTCTAAAAAGTGTTTATCATTCTTTAAAAAAATAGGTTGCTATGGGCAACTATTCAAATGTCCACTGTTGTCCACTTCACTGCTTGATACATTTAACCCTGTATTTTAATTATCTGCTCCTTCTAAGCTGAACAGAAAATGCGGCCCACTTTTGCAAATAGTCAATAAAAAAAAAATCTCACAGGACAATATGGAAGGGTCATTCGAGGTAAGATATGGTATATTTCACAAAACACAAAGAGGCAGCCAAAGTTAAAGAAAATTGTGCTTCCAAATAGTTTTGATTTTCCCTTAAGGAAATATAATATTCTATATTACACATGCAGAGAATATTATTTGTAACCCCCCTTGACTGAAACAGCACACATGGAGGCAAAACCCCTGGACTGAGATGGCACACATGGCGGCACCCCTGGAATTATGCGACACACATTGCGATACCCCTGGACTGATATGGCACACATAGCAGAACCCTAGCAGTCCCAAAAATATATATTTTAATAAAAAGAAAGGGTAACACCTCTGGGTCGATACGGCACACATGGTGGCACCCCTAGACTGATACTCCACAGATGGTGGCACCCCTCGAGGCATGGCAGCACCCCTGGAATTATACAGCACACTTAACAGCACCCTTGCAGTAAGAGGAAAAAAAAAAACTTTTTTTCTTTTACATGGAATTATATGGCATGAAGGGCAGCACCGCCGCACTGACACGGGACACTGGGCAGCACCACTGTACTGGTATGGCACACAGGGCAGCCCTGTAGTAATTTTTTTTTTTAAAATGGCGCCGATCACTGGATACTCTTTAACTAACCTGATATTCATTATTATCCTGATGCATCAGATACAGGGTACTGAGCTGAATGTGGTGGTCAGGCCTGCTAGCAATCAAGAGATGATATTCACTGAAACAGTTTGAGGTTAAGCGAAGTTCAAGAGATTGCAGAAACACTTGTGCACGTTCCTTTATAGCCACAAAATATCAATCCTAACTCATGAATCAGGAGCGGCTGTGTGTGATGATAATGCAAAGAATGAAACTCAAAGTTCACGCACATGGGACAAAGCATCTCATTCAGTGGGCAGATATCAGTGATAAATTCCAGTCCTGGCTTTCCACAGGGTGACCTAGACATGCTTACTTCTCCCAGAACAGAGCATAAATTGTACACATTGTGCCGGGATATGCCATACACGCAGAGTAATGTACTGTCCTTACAGGATTTCAAAAAGATATCGGGTTTTGGAAATTTTTGATGAATGAATGAATCCTGGGTTATATAACAAATTGATAACTGAATAGCAATACCGATGAGTGTGTCGTACTGTAAAGAACTATGGGTGGATATTATAGGCAGAAGACCACTTTAACTTAACTCTAGGGGGGGGGGGGGGGCTTATATAATTGTCTGGATGTTTCATAACATGTAGAAGTAGGTACTTGGTGTGTGTGAGGAAACCAGAACACCAGAGGAAACAGACAAATTAAGAATACAAACCCTGCAATGGGGACCCGATGATGCGAATTGCATTATTGTGCCCCCCCCCCTCCCCACTGCGCAATGCCTGGCATTGAGGGCGTGGCCATGATTACGCAATCGCAATGCCCCCACACACGGCACAGTGTTTGAGCCCCGCCTCCAAGTGGCATGACCCCTGGCCCTGCCCCCTTCTTTCTCTAGCTGTCTACCCTCTCCCGGAACGGGGAACCTAAAAGTAGGCAACCCTGATATAACACTATCAATTCCAAAAGATAGGGCCCTGGCCAGGAATTAATATCAAGGCTGCGAGTCAGCAATACCAACCACCGCTATTAAGCATTGTGTCACCATGATATGTCTAAAGTTCAGCCAAAATGATAAATCCTTATTATTGCGAACTTGCGCTCAATTTGGCGAAAAGAACAGAGTAAATCAGAACCCACGAATCTCAAAATAAATTTTAATTATAGAAAGAAAGAAATTACTTTATTATTCCCCCAAATCCATAAATTTACAGTGGTGACAGCCAAGCAGAATTACAGCGAGCTGATTAGGGATGTATGGTTAGCTTGCCGCCAGATAGGATATGACTTATTTGCTTAAGTGCGCTGATCTGAAAACCTTGCGTTTGGTAATCTTGGTCCACAGCTTGACCTTTCCAGGTTCATTTGAGAAAGTGAGAGACATTTTCTACTTCATTTTAATATCCTATTAAAATCTATATCCCCTTTCCTAAAATAGCCATAAGTGTTAATGCACTGGTTCAATAATTATACAAAACACACTCTCATCTCCAGCATTTTACCAGCAGACATGATGTCTAAGGAAATGTTGAGGTTAAATATTGTTCACCTATTTGTCTTGAGACTTTTAATGTAAAAGCAATTTCGTTTTGAATACATTTCGGAGTTTATGTCCTTTTTCATGTATTTACAGAATCAGTTGGTGGACTATTGAATAAAACCTTTATTATAAAATGATCAGATATAGGGCGCGTTACATTGCAGCCCTTCTTACGTTTATACTGGTGTTTATTAATGGTATATGCATAAGCTCTTTCCATAAGAGATGTCCCCTGTGGAGAGGACTTCTGGGTTTATCACTGTTGCAACCTATGGGTATTGCGGGGATTGAATTTGCCTATAGATGGTGTTGCCTTTCAAAAACAAGCTCCATAAATTGTCCTACCCGTTGCGGACGCCTCGGCGAGGATGATATTAGGCAGCTGGCTAGGGTGCAGGATCTGTGGGGTTGACACAGAATTAAGGCTGTCTATGATGAAGACATCCTCAGTGTGCATAATGCAGGAGGCAGCTGTGGAACCGCTAAGACACAACCTTCAAACTTTCACTTGAGGGGCTGGAAAGTAGGTAATGGTGGCAGTCTGTGGTTGGGGAGGGGCAGTAGGTTGACCTTTTGCCTAAGGTACAAAGAATCCTTATTTATCAATGAAAAATCTGATTTAAAGTTACAATGCTGAATTTCATTCTGGAGCCTGAATAAAATAAATAAATAAATAAAACCAACAGATTTTCAGGTTAATGGTGAGTATGATTGGGCCTAGTAGACAACTCCATGGCAGGGGATCAGCACAGGGGGAATAGTGTAGATCCAAGAGGGTGTGAGGAAGATTATTTAAAAATTAGTTTTGAGATACTATATACTAAGGGAAGCTGAGAGCTTTGTAGGTGAGAGAGAGAGTCCTTTCTAACTGGATTCTGGAGCATATGAGGAGGAACCAATGTGAGGATTTACCAAAGCCATAGCACTTAGGACAGTTTGAATCAAAGACGTATTGATGAGGGATTAAATATTTAGGAGTAGATTTATTAAAGCTAGGCGAGTAGAGAGAGAGAAATAAAGTACCAACCAATCAGTTTTTATTGTTTTCCCAACACAACCTGTAAAATGGTCCTGATTGGCTGACAGCAGACCTTAAAGTGGTCCTGAAGGGGTGGGGGAACTTGTTTCCATCTGCACAAAATTCTCCCTTGTCCCCTCCCCCCATAATGCAGAGCCAGGACCAGTGGTAGGGTTTTGCCACCACAAACTATAATGCTTTTTTGTTGAATTACTGAGCAGGGCTCACCATTACAGGTGGTCCAACTTAGTTGCACACCCCACCCCCCGTTATCCTCTGTTTGGTGCTTTCTCTTCACTTTGTCTCTCTTCTACTTGTTCTTGCAGGTTTCTCTTCTTGATGGTTACATGGAACCAAGAATGACCAGGACATGCCAAGTTCCCCTGGGCTTAATCTGTGACTTTGTACTGTACTTTTATGAAACCAATTTCTACACTGTGATTGGTGTTTCACTGACTCTGTGACATACAACCATACAACATTTAAATACTCAACACTTGAATGCTGTGAGAGCCTAATGTGTACTAAAGGATCGGGATGTTGAGTGAAGAAGGAGGGGACAGAGGGGGAAAAGATAGGGAGAGGAGGGGAACGATGGATCAATCATCCATATTGCAGCCAATAAGGTGGTCGTCCTGGAAAATTCCAATAACCAGACTCTCCAACAATGCCTTGCTAAGACACGGATCCCGGGACTGATTCAGTGTAGCATGCACTTTGCTTACAATCACACTCAAACAATGAATCCACGCACAGCCATGACGTCGCAACAGCTCCTATCCATCTGTTTGTTAATATCTATCGCCATTATTAGCGTGCACTTGCATCAGCCCTAAAACTGGCTTCAGTATACAAAATCCTCCATATCCTACAAATCCAGCTATGCTCTTGACATGCCCTCATTAGTCTTAGGCTATGTGCCCATTTCCAGTTATGGCTATCCTGCCTCAAGTCCAGCTATGCAACATGCACAATGCAAAAACCAGTGAAACTCATTGGCAGTTGGTGTGTCTACCCTATTTGAATTTTGGACCACGCAGCCTCTCTATTGCAAGTGCCTCTGCAAAAAGGACCTTACTGCTTGAAGATCTTCTACTCTATGTTCTCGTCTGATTCAGACCTGCTCGCTAGTCAGCGTAAATTTGGAGCCTAGCGAATGCACACCCATCCCGCCGCCCAAATCCCCTTGCTATGCTGCAAGTGGCTTTGTATGCTTACATGTCTGCTCGCATGCGCCTGCACAGAGGAACAATCATTTGACGGTTACTCACCTTTTAATGATTTTTCCTCTGTTCACTGCTGAAAGTAAGCCAGGATTTTTAGTTGACCGTTATTCGGTGAATTGGAGGCGAACACTGGCATCATGTGATGCCATCTGTCCGCCCCAAGCAGGCAGGGGAACGCTTGCATTCACCTGAGGTCCGCCCAGCATTTCTTTAGGCACTCCCACCATTTTATGGGCACGCCCACCACGCATGCACAGTCCCCCACCATCAGAGATGGGGGCGAATTCGGACCTGTACTATGGGCAGAGGCGGATATTCCACAAGATTGGCCACTAAGGGAATCCTATAGATATGACTTACTCAAGTCAGCAAGTTAGATAGGTTGAACTCGATGGACTAACATCTTTTTACAGCCTTAATTACTGTTACTATGGCCCTTATTCTGATCGGTGCGGATATTCCCGAATTCTTACGGTGCGGGCCGCACGCAACGCTGTGCGGCAGCGTGCGGGCATCGTCCGTAGAAACGCCCACGTGTCCTCCGCATTCGTACGGAGTCACTCTTTAAGAACAGGGCGTGTGTACGGACGACATACAAACCGTGCGTGTGCGGGGGAAACGTACAGATTCTTGCACGGTCTTCCCGCACAAGCACGGTCTTACCGCGTGAGAACGTACGGAAAGCTGTCCGTACGCCCCGATGCGGAGTATTTACGCACAATCCAACACTTTTGTACTGAGTACACACAGCGATCACATGACCCACTTAGGCTATTAGGCAACCTCCTGAAAAAGGGATTGTTAGCAATTGCAATCAATTAAATGCTCATCTATACTGACCCACATTCCTACTACATTCATGACACACATTAACCCTTACAGCATGTGACCCAAACATACATCTAGATACACTATGTACATTTTGCTTATTTTAAACATTTTAAACAACTTACACATATACTTTAGCATGTTAGAAAAAAACACTGACAACTTTCAACTTTAAATAACAATTTATTCATAAAGAACGTAAAAAAAAATAACTTTAAATTTCCCCCTCAATGATTTTGTCCATTAGGACCAACATTTCCCTCATCAGGCCTCGGAGTCTAAGGAGGGCCCCACGGCGACCCTCCTCTGCTTGGGCAGGCTCATCTGTGGAGGAAATTAAAAATGAAAAATGACTAATGATATTCATGCATACATTTAACATAGTCAAAGCTACATTTTAAACATGCATTCTGCGAGGTGTGTGTGTATATATATATATATATATATATATATATATATATATATATATATACAATTGGTATCAGGTCGGCACTCCATATATGACAAATTCCGGTGCCTTGTCCATAAAGGGAACGTATAAAGCACTTACCCCCCACACACAAGGTGAAGAAGAATCCAGACCGGCACTCAGCGTAGATGAAGAAAGAGGAAAGTTTATTCCATAACGTGCAGTAAATACATGCAGCAGCTGCACCCGACAGCCGTTTCAATTGGACTCAGCCAATTTTCCTCAGGGGTGACAACACACAGTAAACCAGCACTATTTAAGTGCATAAATTGCGCCAACACAATTCAAAAAGCCGACCAGCTGACAGCGGTCTCCTTCCGGCCATCTGACAGGTGGGCGGGTGTTCAGCGCGTCACGGGGAATCCTGGGGCGGGACTGAGCGCGTCATCGGTGAAGCCTCCGGCTTCCCGATAGCAACCTCTATGTGGGCGGTGATAGTGGTAAAAGGTGAAACTCCGTGTAGCTGTGGAGCTACGTAAGTTGCTGCCGCATACGGAGAATCCGTATGTTATCTGTATGCGGGTGTTCCTACAATAGCCAGAGCGGGGAATGTCACGTAATAGCCAGAAGGAGCGCTACTCAGTTAGTCCAGAGTACACAAAGTTGCTGGGTATAAGACACTGTCCTGGCACACGGCGGTGTCCAAGGATACCAAAGGTTACAAAATGGTCGACACTCGGCGGTGTCAACTCTTTCTGGACATTAGAACTGAAATAAAGCACACAGCGGTGCTGCTATAGATCCAACATGATGTATGCGCAAAGCACATACTATGGCAATAAATAGAGACATGCGCGTTCGGCGGCGTATGTAATAGGTATATGCGGTAAACACAACTTTGATATTGTATAAACCAGTAGAAAGCAACATATAAACGTCCAAGACAGCAACAATAAGAGTACAATTCAAGTCAAGTGGGAGCGTAGTGATAGGTCTGCTATAAGAAGCAGCTCATTTTAAAATCCTCGTTTAACCCTCCAGGTGCCAATGTGTTGAGTCGGTAGATCCACTGGAGCTCTCTCTGTAAGAGCAGCTTATCCCTATCTCCCCCTCTTTTCAGGGGTGGGATATGGTCCACAATGGCACATCTGAGTTGGTTCACTGTATGGGAATTATCGCGAAAGTGTTTAGCCACAGGCAGGTTTTTCAGTTCATTGTCAGTGCCAAGACATGAGTTGCCTTTTTTGATGGATGACCTGTGCTGGCTTAATCTCTCTTTTAACATTCTTGACGTTTTGCCTATATATAGTAGGTTACATGGACATTGTAGAACGTAGACAACAAATTTGCTGTTACAGTCCAGGTGAAATCTGTTGGTAAATTTGGTGCCACTTCTTGGATCAGTGAAGATGGAGCCTGTCATTAAAAATGGGCAATTGGAGCACCCTCCACATTTGTGGGTACCTTTCTTTCGGTGAAGCCAGCTGGTTACTCCTGTTTTCTTTTGTGTCGATCCCGTATCAACCAGTAGGTCCTTAAGATTGGGGCCACGTCTGTACGCGAACCTCGGGGGATGTTTAATTTCAGCCGATAGAGTTGGATCAGTCGCAAGCAGATGCCAATGTTCTTTGACTTTTTGTCTAATATGATTAGAGGCAACAGTGTAGGTACTGCATAGATTTAGCCTGGTGTTTTCCGAGTCAATTGGCTTGTAGCGTGGCTGTAGCAGTGTGCTGTTATCGAGGGCAGACACCCTCTGTAGTGCTGTCCTCACATCCCTTTTGTTATAACCTCTCTCAAGGAATTTTTTCCGCATATTTTCAAGTGCCGCCGGTCTCTCATCTGGATTGGACGTACCACTCTCAGCAGCTGAGAATAGGGTAGGCCCTTCTTGAGGGGCTCTGGATGATAGCTCTCGGCGTGTAACAATGTATTTTTATCTGAATCCTTGGTGTATATCTTAGTGGAAAGTTCAGTTCCATTGATGGTGAGGGTAGTGTCCAGGAAGTTTATAGTATTATTGCTGAACGTGATCGTGAACCGAATGGTTCCTGGGATCTTGTTCAGATGGTCCACAAAGTCTAGAAGCCTCTTTTCACCTCCTGACCAGAGGAAGAACAGGTCGTCTATATATCGGACGTACATCTCTATGTATTGACCAAATGTTTCATGTCCCATGATGTGTTTATTCTCGTAGTCGGCCATAAAGATATTGGCGTAGGATGGGGCCATATTGGACCCCATCGCCGTCCCCTGCTTCTGTAAATAAAATCTATTTTCAAACAGAAAGTGGTTTTTTTGTCAGGATTGTCTCCATTAGTAGCAGGATGTATTTACTGCACGTTATGGAATAAACTTTCCTCTTTCTTCATCTACGCTGAGTGCCGGTCTGGATTCTTCTTCACCTTGTGTGTGGGGGGTAAGTGCTTTATACGTTCCCTTTATGGACAAGGCACCGGAATTTGTCATATATGGAGTGCCGACCTGATACCAATTGTATATACTGCCTTTCAAGCATTTAACAGGACAGAGCACCCATTCTAAGTTCTATAATAGAACAACCTTTATTTTATATTGTATCTTTCTTCAACGCTGTGCAGTATTACTCCGCACTGTACTGCTAAGCATCAAGGAGTATTTCTGTCATACCAGTGCAAGACCCAATGTCTCAGGATACACACCGGGAGACTGCTTCCACCTTGAACTTTAATGCAACAGATGCTGAGCGAATTCTCTTTACAGATACCGACACGCTAGCCTTTAACAAGGATACCCCTGAAGAGGTATACCAGGACTTACTAAGATTAAAGAAACGTGAAATTGAACTACAACTACACGGATTGACTCTGTCACAGCACTACAAGGAATCCCTCATTCCAAGAGGTTTCCGGATCCACAACCAGCCCACATTGGGCAGGCATAATACAGAATTCTGCATCAGATGGTGCAGCATTCTGAATAAATGCTCTCAGGACCTGATGCTGCTGGTGGTTGAGCAGACAGGGGCCGACTTGGAAATAATTAAGGCAGAGATTGCAGAACTCGAGGAGACTGAACCATATAAGGAAATCGAGAATCCCTCCAAGGGCCAGCTAGCCAAATTGAATAAAGAAATAGAGAAGTTCAAAGAGAACCTTCTCAAATTCAAAAAGAACAAGTACAAACAGGTGCGCCTCGACTACAAAGACAACCGTGTCTATCCCTGGTTCTCAAGAATAGAGACCAGAAGAGCACGACCACAATTCCGCCGTGGTCCAGGGAGATGACAACCTGCACAGTTTACAGACCTCGACAGTCATACCTCGGCAAGCGACTCTGACGCCCCAACAACAAGCACGGGTGAAACTGGCTATCTGGCACGGTCGGATCGTAATAGAAAACCGCCAAAAAACCCCTTATACCCACCCGCAGAGGTGGGAGAAAAAACAAAAAGAAAGGCGCAAAAACCAACATAGGGTCAGTGGTGTTTAACCTCTCTAAACACTCCCTAACGTCGGCCGAAAGCACTCTCCTCAACCGAGGGTTGTCCTTTGTCCCCACCCTGAAGCAAGACCCATTTAAGTGGCAAGTGGACATGTTCAAACTAGGACGCCAACTACGCCTGAGAGATTACTTTATCAAAAATCCACAACCACCAGCAACGATGTCTGTCACAAATGGACAAGCAACAGTACTCAAGCGTAAAAGCACTTTCGATCCCCCCACACTGAATCCTTCTATAAACACATTTCTGAGGGTACTCAAGAGAGATACGAACCCCTTTATACAAAACCAGAAGATCTCCCACCATAACATCTCCAGAGAGGAGAAAGAGGCTATCAAAAACTTGGTCAATGACAGTGAATTAATCATCAGAGCAGCGGACAAGGGAGGTGGTATTGTACTCTTGGATCGCGAGTACTACACCTCTGAAGCACTGTCACAACTCTCCAACACTGCCTGCTATGAAAAGCTGGACTTTGACCCTACCTGGCAATATAAGAAGGCCATTGACCAAATTATTATATTGGGTCGGAACAATAATTACATACTCAAAGAGACAGCAGAGTTTCTTATCCAACAACATCCTAAAATCCCAATACTGTACACACTCCCTAAGGTCCACAAATCCCTGACTGCCCCCCCGGGAAGACCGATCATATCGGCTAGAGGATCGCTATGCCAGCCCCTCTCGCAGTATGTGGATCTACACCTACAGCCGGTGGTCAAAAATTTGGCAAGCTTCATTGCGGATACCCCGGATTTCCTGAGAAGAATCAATAGAATTGGGCACATACAGCCTGGGACTCTGATGGTTACATTGGATGTCTCAAGCTTGTATACTAATATACCGCATGCACAAGGGATCCAGGCCTGTCGGGAGAAATTGTCCAACTGTGTTGAGTACTCGGGTCCTCCAATTGAATACCTCCTGCTACTAATGGAGACAATCCTGACAAAAAACTACTTTCTGTTTGAAAATAGATTTTATTTACAGAAGCAGGGGACGGCGATGGGGTCCAATATGGCCCCATCCTACGCCAATATCTTTATGGCCGACTACGAGAATAAACACATCATGGGACATGAAACATTTGGTCAATACATAGAGATGTACGTCCGATATATAGACGACCTGTTCTTCCTCTGGTCAGGAGGTGAAAAGAGGCTTCTAGACTTTGTGGACCATCTGAACAAGATCCCAGGAACCATTCGGTTCACGATCACGTTCAGCAATAATACTATAAACTTCCTGGACACTACCCTCACCATCAATGGAACTGAACTTTCCACTAAGATATACACCAAGGATTCAGATAAAAATACATTGTTACACGCCGAGAGCTATCATCCAGAGCCCCTCAAGAAGGGCCTACCCTATTCTCAGCTGCTGAGAGTGGTACGTACCACATCCAATCCAGATGAGAGACCGGCGGCACTTGAAAATATGCGGAAAAAATTCCTTGAGAGAGGTTATAACAAAAGGGATGTGAGGACAGCACTACAGAGGGTGTCTGCCCTCGATAACAGCACACTGCTACAGCCACGCTACAAGCCAATTGACTCGGAAAACACCAGGCTAAATCTATGCAGTACCTACACTGTTGCCTCTAATCATATTAGACAAAAAGTCAAAGAACATTGGCATCTGCTTGCGACTGATCCAACTCTATCGGCTGAAATTAAACATCCCCCGAGGTTCGCGTACAGACGTGGCCCCAATCTTAAGGACCTACTGGTTGATACGGGATCGACACAAAAGAAAACAGGAGTAACCAGCTGGCTTCACCGAAAGAAAGGTACCCACAAATGTGGAGGGTGCTCCAATTGCCCATTTTTAATGACAGGCTCCATCTTCACTGATCCAAGAAGTGGCACCAAATTTACCAACAGATTTCACCTGGACTGTAACAGCAAATTCGTTGTCTACGTTCTACAATGTCCATGTAACCTACTATATATAGGCAAAACGTCAAGAATGTTAAAAGAGAGATTAAGCCAGCACAGGTCATCCATCAAAAAAGGCAACTCATGTCTTGGCACTGACAATGAACTGAAAAACCTGCCTGTGGCTAAACACTTTCGCGATAATTCCCATACAGTGAACCAACTCAGATGTGCCATTGTGGACCATATCCCACCCCTGAAAAGAGGGGGAGATAGGGATAAGCTGCTCTTACAGAGAGAGCTCCAGTGGATCTACCGACTCAACACATTGGCACCTGGAGGGTTAAACGAGGATTTTAAAATGAGCTGCTTCTTATAGCAGACCTATCACTACGCTCCCACTTGACTTGAATTGTACTCTTATTGTTGCTGTCTTGGACGTTTATATGTTGCTTTCTACTGGTTTATACAATATCAAAGTTGTGTTTACCGCATATACCTATTACATACGCCGCCGAGCGTGCATGTCTCTATTTATTGCCATAGTATGTGCTTTGCGCATACATCATGTTGGATCTATAGCAGCACCGCTGTGTGCTTTATTTCAGTTCTAATGTCCAGAAAGAGTTGACACCGCCGAGTGTCGACCATTTTGTAACCTTTGGTATCCTTGGACACCGCCGTGTGCCAGGACAGTGTCTTATACCCAGCAACTTTGTGTACTCTGGACTAACTGAGTAGCGCTCCTTCTGGCTATTACGTGACATTCCCCGCTCTGGCTATTGTAGGAACACCCGCATACAGATAACATACGGATTCTCCGTATGCGGCAGCAACTTACGTAGCTCCACAGCTACACGGAGTTTCACCTTTTACCACTATCACCGCCCACATAGAGGTTGCTATCGGGAAGCCGGAGGCTTCACCGATGACGCGCTCAGTCCCGCCCCAGGATTCCCCGTGACGCGCCGAACACCCGCCCACCTGTCAGATGGCCGGAAGGAGACCGCTGTCAGCTGGTCGGCTTTTTGAATTGTGTTGGCGCAATTTATGCACTTAAATAGTGCTGGTTTACTGTGTGTTGTCACCCCTGAGGAAAATTGGCTGAGTCCAATTGAAACGGCTGTCGGGTGCAGCTGCTGCATGTATTTACTGCACGTTATGGAATAAACTTTCCTCTTTCTTCATCTACGCTGAGTGCCGGTCTGGATTCTTCTTCACCTTGTGTGTGGGGGGTAAGTGCTTTATATATATATATATATATAACTATATATATATATACACACATATCTATCTATATATATGAGACATACACCTATACATACATGCATACATACTACATGGAAAGCCTGATTTTGGCCCTCTACCCTTTACTCTGTAGAACACCTCACAGTCATACTGCTCCTTCTCCATCCAAACCCACCCATGACTAAGCTCTGAGAAGCATGCCACGCGCTGCACCAATCACAATTCGGCAAACAAAGTTCAGTGTCTGTTATATGATGGAGCCTGGCAGGGGAGTTACACAACTCTCAGGAATGCTCAGTACATTTGTGCAATCAAGCATGGCTTGCCTGCTGATGGTCTGCTCCAGAAATCATTGTCAGAATGCCAGTTAGGGGAAGCTGCAGCACTAACCCACTCCCATGCTCAAAAGCATTACTAAGACCAAATCAACACACAATTATGGTGAAAAACATACATGCAGACCGCAGGGGGTGGTTAGCTAGAGGAGGGCCCAGGGGCACTCACCACTTGTTACTCCAGTCTAAGCCACGCCTGGCCATACTCCATTTATGCCATACTGAATCTAGTTAACAAAGATCATTCGCCAGTAAACTCTACTCACCTATATGAGCCTACAGATTGTATGCAACCAGCAGGGACATGTAACCCTTACATGAGCAACTCATCACTTTCTTCCTGGATACAGATTAACTACACAGGTTCAGTGGCACTTCAATTCGACCTGAAAGCCATCCGCACAACCTGTGTCATTAATATGTGTCCAGGATGAAAGGGATGGTTTGGCCACCCTATCTAACCCCAAAGTGTGTCTGTTGCTACCCAATTTGTTGTTTGGCTTTATAGTATTTTCAAACACATTTGAATCAACAGTGCTACATATCAAATAGTGGATGACAAAAGGAAGAACGAATCTTTATGTATACATACCACTTTCGGCCGCCTGCTCAACCACACAGGCCTCCTCATCCTCCCCCTCTTCCTGGGCCTCCGCGGCCGCCACGACCTCCTCCTCGGCTGCCACCTCTGCCTCCACTGGCCACTCAGCCTCCTCCACCCCTTCCTCAATCTCTTCCTCCTCGGCCATCGCTGGCTCCGCCTCCTCCTGGGCCAGGCCTGCCTCTGCCTCCTCCTGTGCCAGACCTGCCTCTGCCTCCTCCTGTGCCAGACCTGCCTCTGCCTCCTCCCGGGCCTGCCTTGCTCGTGCACATGCTGTGTTTGGGAAAAATGAAAAAAGTGCCAATTAGTGGTAATTTGTAATAAGCCTTATCAACCTATAAATGCTAAGGTTAGAGGTACTGATACTTGTACATGCAAACAGCTCCTCAGTGGCCTTTACAAAACACAGCCTGTAACATGGCAGGTATGCTGTGACATTTGGGCCATTGTAAGCATCACAAGCATTAATCCTCCCCAATAACATATTTTATGACCATTACAGGGTGTCAATCAGGAAGTAGCACTCATATATTGTATGGCATGTTTAACTCATGATCAGGCTGCTGACCTTAGTGGATTAAATAATGTCAGGTAAGCAATCATGTACAAATCCACATTTACTGTTGAAATACTCACATCTAGCAATGCTGGCCCTTATGCTTTGAAGCCTCTCTGGCTCCCTGCGCCGGAGGTCGGACCACCGCCGCTCCAGCTGAGCGATGGTCCGCCGCACATGGGTGCGGGCGTATATCCGCCGTCGGGCCACCGCATAGGCAGAGCGTTTCTGCCTATTGGTGATGAATGGGCCCGCACGACCCAGCCTGGTCTCCATAACGGAGACCAGTGTCTTTAGCTCGGCTGCAGAGAAGGGTGCTGCTCTGCCATAAGCCGCCATCTTAGCAATGGCACACATCAAACAATCATGTGCTGTCATTGGTTGATCAGAGTGATATTTGGTATTAACTTTATTGTTCATTTTTACACTAACAGCGTGTATGCGCCCGAACAGACGGCTAACCCATTGCATCGCACACCCATCCTAAACAGTGTAAAATATGATGGAAACACATTCTATCTAATCTATAACATTCACCAAACATGGGTATAAGCAACAGGTGAAATAGTGTGCATCTCTAGACACTTACACCTAACTCCACATGCTGCCATGTGTACACTTACCTTCTACTGGCCCCTACTACAGAGGTGGAATGAAAAGTAGCTAGCATCTAACCTGAATGTGGAGTGCTTTCACATGTGATTTGGATGCTAGCACTGATTACTTGTGGCTAAGTGGGGGACTGGATTGACATATGGAATGAGTAGTGTCAGTTGTACTACATAGCAAACAAGTGCACAGTACAGAAGTACATGCAAATATACATTGCATGTCTGACCACAGTTGTATTTGGTCATTGGTGTTGGAATCTGCATTTAGCAAATAAATCAGACTTACTGAGTTTTCCATGTTTTTGTGAATTATTTGTCAACACCAATGGGCGGGCCGTATGCGCCGCACGGTTGACGCTGACGTACGGGACGCGGCCGTACGGAACGCAGGTTGCAGCTGATTAACGCCAATTACAGAAATAGTATTTAAAGTTGTCCTAGAAAGGCAAACAGTTGTTGCAAACATGCCAGGCTCAGACTCAGAAGAAGACCAGGTGGTGCAGAATCTCTTGGCACGCATGGAGGCTAACACCACCTATGTCCCCCTCAACCCAGAGGACCCAGATGGCCCATCAACATCAGGCCAATCAGCTGCTGGGCCATCCTCAGCTTCAGCAGAATCATTGGGAACACAGCAGGTGGCTTCCCAACAGAGTAGCCAGCCCAGCACTTCAGGTACAGCAACCGGTGGCCGTGGCCGTGGCAGTGCCCGTGCCCGTGGCCGCAGTGGGGCAACACGGGAACCAACAACACGAAACATGGCATATGAACCGCGGGAGCTTGACATCCTGGTGACCCGGGCACGTGATTTAATTGAGTGTCCAGCGGTGAAGTTGACACACACAAGGAGATGGAAGATCTGGGAGGAGATAACGGCGGAGATTAATGCAGTGGCTCCACAAGTTCGTCAGACGGAGCACGTTAAGAAGAGGCAAGTACATGTGTGTAACATTTGAGTAGTACAAGTCCAGTAATGTTTACATTCAATATTAGATGGAGTTGGGCAATGGGTGTTCACGTTGCTTGGACGCACAGACATGTTGGCCATGACATTGAATTGATAGTTATTGGAGGGTGACTGTTTTTGTATCTTCTAAGGGTTGGTTTGAAAAAAGAATATAATGTAAGTTTGGTGTCAGTAGGCACATGTTGTATTATGTTTCAGATTGCAATGGGTGCTACAGCAAACATGAGGAGTTACATGTATTAATATGTACACTTTGATTGCAGGTGGCATGACTTCAAAGGCAACCTCAAGAAGAAATTGACCGAGCGGTGGCAACACAGCCAGACCTCTGGGGCTGGCCCCATGCCTGCCAAGCTGGAGCTCACCCCCCTGGAAGAGATGGCCCAGTGCTGTATAGCAGTGGAGGAGGTCCGGGGGGTGAGCACTATAGACAGCGAGTCCCCAGCGGAAGTGATGGCTTCTACTCTTGAAGGTAATTATTTGCCAGGCCATAAGTAGATGTTTTACATTTTGCATGGAATGTGTGGTAATTGGAATTTTCTTGTTCAACAGCATCGCCACCGCTTGGTCAAGATTCTCTTGAGGAGGTTGTGGAGTCTGTGCCACCTTGCCCCAGTAGCAGGCCCGTGCAGCAGCCGCCGGGATTGTCTGCGGCTGAATTGTCCATGTGGGGCCGTGTGCTGGATAGTATTGTGCAGCAGGGAGAGTCGGCATTCGAGCGGGTGCGTAGGGCCGAGGAGATGCTGCAGGGTTTGACCAGCAGCCAGCAGAGTATTGCTGAGAGCCTGCAGGCTATGAGTGCCAGCCAGCAAGCTATGGCTGGCAGCCACCAAGCTTTTGCTGGTAGCCTGCAGGTGCTGGCTGATCAAGCCCTGCGGCAAAACGACCTCCTCCTCCGCCATAATGAACTTATGGTGGAGCTAGTTAACAGCAATAGGGCCCTAATGTCACCCGCTTCGGGTGCATTACCAACCTCATCACTCCCTGCTGCCAGAGGGGGAAGAAGATCCACCCCCTCACCAGCACGTGCTCCACATGAGCCACCATCGGACTCCTGTTGCCCTGTTTCGGCTACCATTACTGTGTGCTGTACTTGAAGTGTTGGTGCTGTACTTTTGTTGTGAAGCCACCTGATGTGTTCCCAATGATTCTGCTGTGGCTATTTATTATGTATTATGTCATTTTTGTCCTGGTATGGTATCATTTGTTTTGATATGGTTTTGAAATTTGTACCAAAGTTTGTTTAATAAATTTTATGTTGGCCCCCCAAATGTCTGTATTAATTGATACATGCACAAGTGCCATGTGTATTAGTATTATTAATATTAAGTTGTGTTGATTATTTGCAGTGTAAAAGTGTGTGACAAGTGCAGCATGTAATGTTCCCTTTAAGCTGCAATGCTTCCAATTGTAGCAGTGAGAAGCGTGTCATTAACAAGTAATGGGTAAAGTATGTGATTGTATTGGGTTCAGGTGACATTGGTTGAGGTGCGTTCGTCCTGATTAGGCGTTCCGATTGCCTAGCGCATGACCGAGTGGTGTCCGCAAAGCAAGAGTAACCTTTTGTACACCGCACATTTCTTCCCTTTTCGCTTGCGTGCATTCGGCGTGCTGTCCGAATGCACGCCTACCAAAATGTGTGTACTCCCCCGTGTCCGCCCATGTTTCTGCCCAGTTTAGCCCACTTTGAAACTACGCCCCTGTGTCATTCCGCATGACGCCCATAACACACCCATATTGGCCGAGTGATTGCGGTGCACATTTCTGTACGGTATTAGTGAGAACAAGTACGGAGACCATGCGTGGCACATGCGCATAGCGTTCCCCACGCATGCGCAGACGGCTAAAAAACGCCATCCGAAAGAATTCGGAAAAGTCCGCACCGATCAGAATAAGGGCCTATGTTATTATGTAAGATAACTTAGGCACCTGCCTGAGGTCCTGCAGGTCCCAAAGGGCCCCATAATGATATACTGGTCATTGAAAACATTCCCAGAGGAGCATTGAATGACTATCGAAAGTCCCTTTGATGTTCTTTGATAGGATAAAAAAAATTTGGCCAACATGGATTCATCTGCTGTATGCGGGTGGTCATATGTAGCACAGGTATTAGGCCTACTCCCCAAAGACCTAGTGCCCTATTCATATTTGTATGGATTGCTGATGATCGTGCAGTTGAGCATTTATCAGTAGACTGCGAGATGCCACGTGCAATCAGCAACAACAATATAGTGCTATGGATTTTTTAGGGAGGAGGGCTCCAGACCGGTATCTTGCCTAGGGTTCCATGAGGTCTAATTCTGCCTCTTACTTATTCAGACCTGATCGCTGTTGGGCGATTTCGGACAACTGACGATTATGGATCCACGCATGTGTGAGACCAAACAGCTAAAAAATCAAGCGTCTTTTTTGATCGCTAGCCATAAGCAAGCGATTGTTTGTGGGTGTCACGGAGCCATGATCTAGGAGTATGAAGGAAAATGCCGGCGTGCCCAAGAATTTTCATAGAGGGTGTGTAACATCGGCTCCGGCCTCAGTCTACGTACAGGAAGAGTAGGTCCTGGTTTACACACAGACTGAGAAAATCATTTGATGGTGATTGAGTTAGATTTGCAGAGATTCACTGATTGGAGTGATTTCCGCAAACCATTCATAACCTTGCACAGAGCGGGTTTTCACTCTTGCGCGGTGGTGGCTATCTGATTGCAGGACTCTGCAATTTCGCAGAGCAGTGATCAGGTCTGAATAACCCCTATATGCAATAATTATTCTTTCCATTACATTGCTGCCATCCTTTATCAACGCAGTTCTGTTTAACTTTTGCAAACCCAATTACTGCTGCGGAGAGGATTAAAGACTCCAATTGACGGAACTACGCAGGTAATATGATAAGACTACATAAAATGAGGTTAATGCCAGAATATAAATAAAATAAATCGCATGAGAGCTCACCTTAGTTTAAGGCTATTGAAGGTCACCTCGATATATAGCACAACACCACTGGTAGCGGTTGGTTCAGAGTAGAAATTGGAAACCAGGACACAAGGGGGACATTTACCAAAATGGATTCGTAGAAAAAAGGTGTATTCGTAGGGAGAAATACACCTTTTTTTTACGAATTTGTATTTTCGGGATTTACAATCCCAAAAATACAACAATTCGTAGTCCTAAAGATGGAACATTCGTATTTGTAGTTACAAATACGAATGCCCTACACCATCGATAGGATACGACAGAAATCACCATTCAAAAGAATGGTGGTTTCTGATTTACTAAGCAGCCGTACTGACAATACGGCTGCTAAGTGGTGTGAAACACCCACGCAAATACGACAGGAAAATAGAACACCATTTTCCTGTTCTATTTGCGTTTTAGCCTGCACGGATCAGTCAGATCCGTGCAGGCTACAGTGTAAAAAAATAGAAAAATAAATAAATTAAAAAAAAACGGCGTGGGGTCCCCCCCACAGCCATAACCAGCACCAGGCTGAAGGAGCCGGGGCCGGTAATTAAAAATCAGGGAGCCCGACAAATAGGGGTTCCCCGATTTTTAACAACCAGCCCCAGGCTCCAGGTCCGGGGCTGGTTCCCAAAATACGGGGGACAAAATGAGTAGGGGTCCCCCGTATTTTAAGAACCAGCCCCAGGCACAACCAGCCGGCAGGGTAATGTCACAGCCGGGGGACACTTATAATATAAGGTCCCGCGGCCAAAACATTCTCCCTACCGACCAGTCAGCCTGGCCAGGGGCCCTGGGGGAGTGGGGACCCCCCCAATGAAGGGGTCGCCCCCCTCCAGGACTTACCTGACCAGGCTGAAGCCTGGTGCTGTCCTCGATGCCCCTGGGCGGTGGGCATCGAGCTGATAAATGTTGTAAAAAAAGATGAACCTATTGTTTTTTACTGTGGCACTACAAGTGCCAGCAAGCCTCCCCAGCAAGCTGGGACTTGGAGAACCACAAGTCCCAGCCTGCTGGGCATTAAAGGGCCCGCTGGCACTTGTAGTTCTACAGTTAAAAAAATAGTGCACAAAACACACTGACACACTTTTAAAATAAAACTTTATTACACACAAAGCCCACACATACTAATACTTACCTATCTTCTTCCCATAGGTCGCCCTGGTCCTGTGTCGGCGTCTTCTGGTCCTGTGTCGTCTTCTTCCTCCATGTCGACCGTCGCTGTCGCCGTCCGGATCCGACGAAATCCATTTGGGAAGCTGTGGAAGGAAACCATACTCACCTGTCCCAGCGCGACGTAGTCCAGGTAAGGGTCTTTGCAAAAAAACAAAACGAACACCCGAATCCAGCCGGACAAGCAGGGAGCCGCACGGTGTTTACATCGTGCGGCTCCGCCTCCCGAATGCCGCTATTGGCCGCCTTGCGGCCTAGCGGCCAATCAGGAGCTGGGGACATTTGTAATTGGCACTACTGGGGACACTGGCAATACTGGGGACATGATATGTAGCATGCACTACTGGGGACCGGATTTATAACTGGCACTGCTGGGGATATCTGTAATTGGCACTAATGGGGACATGATATGTAACTGGCTCTACTGGGGACACTGGCACTACTGGGGACATCATATGTAACTGGCACTACTGGGGACATGATATGTAACTGGCATTACTGGGGACATGATATGTAACTGGCAAAACTGGGGACATGATATGTATCTGGCACTACTGGGGGCATCTGAAACTGGCACTACTGGGGGCATCTGTAACTGGCACTACTGAGGGACATCTGTAACTGGCACTACTGGGGACATCTGTAACTGGCACCACAGTGCCAGTATTTTGCTAAAAGTTTTCCACCTTTTAGTATCCATACCGCTAAATAATTCCTCCCAGTTTATATCCCTTAAGGACTCCTCAAACTTACCAAAATTTGCTTTTCAAGGATTTTCAAAATTCAAGGAACTAGTTGCTTCAATATAATTAATCTTTGTTAAAATTTAAATCAAACCAATGTCTCCCTTATTGTTAAGTTAGTAAGAATGCCCCCATTGTTGCTTATCAACAGATCCAGGATTATGTATTTTCAATAAATTGATACAAATACTGGTCGTTCAGGGCATCCAATAAAACATTTCCCTTAGGGGTACTACTTGACCTATCTTTCCAATATATTTCTTGATACTTAAAGTCACCCATAATAATAATTTCCCTAAGCTGTAGCAAGAGATCTTTTTCCTCCTCCGTATTTATGTTGGGTGGTTTATAACATGTTCCTACTATAAGATTTTTAGCCTCTTTAATATTACTACCCATACCGATTCTACTGACTGCACACCATCGTGCTCTCGTATATGTCTTTCTCTATGTGGGTATGGATCATTAGGTCTACAGCATTGAGTCGACACCATTAGGTTGACATAGTAAAAGGTTGACATGGGTCTAGGTCGACACAAGCATTAGGTCAACATGGGGTTTTTCATTGTTGACATTCGGGTCAAAAAACACAGTTGACGAGGACACAGGTTAAAGTGCAAAGCGTCCCCTTGCATGGCTCGCAGCGCAAGCCATGCTTCGGGCACGGTGGCTCGCTGCGCTCGGCACACTATTTTATTCTCCCACCACACCCTAGTGGATGGTACTACATGAAATACCACCTGTCGGCACATGTCGGCTCAAAAAACCCCATTCTGACCTTTTGACTGTCGACTTTGCCCATGTAGACCTAATGCTTGTGTCAACCTAATGACCTGTTGACCTAAACCCATGTTGACTTAGACCCATGTCAACCTTTCAGCATGTCGACCTAATGGCGTCGACCCAATGCTTGTCGACCATCTTGCTGTACACCTAATGACCACATCCCCTTTATGGTTTTAAGGATGGTTTAACATATAAACATACCCCCATCACCTTATTCCTAATCTTTTTTTTCTAAACAGATTATAACCTTCTATTTTAGCCTCCCACTCATGTGATTCATCCCACCAAGTTCGACCGTATTGGTCTACGGGTTCTTACTGTTCCCTCCCCCCAACCGCCTAGTTTAAAATCTCCTCCAACCTTCCCACCATTCTACCCCCGAGCACCACCACCCCCTCCTCGTTCAGGTGCAATCCATCAAGGCAAAAGAGATAGAGCCTGACTAGAAGTCCGCCCAGTTTTCTAGGAACTTAAATCCCTCCCTCCTGCACCAATCTTTGAGCCACATGTTAATAATCCCCCTCTATGTCTAGCTCGTTTATGACATTATTACCTTAGATGTAGTTGCCTAAGTTTATTGCCTAGATCCATAAAGTATTTTTTGAGGACATCCCATCTATCACTGACTTTGTCGTTGGTCTTCCCCAGCCCCTCCCATTAATCTGTCCACCCAGTCCTCCATATGAGGTACCCGAGCACCTGGAAGACAACAGACTGTACACTTATCACGGTCCCGATAACAGATTGCCCTATTCACTTTCCTATTAATTGAATCCTCCACCACCACTATCTGCCTTTGGCCCTTCCTTCTTCCCGCAAGACAGGGTATTCCTCTAATTGATAGAGGAACCCTTGCCTGCCAGCACTCCCATCTCCTCGCTCCCAACCATAGTTTCCTCGTCCAATCAGGCATATCTACTAGGGTTTAGTAGCTCAGAGCTGTTACCCAGGGCTCAGACCCCCTAACTTTTTACCCAGCTACCGATCCTCTCTTCTCACTTGACTCAACCTCCGCCCCCCTCTGTGCCCCCCGTTCCTTTAATGCAGCGACGGTAAGCTGCAAAACTCTGATCAAGGTTAAATATCTCCCTCACTTACCTGGGCTTCCAGAGCAATCACCTTTTTGCATCTGGTGCAAACATACTCGCCTTTGAACCCAATGTCCGTCGCAATGTCCATCGGCGCATACATCTGACAAGATGCACACTGGTGGAGATTCTCAACCTTGTTCCCATTCATATTACCTACTGTAGTTGGAGAAACTGCTACAAAATCACATCACTCAGAATTAAATACCGGTACAATACAATACAATACAAACAGTATAACAGAGCAGTAATTAACAGTAATCAAATTACATAAACTTTGTTTCGTATTTTGAAACCTTTTTTCATGCCCAAATAAAATATATTTGTGTGTATTTCATGTGTTTGATGTGTTTATACAACACATTTAGCATTTTGTCTCCAAACATGGGTCCCGCCCTCAAGATACCTCATAAAAATATTCCAAAGTACGGAATAATCCGTTATCAATGCTTCTGGTCCTGAACATTATGGATAAGGGATACTCAACCTGTTCTGGATTTCTGTTTTATAATCTAAGAAAACGTCAATATTTTTGGCAATGGTGCTTTCAATTATAAAACATGAGTGGTAATTAGATCCTGTAAAACAGAGATGATTTCACCCCTTTTGTCTAGACTATATGCTGAAGGCACTATGAATAAAAAAAAAAGGGTGACATTACGGCATGGAAGTAGTTGACGGTTATAAACGCGACTAAGGTTTTATTTTTTAGCATCGATCTTGATGCTGAAGCAGAAAGGTTGAATGGCAATAGCAGAGATCATTAACATTGAAACAGAACAGGTACGTCAAGCACAGTCTTCCCAGCAACGCTAAAGAATAACTTTAGCGTTTTCCCTTAAATAGTCAGTTAGGCGTATGGACAATTTATGGTTCTCCCAGAGCAGGTTTTATCCGCAAGCTTAGAATGAACAAAATATTGATGGGAATTTGCAAAGCTCACCTGATGTGCACCCTGAAACATTCACATTGTGCACCTGGATTTCTGTAAGTGCAAGCACTTTTATTTCTATGCAGTAACAGTACTCAGAGAAAAGTTAGCGGTAATTTACCTAAGATTACAAGTTGATTCCTGATTTATAGCATCTTCCACGCCACGCATGCAGTAAGGGTGCAGGGGCTTAGCTTATTCATCACCGCCGACTGACTGGGTTGCGCATCCCAGTCTAATGGAGTCCCTCTCCGCAGTGGCGTAACTATAGCACCGCAGCCCCCGTGACTGCAGGGGGGCACTGTGCATGTGCGGGCGCCGGGGCTGCAGTGCTATAGTTACACCCCGCCCCCCCCCCCCGCAGTCTTTACCTGTCTTCAGTACGCGCTGGTCCCGGCTCCCTTCTTCTGCTATGAGGACCACCACAAAATGTCCGCCCCCATTTAGCAGACAGTTCTCTGAAACTGTCTGCTGTATGGGGGCGGAAATTTTGTGGTGGTCCTCATAGCAGAAGAAGGGAGCCGTGACCAGCGCGTACTGAACGTAGGTAAGACTGCGGGGGATGGGGGGGGTTGCATGGGCGGCGGGGCGGGGGTTGGTGCGGCGGGGCGGGCGCTCTCCCTTTAACGGCAGGGGGGGGCGCCCAAAACCTAGTTATGACACTGCCTCTCCGCCAGCATTCGCCAGCGGGGACATTCTGGTGAGCGCCGGCAATGAAAGAGAGGGGCTCCATCTGTAGATCTCAACGTATTGCATGCAATGTGATGTGATGCAATGCAATCTAGTTCATAACGCATACAATAATTGTACCGTGTATGGGCACCTTAAGAATCATTAATTAGAGCAATAGAAAAAGGACCTTTAAGGGACTGTTAAGGTTGTTCACATGGCCTGCGTTCACATGGGGATGCCCAGCATTTTTCTGGGTGCATCCACCACTTTTGTGGGCATGCCCAGGAAATGCTGGATGTTCCCATGTGGCAGCCCACTATCCGCTCCCTTCTCACCCCTGTCTGGGTGAATGCCTTGGGAAGTGTGATAGTCCCCGAAAGGTGTTTGCATAGCGGGTCTGCACATGCATATTTTCGCGCATACGCAGACCCGCAACATTGGTCCCCAGACCGAATTTAGAAAATAGCGAGCCAACCTGAATCCCCCACACTGAGCGTTATCGCTCAAAATATCGCCAGTGTGTACGCTATGACAGATGAACAATTTGCACGCTCCCATGTACAAATATGGGAGAACATAGTTATAGAGATCCCCACGGCCACCGATATAGGTGGTGGCTGCAATCATATATTGTATATGGGGCATATCCTGAAAAGTGCTCCTGCCAGTAACACAGATAGGTATATAAGGTTTAATAATCTTTTATAACCAGGTGTGACAGCTTTCCATAGTAATATGTATTCATCTGCCAGAATGAATGCAACCGTATCCATTTTTTAGGGGCGGGTACAAAATGTTGTCATTCATCATGTTGATACGACTTTGTCAACATGGTCAGAATGTTGATGTTGACCAAGTTGACAATCATCACGTAGACAGTGATGAAATGTTGACTGCTGACAATTTTCTTTGTAAAGATTGTCCACATAACTGTCAGCACTGTGGTGTCAACATTATGAATGTCGATATTGTTCCTGTCGATACTTTCAGTACATCATTTTTATTTAGGACTGCAAGGATATGACATTTTTTTCTCTAAAATGTACAAGCATGAGGGGCAACCTGACCTTTGACCTGTCTTCACCCTCAGGCGGTAATCTTCCACTGGTGATTCAAGAAGAGGTGTTACGTGATAGATCAGTGAATAACAATACACAGAAATAGATGGGTGTGTATCAGTGGCGGTTTTTACCTATGGGCTGCAGCCCTCCCAGATAAATATCCGCCACTGTTCCCTGCCTAAGTAAACCCAGTCTGTGAGACTGCTCTGGCTTCACTGTTACTGGCAGTGACTTCCTATTGGAAGTCCGACCTGACAGTCACCCAAGGCATCCCATTGGCAGTACGAGGATGAAAAAGCAAAAAAGCCCATAGAGGCTGGGGGCCGGTGCATGTGCAGTACCGAAGAAGCTACTGTACATGCGTCGACCGCGCAGCGGATACCGGGACCGGCGGCTGGGACATGGACCCTGGGCCCGTGATTGGTGGTGGCAGCAGGGATGGGCACAGTGTGGTGTGGATTATTAGATAGATTGTGTCTAGATAGTCAGTCAATAGGTCTACCTCAAAAAGGTCTATATATAGCTTGGTGACCAGCGCTCAGGCACTAACGTATAACTGGTGTAGTATGCGTGTGTTATGAACGTACTGTAATATACAAATCTATGAGCCAGTATATAAAAAAAAATGTTATTTATTAAAGCGGGGTAAAAGAAATGACTGCACTGTTGTTTCTCTGTGTCACAGCAGCTGTTGATAGCCGGGGTAGGGCTAAAGGACACAGCGTGCTGTTAACACTAACACCTGTATGGGAATGCACAGTCAAGTGGAAGAAGGGGGGGTTTGGTGATGGGTGGGGGCAAGTAAGGGGTCGGGGAAGGACAGTTCGGTGGTACTGGGTATGGGCGGTGCCCAGATAGTCCCGGACTGCCAATTGCAGGAGTTAGACAGCTGGATGCCCACAACGGGGGGAATACAGTCCTGGGTCAAGGAAGGTGTCAGGGTGTCGTCGAAGGCTGGCGTCCCAAGCACCTCCGGCGGTGCACCGTGCACGTACCTGATACCCGCTTGATCTTCTCCCGTCTGGAGGGTTCTCGGCGATGTCACCGGCTTGGAGACTGTACCGGCGTCTGCTGCAGGGGAGGACGCCGGCTGTCGATCCACGCCGCTTCTACACCAAACAGCCGCACTTCCGGGTTCTGCGGGGATTGCTTAATCGGAGGTGATAGCTGGTTGGTGGAGCAGGGTGGGCTCGACTCCTGGATAGGAGGAGACTTAGGAGCTTGTGGGGTGATGTAGTGTGGATTGATCCAACGCGTTTCTGCCCTTGTGGGGCCTTTCTCAAGGATACATGGGGTTGCTGGTGAATCTGGTTTATAGGGGTTGTGAGTCACTCCCCCTTTGGTGGGTGGTGGTCATAGGTTCACGGGGCTGTCAATCAAAAAGGTTTGTGTAATCAGCTAATTGCACGGAGTTCTGTGTCAGTTTCATCCCTGTGCAGCAGGAATTATACTGCAGTGTGTGCATATACAATCAGGAGGTACTGTTATATTCGCGGTGATTAGCCTATGGGTGATGCCATATTTTATCTAGAGGTTGTCCCCAGATTAAAATCTATGTTAAGCCCTTTAGGTGCTAATGTCTGTAGTTGGAAAATCCAAAACAGTTCCCTTCTGTCAAGGTGTTGGGCAAAATCCCCTCCCCTCCAGTTTTTCTTAGGTGCTTCTATGATGGTGAATTCCAGTCCCTTGGGATTGGAGTGATGTTTTGCTTTGAAATGTGAGGACACACTGTGCTGTTCAAAACCTCTTTTAATGTTCCTCACATGTTCATAAAGTCTGGCACTCAAAGACCTAACAGTTCTACCCACATACTCTAGTTTGCAGGGACATCTCAAAAGGTATATGACACCTGTAGTGTTGCATGTGAAGTGTTCCCTATGTGCGAAAGTTCTGTCTATTGTTGTGGAGTGCCAAGTCATCTGTTTTTTGGTGGTCAAGTCTTTGCATGTCTTGCACCCTGAACATCTTCCACAATAAAAGAAGCCCTTACTGTCAGTCAGGGTCGTCTGCTTCATGGAAGTGGGTTTTAAGTGATTTTTGGTCAGTTTTTGTTTCAGGTCTGGGGCTTTTCTGAAAACTACTGTCGGTCTGTTTTGTACGTGCATGGTGAGGTCAGGGTCTTCGCATAGGATGTGCCAATGTCTGTTTAGAATTTTTTTGAGTGGATCAGCTGCTTGGTTGTATTGGGTGATGAAGAGTATTTTATTGTTGTCTGTGGTTTTGTTTTTGTCTTTGTCTTTGACTATCAGTGTCTCACTACGTTCCAGTTTAAGTATGTCTTGTTGTGCTTTTGTAACTAATTCTAAGTCATAGTTCTTTTCTAGGAATTGTTGTCGCATTTCTGTCGATTGTAGTTCATAGTCAGATGTTTTGGAGCAGTTGCGTCTTAACCTGTGAAATTGTCCTTTTGGTATGTTGCTGAGCCAGGGTTTGTGGTGTCCACTGTTGTATAAAATGTAACTGTTTACGTCGACATTCTTTTTGTATGTTTTGGTGTGAATTGTGTTCTGGTCTATGTATATTTCTAAGTCTAGGAATTGGACTGCTGTCTTGCTGAAGTGTGTGGTGAATTTCAAATTTCTATTGTTTTCATTCAGTTGGTGTATGAATTGATTAATGGAATCCTCTGAGCCTCTCCAAATGAATATGATGTCATCTATGTATCGCCGCCATAGGATCAAATTGGCGCTCCAGTCATGCTCACCCCAGATATGGTCCTCCTCCCACTTGCCCATAAAGAGGTTTGCATAACTGGGCGCCACTTTTGATCCCATGGCGGTCCCGGTGGTCTGTAGATAAAATGCGTTGTCAAACCAAAAATAGTTGTGTAGTAAAATGTAATCTAGGGATTTGACAATAAAGTCTATGTGTTCTGGCGGTAATTGTGATGCTGTTTCTAAAAAATGTCTGGTGCTGTTGAGGCCTTGTTTGTGGTTGATTATTGTGTATAGTGACGTGACATCACTGGTTGCCAGCCAGTAATCATCACTCCAGGTTGTGTGTTGTAGTGTGTTAAGGATGTCAGTGGTGTCGCGGATGTAGGATGGAAGATTTTTGACAATGTCTTGAAGAAAGTTATCTGTGTATTGTGCTAGATTGGCTGAAAGTGAATTGATCCCAGAGATGATGGGCCTACCTGGTGGGTTGTGTGGATCTTTGTGAAGTTTGGGTAAATAATAGAATACCGGTATGATGGGGTGGTCTGTCTTAATAAATGTATGTTCTGCTTTGTTTAGAATGCCTAGTCGTTTGCCATCATCCAGGAGTGTGTCTAGTTCTTTTTTGAAGTCAGTTGTGGGGTCTCCCTTCAGGTGGAGGTAGGTGCTTGTGTCTCCTAAGATTTTAGAGGATTCTTTTATGTAATCTGTTGTGTTCAAAATCACAATGCCCCCCCCCCCTTATCTGCTGGTTTGATGACTATTCTGTTGTTGTTCTCTAATTCTGTAATGGCTTCTTTTTCCCGTCTGGTGAGGTTGGGTTTGTGGGTCCTAGTGTTTTTGAGGTCAATTTTGTCAAGATCTCTACTCACAAGTGTTTCGAATGTTTTTATATGGTGACTTTTTAAATAAGTGGGGTTGAAGTTGGACTTGGGTTTGAGAGTGGTGTGTTGGTATTTGTCAATACTGTCTTGGTAGTTTCTAACTATGGGGTTGGAGTTGAAGTATTTTTTGATGCAGAGTTTCCTCGTGAATGAGTGTAGGTCGCACATGATGTTAAATTTATTGGGTTTGTTAGTGGGTGCGAATTTGAGGCCTTTGGTCAGTAAGGTTTCTTGTTCTGGAGTTAGTGTTGTGTCGCTGAGGTTGAAGATTGGTGTGCTGCTATGTGATTGTCGTCTGTCTGGGTCTGGTCTGTTTGTGCTTTCTGTTTCTTTGTGGTTCTTGGAACCTCCTCTACATCCTCGTCTGGTTCTATATGTCTCTTTTTGGTCCTGGGGGTCATGGTTGTCTGTCTTGTCAGGCAGGTCTTTCGACCTGCCTCTGTGTCTAAAAAATGGTCCGCCCATGTGACCTCACTAGTATGTGTTTCAATGGATTGTTTTGATTGTGTGGGAGGAAGTGGGATCTCTGTTGTGATTTTGGTCTGTTGTTGATAGTCCCTTAGTGTGGTAACCCACCCTTCGTCAAAAGATAATTTGGCTAGGTCGTTGTACTCTATGTCCTCGTCAATGTCATGTATGGAAAAGGAGGTGTCGGTGCTACTGTCTGTGGAGTTCTCGGTGAGTAGACTATTGTTGTGTTCTATGGTCTGTGCGTCTTTTTGTGTAATCTTGGGGTGATTATGCACAATAGAGTTGATCTTGTGGATTTTTGTCATGTACTCTTGGTATGTTTTTCCTGTGTTTTTATACAAAGGTCTGAGGGTAGTGATTCTACTGTCTGTACTGCGATGTCCAGTTGTTCTTTTGGGGGTAGCTAATATCCCCTGTCGTTTTTTATGGGTTTTTGGAAGGACTTTATCAGTCTGGGGTTTAATGTCTCTAAGGATTTTGTTGATTTTTTTCTTTATTAGACTATCCTCTGTGGTCTTAAGACGGGATTTTGTGATGTTTTCTATTTCTGTGAATCCTTTTTCTGTGGTCAGTGGTATTAACAGTTTATTTTTGGTTTCTATCTCTGTGGCTATTATCTTAAGGTCAGAGTCATGTTTTTGAAACCGCTGTTTGGTGTAGAAGCGGCGTGGATCGACAGCCGGCGTCCTCCCCCGCAGCAGACGCCGGTACAGTCTCCAAGCCGTGGACATCGCCGAGGACCCTCCAGACGGGAGAAGATCAAGCGGGTATCAGGTACGTGCACGGTGCACCGCCGGAGGTGCTTGGGACGCCAGCCTTCGACGACACCCTGACACCTTCCTTGACCCAGGACTGTATTCCCCCCGTTGTGGGCATCCAGCTGTCTAACTCCTGCAATTGGCAGTCCGGGACTATCTGGGCACCGCCCATACCCAGTACCACCGAACTGTCCTTCCCCGACCCCTTACTTGCCCCCACCCATCACCAAACCCCCCCTTCTTCCACTTGACTGTGCATTCCCATACAGGTGTTAGTGTTAACAGCACGCTGTGTCCTTTAGCCCTACCCCGGCTATCAACAGCTGCTGTGACACAGAGAAACAACAGTGCAGTCATTTCTTTTACCCCGCTTTAATAAATAACATTTTTTTTTATATACTGGCTCATAGATTTGTATATTACAGTACGTTCATAACACACGCATACTACACCAGTTATACGTTAGTGCCTGAGCGCTGGTCACCAAGCTATATATACTATTCTCTGAGTTGGGACCTACTCGACTTAGCAGCCGGCAATTCTAGGTTAGAGCGCCACCATCCACTATTGTAAGCATCAAAAAGGTCTATATTTTAAATGTAGACAGGGTCGAAATGTGAAAGGGTCAATATGTCGACCTTGCCATGTGTCTACCTTTTTCATATCGATATTTTGTCCCTGTCAACTTTTTTCTTTTCTACCTTTTTCATGTCGATCTTTTGACTCCTCGAATCATTGACCCTGTTGGCATATTGAATGTTGACCTTTTAGGGTGGGCCTACTGACTGTCTATCTAGACACTGTGGGTGACATTTATTAGAGATCGATGTTGGTTTTTTGGCGATTTATATCGCAAAAACAGCTTTTTTTTCATTTTTTCCCAAATCGACTACTTAATGGGTGGCGATTTGCGGCATAAATCGCACTTTTTGAAAGTGCGATTTTTTTTCACTCCGGAATTCGCTTCCAGATGTTTTCCCCATTGAAAAATATACAATTCGCATTTTTAATGAGATGCGAATTTGGAAATTGCCCCAAAAAATGGTCTAAAGTTCAAAAAAAAAAAAAATAGACCTGATCCTGACTGGCGATTTTGTCAGAAACATGGCGATTTTGTCAGAACCATGCACAGATCATTGTGATCTGTGTATGGTTCTTTGGTAAAATATGTGTAAAAGTAAAAAAAAAAATTGGCGTGAGGTCCCCCCTCCTGTACATAACCAGCCCCGGGCTCATTGAGCCGGACCTGGTTCCAAAAATACGGGGGACAAAAAGCGTAGGGGTCCCCCGTATTTCTGAAACCAGCCCCGGACTCTTGGACCGGTCCTGGTTCCAAAAATACGGGGGACAAAAAATCTGGGGGTCCCCCGTATTTTGAAACCAGCACCGGGCTCTAACAGCCCGCAGTGTCATGCCACAGTCGGGGGACACTTTTTACACAAGGTCCCCCGGCCGTACCATGAGCACCGTGGCTGGTCAGCCTTGGACGGGGTACCTGGAGGAGTGGGGACCCCCCCAATAAAGGGGTCTCCCCCCCCCCAGGCTTCACCCATCCAGGGCTGAAGCCCGGGGCTGTCACCGGCGTCTCTGGCCATTGGACGCCGGCCTGATAGGGTTCAATTCACATTCCTAACATTGCTTAATACAGGAGAACCACAAGTCCCAGCATGCAGGCATTAATGGGCCCGCTGGAACTTGTAGTCCACCTGTAAAAAGAATGTTAAAATAAAGCACACACACAGAAAAGTAAAACTTTATTACACACACACACACATCTCACTTTTACACCGCTATACATACCGATCCAGGATCCAGCGCTGGTCTCCCTTCTGCTGCAGAGCCGGTCAGCCCGCACTGACAGCGGGCTGAACCGGCTTTCTCCGATGCAGCTAACAGCTTCTGGCGCGCTGTCCCAGCACGACACAGGCTGAGAGCGTGATTGGGCGATGCGTCTCCATGGAGACGCATAGCTCAGCCCTGATTGGCTGAGCTATGCGTCTCCATGGAGACGCATAAGCCGAAGACGCTCTCAGGCTCTGTTGTGCTGGGACAACGCAACAGAAGCTGTTAGCTGCATCGGAGACAGCCGGTTCAGCCCGCTGTCAGTGTGGGCTGACCGGCTCTGCAGCAGAAGGGAGACCAGCGCTGGATCCTGGATCGGTATGTATAGCGGTGTAAAAGTGAGATGTGTGTGTGTGTGTGTGTGTGTGTGTGTGTGTGTGTGTGTGTGTGTATGTAATAAAGTTTTACTTTTCTGTGTGTGTGCTTTATTTTAACATTCTTTTTACAGGTGGACTACAAGTCCCAGCGGGCCCATTAATGCCCCGCATGCTGGGACTTGTGGTTCTCCAAGTCCCAGCATGCGGGGGAGGTCTGCTGGCACTTGTATTTCTCCTGTATTAAGCAATGTTAGGAATGTGAATTTAACCCTATCAGGCCGGCGTCCAACGGCCAGGGACGCCGGTGACAGCCCCGGGCTTCAGCCCTGGACGGGTGAAGCCTGGGGGGGGTCCCCACTCCTCCAGGTACCCCGTCCAAGGCTGACCAGCCACGGTGCTCATGGTACAGCCGGGGGACCTTGTGTAAAAAGTGTCCCCCGGCTGTGGCATGACACTGCGGGCTGTTGGAGCCCAGTGCTGGTTTCAAAATACGGGGGACCCCCAGATTTTTTGTCCCCCGTATTTTTGGAACCAGGACCGGTCCAAGAGTCCGGGGCTGGTTTCAGAAATACGGGGGACCCCTATGCTTTTTGTCCCCCGTATTTTTGGAACTAGGTCCGGCTCAATGAGCCCGGGGCTGGTTATGTACAGGAGGGGGGGGACCCCACGCCAATTTTTTTTTTTTTTTATCACAAAATCGCACATTTTAACAAAATCGCACCTTTTCATGACTAAAAAATTGTACTTTTCATCCTGAAAATCGCCCTACATCGCACTTTCTCGCACTTTTCATGCCGGAATACACACCTCATTAAATATGCGATTTCTGGAAAAAAATGTGATTTTAAAAAACGGAGATACAGGGCGATTTGAGCAAAAATCGCATTTTCGGAAAAACGGTCAACACAATAAATCTCGCCCTGTAGATCTACAGTATCAACCGAAACCAAAATAGATGTGGGAGGTTTTTTTGTTAGCATGAGTATACTATAACTCAGAGGTGGGAGTGGGTGTTTTTGTGGAGTTAGGAGAAGTAAGAGTATTAAATTAGGCAGCATTGGTGCCAGTAGCGGACCTGAGTGCAACTTTATATTACTGTATTCTAGAAAAAAACGATGGTTATAAATGTGTTAATAATTCATGTTATATTTGAGATATTTTTAACATGAATTAGAAAATGACTCGGAACTTTAAACCTTCTACTGCTTTTTCTGCCCACACTAGATTTATATTGATGGTTTTCCATACTTACTAACCATGACTAAGACATTGACCCACATGTAATTGCCTGTGGCCACAGGCACGGTTTCCGTAGCTGATACTGTAAAGATGCAATATGTTTTAAGGCAAAACCATGTTGGCCTTGCCTTAATACAAATTGCTGCTTATATATAGCAGCTGTATCTTAGAAATCATAATGAAGACCATTACATTTGGGCGATTAGCGGGCCCCGGAATCTCATACCTTCTGATTTTTTTAAAATAGTGATTGGGGACTTCTGTGTGGGCCTGGAATAGGGTTGTGTAGCCCCTTGGCTAGATGTAGCCTTGCAGGAAATGTGGGCGTGAACCACATACATGGGAACTGTGTATGTTACCACTAGATCTACTTAGCTGGTCAGTGGGTGAGGAGGGGGGGGGGGGGGGGGGGGGGGGGCTGCAGGACCCACACTGCAGAACACTGTGGCATGTGAGTGGGATGATGGGATATGCCCAAAAAGTGGTACTGTCCCACCAAAAATCAAGAAAGGTCAGACTGTTATGTAATCTGGCTCATATATAGGAAGCATCCTTTGCAAGCCGACCTTAAAGAATTACATGGACAACCTCACTGCATTGTCCCTGCAAGAGGGTAATCCTAGTAGCTCTGCCACAGGGTCATAGTGTAAGCAACTCTACCCACTGGTGCTTTTTCATGTGTTTTCTATAATGTGTACAGGCAGGCAGTACTTTTATTGCACTTTGAAGAGTTTTTATGTTTGGTACTTATGTATTAGCTGGGCGCCCAATTAACATACGTACAGCACCGTAGGGAAATCGCATCGCATGTGATTTTTTTGCATGCGATGCGATCACATGCGATGTGATGCAATGCGATTTTCCTATGTAATTTATTCACTGCTCTCTGGCCTTGGGCGGTGCGATGAGATTGCATTGCATCGCATGTGATCGCACCGCACATAAAATCGCATGCGATTTTATAGGGCGTGATGCCATTTAATGTACTATACTCTTGTATGACATACAATGGGATTTAGGCACCACCCCCCCCCACACTATCCACGCCACCCCGAAGCATGGCGAGTGTGGCGGAACGCGTCCTCCCGACCTTTTCATACCCCCACTATCCACGTCGGCGTGGAGTTGACTTTATATAGTGTGGCGAGTGCAGCAAGCCACCAAGCCCGAAGCATGGCGATCGGACGCGGAATACATGTAATGTAATTCCCGTCCCCTCGCGGGGCTCGCTGTGCTCATACTTCTACCTATACCTATACTTCTCTAGAGTGGCTATTACTGAGGAGGCATCTGGAGGGTCCCTCTAACAAAAAAGTCTGCGGTATGTAGCCTATAGGCTACAATGGCTAGCAAGGCTATTGTGGTGCTTCGCATTTCTGGAGTTTGGTTAATCCCACAATATAGCCATGGCTGTCTCTTCATATGGGCTTACTGGGCTGCACCATCCTAGCGGCCTGGGCTGTGTCAACCAGTAAAGTACCCAGCTTGCAGCTGCAGTTTGATATCTCCCCAACGAATACCCCCCAGCTTGCATCCATGGGTATTAATACCCCCAACCCATGTAGCTTGCAGCCACGAGTGGTAGTGTGGGTCTAGACATGCTCGCACAGGGGGGTGGGGCTGGGCAGCAGCCACGCATACAGTGGAGGGGGGCAGCAGCCTTGTATACAGAGGAAGGGGGGCAGCACCCATGCATTCAGTGGAGTGGGTATCTGCAGCCATGCATACAATGGAGGGGGGCAACAGCCATGCACACAGTGGAAATAGGGGCAGCAGCCATGCATACAGAGGAGGGGGGGAGCTTCAGCCATACATACAGTGGAGATGAGAGCTGCAGCCATGCATACAGTGGAGAGGGAGGGCAGCAGCCATGCATACAGAGGAGGGGGGAGCTTCAGCCATACATACAGTGGAGATGAGAGCTGCAGCCATGCATACAGTGGAGAGGGAGGGCAGCAGCCATGCATACAGAGGAGGGGGGAGCTTCAGCCATACATACAGTGGAGATGAGAGCTGCAGCCATGCATACAGTGGAGAGGGAGGGCAGCAGCTATGCATACAGCAGAGAGGGGCAGCAGCCATGCATACAGTGGGGTGGGGGAGTGGAGCAGGGAAACCATTGTGGGACACCTGTAATATATCCAGGCAATACTAACATTTTGCAGGGATTTGAAATAAAATGTGTTTAATAAATATGCCCCTAAAGAACATCAGCTAAATCTTGATTAATTGGATCCTTTGATCCTTTGATAGGTGAATTAAACACAAAATGTCCCTTAGATTATAATGCTTCTTCATTTCTAGCTACAATTACAGATGTTTTACACATTGTGCCCCTTATATTTAATTGTAATATGCAAATTAGGCTTGGTTTAGTATTTGGCAGAATCTTTTGGAAAAAGGATTCCCCAATTTGGCTAGCGCCTGGTTTATGGATTACGATGCATTCCTAGTAATGACATTGTCTGTCCTACACTCCAAAGGGCAGGCCCAAGTATCTCTTCCCACTATGAAAATGCTGCTAGAGATGCATCCTAGCTCTCATGCATACTGTGTATTTGCCAACAGTTTTGTCGCCTTTCCAGGGACGTTTTGCTGCTGGTGGCTGAATAGGCACACACACTGTAATGTTATCTGGACATTAGTGCCCCCGAATCACAAAATCAGCCGTTATGGCAAATAATCACAAATAAGACATAATCAAAACTCGAATATAATGTAATTTTCCAGTATGTTAAATTTTAAAAATTATACAAAAATAAAAGATAATGAGAATTGTATTTAAATTCTACTGTTAAGGGTCAATGTTAAAAACTGTTTATATCGTTTCCAGGGATTAACCGAAAATCCTGGAATGTCTTGAATACAGTTGGGAACTGAATTAAACGATAAAAATAAGACAACAAAAATAAATAAACAGCGTAAGCAAAGCATTTAGAACAATAAGCAAAGTATAGATTGCAAAGCTCTCATTTGCACATAATTAAGTTTTGATTGAATCCAAAATATAATAAATTCTGATGATAACTAAAGCTGTGTTTTTCTTTTCATTTTTTAAATTTTTAGAATTTTTTTGGAAATTATTATATTTTTTTTTAAAGTTAAAAATAAACAAACAATAAATAAATAGCGTAAGCAAAGCATTTAGAACAATAAGCAAATTATAGATTGCAAAACTCTCATTTGCACATTCTTTTGATTGAATCCAAAAATACCGTATAATAAATTTTGATTTTCGACGAAAGTTGTATTTTTCTTTTTGCTTATTTTTTTTTTTAAATTGTACATTTTTTTGTAATAATTTTTTTTTCTTAAAAAAGGTTAAATTTAAACAAATTGAAATACAATATTGAAGCGATCTGTTGTCTGGAAAGACTTTTCCTGCGATAACACTTTAGCAAAATAACAAAACACAGTTGTGTTTATATTCTAGTCAAATCAAACAAACACAAGCGCCCCATCCCTGCTGGCAGCTATCGGCCTGGCACAGGCCTGCCGGATCTCAGCTGGGAGTTAGCTAAGGAGGATCTCCTTTTCATGGGCAGCACAGATTCACCTGCCCTGCAGATCCCTTCTTCCTACTCCCCCTCCTCCCGTAAAGCTCCCAGCTGAGCAATGTTAATCAGATGGGGGACACAAGATAACATTAAAGTAATTCAGCCAATTAGGCCTTGAATTGTTTGTATCCAACAGCATTTTGTATTTCTGCAAATGTGTGAAATGTAAAACTTGCCCTGCAGCACAAATGACAGCAGACATGTATTGGCGCTATGTCAACAGACCCTCGGAGTGTCTGTCGGTTGATAGTGATGCATACATATGTTTAGGAGAGTGTGGACTTTTTTTTTTTTATGTACGTGCTTTTCTAGCGAGAGGAGTCAGAGCAAGGGGTCTTGGTGGCAGATGGGCAAGTGTATCAGGGATTGGCTAATCCCAAATCTGCATTCTCTTCTTCCTGTAGCAACTGGGGAAAGATAGAGCCAGCTGTCAAATGGAAGACTTTCATGCTCCCTTGCACACAACAGCTGCACAAGCCGAGCTTGCTTGGTTCTAAATTATTAAACATCTTTTTAGTTTGTTCCAGCTGCAGGCATCAGTGTATTTATTCAGCCTTTGTGCATTTTACATACGATTCCTTCTCCCCTCCTCTCATCAAAATGCTGTTTGTAAGAGTCATTATCCCATCTGTGCCCCAGTTTGGCCAAACAGCCTAAGACAAATCCGAAGCTATTTTCCTTCTAGGACAATTTGGGAGTTGAAGATGATTGCACTGACTTGAGACTTCAGGGGCCTGGTGTTTCGCTCTCTTTCACCATACCACCTGTAAGCAGTGGTGTCATCTCTAAAGCTTAAGGGTACAGACGTGTAATAAGGATATTTGCAAGTAAGATTTTATCCTTGGAAACACAGCTTCGGGAAAAAAAAAAAGGATTCAGTCTATAAGGATTTTTTTTTTCCGAAGCCGTTTCGCTAGGGAGGGGCTGATTGGAGAAACTACTTTAAATAATCTCTCACTGGCAGATAGCTTCCCTGTAGATTTCAGCAACAATAATACTGTTATTATTTTTTCGCAGACATGAATATTCACAGACTCGGTATAAACCTACCCGCCTAAAAAGGGATAGTTCTACGCCGCAGCCAGTGACTTTTAACACACGGAAGAGGCTTTGAAATTATAATGTAATGAACACACAACTGGCAGTGCATAACATGACCCGGTGTATTCATTATTTTTTCTGAACACACACATGAAAAAAAAAAAAAGAAATAGGACTTGATTCAAATTCCTGTTTCCTGTTCTACTGTAAATCGTGGCCAAATTCCGATACAGAAAGCAATGTACTGTACTGCTGGCAGTAAGGTTGATTTTTGCAGATGTGCTTATATATATATATATATATATATATATATATATATATATACACATAGATATATCTATATATATAGATATATATATATATATATATATCTATATATATAGATAGATAGATAGATAGATAGATAGATAGATAGATAGATAGATAGATAGATAGATAGATAGATAGATAGATAGATAGATAGATATAGATATATATATGAAATAATGTTAAGAGAAGATGCAAGTTTGATACTGATGAGCAGGGTATCCCGGCGGGGAGTATCAGTGAGAATGTATAAAGATACTGCATAAAATTATAAATATTTGAAATGCTGGTATTTAGCTGCTGATTGGAATTTACTTGGCATGGGTGATTAGAAAAAGCAATAAAGCTGGCAGGTTTTATTATTAGAGTTGTTTATGTTTGTATAACTTAATAATAATTAAATAAAGTGCACATGCAGTACCGATGTTTGGTACTTTACACATGCGTCAGACCTGTGTCGTGTGTTTGCATAACAGGTCTATGGTGTCGGTCACACTACGAAGACAGAGAAGGGGAAGCAAAGGTCTCTGTTTCTTCAAACGACGAGTGTTGCTATTGTTGTGGCTGAGGGGCAAGGTCATGGTCTCAGTCAGAGGATGGAGATTTCCTGACCTCTTGGTCGGTCTTGGGTGGCCAACTTGCAGAACCCCATGCCATCTGAATTATGGTGAATGTTTTACATGTAGTACTGGTCACCTGGGTACATGGTACTTTAATAAGTTAGAGTGATAGGCTGGTCATACAAACCAGGAATGGGTCATAGGGTCAATTAGGTTGACATAGGTCGACCACTATTGGTCGAAAGGCAAAAGGTCAACGCATGAAAATGTTGACATGCATTAAGTCGACACAAGCTATACTGTAGGTCAACATGGAAAAGGTAGGCATGAAAAAGATTTTTTTTAAATAGAACAGTCCTTTCCTTAGTAATTCCTTTTGCAACATATACTAAAACAGAAAATCTCTGTCTATTAATGGAGGCAGTGGACTGATATTGATCACAACTTTGATTCAAACATTTGGTGTGGGTGGAGTTTTAGAGGGTGGGGATTACTAGAATCTGTATTCCTACTTAATCAGTATATTTAGGCCTTGAAGCCTTTGCTTGTGTAGTTTTTTAGCTGTGAAGCATATTAGTGTAAATTATGGAAAATATACTAATATAACATCAGAGGTATACTGGAGATAAACAGGAGAGAAACAGAAGGACAGAAAACTCATCAACCTCCACTGAAATTCCAGCAATTAACATACTGCAGTGAGTTACCTGTTACAGCCTGGACACTGAACTCCATGCTAAACTAAATGCTGTCACACACTGCTTCTGGCTCCCTTATACACTAACTGCAATCACTGTGTAACAATTTCAGCCATCCTTTATGTTCCTATACTTCCTGTAGGCTCTCCCCGCTTCCAGTACATCACCTTCTCACTGCTCATTCTAGGCCACACCAACTCCATTCTATATTGCTCCTCTGAACAAAATGTTTACTGGAAATATGGCTCCTTGATCCTGTCCCATACTAGTCCTCACTGTCAGGTCTCACCTCCTCTCAATTTCCACACAACTCACACACACCCACAACCCAACCAACCTAATTCCTATCTCACCTATGCCTTCCCTTTCTTTCTCCTGTGCTCTCTGGAATGCTAGATCAATCTGCAACAAGCTTCCAACTATCCATGACTTTTCATCTCCCACTTCTTTAACCTTCTTGCCATCAATGAAACCTGGCTCTTCTCCTCTGACATTATCTCCCCTGCTGCCCTCTCCTTTGGAGGACTCTCCTTCACCCACTCAGTCTAATCTGATGGCCACCAGGGTGGAGGAGTGGGTATCCTTCTTTCCCACAGCCTCACCTTCCATGTCATCCCACCTGAGCCCTCCCTCACTTCTCCACCTTTGAGGCACACACTATCTGCCTCTTCTACCTCTTCTACCCTTTAAACATGCTCTGGTCTCACCTATTCTTAAAAACCCCAACGTGGACCCTTTATCACCCATGAGCTACCGCCCTATGTCTCTTCTCCCATTCACCTCTAAACTACTTCAACGGCTGGTCTAAAGGCATCTCACCAGCTAACTCTCTGACTACTCCATCCTTGATCCCTTTCAATCTGGCTTTTGCCCACACTACTCCACAGAGACTGCCCTGGTGAAAGTCACCAATGACCTGCTGTCAGCCAAATCCAACAGCCACTTCTCTCTGCTTATGCTTCTGGACCTCTCTGCTGCTTTGACACTATGGATCACCCTCTCCTCCACCACACACTCCAAAACATTGGCCTCTCTGGCACTGTTCTTGACTGGTTTACCTCTTACCACACCAGACGTTCCTTCTGAGTCTCTGCCTCAGCCTATGATGGGAGGATTGGTTTCTACACAGGTTATTTTTTTTAAATAGCTGGTTTTAAAAGGCTTTTTTTTAATGGGAGGTGGAAAAAAGCTCCATCACAGGCAGCAACTAGAATGAACTTACTGGGATGACCACTCTCCCTCTTCCACGGCAAAACAGAATATTGGCTCATAACATATGGTATAATGTGAATGTTGGGTCATACCATGTGGCATAATGTGATTTTTTTTGCTTATGCTGTGTGTCATAATGTGATTTTTGACTCATGCTGTGTGGCATAATGTGATTTTTGGCTCATACTGTGTGGCATAATGTGATTTTTGGCTTATATTGTGTAGCTTGATGTGAATTTGGCTCATTCTGTAAGGCATAGTGTGAATTTTGACTCCAACTGTGTGGCATAATGTGGTAGATCACCAGTAATTATACAAAAAGAAGATCCCAGGTTACAAAAGTCCAGCCTCCCCTGTTTTAGGGGCTAATAATACAATGTTTGTTCTAATGTGATGTACTCTAGTTGTCCAATTCTTGAGTATGTCTTGAAGCTTTTCAGTCTCATTCATTGTACTTCTTCTAGAAGGGGAGGGGTTTAACAGTAAATATTTGCTGGGGAAGGAGAATGACATATCTACTAACTGCTGTATGTTCATTAACCAAGGGGTACATTTACTTAAGCTTCTAAAATTAAAAAGTGGTGATGTTGCCCATAGCAACCAATCAGATATTGTCTATCGTCTAACTATTGCATCCTCCAAAATAATCTAAAGAATTTGATTGGTTGCTATTGGAAACATCCCCTTTTTAATTTTTTTAGAAGCTTTAATAAATGTACCGCTAAGGGGGATTTCCAATCTTGGATTCCAACTCTTGGAACCGACAGTCAGAATCCTGGCCCGTTTTCGCCCGGCTCGACAGTTTATCGGCAGGCAGAACTCAATGTCATGCCTGTCGAGTGTTGAAAAGGTGGCGTGCCGGCAAAAACAAAATGTCGAGAAACGCCCATGAATTCGACAATCCACGGCCGCTTTCGACAAAACAGATCCGACTGGTTTTAAAGTGGGATCTGTTTTGTCGAGATTCGCCTTCAATGCTGTCGGAAACAGCAGCATTGAATAGGAGAAATAGCGCCCGGGCTGAGTAACCCCTCCTAAGTCTATAGATCCACCTCCTGTAATGTGCATTCCATGTTGACCATAAATTATTTACAAAATAAACTAATTCAAAATCTGATTACATAAACATTTACTTTGTTTTCAAATTTTAGTTTTCCTAGTAAAATGTGTTTTTAAATTAAACCCAAGACCTTTCTAATGTCCTCTGTCTTCATTTGAATACATACACACCCCACCTCCCCCCCAACCCCCCCCCCCCCCCCCCCACAAAAAAAAACAAAAAAACTTAAATTACAGTGGAAAAAATCTATAGGATGCCAAACCCGCCTACGCATGAGGATCGACTATTAGAAACAACTTGTTTTCATTACATTTGCCTTTATTTCCCTCGCATAGACAGCCAGATAAACACGAGTAGGGCCCGGGAGGGCAGACATGTAGCTGATTATTCTGCAAACATTGTTGTCAGGTTTTGGCTGGTGCGCTTGCTGACTGGTTTGCTGAAGGGACAAAAACATCCCCTTCTGTGACTAATCTGCTGGATTCAGAGGTGTAACATCCACTGTTTGATTGTCCTGCAACATTTTGCTTTGTGTGGGAAAGATTTGCTGTGCAATTGTGAGGGTAAACATATTTGATAAAGAAAACTCATAGCGTTTAATTACACGGGAAGCAGCCAATTTCCCGACAGTCAAAATCCCGACAACAATTGGCATATGGCCAAAAATACCGACAAGATCAAAATGCCGACAGGGCCGAAATGCCAACATTTAAAATGCTGACATGGTCAAAATGCCAACATATAAAATGTCGACAGGTCAAAAGAGTCGACATTAGTTTAGTCTTCGAAACAAACTTGTTCTTACTTCACGATCCAAGTAGGCATAGAGATAGATTATAATACAGTGCCCGAAGCATGGCGAATGCAGCGCACCATGTGAGGGGATGCGGTACACTTACAGATGGAGCGCCCGCTGGAGAGATGGCGGTCCATCTGACTGGAACGGGTGTTGTGGGACGCGAACCCTGCCAGTCCCCGCTTCAGGGAGATGGGCAGGGTTAGGGGGGGTGCAGGTTTGTGGAGGCACTCGGTGACGGGGACCGGCGGCGAGCTCCGCTGGAAGGAGATGCGCATGCATCTCGTTGCGTGCACATCCCCTTCCAGTGGCTGGCGGGGGCTGGCGGTTGGCAATACGACCACCAGACCCCCGCTAGATGGCCAGTGCTCCATCTGTATACGGTGTCCATGTCAACCTATGTCAACATACATATGTTTTATACTTTTTAGCATGCAGACATTTTAAGTGCTGGCATTCCGGCCCTGTCAGGATTTTGACCATTTCGGCAACCCCCAAGCAATAACAATATTTACATAGTTTAGTGATTTTGGCGACTGCGGGAACTTTCTTTAATGTATGCATAAAGGTGATATTACTTTTTATGATATCACAGAGGTGTTGGATTGGTGATCAGCATTCCTCGGTGGTAACTTGGGGTTGGCTAGCAGTGCAGGCAAAATGGTCCATTAGGTGGGCGTGTCATGGGATTGTCACAGGTGTGTCAGTGCAGGTGTCTGCCTTCACAGATGCACAGCCCTTGGCATAGGAGGCATGGTGAGATGGAGACATAACACCTGCCATAGAGCTGGTGTAAGTTTCATCAGTGCGACCAATGGTGGTGTATAATGACACGCCATTCTGCATTACAGTGTACATGGGCACTTAAAGTGGTCATCTCCGCCCTGGCACATTCAGCTGTAAGAATGTACACAAGGGAAAAAGTTTTAGCGACATTTGAAAACACTCTAAGACGCCCGATGCGATCTGTCTCCGCTCTCTGAGCGGGCACACTGGCACCACTAACACCCTCCCATCCCATCCCCTCCCCTATCATGGTGCCCCTCTGTTATTTTCTCCTGGATCCACCCCTGATGGGGATTACTACTAGGGACTACTAAAGGGACTGCTTTGGGGGGACTACTAGGGGCCACTTTATTTAAAAAAAAAAATGAAAATCTTAGTTTTTATTTACTGCAGGGGTGGTGCAAAGTGTGCTGAATAATTCCAGAGGTGCAGCTAAATGTGCTGTATCAATCCAGGGGTGCAGCCCAGTGTGCCATAAAATTCCAGAGGTGCCGCCATGTGTGTTGTATCAGTCCAGGGGTGCCACCATGTGTGCCGTATCAGTCCAGGGGTGCCATGTGTGCCGTATCAGTCCAGGGGTGCTGCCATGTGTGCCGTATAATTCCAGGGGTGCCGCCATGTGTGCTGTATAATTCCAGGGATGCTGCCCAGTGTCCAGTAGCAGTCCAGGGGTCCCACCCAGTGTGCCATATAAGCCTATTGATGCTGCCATGTGCTGCTGTATAAGTCTGCTGTATTAGTCCAGTGGTGCTACCCTGTGCTGCCAATTAAGTGTGCCTTATAAAGCTGGGTACACATATGTACAATTTCATTTTTCTTGCGACCGTTCGATCGACCGAATTCACGTTCGGCCGTCCGAAACATACGACCGATCTGCGCGTACACATATGTACAATTTTACTTGCGACGTCCGATGTACTCCCGTCCAAACAATCGCAAGAAAAAGATTGTACCACCGTACACACTCTCCCGTTCTGGCTATTCGCACGATAAAAATGTACACAACATTATCATAATGGGCTGGATTAAAAGAGCATACCAAAACGAGGCGTGATCACGGAACAAAGAATCGTTCGTGTAGTACAGTGAATAGAGCCGTGACTATTCAGATCATTGCTAGCTGTACTGGATATACGTACGTTCGTTCGTCTATCGGTGCATTTGGGCCTTTTTAATTATGAGCTTGAGGAGAAGGAAGGCTCGTGCGTGCATTTTGGCTGCTATGGCCATTAGATTGCGGGCTATTAAAAAAAGAAAAAGGACCAAGAATCGGAGTTGCTGGACCAGAGACTGGCTTCTGAGGAGAGACACCTTCTCCCACATGCCATTGCTACAGGAGATACGGGAGAACAATCCTGATGATTTCAGGAATTATCTCCGTATGGATGACGCTACCTTCATGGAGCTGCTGACACTGGTTACCCCTTTAATAGAGAGAGAGGACACCTATTTCAGGAGGCCTATTTCTGCAGAGCAGAGACTCGTGGCAACGCTGCGTTACCTGGCAACAGGCAGGACCCTTGCCGACCTGAGATTCACCACCGCAATATCATCTCAAGCGCTGGGGTTGTTAATACCAGACACCTGTGATGCCATCGTCCAAGTTCTACAGGACAAATACATGAAGGTAAATATGGAAATTACATACATGTCCCCCATATGTATAGCTGTGCACATACCTGTACCCTATATGTATATCTTTACAATGCCTATTGATTTAATCTTTTACACCAGTGGGTGGGGGGTCATTTTGATAAGGCGGGTAATAGCTTTGAGGCTGCAATGGGGGAGGGCTGATGGGTCTAAAATCAACCCAACAGATTATTAATACGCATATACTTTTATATTGCAGTTTCCATCGACCAAGGAGGAGTGGCAAAATATTGCACGTGATTTCCGTGATCTTTGGAATTTCCCTAATTGTGGTGGAGCTATCGATGGCAAACACGTCAGGATCATGCCCCCTGCAAAGAGTGGATCTTTTTATTATAATTATAAGGGGTTCTTCAGCATTGTTCTAATGGCCATCGCTAATGCCCGATACGAGTTTGTATTTGTGGACATTGGGAAAAATGGTAGAGTTTCAGATGGAGGAGCCCTGGAGAATACCTTTTTCCACGACCAACTAAAAAAAAATGAACTGAATCTGCCAGAGCGGACTGAAAATAAGCACGGTTTGAACTTTGTTTTTGTGGCGGATGAGGCCTTTGCATTGCACCCTAATGTCCTTAAACCCTACCCACAAAGGGCACTGAACAGGGAACGACGCATTTTTAACTATCGCCTGTCACGTGCCAGGCGAGTGGTTGAAAATGCGTTTGGGATTCTAAGTAATAAATTCAGAATTTTTCACAGTCCCATCAATCTGCGCCTAGATAAGATTGACAAAGTGGTGCTGGCCTGTTGTGTGCTGCACAACTACATGCGCAGAAAAGCGGTGCACACACAACAACTGGGGGCTACAGTGGACGAGAGCCAAGTTGTTGACGAGCCTATTGGTCTGACAGCTTTGGCAACTAATTTAAACACCAGAAATGCATCAACGCAAGCAAAGTTGTCAAGAGACGAGTACTTGAATTATTTCAATGGTGTTGGGGCTGTGGAGTGGCAGAATGACATGATTGCTTAAAATCATTGTAAATATATTGTTTTTTGGTGTGTAATAATCAATATTTTGCCAATAAAATTTGTATACTCACAGTTCCGCACAAGTTGTCCTCTGCGTCTTCTTGCAGCAAGGAGGGGGAGGTGGAGGCCGAATCACGGCAAGTGAGTGGTAGTACTCAGGTGCCAGGCATTCCTGGAGGGCACAATGCCACGGCACCTGGAGTGCAGACTGTACCCAGTACTGGTGTTTATGTACTAGCAAGTAGTTGCTCCACCACACCTATGCCAATGCCAATTTCTCCTGGTACTTTTGTACAGTCTCCAGGAGCAATACATGAAGGTAAATATTGAAACAACATGCATGTACCCCATATGTATATCTGTGCCCTATAGTCACCCTGCATGGTAAATGATATTTTCACACGGACACCAACTAGATTACAGAATTTTTAATTTTTATATAAATTATTAACTTATAAACTTATAAAAAATATAACATAAATAACAAGTAAATAAATAATAAAGAAATACTTAAACATAAAAATATTTAAAACAATAATGCACTTAAATAAACTATATAAAATATTTACATATGGTGGTAAACTTGTCCCACCCCATAATCCCCTGTATCCATCGGTGGTTGGGAGGGAGATGGACTTTCCACTAAACTCTGGAAGGGGCCACCAGGTGGACCTGGTGGGAGCGTATTAGCCAACGTTGCCGGTTGGTGCTGCCTTTGCCCAGTTGGTGGCTGTAAATGTTGATACTGGGGATATTGCACCGGGTGAAATACCGCTTGTTGGGGTATAGGAGCTGGGCTGATGGGTTGAAATTCAACCCTAGGCAGAGGGGTCTCATCGGTGAGACGTGTGTGCCGGGACAGAGTCCCCACACGGGCCCGGTACAGCGTCTCATAAAATATGCGCTCTACCTCCACCCTTGTAGCCGGGTCCAACTTTCGCAAATTGTCAGCTAATACACTCCCCACCCGGTCCGCATCATCCTCATCCATGCTCATCAATCTGTTGGCAGACTCCAGGATCTTGGTGGTTGCCACGTCCGCAGCATCTGGAGTCTGCCTCGGCCTTTTGCGCCCTCTTCTTGATGGTGCTTCTGCTGTACTTTGAGCGCTTGATTGAGGTTCAGCGCTGGTCGTGGCGGTTGGTGTGGGGGTGGAGCAGAGGGTCGGTGAAGGCAGCTGTGATGCCACCTCCAGCGATGCCGAAGATTCCTCCTCGGCAAATAGCGATGGCTGTAACAAAACAAGATGATGTATCACTATCGATTTTTAAGACTTCCATATATTTTTATATCTACGCAGAAGAACGCAGCCCACACACCACCATGTTGCTGCCATGGATGAAAGTGAGCTAGTTGAAGAGGCGTTATGACTGGCATCTCTGGAAACTAATTATTTAGATACCAGACATACCAAATACTAATTTAAACACCAGAAATGCATCTATGCGTGCTAAATTAACAGGGATGAATACATGCAGTATTTTATTGTTGTTGGCGCTGTGGATTGGCAGAATGATATTATTTCGTTAATTTTAGACAACAAAAAATATTACAATAATCCGCGCCAGAAAGACTACAACAGTGTAGATACCAGGGATTACCAATGCCAACCAAAAGTTCCAAATACAAAAAATGTGGTAAATGCACTTGCGATGTCTGAATATTGATCACTGTGTTCTCAGGCGGATAAGAGTATAGCTCCACCACTGAGAAGAACCAGAATTAGGGCCACAGAGAAGGTCAAATTGACGATGTATAACCAAAAGGGGGGGGGGGTATCGCCCCCTGCAACTGACCTCTCTGTTGTGCCCAACAGAGAGGTCAGTTGCAGGGGGCGATACCCCCCCTTTTAATTTTACATGTTCACAATTTTTATACTGTACTTGCTGTTATATTTATCTGGTTTGAAAAAAATTTTTTAAATAAAATCCGTCTACTTACTGTGCCGCAAATGGTGTCATCAGAAACCTCTTGGTTGCACGCGGAGGTGGAGGGGGCAGGCTGGTTCCTTGAAGTGTTGCTGACCGAATCCCTGGGCAGCTCCTGGTCCACCGTGAAGGCCAGCAGGTCGTAGTACCACAGCCTGGGCACATAGACTTGGTCTGCCCCTGCCCCAGACCGCTTTGAGGACTCAACCTTATTCAGTTCTTTTTTAAAGACGGTCCTCATATTGGCAATCCGAGTCCGGACCCACTCTTCATTTGCTGTGGGGTAGTATGTTTGGCTCACCCTCACCAGCTCCTCCAGAGCAGATAGCCTCTTCTGCCGATTGGAATGGTCTCTGGATTTTGTGTTCCAGAGACAATTTTGATCCCTGTAGGCCTCAATGAAGTCCTTCATGAACTCGACATTTTTTTCTGCCATGGTTGAATTTCTGTTCCAAAAAATAAAATAAAAAGGCATATTATTTTCTTGATACACAAAGCACACCATAAACCATTTAATGTACATGTGTTCAGTCTGTGGGCCACTAGATATACTGTAGCTATAGTACAGGAGTTGAAACTCTGTGGGACATAGGATACACGGTCACTACAAGCCCCAGCATACCCATGGCCCACAGATTGAAGTCCCTGTCATAGAAAACTACACATTTTGTTTTAATACTCACCAAAATAAATGTCGATACAGTCCGGAAAATTCGCTGCGCTGCTCCGATCAATCCAACAGCAACGACGGAATATTCTTTCGTGCTGAACGTGGCTTGAAACACAGTGATTGGATGAGCACAGGAATCTCCGCCCCACTCACGTGCTTCGCGTCACACAGACACGGGACATCGAGGAGCCATGTCGGAGGGTCTGGCGCCACCGCATATGGGGGAGGCCAGTACAGCACCTTTGTTTTCCAATTCAGCACTGATAACAACAGATAAAGAAATCGCTGACAACAAGGAGAAAAAAGTGACGCGCGCATCCGCCATGTCATCTGCAGAGGTGGAACTGATGGTCAAAATGCTGGATAGAAGGGACTACGATTGTTCGAGAAAAACATACCCCAAGACAAATTATAGAAAAGAAATTATTATGCAGCGTGTATGCAAGGAGATAAAGGAGAAGTTTGGGAAAAGAAGGTCCAAATACCAGCTCCAAAAACGGTGGTCGGACCTGAAGCACAAGGAGCAGGCCAAGCTCAAGAAAATTCGTGGAATTATTAAAAGAAGTGAGTCCAATGCCCTAGGTGGCTTTATTAATATACTGTCTTGATCCATTACATTTTGTGTGTTTTGCTGACATGTTGCTTGTTTTTACTCAGAGGAAATCCAATCCAGGAGAAGACATGATGAAGGCAGAGACAGGGCCTCCAACCTAAAAATAAAGAAGGAGAGTACAACAGGTAAGGTTTTGTACCAGCACACCAACAGAACAACACATGTTTTATACACACAACAAGGGGTAGTAATATGTCACTTTACCTTGTCACTATAGATGATATCCAGGCTGCGCAGCCGATGGAAGGGACCACAGAGGGCCACCAAGTGATTGCGATCACCAGCAGTGTAGATGGTGAGTGTATACTGCAAATCATCTTTATGGGATAGTGACGTATCATTTGTGGAAAGGTAAACATTTCTTTATCTGTACTTATTATAGATATCATCGAGATTTCAGATGTCAGTGCAGAGGGGGAGAAGAACACACCATCACCTGACACGTCCAGCGACGAAAGCACAATGCAAGAAAACATGACACAAGTCCATAAATGTCTACAAGAACTAAGCGGGAAAGTCCATACCGTAGCCCAAAAAATTACGAAAATCCAAAAAGGCGTAGCAGTAGTACACTCTTTATATGAAAAAATTTATAACGGTTTGCATTATAAAGTCAAAAAATTGTTTGTGTACTTTATTTTACTTTTTTCTCCTTCTTGTTTATTTGGAGGCCAGCAGCATGCACCTTAAAATGGTGCATGTCATGGCAAGCAGTCCCACGGCAGCAATGCATCACATGTGAGCAGGCCGGGATGTTCCCATGTGATGCGTTGCTGCCGTGGGACCGCTTTCCACTACATACACCACCATGTTCACATGTGTTTTTATGTTTTTTGGGTGGGTGGGCGTTCCTGCTACACCTTCACACGTGGCACTTATGTCATGGCAAGCAGTCCCACGGCAGCAATGCATCACATGTGAGCAGGCCGGGATGTTCCCATGTGATGCGTTGCTGCCGTGGGACCGCTTTCCACTACATACACCACCGTGTTCAAATGTGTTTTCATGTTTTTTGGGTGGGTGGGCGTTCCTGCTAAACCTTCACACGTGGCACTTATGTCATGGCAAGCGGTCCCACGGCAGCAATGCATCACATGTGAGCAGGCCGGGATGTTCCCATGTGATGCGTTGCTGCCGTGGGACCGCTTTCCACTACATACACCACCGTGTTCAAATGTGTTTTCATGTTTTTTGGGTGGGTGGGCGTTCCTGCTAAACCTTCACACGTGGCACTTATGTCATGGCAAGCGGTCCCACGGCAGCAATGCATCACATGTGAGCAGGCCGGGATGTTCCCATGTGATGCGTTGCTGCCGTGGGACCGCTTTCCACTACATACACCACCGTGTTCAAATGTGTTTTCATGTTTTTTGGGTGGGTGGGCGTTCCTGCTAAACCTTCACACGTGGCACTTATGTCATGGCAAGCGGTCCCACGGCAGCAATGCATCACATGTGAGCAGGCCGGGATGTTCCCATGTGATGCGTTGCTGCCGTGGGACCGCTTTCCACTACATACACCACCATGTTCACATGTGTTTTTATGTTTTTTGGGTGGGTGGGCGTTCCTGCTACACCTTCACGCAAGCACCTGTATGTGATACTCTGTTCAGGTCCGACCACCCAAATAAACAAAGTGTTCACAGTATTTTTTGTCAGTATTTCTTAATAAATGTTACGTGTTTATGCAGAACAATGAACATCACATATCTATCTATCTATCTATCTATCTATCTATCTTCCTTCCTTCTATAACTATATCTGTCAGGAATGCACACACAACGATTATTTATTTAAAAAGGAATGCACACACAACGAATATTCTTTAACAGCATGGCGCGGAAAGTACGGGGGAGAAGACTTCCTGTTGTTTACATGCTGCGCTGATGGAGGGATGACGCAGCTAGTCAACACCCACATGGGCGTGCTGCTTTTGGGAGGAATGATCGCAGGAACGGGCTGCATATCGATCGAACGTGCGTACACATGTCACTTTTCTTTCGATATGGAGCCGTCCTGTCGGAAGAATATTAAGCAGCAAAGAACCTGCGACCGACCGACCGTGGACGGCCAAGAGCGTTTTTGGCCGTTTATCGATCGCAACGAAGGGATCGGGACAGCGTACACATATATACAATCGAACGGCCGTTCGTCCGCAGATCGGAAGAACGGCCCGATGATTGTACATATGTGTACCCAGCTTAAGTCCAGTGGTGGTGTCCTGTGTTGCCATATGCTGTAAGTCCAGCGAGTCTGCCCTGTGCTGCCATATTAGTGCTGCCATATTTGTCCAGCCATGCTGCTCTGTGCTGCCATAAAAATCTGCCTTATAAGTCCAGCAATGCTGCCTGTTGTTGCCATATAAGTCTGCCATATAAGTCCAGCGGTGCTGCCCTGTGCTAAGTATAAGTCCAGTGGTGGTGTTCCTCTGCCCTATCAGTCTGGGGGTGCCGGTGCCGGTCTGCTGTGCTGTGTAAAAAACTAATTAGCTGGTGAAGACAGACTGAAGTACAATGGGGACACGTGGGATAAGGGGAGACCGTCAACTGAAGATGCGGACCGTAATCCTGGAGCAAGACTAACGGCATAAACACAGGCCAAGGCCTTAGCCTTTTCTTGCCACTTCATGACATTGGCAGCTTGTTTTGCCCTCTCTGTCCTCTTCCTCTTGCCACTTCTCATAATGTGAAAAGTCATCAAATATGGAGGTGGCATGTTTGTAGCTAACTATGATTCGGAGAACTTGGCAAGATTTTTCCAGGGAGACCATCTGTCGCTAAAATGTTGGGTTTATTAAACTGGAAATGTCCTGTTATACAACATAAGGGTGGGAGGTCCTAACAGCCTTATTATTATTATTATCATTATTATTATTATTATTATTATTATTAATGATGTGCTCTTTGGAGAATTGCCAGCTTGTTTTTGTGGTGGCCCAAACAAACCAACGACACTATGACGCTGTCACCTCATCGCACACCTGCCCATATCATATTCCTGTCTGTCTTCATCAGCTCAGCCTTCTAGTAGCATCCATTTTTCATTGGCAAGATGATAACACTAATAGTGCAGGATACCTCTGGCATGAAGCAGCTACTGTAGTATGGCATTGTCAGACCGTGGCATGTGAAGGGGTGTGTTAACAAAATTGCCTTTCTGGCCCCGTCCCCATAGCACTATGTAAAGACTTCCGGCATTGTGGATCACGGGGGCCATTTTGTACAAATCGCATCATCAGCTGCTTCTGACAGTGAGAGTTATGTGCAGGAGTGTGTGTTTAGTGGGGGGAGTATTTACCATCTGGGATACTTGGTCACTCTTTTGGGAGCTGGGAGAGCCACCTGATATTGAGGAGATGTCCGGCCGATTGGAACGCAAGTATGATGAAGTATCACTCATCCTATATTGGGGTCTAAAGGCGCATATACATACTGAGATAGCAGCGTGCATTGCGATGCGTTATCAGCAGGATCGCTTTGCATCACATCACAACGCATGCAATTTACATGCGATTTGCGTGTGATGCGATGCGATCCGCGGGCAGTACAATAAGTATGTGCAGCACATACTTTCTGTACTGTGCGATGCGATGCCCGCAGGAGTGCGCATCGCATCATGGTATGGGGGCCTTAAGCCTCGGAAACAGATAAAGAGGATGGCGATAAAGTACCAACCAATCAGGTCCTCTCTGCCATTTTACAGGCTCCGTTTGAGAAGATGGCAGTTGGGAGCTCCTGCCCAACATCCATACACATTTATGTCTCCAAATCGCACTAAGGCAACATTTCCTATCTCAGTGCTCACTTTAGCGCATATTTTTATATATATACACCATGAGCATTTCGGATAAGGGACTATTCCAGTTTTTGGAATATTTTTTTTTAAAATATACTTACCTGGTCCCCCGGCATCCATGGTGTCCCCCAGCATCCATGGCGGCCTTCAGGATCCTCTTCAGCAGTCCCAGGGGTGCATTGCGTGAGATTGTAGGTGCGCCGGTGACATCACCAGTGCGCCCACGGACTCGCTCAATACACCCCTGGGACTGGAGATGCCGCTGAAGAGGATCCTGAAGCTCACCATGGACACCGAGGGATGTGGTAAGTATGAAAACAGGGGTGGGGGGGCAACAAAAATATACTGAAAAACCACGTTTTTTGGAATATTTCCATTTTTGGATATACAGATACGGGATTCTCAACCTTGATAAACTTTTTCATATGTTTATTATATTTGCATTTAGTCTTTTTAGGTACATACAACACGTTGCCCTGATTCTTTCAAACTAAATTTTAATATCAGCGTATCAAATGTTGTTCATAAAGGTTGTTTTTATTTTTCAGAAATCATATATTATGACATTACTTATTCAAGAACAGAATATGAAGAATCAGCAGGCATAAGAACTCAATTGAATTTGCTCTTAGAGAATTATACAGAATAATTTATACAGGTCGAGTATCCCGTATCCGAGTATCCGTTATCCGAATTATTCCGAAATACGGACATTCCAGAAAGTGAAAAAAAAATTTTTTTTTGCTAAAAACTCACTGGGGACATTTGTAACAGCATCAATGGGGACATGATATGTAACTGGCACTATATATGTGCAAGACAATGATTGCTTGGCATTCAAATTCAGTGCTGAGATCGTACACACATTTTGTTTCACGTTTTGAAACCTTGTTTTTTGAACAATTAAAATATATTTGTGTGTATTTTATGTGGTAATAAAATATATTTGTGTGTATATTATGTGTTTATACAGCATACATGCAAGATACTTCAAAATACATCATTGAAATATTAAAATATTCTGAAATACGGAATAATCCGTTATCCAAAATTCTCCTGGTCCCGAGCATTTTGGATACGGGATACTCAACCTGTATAATACTATTCAAGTGTTGTGGATCAAACATTTGCACGCAAATACTAGGCTGTGATTTAGGGGTGGGTGATAAACTACCAAAATACATGGTTATTACACAGTAAGTGTATAGTCAGATCGTGGAAAAAAGTTTCATTGTTAAAGTGCTAGAAATTATACATTTTTAAACCTATACTAACTTATCCTATGCAAAGACAGACACGCACCTAGGGATACAGCCTGTAATCTGAAGGTCCCATTCTAGGGCAACCTATTTGGCTAGAACCAGGTAGCGCCCAATGCTGTTAAATTAAGTCCCTGACCAGAGACATTAAATATAGCAATTCAACAGGAGTTGTCATCCCCTTTTGGAGCTGGACTGCTGAAGTTTAATTACAGGTAAATGTATTAATTGTAATTAATCTTGGAGCCAAAGGACTGGGATCTTGGTCTAGTAGTCAGTCTTGGAACCCATGGGTCAGTTCTTAATTAATAATGTATTTAATTACTTTATCGACAGGCATTTGAGCTACCTTTAATGTCAGTAGTTTACTGATTTTGATGATCTTTTTCTCTATAGTACAATGTTGTCAGCCTTTGGCAGTACTGGGGGGTGCCTTGTAAATGACAGCTGCGAAAAAAAATGAAGACCTAATTTATTCCATGCTTCTTAGCTATCACCCATCCTGATGTACTTTAGGGGGGTAAAGTTCTTAAGGTGTCTGGCAGGTGGCTGTGCCAATGTAAGGTGGAACCATTACTTTATGTACATTGTGCTACAGCACCAGCTGGGCAACCTTCACACGCCAAAAGCATTAGATCCTACATGTCAGTTGTGTACCCTTCCTTACATGCACATGAGCAGTATGACTGGCGAGTCCCTGAGTGCCCAAACATGTGTGTTTAGCAGCATTAGAAAAGGGAGCTACATGTGTATTAGCCTAGGGCACCTGGAACCATTAATCAGGCCCAGGACTTTGGGGTTTATTTATGAAGTCTTGGGTTTTAAAACCCAGCCCTTATATTTATGGGGGTTATTCCGGTTCACTCGCAAAGGCAAATTCACTCTCAGATGGAAAAAAAACCATATGCACTGTTTCTGTGCAGGGTAAATACTGGCTGCTTTATTTTTACACTGCAATATAGATATCAGTTTGAAGTACAAACCCCACCCAAATCTAACTCTCTCTGCACATGTTACATCAGCCCCACCTGCAGTGCAGCATGGTTTTGTCCATCTGAGAGTGAATTTGCCTTTGTGAGTGAACCAGAATAACCCCCTATGTTCATGCTTGAACTTTTTTTTTTTTAGCAAAACTTACCCATGTAAAAGCATTGTGCTTTTAAATAACAATCATAAAAACGATTCAAAGTGTCGGGTTTTGCAACCCATCGGCTCAAATCAGGTAAAATCCACCACTGTCTCTGTCTGTGAGACTGCACTGGCTTCACTGTGACTGGCAGTAACTTCCTATTGGAAGTCTGACCTGCCAGTCACTCAAGGCATCCCATTGGGAGTGTTCCCTCCTTTCAGGATGCCTCTCTCTGCGCAAATGTACGGCAGCCCCCAAAATGGGTTCTGCGCATGCGCAGTACCGTGGACCATACTGCGCATGCGCCGGACCCGGGAACCCGATCAAGCCTCCGGGGGCTGCTGCTAAGGCAGCCCCCGGAGGCTTGGGCCAGTGCATGCGCAGTATGTATGAAGTTACGGCGCATGCGCTGGCCCCGTACAGTGGACAGGGGTGCGCAGAGTCCAGGGACGGCGGCAGTGGCCGGGGACGGCAGCGGAGGGGGGGCGGATTGCATTCTCCTTCATAATGGTAAGAGCCGCCATTGGTAATATCCCCTTCTGCAGTGCTGAACGGACAATCCAAACGATGGGCTGAATGGAATAGCCTCCAGAAGTATGAGGTCTGCCCTTTTTGTTTTTTTATGCAGCAATTACTTACAAGGCAAATCCAACCCGTTGTTGCAATGTCAATGATTGCCGCTTTTGAAACAGCCTTCTTTGCTATCAGGCTTCGCCAGAGCCGGCCCTAGCCTATATGACGCCCTAGGCAAGATTTTGGCTGGTGCCCCCTAGCACCGCCACTAGTTCCGCCTCTGACCCTGCTTCCCTTTCCCAGCACCATCAACCCTCATCATAGCAGTCATCATTTTTGTGCTCCTACCCGCAATATTTTAAATAGAAACAGTGCACACATTCGGTGCGCAGCCCAAACAGGGGTGTGTTCTTGCTGGGAAGGGGCATGGCCACACAATAGTACCCCCAATTCAAATTATGCCACACAGTAGTGCCACTTTATTCACATTATATCATGCAACGATGTCCCTTATTCATGTTACATCACACAGTTGTACCACTTTACCTTATATACATTACTCCTCACATTATTCACATTATACCCTTAGAAAAAAATCCTAAGAAAATATTGTCATTTAAGCACCTCCATGGCTACACTGCAACCCAGCACAAAGCAGTGCGTGCTGGTCAGAGGAGAAGAGCTGCAGCTGCTACTGTCACTTAAAGGGAGGGACCCTGGGCCCTCACTGGGCCCTCCCATCAGACTTTGGCCTGGGTAATTTGTACCCCCTACCCTTTTCTCTCGGCACCCCTGATAATACCACACAGTAATGCAAGGAGCACACATGTTTCCTCAATAGGCCATGTAGCTCCTGGACAGTTCTGCTAACGTTGGGTGCCTTTTTTGCTGAAAATTCATCTTATTTGCATTGTTATGTGACCAGGACACACAAGGAGTGTCCAATGATTAAAATGATATGCGGCATGCCTATATTCTGTATGCTAATGTGGCTGTACCTGCATACGGAATTCTATGTTACAGTGATTTCCATGAATACACTAATTCATATGCAGATACAGCCTCACTCACACACAGAATATAGGCATGCTGCATATCATTTTAATCAGCAGAAGCTGCTGGTGTCCCTAGGTATTCCAAATGCCTTAGGCAATTGCCTAGTTTGCCTATGCCTAGGGCCGGCTCTGGGCTTCGCACACGACCATTGTGGCCCATATGCATGCGCGGTGTATTGCTAAACGTTCACTGTACGAATTCGCACAGCAGTGATCAATCCTGAATTGGGCCCAATGTCCCTGAGCTTTCTAAAAAGTTATTTATTTGTGTCACTTTGGTTGGGTGTATATGTCCAGCACCTTCGAAACCCGGAGGCTATTACACATATCCCAATGTTTGAGAACGGCCTGCTACCGGAACAGTTAATATGCAACTTGAACATTTTTTGATACCATCCTCCTGATTTCATCAAACTTTGTGAATAATTAAAATGTAATGCGTTTTAACCTAATATGTTATTGGTGGCAATTAAGCAATTTTTTTTGTGTAATCCGTTTAATATCACATGTTCCCTTTCGCGCTCTATATCTGTAATTGGAATTGACACATTTTAATGACACCAGTTCATTTGCCAATAAATATTCATATCCGTTCTTGCCCATGTTTTCAATCGGCACCTTCAGCTCGTCTTAATTAAATGGGTTTTTATACCAATCTCGGTAAACAAAACTAAGTGAGAGGTTTTTTTTCTCGTACCGAAATGACTGTGTGAACTATTTCCTGGGAACGGTTTATTAAGCTTTAGGTTTCCCTTTCATTTTTCCAGCTTTCAGCTTAAAGCACGCAGCAGCCGCTTCTCAAGAACATAATAATGAAGGAGGTCACGGCGTAGCAGTTGTGCATGAAAGATGTGAAAATTTACTGCAAATGAGACAACAGCGGTAAATTCATTTTTATTCAAATTACTGTCATCATACATTACCACTTCTCCTGTAAACATTGTGCTTCAGACAGTGTGACAGCGTATTATTATTTTTGAGATTATACTATTAAGCTATTAACATGTCACCTCCTGTTTGAAACAATGAGTCAGCTTAGAGCGACATAATGGGACAAGTTAGGGAGACAAGACGAGGTGATAGAAAGACGAAGGCAGCCCGTACATTATGTGACAGATGGCACTTACAGTAAAGGCCTAAAATCTATTCAAAACATCGCACGTATAGAGCTGTAGATAATTTGCCTCTCATCAATTAAAATGAAACTGCCATTTAATTAATTTTACCCTTCTTGTAAAACCATAATCTGTCACATTTTAAGATCTTGTCGGGAAATAAAATGGGCAATCTGTTCTTCAAATTCAAGTTGACGCATTTGTGACTGAAGAAAAAGGCCTTAAACAAAGGAATGATTGGGCTAAATATGAGGATATCATTTTAGAATACTACGAGATGGAATGTAGTGGCCAACGGATGAGATGATAGCGGTCATAATACCGCCGCCGGAATCCCAACATCTGCCAGAATGCCAACACCTGAGTCCCGACAGGTGGAATTCTGCATGTAAGTGTGCCAGGCTGCATTAGGGTTAGGTTTTGGGGGGAGGGTTGGGTTAGACTGTGATGGTTTGGATAGGCAACTGGGTGGGGGGTTAAGGATAAGACTCTGGAAAGAGAGTGTAAGGCTTTGGCTGCAGGGGAAGTGAGTTATAGCAGTGGTTCCTAACCCTGGTCCTCAAGTATACCTAACAATTCACATTTTGCAAGTCACCCAGCTGATGCACTGTGTATCACCAATGGTCAAATTTTCAAAATCCACAGGTGACCCGGAAAATGAGAACTGTTAGAGGTACTTGAGTACCAGGGTTAGAAAGGTTAGTTTAGTTGTGTATCCCCATTTGGATTTTATCTACTCGGGATGCTGAGGTCAGTATTCTGACCACCGGTAAATTGACTGCCAGTATCCCATACCATACCCCTCAGAAACAAATGCATTATTGCAGCCCATGTCACTGCTTTGAGGACAGTAGTACCGGTGGCCAAGTCCTAACTCGCCTTATGCTGCTTACATACCTGGATGTTGGATTAGCCAGATGCCGATGGGCTGACCGATCCAACAATTTGGTAAGTGACTGCACAAACAGCATGTGCCTACACACTTACCAATCTCCCAGCTGACATGCCTTGCCCCAGGAACCGGTAGTGCTGTCACTTTCATTTGTTCCTGCTGCCAGCAGATGGGTCAGTCTGTGTCTCATACACACAGGCAGATGTAACAATATATCTGCAAGATATACTGTAACAGCATCTGCTGTACTGCACAGCTGATTATGTCCTTCACAGACATTTTGGTAGTACGTATGAGCTGACGGCTGTATGTACGATATATCCCATAGTGTGTACCCAGGCTTAAATGACTAACTCTCGCAATATAAGGAACGATTTTGGGTTCTAACCCGGTCACATACAGTTACACTCTGTGTATAGAGAACTAAGTGAGTATACTCATACACAGAGTCTACCACACTTACCTACAAGTTGGGGAGACCCCCATGGGCAGGAAGAGGAGATTTTGCAAGGACGTGTGGTGCCCTATGGAGCAGGTGGGACTAATTAATGCAATTTCATGTGACTGACCGCCCAGTACCACCCACCCCACAGTGCAAGCAGCGTCTCCTCTGCAAGGATGCAGTATACAGAGCTGCAGTGTTCAATTTCTCAAAAGATCGGTCTACAGAATGTACAGTGCAGTATTTGTGTGCAACTCTCAATTAGCCCATCATTGAGGGTGGATCTGATTGTGGGAAGCTGTCCTGTCACTCTGGAAGATAAGACATTTATCAGAAGTTATGTTTAAGGAAACTGGTGGCAGAACTTCTCAGGATGTAGATGCCTGAATACCGACAGTCAGTGTCCGGAGTGGTAAGTATAGGGTGTGGGCTAGCTTGTGGCCAGGGAGGGGGCGGTGGTTAGGCTTGTAAGTTTAGGCACTAGTGCTGGGAATCAGGATTAGGTTAGAGTTGGGCTGCAGGGAAGGGGTTTAGGCACTTACAAGGGGGGTTAGGCTACAGGGTGGAAAGGTTAGGTTTAGGCACTTATAAGGGGGGGTTAGGGTTAGGCTGCAAAGCGGAAGAGTTAGGTTTCGGTGGCCTGTCTGGGGGTTAAGTTTAGGCACTATTGCGGGGACTTAGGGTTAGGCTGCGGGGAGGGGAAGATTAGAGTTGGGCTGCAGGGAGGGGGTTTAGGGTTAGGCTGCAGGGTGGAAGGGTTAGATTTAGTTGGGGGGGTACAGTGGTTAGGATTCGGCACTAGCTGGGGAGGGTTAGAGACAGGCTGTTGGCCGCTGGGTTAGGGTTAGGCTGCTGCAAGGTAGGATTAGGGGGTAGGTGAAGAGGGATAGGGTACAACGGAGCCCCCGTCAGGATGCCAGAGCTGGTCTTTCAACCGACGACATCCCCACCACAATACCATATGTGTCCCATGCAAATCCATCCAATGAGGATAAACAGACTAGTAATTAGATTGCTAATAAGGTAATTAATACCCAGTCCTGTTGCATGCTGACCTGGGATGCAGGTGACTTTATGATGGCGGATCACAGAAGGACTCTTTAATATCCCGGCCAGGACATTGCGCCCCTGTTTATCAATACATTGCACAACGCAACCTTAGTTTTTTATATCTTGTTTTTCTTATACTAATTTATTATTTTTATGTAAAATCTCACCTGTACTGTTTAGTTCGCTCATTGCATGCAGTAGCGGAGAAGAAAATAAATCTATACCATTCACTGAATATTACTATAGAACCTCTCTCGTTTCTGACAGGAAATCTGTAAGCTGTCCTATAGGTATTATCACTTGATTCTCCGGAGGTTGCTAATGATTAAATTTTTATAGTTCGGAGGCTTCAAAGGCGCTCGATGTGAAATGGCAGTCCAAAGTTACTGTGATATACATCCTACATCGTATCAGATATACTACTTTTCTATTATTGAATGTTCCTGACAATTCCCTCATCTTATGTTACCTCCATAACATTAAGCGCTTTTTCCTTCAAGATTTTTTTATTTTTATTTCTAGATTTGGGGTGGGGGGACGGGGGTGACGTTCTGCTGCGCTAAAAGTTTTAGTGTTTTTCTAAATTTTACGGTTTATTCCATAGAATATTGTGAAAGTGAACGATGGTGTTATGTTCCTGGCAAATCAAACTTTATGTACACTTATAAACAGACAGTAAAGGTTTTACTTGCAATGTGATAGGTTTTCAAATATTTACATGTGGTTCTAGACTATTCATAAAGTAGCTGAACTAGTCATCCGGAATAATAAATAAATATTTTTTTTTACTTTATTGAAACCAAAATCACCCAGTGCAGCGATAAAACTGTACCGAAGGCTTAGGTCTTTGGACACTCTCCAAAAAAAGATAAAGGCCCCCTGGTTCATCTGATTCAAAAGACCGCATAGAGGGACATAGGAATTTTCAGGTTCCAAGGGGAACCCTTTTTGATACCCCGAGCAAATGGTCCTCTGATGAGTTAAAGGCCCGCTTCTGCATTGAATGGTGTACATGTTTGCGAATGTGCAGGGCCGCTCTATGAACGCCTTCGGTGACTATCACAGTTGCCGGGCGTTCATGGGGGTAGGAGAAGGAGCGGGGCCTGCAAGGTGCTAGATCAGGGAAACACTCATTATTTTATGGGCGTCAGTAGGTCGACAGTAAAAGGTCAACATGCAATAGGTTGTCAGGGTCAAAAAGCCAACATTCAAAATGCCGACATGGTGAGAAGGTCGACAATCAATAAGTCGACCTTGGATCGATAATCAAAAGGTCACCATAAGTTTTTTACATTTTGTTGGTAGTCAATGTCATCAGCAACATGCAGCAAGTATGAAAAAGTAAAAAAATTGTGGAAAAATCATGTTGACCTTTTTATTGGGCCCGGTTGACCCTGCCTACCTTTTAAAGGTCAAACTTTTGATTGTCAACCTTTTGACCATGTTGAACTTTTGACCCTGTAGACCTATTGCTTGTCCCTATTCTAGATGTAGAAGAGGGTTATATGAGCTAAATAGATATCGTTGGAACTATTTTATGTTTTAAAAGTAAACAGCCTTCAATACATTCCCAAATGACTTTACAGTAAGACAAACATTGATATAAATATTTGCAGGGATATGTATTGCTTTGTGATCAGGAGCAGAAGGGACTATACAGGACCCTCAGGTCTAATATCTGTAGGAATGAACATGTATACTGTACATATACAGGGCCAGCGCTACCCACTTAGCAGCTCCTGCAAAGCAGGGAGGCGCCATGCTGAAAAGGCGCTGTCTCCCTGCCTGCTCTGCTAAAGCTGCCTTAGCCCTCATTGTCACTGCCTCCTGCATGCCGCCCGCAGCGCCTGTCTGACAGCGGGCGGGCGGCAGAAGAAAGAGCTGCTCCCTGCACCACGCACACACTATCCTCCTCCTGCGACCTGCCCCCTCTTCCTCATGGACACCTGTCTGTGAATGCCTGGATGACATGTCATGTCCGGATCCGCCCCCTACCCATTGCTCCCTGCGCCTAACACTGAGCAGCGCCGCCCTTCCTTCCCTCTTCTCAGTGTGCTGTGCCAGTGCCACTGCCAGTCCTCAACACTCCGCCCCCTCTATCTCCTCCCCTCTTCTTCCATCTCTGTCTTCTCTCCCCTCCTTTCCCCCTCAGTCACGAGAGGGGTATAATGGCATCCTCAGCATCCTGGCTACGCAGATAGAAAAGGAGGGACTGCACAAGAGTTAAACAGCAAAAGAACAGTGAGTCTTGTATTATACATGTTTATAACAATTTTTAAAAAAATTATAGATTTTTTTAATATTAAATTTAGACACTTTTTATATAATGGGCTGGGTTATGTGCCTAAAGGTGGTCATACACGCTGCGTGCGATGCGATGTGCGCTCCTGCTGGCATTGCATCGCACAGTACAAAAAGTATGTGCTGCACATACTTTTTGTACTGCTTTCGGATCGCATCGCACACACATTGCATGCATGCTGTGCGATGCGATCTAGCACATAAAGTATGCGATTCTCGCAGTGTGTATGGGCACCTTTCATGCCTGCAACATTTTGTGGATACAGCACTGAGATGGTGTATGCATACATGTACATGCACCCGAGATCCTCCATTGGATCGCATGTTGCATATGCTCCCAAAATCTGGCTGCAGCTTATTGCAATGGCAATGTGAAAGGGCACAAAATGTATGGTTTGCAGGAGGGCGCCGGACACCCTAGCACCGGCCCTGTACATATATTAGAAAAGAGACCCAGCATATTCCACATGACCTCAATCTACCCCTACTCAGGGCCCACCCCCTCTCCGTTGCTGTACCGCCTCTCAGCCCGCTTCCTCCTGCTGTGTATATACATCCAAACCCCATACATGACCAGTACTTTGTGTCATGTTGGGTTCTCTTCTCTCCATTAGTAGGTCTGCCCTCCTCCATAGAAGCAGTAGTTGTTGGATGGGTGGTGTGTAACCTACCGCTCACTGCACTTAAATGAGGTTGCCGATGTTTTGAAAGCTGTATGATTAAAATGAATTGAACTCAAATTATTTATTGTATTTGCATTCTATAACACTAACAGGAAGTGATGTGTGGCAACAATGTTGTTATCTACCGGTGATGTGGTTTCCTTTTTCTCTTACTTCTCTTTAATATACTGAGGGATTAGTCCATTAGTTTTAGCCAGCCAGCTGTTACTTTGATAGTTTATGTATTTTGCTTCATTTGTAAAACACATGGGTTGTCAGGATGACTTATGTTGTCACTTCTAGTGGTAGAACATGCTGGTAGGCTGTTTTTCAAGGACACATTATCATAGGTGGAGGAACTGTGGCCGGTACCAGTGTGGTTAAGGTCAATACCATGTGGGGAAGTACAACCCCCACACTACCAGCCCCAATGTAGGGATAGCCATCTGTGAGTTAAATATCAATGGCCACTTTCAATGGATCTGTCAATGGTGAAGCTAGATGGTATTTGAAATCTTTAACGGAGAACCATTGATGGTTTGCACTCATCCTTGCTGTGAGGAAAGAATGGTGGTGGGCCAGTTAATAAGGGGACAAGCCCTCAAAATAGAATCTCAGTTGTGATCCCTGGGAACAAACAAAAATAATAATGCTGCCTTTATAGCCATCAATGACCGAGAACCACCAATGGTCGGTGGTCATCACTACCCAAAATGTCTTTTGTGAGGGGGAAAAAGAAATACATATTTAATAGATATGATTTATGGCTGTCCACGTGATCAGCGGGTCGTCTGGTCATCCTCATGCTGTCATGATGAGGGGACGGTTTTTATGTGGAGGGATGGAGCTGTATTCCCATCTGCCCCATTACTAATCTTGCCATGATGCCCCCTATAGTAAGGATGTAAGTGGCCCTCTCAGTTATGATCTTGGTTTTAATTTCATCCTCCGGTTTTAGTTTTGCAATTCAATGCTGCAGTGTAATCCCAGAGAGTGGCCAACTCTCCAAGGAGTCCTTGAGCACTTAACGAAACTTGTGAGTCCCACAGATATTCCAGGGCAGTAGGCAAGTATTCTATAGTCAAGTGGATTTTTGAAGGAATATTTTAAAAACTTCAAACACATATTGGAAAACATAAAAGACAATTTCCCATTGGAAACAATATTGAAGATATACTGTTAAAGAATGCATTGTATTAATAAGCGATACAAATAAGGGGTACTAATTTCAGTATCTGTAATTCCCTAACAGACATAGGCGAATCTAGAATTATGGAAATGGGTGGTCCCAGATCTAGACATAACAGTAGGGGGACCCTTGCGCGCCGTAGCCGCACGGCAAAAAGGGAGCGTAGCCTCATGGGAAGGAGGCGTGGCATCACAAAAAGGGGTGTGGTATTACACTTTAGACCATACATAGTAATGCCCATTACACATTTTAGCAAACTCCGTAATACCCATTACACATATACGCCGTAATGCCAATTACACATAAGGCCACACACCATAATTAATTACACATTGTGCCACACATCATGATGCCCATTACATACTATAAAACAAACCTTAATGCCCATTACATATTTGCCACATAAGTGCTGCTTACCTACGTGCTCATTGCTAGGGGGTTCTTGCTTGATGGCACCATAGTACCCATTACACATAATGCCGCACACCATAGTACCCATTACACATGATGCTGCACACATAATGTCCCTTACACATGATGCTGCACACTTAATGCCCCTTACACATGATGCTGAACACATAATGCCCCTTACACATGATGCTGAACACATAATGCCCCTTCCACATGATACTGCACACCGTAATGCCCCTTACACATTAAGCCACACATTATGCGTAATGTCCCCACATACCGCCACTTGTAGCGTCCCTTAAGCAATGCCCCCAAAAGTGCAAATTACTGTAATTTTTTATATGAGCCTTCGCTGCTGCTGCAGGGAGAGATGGAGAGCGGTGCAGCTGCTTCTATGGGGAGAGGAGCAGAGCGCAGCGCAAGCTCCCACTCTCCTCCTGGTGTCCCTTCTAGCCAAGTGGACATTTGAAATATTGTGCGCGCTGTTATTGTGCGTGACGTCGGGGGAGCATGCCGGGCGCCGGCACCACATGATTAAAGGGGCGGAGGGCTGAGGTGAAAGCGGGGAGAAGAATTGGAGCAGAAGCTGCAGGGGTGACAGTCAATGACAGCTGGGCAGAGAGCAGAAGGCTGCCCGGCTGTATTCAGAGCACCCCTTTCACAACAGAAAATGCAGGGATTTACCCGGGAATATGGTCCCAGGATCATGCAGGGACATTCCCAGGCTGACCCCTTATACACCAGCCTAGTCCCTGCATTTTCTGGTGTGAGGGGGAGAGACAACCACTCCCCTCTCCCTACCCCCCTTTAACCAACCAGCTATATCTTCGGAGCCAACTGAACCATTTACATGAGATTAGTATCATATTAAAGAACGTTTGAGTTGGCTTCAAATGACTTTGGTCCCGTGAAACTGGGCTGTTTGGTTCCAGAGAAATCTGCCCTCAAATAACATAAACAGTCATGAAATGACATTTAAGAAATGGAAAAAAAAAACGGTTTAACCTCAATATCCCTGGAACCAATTAACCCTTATGGATCCAGCCTGGTATCAGATTGAAGGCCCAGCGATTTGGGTTAGATTGAGATCAACCTTGAGCTTCAGTGATGCCGAAGGGGGAACTGGCAGCCGTTGAACTAGGTGATGGGTCCCATGTTATCCTATAGGGAAAATGTTCCAGCTTTGCCTGGCAGTATCTCCGGTTTCCAGGGGGCTAGAGACACGGGGCTGGGCTCGTTGGAAAGCCCCATCCCTCAGCTACAAAATGGGCTAATGGGTGGTCCGGTGCACCCCCGGACCACCCCCTAGATTCATCTATGCTAACAGACTAATACCCCCTAATGACCTCTTAACCCAGGTTATTGCCAGGTTGTTACTTCACCAACTTGGGTCGAGTTGGACAGTGTGAAAGTATCATCCCGGGCCGAGCAACCTTTGATGTCACAACTAGGGTTGAATGGGCTCTGACCTGGGTTACATATATTGTACATTGCATGCACTAGCATTATTTTCTGTATATATTTATCAAGGGGTCTAGCATATGCACTAATAATTAGCCAAACCAATGTCATACAGTAGGTGACCACTCACCCCTGGAGACTGGCCACGCCCATAAATGCCCCAGTCCAACACTTCTAAGAATTATCCACCACCAGCAGTTGGGTCAGTGGATACTTAACTACTGGCAAGCAAATCAGCATTGAAGCATTGTGTGTGCGTGTGTGTCTTTTTTTCCTCCTTTAGCTAATGGGTACAAATAAAAAAGAATTGTTACCAAACAAAACATTTATATGTTGTAGTTTAAAAAAAAAAAAAACACCCTCCAATCTTGAAAGGGTTAAATACCCTTGGTGCTCCCCTTTAATACGAGCAAAAAGAATAGCGCGAAGCATCCTATCAGACTTCTCAAGAATTGATATAGATTGAAAATGAAAACTGCCACCTACAGTACGGCGCTGCGCGCATGAAGACTGCATATAATTAGTTTGAACCTGTCTTGGAACAAACACTTTCAGTCTTCAATGAGATCCTAGTTATACAAATTTTCCAACTTTACAAAAAGCCGGATACACAAGGTTAAATATTTCAAAGCCTCTATTGTTCTCCCAGTCTGTACCGAAACGCTACATTGTTCCACTACACCTCTAAGAGTCGCTCCTCAGAAGTGTCATCGTGACTCTCTTCCATGTTTGATGAAGATATTACTGATGTCTTAAATCTATGCTAATACCTAACGCTCGCTGGCTTTGTCCTCAAAACAATCAACCGGCTGAGAAATATGCAGATGATTATTTATTGTACCGCTAAGAACACTTTTTATCTAAAATGCCTTTTTTTAATTTTTTTATTCTTCTTTAAATGCAGAATATTTTCAAAAATTGTCTGTTGCGCACTTGTTAAAGGGACGCCTGCCTTGTTGTGACATAAGTTTTTTTTCTTCTCTGCTTTAATACTGCTTTTATCCTTTTTCATTTACTACACCCACTACTGAGAGGTTACAATACCTCCGGGATCTGACCCCCCTTGTATCGCAGTCTTCTGAACAGGCGAGATACTTGAAAAATAAAGCCCAGAATATTTTGTTCAGCCTGTCTCCTGTGCCTGCTGATATTCTCTCGCACTACCTTTATCCAGGGATTAATCTGAGCCAAAGCACACAAAGCTGTGTGGATCTAGCATTCCTGTCACTCACAGCTGACTGTAACCTCTATAGATTATAGTTTCCAAGAGGGGAGCAAATAAATTGGGATTCTCGATTTTTTTTTTTCTCGATTTTTCTCTCAATTTAACCCCTTCGGGTTATGCAGATTTCACAAAGTAAAAAAAATAAAAAATACACTCAGAGGCAGATGGGCAGAGATAAAGGCCCTTATTCTCGTTCACTCTTAGAGGCAAATTCCTTCTCAAATGGACAAAACCACGTGCACTGCAGGTGGGGCAGATGTAAAATTTGTAGAGAGAATAAGATTTGGATGGGGTTTCTTCAAAGTGAAATCTATATTGAAGTGTAAAACTAAAGCAGTCAGTATTTACCCTGCACAGAAACAAAATAACTCACCCAAATCTAATTCTCTCTGCACATGTTACCCCCGTGGCGTAGTTAGGGCTCCGCAGCCCTAGCGGTGGCGGGGGGATCTGGCGCCACAGGGGCGCAGGGTCATGGTGCAGTGACTTTTGGGAGTGGGGGGGGGGGCTGTGGCTGCTCTCGGGCTGCTGCTGCACCTGTCAGTGTAGAGCAGCAGCGCCGGAAGCAGAAGAGAGAACTTCCGTTGGTACTGAGAGCAGCAGCAGGGGAAGTCCCTGCCTGAACCTTTTTCGGCTCTCTGTTTTGCTTAGCCCCTCCCCCCTCATCAACTCAGCACTGGGCCAGCATGAGCAGAGCAAGTGCCTAGCTGATTGGAAGTGCTCAGTAGGCACATGCTGAGTAGAAGTGCCCCTGAATCAGGGGCACTTCTACTCAGCTTGTGCCTACAGGGGCCCTGATTGGAGGAGCTCATCTGATCCCTAGAACACGGAGGATCTCACAGCATGGACCTGCTTGTGAGTATGCCTCCTGCTCCACTGTAGCTCCTGCCTCTCCCTGCAGCATCTCTCTCTCTCTCTCTCTCAGCATCTGTCCCCCCTCTCCCTGCCCAGTATCTGCCCCCTCCTCTCCCTGCCCAGCATCTGGCCCACTCCCCCTGTCCAGTATCTACCCCCCCCCCCCATAAACTGTTGGGGTACTTGAGGACCGAGGTTGAGATTTAGAACCACTGGTCTGAGCCATGTATAACCTATTGCATAACCAGGGGAGGCCTCAGAGGAGGAGCTGCAGCACAGTTCAGAATTCAGATAGTGGAGCCACACCCACTGCTACCAACTGCCATTCCAATCTGACTAACTGGCAGTGGGTGTGGCTCCCCTATTTGAATTTTGAACAGTGCATTACAAAAGCCTTTTCTACAGAAGCATCCAGACACTGCAGCAATGTAAATGGACATTGTATTATGTATTTATGGTTTATGGTGTGGGAGTTTGAAGCCAAACTTGATGACCACCATAGACTTCTATGGAGAAGGCAATACAATGCATTCTGTTATTGGAGAAACTTCAGATTAGAAATACAGTACCATAGTCCCTACAGGGCTCCACAATCAGGACCCTTAGCCACTGAGCCAAGACTTTACATGTAATGGAACACATCCGATCATATAAGGAATTCACTTGTACGATAACTTTAATGACAGTATTGTAATGAAATGAGTCATTTTACTCTCAGTATCTATGAGAGAACAACCAGCTGCCGGCAGTATAATTAGGTGACACATGCTGGTCCCTGGGGCGATGCTGTTTTGTTGCGTTTGCTGTCTTTTTGGTTTTTGGCGGTTATCAGCTATATCTGTTTTCAATTTAGCGCGCTGCATTACACTCTCCTATCATTTTGTTGTTGATTGAAATCAGCTATAAAGTGTCTTTCAAGTATTCTTGATCTGACAAAAGTCCTGTATTCAATATGCGCCACCCTCATGCTGGAAATGTATTTTAGATTAATTAACCCCCAAAAGGTTCCAGTTTCAAAAGTTCAGCTGCCCAGCGTTTTATGCCCATCCCCATGAAAACAATGGGTATTCCCCTGGGAAGGCAGGTTGGCTGATGCCTGTGTGGGGCAGCTGATGTCACATCACCTCAGCGCCCTCCCCTTTTTTGACGGTTAGCGGCTTTAATAAAAGTCAGTTCAGACTTTTATTAGTGAAGGGGGATACGGTGACTAGGTCTACAAGCATTCAGTTGACACCATTAGGTCAACATGCAGGAAAGTTGACATGCAGGAAGGTCGACATGGGTTAGGTCAACAGGGTCATTAGGTCGACAAAAGCATTAGGTCGACAAAAGCATTAGGTCGACATGGGGTTTTTCACAATTTTTTCGAGCCTACGTGCCGAAAGGCGGTGTTTCATGCCCTACCATCCACTAGGGCGTGGTGGGAGAATAAAATAGTGTGCCGAACATAGTGAGGCACAGTGGGTTGGGGTCATTTGGTCTACAGCATTATGGTTGACAGTCATTAGGTCGACACCATTAGGTCGACATGGGTCTAGGTCCGCATGGGTCTAGGTCGACATGGGAAAAGGACGACATGGTTATAGATCCAAAGGTCATTAGTTCAACAGGTCATTAGTTCGACAATGTCTAGGTCGACAGTCAAAAGGTCGACATGGGGTTTTCACTTTTTTTTACCTTAATGTCAACACAGTCGACTTGGACATAGTTTAAAGTGCACCGCATCCCTGGCTTCGCTCGCAATGCGTCGGGCACGGTGCCTCGCCCTAGTGGATGGTAGGGCATGAAATACCGCCTGCCGGCACATGTCGGCTCAAGAAACAGTGAAAAACCCCATGTCGACCTTTTGACTGTCGACCTAGACACTGTTGAACTAATGACCTGTCGATCTAATGACCTTTTGACCTAGAACCATGTCGACCTTTTCCCATGTCGCCCTAGACCCATGTTGACATTTTCCCATGTCGACATAATGGTGTTGGCCTAATGACTGTCGACCATCATGCTGTAGACCAAATTACCGCATCCCAGCACCGTACCCAAAGAATGGCGAGCGCAGTGCTACGTTTCAGTGTCCATGTCAACTGTGTCGAAATTCGGGGCAATTTTTTTTCAAAAAAGCCCATGTCGACCTTTTGACTGTCGACCTTCCCCATGTTGACCTAATGCTTGGGTCGACCCAATGACCCTGTCGAGCTTACCCATGTTGACCTTCAGTCATGTCAACCTTCCTGCATGTCAACTTAATGCATGTTGACATTAATGCATGTCAACCTAATGGTGTCAACCTAATTATTGTCGACCTACTTGCTGGTGACCCAATGAATCATAGCCACCAAAGGCAGAGGAAATCATTTTGATGGTGAGTGGCCGTCCAAGGATTACTCCTGCTAGCGACCACATGGGAGGGGATGTGTTAGCGAGCACATGGGAGGGGATGTGTTAGCGAGCACATGGGAGGGGATGTGTCAGCGACCACATGGGAGGGGATGTGTTAGCGAGCACATGGGAGGGGATGTGTTAGCGAGCACATGGGAGGGGATGTGTTAGCGAGCACATGGGAGGGGATGTGTTAGCGAGCACATGGGAGGGGATGTGTTAGCGAGCACATGGGAGGGGATGTGTTAGCGAGCACCTGGGAGGGGATGTGTTAGCGAGCACATGGGAGGGGATGTGTTAGCGAGCACATGGGAGGGGATCTGTTAGCGAGCACATGGGAGTGGATGTGTTAGAGAGCGCATGGGAGGGGACGTGTTAGCGAGCACATGGGAGGGGATGTGTTAGCGAGCACATGGGAGGGGATGTGTTAGCGAGCACATGGGAGGGGATGTGTTAGCGACCACATGGGAGGGGATGTGTTAGCGAGCACATGGGAGGGGATGTGTTAGCGAGCACATGGGAGGGGATGTGTTAGCGAGCACATGGGAGGGGATGTGTTAGCGAGCACATGGGAGGGGATGTGCTAGCGAGCACAAGGGAGGGGATGTGTTAGCGAGCACATGGGAGGGGATGTGTTAGCGAGCACATGGGAGGGGATGTGTTAGCGAGCACATGGGAGGGGATGTGTTAGCGAGCACATGGGAGGGGATGTGTTAGCGAGCACATGGGAGGGGATGTGTTAGCGAGCACATGGGAGGGGATGTGTTAGCGAGCACATGGGAGGGGATGTGTTAGCGAGCACATGGGAGGGGGTGTGTTAGCGAGCACATGGGAGGGGATGTGGTAGCGAGCACATGGGAGGGGATGTGTTAGCGAGCACATGGGAGGGGATGTGTTAGCGAGCACATGGGAGGGGTTGTGTTAGCGAGCACATGGGAGGGGATGTGTTAGCGAGCACATGGGAGGGGATGTGTTAGCGAGCACATGGGAGGGGATGTGTTAGCGAGCACATGGGAGGGGATGTGTTAGCGAGCACATGGGAGGGGTTGTGTTAGCGAGCACATGGGAGGGGATGTGTTAGCGACCACATGGGAGGGGATGTGTTAGCGAGCACATGGGAGGGGGTGTGTTAGCGAGCACATGGGAGGGGGTGTGTTAGCGAGCACATGGGAGGGGATGTGTTAGCGAGCACATGGGAGGGGATGTGTTAGCGAGCACATGGGAGGGGATGTGTTAGCGAGCACATGGGAGGGGATGTGTTAGCGAGCACATGGGAGGGGATGTGTTAGCGAGCACATGGGAGGGGATGTGTTAGCGACCACATGGGAGGGGATGTGTTAGCGAGCACATGGGAGGGGATGTGCTCGCGAGCACATGGGAGGGGATGTGTTGGCGAGCACATGGGAGGGGATGTGTTGGCGAGCCCATGGGAGGGGATGTGTTAGCGAGCACATGGGAGGGGATGTGTTAGCGAGCACATGGGAGGGGATGTGTTAGCGACCACATGGGAGGGGATGTGTTAGCGAGCACATGGGAGGGGATGTGTTAGCGAGCACATGGGAGGGGATGTGTTAGCGAGCACATGGGAGGGGATGTGTTAGCGAGCACATGGGAGGGGATGTGTTAGCGAGCACATGGGAGGGGGTGTGTTAGCGAGCACATGGGAGGGGATGTGGTAGCGAGCACATGGGAGGGGATGTGTTAGCGAGCACATGGCAGGGGATGTGTTAGCGAGCACATGGGAGGGGATGTGTTAGCGAGCACATGGGAGGGGTTGTGTTAGCGAGCACATGGGAGGGGATGTGTTAGCGAGCACATGGGAGGGGATGTGTTAGCGAGCACATGGGAGGGGTTGTGTTAGCGAGCACATGGGAGGGGATGTGTTAGCGAGCACATGGGAGGGGATGTGTTAGCGACCACATGGGAGGGGATGTGTTAGCGAGCACATGGGAGGGGATGTGTTAGCGAGCACATGGGAGGGGATGTGTTAGCGAGCACATGGGAGGGGATGTGTTAGCGAGCACATGGGAGGGGATGTGTTAGCGAGCACATGGGAGGGGATGTGTTAGCGAGCACATGGGAGGGGATGTGTTAGCGAGCACATGGGAGGGGATGTGTTAGCGAGCACATGGGAGGTGATGTGTTAGCGAGCACATGGGAGGTGATGTGTTAGCGAGCACATGGGAGGGGATGTGTTAGCGAGCACATGGGAGGGGATGTGCTCGCGAGCACATGGGAGGGGATGTGTTGGCGAGCACATGGGAGGGGATGTGTTGGCGAGCACATGGGAGGGGATGTGTTGGCGAGCACATGGGAGGGGATGTGTTGGCGAGCACATGGGAGGGGATGTGTTAGCGAGCACATGGGAGGGGATGTGTTAGCGAGCACATGGGAGGGGATGTGTTAGCGAGCACATGGGAGGGGATGTGTTAGCGAGCACATGGGAGGGGATGTGCTAGCGAGCACATGGGAGGGGATGTGTTAGCGAGCACATGGGAGGGGATGTGTTAGCGAGCACATGGGAGGGGATGTGTTAGCGAGCACATGGGAGGGGATGTGTTAGCGGGCTCATGGGAGGGGATGTGTTAGCGGGCTCATGGGAGGGGATGTGTTAGCGAGCACATGGGAGGGGATGTGTTAGCGAGCACATGGGAGGGGATGTGTTAGCGAGCACATGGGAGGGGATGTGTTAGCGAGCACATTGCCTCGCAGGCTAGCGAAGGGATTTGGACGCCGGAGGAGCAGCCGTTTGGCAGGGCAGCATTAAGTTGCTCGCTAGGTACCGAATGTGCGCTGCCCAGCGAGCCAACCTGAATCAGGTCGAATGTGTGGCACTCCAGCTGCCATTGAACTACAACCCTCAGCATGCCCTGTTGCAGTTTAGCTACAAAGTTTCTACTAATTTAGTTTTCCTTAACCAATTGTTCCTTCGTTTGTATAAAGTTGATAAAATGACGGACCGATTCAATCTGGCATGACCTTCCAAGACCGCTGCACCAAAATCACCCTCTCAGCAGCAGTCAGCAAACCTCTGTTTCTGGAATCCTCGCACATTACTATTTGAAATACAAAATAAATGCTGCGCCTACTCACACATAATGCATCTCCCCAGCATCCTCCCTTCCGTTCTATGTGCATACATTGCTTTAAATGTACAAGAGGGGAGAGACGTCCATCACCCCGACAGTTTGCAACAAAGTCACACAAAGGGAAAAACACAAGGGCAGACTTAATAACGATTTTACCCCAGTGCCTCCTGCCTCGTTATCAACTCCAGCCTTCTTTTCAGGATTGCGTACACTCTCACCAACTCTACGGCGTTCGGCAACTTTCTCTGAGCCTGCTACGGACGTGGCATCTCATATGTTCACTGTTGATTAGAAAGCATTACTTGTATTGTCCTTTTGGGCTTTCCAAGCAATAAAAACACTTGCCCTGATTTGAAACCAGCAGACACCGAGAGGATTTGCTGATTGCTAATGAGAAAGTTAGGGCTCACAGAGACCACCGGGGACCTCCTTGCTGTGGTCTGTAGATTACTGTGGTTAATATGGACCGGATGCCTACTGGACTTTTTTACGGCATAAGAGAAAAATGCTAAAACTTTATTGAGGAATCAGCAATGTGACAGTCATCTGACTTTTTCTGCATTGTCGTTGCTAAATTAAGAGTCACGTCAATGCTAGGATCCAGGTTCTGATATTTACTGCATAGACTAGGCATCACTGGAGGCACATAAATACTGTCACAGGGGTTCGGGCACTAGCTGACAGATTTTTTTCCTCTAATTTATTTCTTTGTTAACTGTTATTGATATGATGCACATATTCCGCAACGCTTTACACAGAATATTTGGACATTCACAGTGTTAAGGTGCCCCTACATCAACAGATTTATTGTCAGATCTGGCTGGTTGGAACAGAAACCTGGTAATATCTGAATGACAGTTTTTCAGCTTTTCAGTATTTCAAAACAAATGGTCAACTGTCATTTGCTCTCATGTATTACCAGGTTTGTGTTCCAATTAGTCAGATTGAAGTCAACTTTCAATGGGTATAGGTCATTGGGTTGACCAACCAAAGGTCAAACATGCATTGGATCGACCACTGAAGGTAGACATAGGCTTAAGTTGGCACCTCAAATAGGTTGACAATGGCTAGGTCGACAGTCAAAATGTTGACATGGGTTTTTCACTTTTTTTGTTCCGAAGGTCAACATTATCGACATGGACACCGTATAGGTCATGAAATATCACCTATACTATATTATACTATAAGAAGTGAAAACCCAATGTTGACCTTTGATGTGTCCACGCAACGACCGTATATTGTTTAAATTTTAATGGTATTTTCATCAGGACACAGAATCAGTGCAAAAAAAGTTTACATTATATCGCCTACCGGGGCAAATTGGCCATAGACCCTACAGCAGACATTCCCAACCACGGTCCTCAAGGCACACCAACAGTGCAGGTTTTAGTGATATCCAGGTTTGAGCACAGGTGACTTAATAGGTACCTGAGGGGTAGATTTTGTATTAGATGTGTATTACGGGAAATGTAGAGGTCTGTGGTTGGTCACAGCAGCTGAAAGGGTCATGGGACCACTAAGCTGCCAATCATATTGGGATCCAATGGTGATGTATTATTATATTCTCTGAAGCCTCTCCTAAAAAAAATTCTAGGGCCACTTTTAGTTCTCAATCACCCGTGATGCCTACACAGCCAGCGCACTGATGCTACCAGCTGGGGGGGGGGGGGGGTGTAACCCTCTATATCACAGGCACAAAGTGAATGCTAAGACCAGGTCAGCGGTGTCAGTTCACTGGGTGCTTAGGCAATATAAGGGAAGCAAGCTTTTTGCACTGTTTCTATGTGGGGTATTTATCAAAGTTCAGAGAGTTTCGGGGTCTGCACCCCTTTCTCAAGCCACACACAAGTGGCTTGAGAAAAAGGAGCAGAACCCGAAACGTCGTCCGAATAAACCACTAAAGTTTTTAAAACTGGACATAGAGTGACAAACTATGGGATGAGAGTTTTTCGCACGTCAGTTTTTCGCCCATTATCGCACTTATTTCAAATCGCATTTTTGCCTTGGATTCGCATATTTAATGAGGTGCGTGTTCCGGCAAGAAAAGTGCGATTGAGTGCGATAATGGGCGAAGTTTCGGCATGAAAATGTGAGATTTTTAGGCATGAAAATGTGCGAATTTGAGCTTATGTGCGGTTTTGGGATTGTATAAAAAAAAATGGTACTTATGTAGTATCTGGGCTGCCGATTTTTTGATTGTATGCCTTAAGTTAAGGCATACAATCAGATGCGATGCGATGCGATATCGCATCGCATCGCATCGCATGCGACCATCGGATGCGATGACCCGATTTTTCCATAGGAATCAATGTTAAAATGGACTGAGTCCATTTTAACATGGAATTCAATGGGAAAAAGGGGTCCTTTTCATACCCCTACTATCCAAGTGGGCATGGAGTTGGATATAAACCTGTGGCGAGCGTAGCGAGCCACCGAGCCCGAAGCGTGGCGAGCGAAGCGAGCCCCGCGAGGGGACGGTATTCTGTGTCCCCTCGCGGGGCTCGCTACGCTCGCCACGCTTCGGGCTCGGTGGCTCGCTACGCTCGCCACAGGTTTATATCCAACTCCATGCCCACTTGGATAGTAGGGGTATGAAAAGGACCCCTTTTCCCCATTGAATTCCATGTTAAAATGGACTCAGTCCATTTTAACATTGATTCCTATGGAAAAATCGGGTCATCGCATCGCATCGCATCCGATGGTCGCATGCGATGCAATGCGATGTACCCGATTTAGAAATCGGCAGCCCGGATACTACATAAGTACCAAAAAAATGTGTGGGGTCCCCCCTCCTGAGCATAACCAGCCCCGGGCTCATTGAGCCGGAACTGGTTCCAAAAATACATGGGACAAAAAATCTGGGGGTCCCCCGTATTTTGAAACCAGCACCAGGCTCCAACAGCCCGCAGTGTCATGCCACAGCCGGGGGACACTTTTTACATAAGGTCCCCCGGCCGTACCATGAGCACCGTGGCTGGTCAGCCTTGGACGGGGTACCTGGAGGAGTGGGGACCCCCCCAATAAAGGGGTCCCCCCCCAAGGCTTCACCCGTCCAGGGCTGAAGCCCGGGGCTGTTACCGGCGTCCCTGGCCAGTGGATGCCGGCCGCATGGTGTAAAATCTTTCAATCCTAACATTGCTTTATACAGGAGAACTACAAGTCCCAGCAGACCTCCCCCGCAGGCTGGGACTTGGAGAACCACAAGTCCCAGCATGCGGGGCATTAATGGGCCGCTGGGACTTGTAGTCCACCTGTAAAAATAATGTTAAAAGAAAACACACATACAGAAAAGTAAAACTTTATTACATCCACATCCACACACCTCACTTTTACACAAATATACTCACCGATCCAGGATCCAGCGCTGGTCTCCCTTCTGCAGCAGAGCCGGTCAGCCCGCACTATCAGCGGGCTGAACCGACTTTCTCCGATGGAGCTAACAGCTTCTGTTGCGCTGTCTCAGCGCAACAGAGGCTGAGAGCGTCTTCGGCTTATGCTCAATAAGGGCTGAGCTATGCGTCTTCATGGAGACGCATCGCCCAATCACACTCTCAGCCTGTGTCGCGCTGGGACAACGTGACAGAAGCTGTTAGCTGCATCGGAGACAGCCGGTTGTCCCCGCTGTCAGTACGGGGGTAGCCGGCTCTGCTGCAGATGGGAGACCAGCGCTGGATCCTGGATCGGTAAGTATATTTGTGTAAAAGTGAGGTGTGTGGATGTGTATGTAATAAAGTTTTACTTTTCTGTGTATGTGTGTTTTCTTTTAACATTCTTTTTACAGGTGGACTACAAGTCCCAGCGGCCCATTAATGCCCCGCATGCTGGGACTTGTGGTTCTCCAAGTCCCAGCCTGCGGGGGAGGTCTGCTGGGACTTGTAGTTCTCCTGTATAAAGCAATGTTAGGATTGAAAGATTTTACACCATCAGGCCGGCGTCCACTGGCCAGAGACGCCGGTGACAGCCCCGGTAAAAACACATTTTTTACCACAGAACCATGCACAGATCTCAATGATCTGTGCAGGGTTCTGGCCAACTCGCATATCCGAACCTGGTCTGATTTTTTGGCGAATTTAAGACACATTTCCAAAAAACGCATCTCATTAAATATGCGCATTGTATACTTTTCAATGGGAAAACATCTGGATGCGAGTTCCGGCGCGAGTTAAAATCGCACTTTGTAAAAGTGTGATTTCGCGGCAAAATCTGCGATTTTTGCTGTTTTTCGCATCTCATTAAATATGCGAAAACGGGATTTTGGCCGTTTTTTGCGAAAATTTCGCCAAAAAACACAAATCTCATCCCATAGAATGTCACCCATAGTCTCTGAGTGCCGCCTGTGTATGGACGGAGTATGTACAAGTGGACCTTGGCCCAGCTTGATTTGTGATGGCACCGGAGCAAGGTAAAGGACGTGTACACCTAGTTTAACCCTGTGAGTGCCGGTCCTTGGGACAATATATATATATATATGTAAGCACATATATCTGGATGATTATGTACTGTATCTCTCTATTCTTTAAATATAAACTATTTTATATATATATATATATATATATATATATATATATATATATATATATATATATATATATGTGAGTGTGTATGTATGTATATATATATATATATATATATATATTCAGTATATATGCTATGTGTGCATATATATATATATATATATATATATTCCTGTTAAAAGTATTATTTTACGTTACTGTACATTAATCTTATATAGAGTGTAATATCATTAGTGTATAAATGTGTACTAATTGCACTTAATGTACAGTAAGAAGGTAGAACCTGGGGAATCTCAGTTATTCCCACTTGATGTCGTATGGTGTACAGCCATACTGAGTCAGCTTAAACGCCATTTAGGATTGTGCTTCAGGGCACTGGTAGCGGGTGCTGTCAGAGGCATGAAACAAATATTATGCAGCACTGACTTTTTGGGATATTCAAGACAGAGAGAGCTAAAAGTTAACATAGGTGATATGACTTCCGGGCTGCTGGGGGCATAACCCTTAAACCTAAGGGTGGCTGCTGTCAGAGTGAGACCTTTTTTCTCCTGTCAGATTTTTCACAATATAGAAAACAAAAATTCCCCCAGCCTGCAGCATTTAGTGTGCAAAGCCCGCTCCTCAACATTTCCTAACTGTGGAAATCAGTAAGGCAGCCTGTGACCTTCCATTTATGTGACAGCAGTTGGCGTCCCAAGAGCAGCCGATGCATCCTCTGATATTTGGAAAAGTGTCATGTTTTCGTTATATGGGAAACTGTCACATTGCTGTTGTCACAAAATGAAACACTTCTTACAGTTATCATTTTCCTTGTTTGTTACATGTGACCTAAGCAAGATTTAAATAGATTTGGTATTGACACCTGAAGCAATAGGAGGGCAAGCTGTGTTTAACAAGTGATCTGGAAGATGGAGAAACATTCGCAGATGTTTTGCTTTTGTCAAATAGGGAAATGAAGAAGAGACGCGGTCTAAAACTGCAGCTGTTTATCCTTTTTTGTTTCTGTGTTCCTGAAATTCATTTAAATAAAGTTTTGAAACACAGAAAGAGTACGGTAATCATTTAAACTATTTTATTTATTTATATATATATATATATATATATATATATATATATATATATATATGTCTAGTATCTGATTGTGTGTCTCCGAAACACTGCCATCTGTTGGCAATGAGTGAAACTACATCTCTTTCTTTCTCAGTATCAACATAAAAGCCTAAGGATTGAAAAGTGGAGCATGATAATGAACCGGCCAATTAGCTCCTAAATGCCATGATACAGGTTAGGAGCTGATTGGTTGATAATTTTATCTCTTTCCACTTTATCACCAACAGTTGGAGCCACCAACAGTTGCCAAGCACTCACCAGATCCACCTAGCTGGTGAGCGCTGGTGGGGAGGCGGCGATGTGCTGGCCAGCAGGCAGGGACACGTGTGCGGCTCACTAGCTTGCACATCTCCTTCAGCAAGGCGGTGGGGTGCGGCGTCAGGGTGCTTCCCGGCCCGTCTCCACTTCAGGGAGACAGGCAGGGAGCAGGCAGAGTGGGGACTGGGTGCGTCCCTGCCCGTCTCTACTTCAGGAAGACAGACCAGGTTTCCGACAGAATGAGTTGCGCACGCCCCCCATTCTGTCAAACTCCGGTGGCTGGTGGGGGACGGCGCTTGGCAAAAGAATCGTCAGGAGCCACCCTCATGAGAGCAGCTACATCTGTAAGGCCTGATTCAGACTTGTTTCCTAAACTGTTTATACTCCCCTCCCACCTCCCTGCCCAGCCTAACATACAGTAAGGGCAGTACTTAGCACAGATGCGACGCGGGACTTGTTTTTGCCTGATGAAGAACTGCAGGAGGTAGAGAGCTGCTGTACAGTACTTACATCATAAAATTGCACTTCTTCTGATTGGCTGATTTTAAATGCAAAGCTAATACTGATAGGTGTGTTTTAATTACAGATGTGCGGCGGGCACTTTTTAGGGTTTTGGTTTTGGATCTGGATCTCCCTTCGTGTTTTGGATCTGGATTGGTTTTGGCAAAACCACCCTTATGGGTTTTGGTTTTAGTTTTGGATTTTTATGAAAAAATGCTAAAAATGGCTAAAATAACAGAATTTGGGCCTGTTTTTGCCCCTAAAGTATTACTGACTTTAATAACATTAGTTTCAACTCATTTCTAGTGAATTTTGATCACTTCACAGCTTACAAAATTGTTTTCATTTACTGTAGTTGGGCCAAAAGGGTATACCGAGGTAGCTGGATGACTAAGCTAAGCGACAGCAGTCGGCATCACATACATGTGGACTTTACACTTCCAACCTGGCAGAGCGGCACTGCAGGGGCAGAAAGGGTGGCAGTTTAATAAACTATCCCAAAAAAAGAGAAATGCTCCAAAGAGCAAATACAAAGAGGTATCGGCCTTGTCATGACTGGTGGTAGCAGCTTCAGCACTTCTATCAGGTTGCTGATCTCCCACTATTTCCTCCTCCATCATCCTCCAAAAATATGTTTTTATTTTATTTATTACTTTTATTTATTTTTCTTACTTTACACTGGACACAGCCTGTCACACTGGACACAGCCCCTTGGACACTGGACACTGCCCCTGGACACAGCCCCTGGACACTGTCCCTGGACACTGGACACAGCCCGTCACCCTGGACACAGCCCCTGGACAATGGACACAGCCTCTGGAAACAGCTCCTGTACACTGGACACAGCCGTCACACTGGACACAGCCCCTGGACAATGGACACAGCCGTCACACTGGACACAGCCTCTGGACACCGCCCCTGGACACAGCTCCTGTACACTGGACACAGCCTTCACACTGGACACTGTCCCTGGACACTGGACACAGCCCGTCACCCTGGACACAGCCCCTGGACAATGGACACAGCCCGTTACCCTGGACACAGCCCATGGACACAGCCCCTGGACAATGGACACAGCCTCTGGACACCGCCCGGGACACAGCTCCTGTACACTGGACACAGCCGTCACACAGGACACTGCCCCTGGACACAGCCCCTGGACACTGGACACAGCTTCTGTACACAGCTCCTGTATACTGGACACAACCCCTGTATACTGGACACAACCCCTGTACACAGCCCCTGTACACTGGACACAGCCCCTGTACACTGGACACAGCCCCTGTCACACTGGACACTGGATATATGTAGTCACACTGGACATTGGATATATGTCACACTGGACACTGGATATATGTCGTCACACTGGACAATGGATATATGTCACACTGGACACTGGATATATGTCGTCACACTGGACAATGGATATATGTCACGCTGGACACAGGATATATGCCGTCACACAATGGTTACATGTCACACTGGACACAGGATATGTCATCACACTGGACACTGGATATATGTCGTCACACTGGACACTGGATATATGTCGTCACACTGGACACAGGATATATGTCGTCACACTGGACACAGGATATATGTCGTCACAATGGACACAGGATATATGTCGTCACACTGGACACAGGATATATGTTGTGACTCGTGACACTGGACAATGGATATACTGGCCGTCACACTGGACACAGCCCCTTGTATTACTGCAGCCCCTGTACACAGTGTACTACTCAGCAGCACTGCAGCCCCTGCGTGTGAGCACTGCAGCACTGAGTTAGTTAAATCATACAACACAGGGCTCAGGGCTAAATAAATCACAACACAGGGCTTAGGGCTAAATAAATCACAACAAGGCACGGGCCACAGGACAGCCCCTGGACAGTGGACACTGCAGCCCCTGCGTGTGAGCACTGCAGCACCTAGTTAGTTAAATCACACTACAGGGCTCAGGCCTATAAACAGTCACTGACTCTCACTCAATACAAGTCTACAACACAGTGCACTGAGCACAGGGCAGTGAGGGCACAGGGCAGGTCACGGAGCACAGCATAGCATGACACAGAGCTTCCCAACCACCTCTTCCCTCTCCAAGATTGGAGTGAAGATGGCGGGCGCGCGTGCGTCTTTTATAAGATCCCGCTCCCGCAAGAATCCGACAGCGCGATGATGACGTTTTGCCTCGTTTTCGGTCCGGAATTGAGGTGGAAACTCCCGAGCCGCCTCGGATCCTGACCCGGATCCCGAGATTCTAATCTGTCGAATCTCGGGAATCCGGACCCGCTCATCTCTAGTTTTAATTGATTGTACCTGTATTAAAATGGGTTGATGTTTAAGTTTCATTGAAGCCTAATAGCAAATGCGTAATTCCAAACTGGGGCCGTGGCACCTGGCACATGCAACGGTGCCTTGGATTGGCTGCAGAGCGGACTTTACCATGATACAGTAGTATAGATAACAGAAGAGAACAATCATTTGGAGCCAAGAACTTTGTTGTTGCTTGTTTAATGGTTAACACCAAACTCAACGATGGATATGGTCAGGACCACCTGAAACCATATTGTCTCCAAAGAAGACGTTACTGCATCTGCAAGTTCCTGAGTCTACGAGAGGACACATTAGATCTGTCACATCCAAAGCTCCCAAGGCTCCATGCTATTATCTATTCCTTCGGTCCATTAAGCTGGAATAGAAATGTCACCACAACCGACGTCATTATGGGTCTCAATGACGTCACGGGTTAATAGTCATTTATCAAGAGCCGTCCTCGTGAATATTGAGTCAATCTATGACGCCTTTGCCAATAACTTACGTATTTTGAAAGTATATTTGGCAGTAGATTAATTTTCCGCATACATCAAATTCTCAATAAACCCAACCATCTGCATTTCTCATCCACCACGTCACTGGAGAATAAAGTATCCTAATTATTTCCTACACGTGGTGCTCGTTATGTAAGCCTGCATAGGTGATAAAGAACGAATGCAATATGTTCCGTTTTCTGTTATTCTTTTGTGCTCTATTTCAGATATTCGTTGTTGATGGGGGTTTTTTATTTTGTTCATTTTGTAATTCAGTCTCTAGTTTAAAATATTTTTTTTTTAATAAAAGATAGGAATCGTGTTTTGCAGGGTAAGATCAAGTACTCTCTCTTCTTCCTCCGATGGAATTTTTCTCCAGCACTTTGCTTTATCGTAGCATATTACAAAAGTATGTTGGTTTTGACAGCCAATGTTTAAAGTAAAAGGATATTCCTTAATGAAATATTAACCTCCAATGTTTAATATAGTGTAAGAAGAGATTCAGTTATCCAGCGAGATATGGTAAGTGACCCATCAGAGTCTGAAAGCAAGAGGCATGAATTATTTGCTATACTAAATAACTAATTCAAATCTTTACTGCTGCATCCTATTAATCTGAAAATGTGCATTTCCTTTGCCATTTTAATTACACTTAGCGCATCGGTTAAAGCCAAAGTTGACTTACATAATAGAGAAAAACAAATTTAAAGTGGAGAATAAAATCATATATTTTAACCTTTTGTCAGAGGTAAATGTCACCTCGAGCAATCATCTTGTCCGTCTTTTGTGGATGCTCACAATAGAAGCTGTGCACCCTCTTATCAAATGATTTATTGTGAAAATGTTTCATACGGAATGTGTAAGCATCATAGTGTCTCATTCAGGAGCCACATAATAACCTTCATTAGATTTACACCGAAATGCGTGGGGTCATGAACAAGATGTTGCCAAAAGTAGGGGAGCAGAAGCATAGACGTTGGTTAGAGAGAGATCCTTATGGATAGGTTAATGGTTAGTTTTGCTGCATCATAGCACTGAGGTTGTGGGTTCAATTCCCCCGCATAGCCTTAACTGTGTGGAGTTTGTATGTTCTCCCCGTTCTTGCGTAAGTTTCCTATGGGTACTCCGGTTTCTTCCTACAATTCAAAAATAACCTGGTTAATTGGCTATTGATAGAAAAATACCCCTAGTGTGCAGTGGCATACCTGTTCGGTGGAACGGGGCTGCCTCTGGCCGCAGCCACCGCAGGGTTGCTGCAATACAGGCACGCTCACCCCCCTGTCACCGCTGCTGCTCCCGTTCCCTGCAGAGAGTTCCCGGTGCCTGTGCAGTGATGACAGGCGCCGGGACTGGCGCATGCGCAGTACAAACATCTGTACTGAGCATGTGGCCAGCTTCTATGGGCTGCTTCGGCAGCAGCCCATAGAAAGGAATCATGGTCCAGGCGCCTGTATAATACAGATGAAAGGCACCGGGACCAGCACGTGTGCAGTACCGATATAGGTACTGCGCATGCACAATCAGGGATTTTGTACGGCAGCCTGCAGAAAGGCGTCCAGGAGGGGGGGACCGCCTCCCAATGGGACTGCCTTGGTGACTGGCAGGTCGGACTTCCAATAGGAAGTCACTGCCGGTCACAGTGAAGCCAGTGCAGTCTCACATGCTTCAAGTCTCATCCAATACTTTTAGTTGCAAATTCAATTCTCAGTGATGGGCAGCTGCCGGGATTATGGTAGCACAAGATCTTCTGTCTGTTTCTATGAGATACGTGGTTGAAATTGGTGATGTTGGTGGATGCCAGGTGCTGACATTCCAATGGCAGCTCTGGTGACACTTTGTGAACATCCCAGAAATGTAAGTGCACTCCTTATTTTGCACCTTCCAGTTATAACCACGTGGGATACATTTCTGGTGCACACCGGTAAAATGGATAAAAGCAAAGCAGTGCTATATTTTAGCAGAATCAATTAAATGATTAACTTAAAAATCAGGTGGCTATAATTTAGACCTTATGTCAACTTCTATACATATTTCAACACCTGAGGGGACATGTATCAAACATTGGAGGGAGTTGTTACTTTATGTCTTCCCATAGGGAGGAGGGGTATCCTCAGATCCCCTAATAAGCAGGATACGACAACGAGCCGGTATGGGTGGGCGGTGCCAAAGTTTTCTTGGCGGTGCATATGAATTTTCTGCCATGGGGGCACCATAATTCTATGCCAATGAGCTCCTAACAACCATGTTACAGGCTGGGCTTATAAGATGACAGTTAGAAGCTGCTTGTTTATCACTTTCCACTTTTTGAAGCTTAGTGCATCTGGCCCTCTCTTATGAATAGTACCATCCAAACTCTATATCATCTCTTCAACATTTGTGTTACCTACCCGGTATGCCCTCCTTTCATTATACTGCACTTATTGGGTTATGATGCCTTCCAAATCAGCAGCTACAAGAACATGCTACATTTGTAAATTGTGTCTTACCCAGGACCATACAGTCTATAAATTAAGTTGGGACAATGATAGTTTAGATCCATTCTTTAATTGCAGTATAGTAAAGCACAGAAGAAATCCACACACAGCACAACGATAAGGGAATTCCAGGCACACCAAATGGATAGGACTATTTATGTGCAAAACACTTAAGCCCAAATAATATCAGAGAAACAGGAAATCCCGAATGATGAGAAAATTCATTGAAACAGTTTAGAACATTTTACTCATAGGGCAGTATTCACTGAGAAAAATTCTCAGTGTCTTATGGCGAATTTGTGCTTTTCTCGCGTTGGACGGAGACTTTTGCTCCCAAAACGCGAGCAACCCTATTCAACGTGCACTTCTCGCCGTCTTTCTAAGTGATTTTCGCCGTGTCTCTGCGTGTAGCAATTCTCCATCTTTTCATGGAGAAGTGGAATGTGAACTTTTACAATAAAAGGTTTTTTGTTTTAATTTTGGTGTAAAAAAATCAGGAATTTTATTCTGTGAAAGGAGATGCTATTTTTATTCATGTGCTTATAGCACATGAATATATATTTAATTAAATTTTTTTACACAGAGCAGCCAGCAGGGGGCCGGGAGCCGAGCCGCTCATTAGATATTGATATATTCACTGCACCCGATCATTACATATGCACAATCGGGTGCAGTGAATACACGGTCCCCTGTTGGCTCTCCCGGGGGGGGGGGGGCAGCCTGTGCTGCCTGGCTCCCGGGGAGCCCACCTCCCCCCCACATACGTTCTGGGGCAGGCAGACTTCCATCTCCCTGCCTGCCGCCGTCCTCAGGCTCCCTGCGGCGTCACCTCATACGCCGGATTGGCTGAGACTCGCCGCGAGGGGCGGCGAGTCTCAGTCACATTGAATAGTGTATAAAGTGCCGTGACTAGGAGAATATTGTCATTGAATACTGCCCTTAAAGGGAGATGTATTAAAGTTCTAAAAAAGGATATTATTATTATTATTATTAGATTGCTGCCTTATTAGTTCAGGCCACTTCATGAAGCAATCAGGTAGGTATCCATTACCCAAGACAACCAATAATCTAAGACATAGGTTCTCAAACTCGGTCCTCAGGACCCCATAAAGTGCACATTTTGCAGGTCTCCTCACAGAATAACAAGTAAAATAATTAGCTCCACTTGTGGATCTTTTGAAATGTGTCAATGAGTAATGAATACCCCTGTGTACCTGCCGGGTGACCTGGAAAACATGAACTGTGTGGGATACTGAGGACCGATTTTGAGAATCCCTGATCTAAGATGACTAAAAGTAACTGGTAACCTAAGACCAAATGTATTGCTGCCCGAGATCAGCGGCTGTGTGGGATGCAGGCAGAACTCAGATGTTTTTTAAGGTGGCAAACACTTACAAGTAGGGTTGTCACCTCTCCCGGATTTCTGGGATTCTCTCGGATCCGGTGGCAACCCTCAAGGAGGCTTTTTCAGTTTCCCGGATTCCAGGACTCTCCCGGAATTTGAATGTTTGAAAAAGCCTCCATGCTCTCCGTCGCCGCCGCCCGCCGCTGCCACGTAGAGACAGTTGCACGCGAGATGATGATATCATCATCTCGCGAGCCTGTTGCAGGCCCGCCGCCCGCCGCAATCCCCCCTCCGCCCCCCCGCTCATCACTGGTGTCGCCTGCCAGCCATCCAGCAAGCTAGCACGCAAGCCAGCCCAGCCAGCCAACACACAAGCCAGCCCAGCCAGCAAGCCAGCCCAGCAAGCCAGCCCAGCCAGCCATTTATTGGACCACGTCCACTTCTCCGGGAGTGCGCATTAATGAGGGGGAGGGAAAAGTCTCCAGGAATCCAAGATGAGTGAGGTGGCAACCCTACTTACAAGGCCTGGTTTTTGCTTTTTAAGTGATCGTCCCTTTAAACAAAGTCCAAGTTCGCCCGGCATCCCACACGGCCTCTGAATTTGGCATGCATTACATATGGCCCCTTGAGTCAACCTTGAGGCAACTTTCCACTCCACATGCCATAAATGAGGATCCAGTGTCCTGCTTTCTTTCAGGAACATCCACAATTTCTACTCTAGAAGCTTTAACTAATAATTGAGTCATTTTAACCCAAATTCGATCTCCTGGTACACAGAAGGGAAAGTGATAATGGGAAAATATACCTATGGGACTGTTTTACTATATTTTGTTCCTCAAGTTTTGGTTGTATCTGTTTGTCCTGAGCATCTCTTTTTATTTCAAACTTTCAGGACACTAGATAGGAAAATTTATCCCTAAAGTGGAAAAATGCACGTTGGTTTATCTCTGTTTTGCATGTTGTATATGACGTTCCATTAAAGTTACAAATAAGCCTTGATATCCCTCATGAACTACTAAGCAGCAAGACATGTAGCAAACACCTAACTTGACTTGATAATTAAAATGCAAGTGGGCCAAGAGAAGACGTGTACGTGTTGTGTTATACTTTCCAAGGCTTTAGAAGTGCGATACAAAGAAGCAACCACAAAAATCAACAGCAAATTTAAAAAAAGGAACAAATGATTTAGGGTTCAAGATGAAGAAACGAATAGAATTGTCAGTAGACATATAAACTGGTTATTGTATATTCGGTCGACCATGTCTAGGTCAACAATCACTAGGCCAGCACCCAATGGTCCACAGTGAGTAGGTCAACACCTATGAAGGGTCGACATACCCATGGATCCAAAGGTCGACACACGCCTTAGGTCGACCATGGAAAGGTTGACAATCAGTAAGTTGACACAAGTTTTTCACTTTTTTGTCCCAACAGTCGACATGGACATCTAAGTGCACCGCTTCCCCCGGCACATGTTGGCTAAAAAAAAGTGAAAAACTTGTGTCAACCTTTTGACTGTTGACCTTCCCAGCTTGTGTTGACCTTTCGACCCTGTCGATAATGGGTATGTCATGCCATGTTATTAATCAGAGCTTACTTTAAGCACTTTACCTCCAACCTCATTGTCATCTTTGGGGACAGTGACCTGACTCATTTTGCCAAGCAGCTAAAAAGCCTATTTAATGTCATCTTGTCTACTATACAGGCCAATGGGGACCAGCACATCCTTTTCATTGTAAACATATATGCACATGTATGTTGGATGTGCAACAACCCTTCTCCCGAAGGATTAGGCTGTTGACAACCGAGAAGACGGAGATAGACCGCTGCACAGAATCACACAAGAGATTTATGAATACCGGTGGTACCTGAGGATGTATCGCTGCAAAATGAAATGTAACTCCGGTGGCAGCACCTATTGATATAGACAGCTCTAAATAACTGTGACTGCAATGACCCGAATGTTCTTAATATTCCTTGAACTTGATTTGCAATTTTGAGGGAAGATGTCTATTTGGAAGGAACACTTTTTATTCTAAAAATTCCATTAGTCCACATGTTTGCAACTTAATGGCAACGGTTACCATTGGCTGCATTGTAGTATTTATTCCATTGGCCTGGGAAACACATTGGAGTCAGCCTATACTTTGCGGATACGATAAGGGGTCTAAGGATTAGATGTTTTTACACTGTAATTTCGATTTCAGTTTCAACGCACCCCACCCAAATATAACGGTATCCGGACTGATCATAGACTGACTCATGATAGACATTCATATGGTAGACCTCTAATGGTCGACAGTCAAAGGGTCAACAGGGTCAAAAGGTAGACCGGTTTTAAAGGTTGACACACAATAGGTCGACAGGGTCTAAAGGTCGACATGGTCAAAAGATCGACATGGTCAAAAGATCGACATGGAAACGGTAGACATGCATTTTTTTACAAAATTTTCAGCCGACATGTGCCGACAGGCGGTAGTTCGTGCCATACCATCCACTAGGCCCGGGCCTGGATGGAGAATATTATAGTGGCGAGTGCAGCGAGCCATGCGAGGGGACGCGGTACACTTAGGCAGTGTCCATGTCGACCTATGTCAACACAGACACCCTAAAAACATTAGAAACTCCTGCCGACCTTTTTCCATGTCGACCTTTTGTCTGTCGACCTTTTGACCATGTTGATCTTTTGACCCTGTCGACCTTGTGACTGTCGACCATTAATGGTCAACCATACGACTGTCTATCATGAGTCAGTCTATGTTTTATACCATAACCCCACTTTTGTCTCTCTGCACATGTTCCATCTGCCCCACCTGCAGTGCAGCATGGTTTTGCCCATTTTGAGAACAAATTTGTACTGCGATCAGATCTGAATAAGGGCCTCCATGTGTTGCTATGGGCAACCCCTACCTATTAAATCCCCCACGGACAAAAAGTAAGGGGCCCTTTTATCAACACGTTTACGTTATTTAAAACTCATTGGCTATAATAAATGGTGCTCCGGCCAATCAGCCTCCTAACTGAAAAATGACAATTGGGAACTGATTAGCTGGAAACGCATTTATCATAAACAAGGAGTTTTAAATAGCTAAATCTCATTAAAATGAGCTTTCGTGCTGTAAAGTGACCAGTGATGAGAGGGATGAAAATCTGTATGTTTCAGGTTCCTTCTGACTCCTGAGCTGGCATTACATCACAATAGTATCTCGCTATCTTGTGTATCCTCCTTTCTAGATTGTAAGCTCCTGTTCCTTGTGTTTCATGTCATCCTATGTTATTTACATGTATCATGATGTAAAGTGATAACAATAAATAAGAAAACACACATAACAAGGACACACACCAAGTGCAGTCCCATGTATTAAATGGGCAGAGGATAGTAGATTATAGGATAAGAGATCGGGTGAAATGTAATAGGATGAGAGATTCAGAAAGTGAGAGATTTGGTAAGAAATCTCCAGTTTTTTTTAAAGTGGCAATCATTTACACAGCAAAATCACACTGGTTTTGCTGTGTAAATGATTGCCACTTTAAAAAAAACTGGAGATTTCTTACCAAATCTCTCACTTTCTGAATCTCTCATCCTATTACATTTCACCCCTTGTGCGCAATATCTTAGCGGTTATGAAATGGTTAAACATAACACTTATGTGTTTGTTGGTGGTCAGGAGAAGTGTGAAAGTAATATTATGGGAGAGGACTCCTGCCGTCGCAGTAACACAAAACACATCTGCTCTTTCTGGGCACATTACGCATCTGAACCTGTACATATGGATGGTAAAATGTCCTTTTATGATTAACTTATTAAATAGAACGGAAAGCAAGCAAAGGTTCCCATTCCTCCTAAGTGTGTGCGATATCTGAGCACATCCAGACCAAAAACATTGGCTTTAATTTCCAGCCTTATAATAATGTACGGTTCTGAAATTCCTCAGGGTTCTGGTGCGCCTCAGTTGTCACCTCAAGTCAAAATCATAGCGTTCTGTTTCATAAAAAAAAAAAAAATTGACCTAACTTTCGACATCGAGTCCTGAACCCAGGCTCCCTATAAAGAATTAAGTGTTCTTTTTTTTTTTTTGTTCATTGTAAAACATTGCATAAAATGTATATATGTTAGTGTGTCCGTGTGTAGATTGCATCAAACTCTGATTTTATTTCAACTGAAATAAATAAACTTGAGGTAGATTTCTGCTAAAAAAACAATGTGTACTTTATACACACACACACACACACAGAAAATGAGAAAAATTCCTGTACATATGTGTGTGTGTGTGTATGTATAATATTTCTGTATACAGTACGTACAGTACGTAAATATATAAATACAGTACATACTGCACACTGTTGTAGATGTACTATACAGTATACACTCACACAGACACACACGCACATACACATATACAGACATATATATGTATATATTATATATATATATATATATATATATATATATATATATATATATATATATATATACATACACCCTTACCCAGTAAATTTGTGTGATTTGGCACCAGACCCGGAGTGACACTTGTTTTCATTTTATATATATATATATATATATATATATATATATATATATATAATTGTAGAAAATAAGGAGAACTCACCAGACTTCTTTTTTTTGAAAGTATAAAAGTTTTTATCTTACATCATCATGTCATCAGAAATTGTGTCGACGTTTCGGGCAGCTCAGTGCCCTTCATCAAGACAAGACACCAGAGGCATAGGAGGCAGCAGGTGCCTCCTATGCCTCTGGTGTCTTGTCTTGATGAAGGGCACTGAGCTGCCCGAAACGTCGACACAATTTCTGATGACATGATGATGTAAGATAAAAACTTTTATACTTTCAAAAAAAAGAAGTCTGGTGAGTTCTCCTTATTTTCTACAATTATATTGGTGGCCCAGGATTGTGTTTTCATGAACTTGGAGCTTGGGATAGATACCCCAGCAGATGTCTGCAAGCAGATTGCGTGTGCCCACTCAAACCATCTATATATATATATATATATATATATATACACACATACACACAAATGTATACATCAGAACTAAATATATTAATTCCCAGCCCATCAAAACAATGGTAAAACAAAACTGTCCACTGCCATCTAGTGGCCATTGGAAGACAAAACATTTGAATCCCCCAAAGAGAATAGGCGCAATGATATATATATGTTCTTACACGTGTTGATTGATTTATTGACAAAATGTATAACAAAGTTTATTTCATTCTCATTCACATAACAATATATATATATATATATATATATATATATATATATTTTTTTATTATTATGACTTACAGTAAGCCATATATTCCTTCCGATGCCTACGCAGAATTATTCAGTCAGACTTTCATTTATTATATCCTCATATCTACGACATTGCCGACCTTACATTTATTGCCAACAGTCGGCTACTTTATACACAAAAGTAAACTTTGATAGAACAGTTCAAATCTAATCATTTCTTCTCTCCCCCCCCCCCCCCTCTCTTTCTCTCTCCCTCTCTCTCCCTTCTCCGAGCCTTGTAGAAAGTCTTTGTGAGGAAAAGGCGTCTTGTTTTCCAACAGCAGAGCCCAGTAATAACCAGCATGACAGTGCCACCACAAGGCCGCAGATGAAATTAACAAATACGTACTGACCTTTAGAGAGACAGATAAGGTTATGCACACACTGTTTTGCTTGTTTATTATGTTCCAAAATAAGAGGAAGTGAGAGGGATGTTTTCTTTTTATTATTATTATTATTATTTATATATATTTTCCGGCCTCCTCACGCAACTGTTTCCAAATAAATACTTATTATTTGTGTCCCTGCTTGGAGAGCCTGCTATCGTGCTCGGCACCTAGTGCGGTGGAACTTTAATAATGCTAGCCAAGGCAGCACAGAAAATCAGAACAGCAGCCCGAGGCAAGAAAGAGCTAAACTGAGGCACTTCTCCCATGCCTCACCCAGTGCGAGAAGTATTGGCCATGCCAGTGCATAAGCAAACGAATCGATCGCTGCAGTAGGTTGATGGTTACCAGTCGTTTTGATGGATATGACTGTATAAAAAAGTCCAGATTGGTTCACAGTGGACCTCAAACTATGTCAGCTAAAACCAAAGAGACAAAAAACTGACAGCTGCGGAGAGTACACTGCAGGCAGTCAATGTTTTCTGTGATTTATTGTTCCATCTGCCTTGCCGCTGTGAGGACAAGTTCCCCCTGATTTGGTTAAAATGGAAAGGACCTCAGAGAGCGCAATGTGTTTTTTGAAAATGTGCAGAAACTATATTTTTTTCCTTGATTTATTTCCTTTCTCCTATAACGCTCGTCCCAATTGTTAGCTGGTAATGATTGCAGACATGTGACCCTCAGCCGCAGAGGGCTGAGCTGCTGCAACACAACTAGAACTTGCCTACTGTATTGTTATCACTGGCAGAAAGCAAGGAAGCAAAGTTATAGATAGGCAACAATTTTACCTTGATTAATTTAATTATTGATACCTACAACATACTGTACCCTTCAGCTATCTGCTGGTTCTCATGTAAGACTAAACCTATCATTCATCTATCTATCTATATATGTATATATATATATATATATATATATATATATATATAATATGTGTGTATATATATATATATATATATATATATATATATAATGTGCAGAAGAAGCGGCACTAAAGCAGGCATTATAATGGTGAATTAAAAATCCTTTTTAGACATAGATAGATAGATAGATAAATAGATAGACTGATAGATATAGATTTATACAAATACACACCAAAATGCAATGTGGCGGCACTCACGGTCTTAAGGTGTCCAATCACGGTGCGATCACTGCATGCATTTTGGTCTAGATCGTATCGCACGCAAATCGCATGTGATACGATGCGATCGGGGAAGTTTCACCCGCAAAACGCACCATGTATGGGCACCTTTTGAAATCCATACAAAGGACTTGAACTGCTGGACAGAGCAGAATACATAAACATATATATATATATATATATATATATATATAGTGCTATTTTTCAGCAGGAACCAGCAGGAACTCAGTTCCTGAACCTCTAATTAAATATGACATCATCAGGAATTGAAAATGTATTTCCCATAAGATAAGTTTTATTTTAATACAACTTAAACAGTCTAAATACAATATATACATCTATCAATCCTGGGGATGGCACTCCAGTTAGAGGATGCAGGTAAGTATCTGAAATGTCCGGTGCCTTCCTAAACAAGGGCGAGCAGGGTCCCCTCTGAATGTATAGTCTGCGCGGCGGCACTCGGAAAAAAATACAAGACAGCAGGCAATTGGGGTGCCTACGTTTCAAAGCCCGCAGGCTTTTTTATCAAGCACCTTGATAAAAAAGCCTGCGGGCTTTGAAACGTCGGCACCCAAATCTCCTGCTGTCTTGTATTTTTTTCCGAGTGCCGCCGCGCAGACTATGTATATATATATATATATATATATATATATATATATGTACATTGCTATTTTTCAGCAGGCTCCAGCAGGAACTGAGGCCCTTATTCTAGTTCACTCTTTCTGACAAAATCCTTCTTAGATGGACAAAACCATGTGCACTGCAGGTGGGGCAGATGTTACTTGTGCAGAGAGAATTAGATGTGGGTGGGGTTTTACTTCAAAGTGAGATCTATATTGCAGTGCAAAAATAAAGCAGTCAGTATTTACCCTGCACAGAAACAAAATAACTCACCCAAATCTAATTCTCTCTGCCCATTTTAAATCAGCCCCCCCTGCAGTGCACATGGTTTTGTCCATCTAAGAAAAATTTTGTCAGAAAGAGTGAACTAGAATAAGGCCCTCAGTTCCTGCTGGAGCCTGCTGAAAAATAGCACTGTATATATATATATATATATATATATATATATATATATATATATATATATATATATATATATATATATATATATATATATAGTACAGTATCATTGCCTACATAAAAATAAAAATGACTTATTTTGCCTCTGCAAAACACTATTAAAAGTTACATTTTCCGCAAGAACTTCAGGGCTAATCCTCAGAAAATACACACACTATACTATACAGCTAATCAACAATTAATGTGTATAGAACTCAATAAAAACAGCCTCATCTGTGACCCTTGAAAAGTCCAAAGCCATTTAGAACACCCCTTTGAGGCTTTAAATGTGTCTCTGCAAAATACACTATGTTTAATGTTTTAAACCATTTGCATAAAGCATAAATGAGGCCTTGGAACGAGAAGCATGCAACCAAATGTATCTAAGTTGAATGACCACGTTAAAGTAATTTTTAGAGTGGGTCTTAAATTAAACCTTGGAGTATTCTATGATATATATATATATATATATATATATATATATATATATATATATATATATATATATATATATATACTGTACTTGCGTCACATATGGTGTTTAAAATCTCACAAAAAAATACAAAACTGCAGTCGCGACCGTCAAAAAAAAAAAAATGTTTTCCACCATGTTTAATGCATCTCAGCAATTTTTTTTTTTTTTTAACAAATTTCCCACGAAATGGCCTGTTGGTTTTGACACTGGGTGGAAAACTTGCACTCATTTACCTTTACTCTCAGTCCCTGATGTCTTGACCTCTGTGGCAGACACTTCCTGGCTGAAGGATTAGGCCTCGCTGGTCCAACCTTGGTGTCAAACATTCCCTGTCTCCTGTCTTCAGATGGTTTCCATTCAAGTGTTTGTTTATTTACTTTTAAATGTACAATTTTTTATTTTTTATTTTCAAACAACCGTTAAGCTTTCAAATGTAAACATGAACGAGTAAAAACGGTAACATTGTATCAAAGGGAGGTTAATGAGCGTAAATGTGGGAGATTTCTAAAAGTTTCGTCTTGCTACTGTTGAGTAGACGCCGGTTCCCCAGAGCTTTAGTTTATATTTGCAACATGTTATTGTCAAGCCGAGGTTATCGTCTTTTCCCTCTTCTTTCTGTTATTCAAAATAAGTATTGATGTTATGCCTCAGCTATTTAAGAGCCAGCTGCCTTGCTCGTTGCATTTTTTTTCCCTCCTTCGTATTATTGTATGTGGTAATAGCAAGCCTGTGTATCGTCTTTCACAAAATCTAGCCTTTCAGGGATTCGGTCTTCAAATGATATCAATCAAAATTTATGCAATTTAAAATCCATATGTATCGAGTCCCAGTTCACCTCATTTAATGATAATAGTAAACCACATGTTGTGTTCATGTCTAAAACACTTTCCTGCTCCTTGACTGTATTAACCCTAGGGGCACTGTGTTTTGTACAATTTGCCCAGCTGAGCAGCATAATATATTGATTAATACTTGGCAGCGACTGAAATCTGGAATAATAAAACACCGAGCAAGGTAAATATATACTAATATAACAAGGACAGTGTCGATAATATTTGCTGATGCATGTCAATAAAATCTAGAAAAAGAAAGAGAGGGAGAATGAGGGAGACGGCCGACGCCGGGCCTTTCAATCAAACAACAGCATAATGTGTTTGCAGCTTGTATCCTGTGTTCTCCCAGTTTCTTGAAATACAGACCTGGAGAAAGGCAGGACTTTCGTTTGCTCCTTGTTTTCCTTTGAAAGACGGTGTTGTAGAACATAGCAGGCAATGAGGCATAGATTTAATATACATTACACATATTTCTATTTTAATAGCAAAATATATAATTTGCACTTATGTTGATTTTAACATATGCATTATATATAGATATATATATTTTTTATATATATATTATATATACACTTATATAGAAAAAGAGAGATAGAGATATATAGATACATATTTACCTACCTTAGACACACATGAGTCAATATACTTTATATACATACATGCAAAAGTGTCTATCTACAGTATCTCTCTCTCTCTATCTATCTATCTATATAGATATATATATATATATATATATATATATATATATATATATCAGTGCTATTTTTCAGCAGGAACCAGCAGGAACTCAGTTCCTGGACCTTTATTTCAATATGACATCATCAGGAACTGGGCTCCTGGTCCCCTGTGAGTGCCTTCATTCCTAAATACAATATAAACATCTCTCTCTCTCTCTATATTTTTATTTAATTGATCCACCCCTATACCCGGAGTTATACACACATGTGAGCTGCCCCCTTCCAACACCTGGCAGGGTAGGTGTTAATGTTGTCTATGACGCAGGGAAAATGTCCTCGTTTCTAATAGACCAAACACATCTGATATGAAAATCCCAGCATCTAGCATCTTGAGTGCACATTCTGCCCTGAACAGGCTGCACCGTTTACTTAAGATTTAACTTGAAGCCACAAATAAGATTTAATTTCATGTTAAATTATTATGCATTTGGCAAAGGCAGAGGTTAGTTCTTAGCTTTGGCAACTGTCAGCAGACCACCTAATACAGATGTGTGCATTCCAAAATGTTCTAATGCCTTCTAAGTGATTCCATAGAGTGCTGTGTCACTGCTTGCAGGACTGGGTGGCATCTGATGGTACTCAATCTCGATCTCATGTTGGACCATTAGGCAAGCGTGAAGGTGTTTTTTTTTTTTTTGTTTTTTTTTTATTGATGCCTGTTTTTTTTTCTTCTTTCTTTTATTGATGCCTGTTTACAAACACGGTGTGTTAAGGGGTGTACACACAGTGCGATGGCCTTGCTTTGTGATCCCGATTCAAACGGGATCGAATCGCAAGGCAAGGCAAACACATTCAATATGGGCTATATAGTACAGATCTGTTCTATATATTCTTGCCTGCACATCTATTTTTCTATTCGATATGGGCCGCGAATTGGGTTTGAATCGAAATGCGAATGCATTCAATTTCCCTTTGATTTCTATATCGAACTTTGTGTATGGAGCACTGTATGTGTGTCTGCAAACATGTACATTACAGATAACATATAGCAACACTTGTATGACACATAAATAAAAAAAATCGTTGAATTTAGAAAAAGAAAAAAAGCCATTTTGAAAATAAATATTTATTTATTTATTACTAGTTTCTTATATAACACAGAATATTCCGTTGCGCTTATCATATAGTAACTTAATAAGATAAAAAGCACTATTTTTTTTATTTGTTCACAAATATTTTGTTTATAATATCGTGTTTTTTTGCAGTTTTTTATTTAAAAGCAAAAAAAATTATAAATTGTAAAGCGCAAATGAAACTGGTAATAGTAATAATAATAATAATAATAATAATAAAGCAGGTAGATAATAAGTGTATCTATTCACTAATGCGCCAACATTATCCTAATGCTCCAGAGACCCGCTTATTGCAATCTCGAAATGTTAAGGTCATTCTACAACAAATAGCATACAGATGTACAAAAACATATTAATGTACAGGGCAACACTGAGTGACTTCAGGTTTTTGCCTTTGCAGTAATGCTTGAACTGTTCGGCTTCTGCAATGCCTTAATAACTTTACAAAATTAAATTAGTATGACTGTCAAAAAGCATTCATTCAAAAAAAATTGGAAAAAAATGAAAATTGAAAAAAAAAATTCTTCCAAATCTGACAACTAATAAGTTTTCATTGCCCCATATAATTATTCCAACCGCAAACTGTAGCCCAGAGATTGTCCCTCTATCTCCTTTTCAATGCCATCTAAATGAGTCACAGTGAACCATAGAAGCTGATGACAAATTAATATGTTAAAAAAATAAACGACGGTTATGTTGAACATAGAGAAACTTTATCCTGATTAATTTGTGTTGGATGCGCTCCAGCCACCATTTACAAAGCCCTGCAGTTTGTGCAAATTTAATTCCCCAATATTTACATGGGGGAAAGCCTTAGCAGTTAAACTCTGCCTCCAGTGTGACTTTTGTGGTTTGTGGGAAAAAAAGACAATAAAAACACAGAGAGGTAATTGTAAGCACATTTGAAAAAAAAAAAAGTTTTTTTTCTTTTTTTTTTTCCTACTTGTTTTATTAGTATACTCCTGTAAAATATATACTGAGCTTCACTTTTGGTGCATACAGCGCTACAGTTTAATTTGCCAAAAAGTTTTAAGTAATATAACACCTACTGTATTTATGGTACTGTATGCAGGGTACCTGACTGTCGCACGCAACATTTAGTTGGTTGGAAGCAAACCTTCTACCTTCTCATTATCTTTAAAGCCATTTAAAAAATAAATGTTGAAACTAATACTAATGACCCTGGCTAATTATATAGCTCCAACGTTTTATGTCTTTATTTAAATAGATCGTGACGATATTTGCACAATTGCCCAATTTAATAAACAATAAGAGGCAGCAAAAAGAAAAAAAAACCTGCACGCTCTTCAAAGAATATTAAAAATAGTCCCATTTTTTAATGAGATTTTTCTCATCAGTTTACACAATTTTCCAGATGCAAAATGAGCTTTTGGCTGTAAAACATTTTATCACATTGTCTTATACAATAAAGATTACATGCTCTCCCTCTCTCAATTGCACTGCAATTATTTTTTAGTGTTTGCAAATCATAATATCATTTAAAAACCATATTTTATAAGGATTCTAAAATACTTTCATAGTGATTCCAGAGGTAAAAAAAAAAATATATATATATATATATATATATATTTATATATTTAAGAGAATTTCTTTAAATGATCAGGATGCTTGCATGTTATTCTACTTTTGCATTACCGGAAAAATAAGAGACTAGTATTTTTCACTCTGTAAAACATTTCCCATGCTAAGTGTCAGTGCGTATTTTTCATAATGACTTTTTGGCGAAGATGATAACAGCTAAAAAGAATATACATGTTCACATAGCAAACCTGTCATTTCACATTCATTAAGTGTGAAACCCAGAAATTAATAATGTAAAAATATGCTTTTTAATTAGTCTAACATTCTGCCCAATGTACTTAAATGGGATCAGCAGATCCCCGATGGTTTTTTTTCTTAATAAAGTATTAGCCTGTGATGCACAGGGCTTGACAGGTATGATAAAGTGAATAGTACTTTTCAAAGCATATGAATGATACCAAAACAGTCCTTGCCTATTTAAATGTAATTAACATTAGGGAACAATATTACGAGAACAGAGGCCTTGGACGTATTTTATTCTGCTTCTTTTTTTTTTTTTGTTTTATGAGAGGTTTGAAGATCTCTGCTGTGATTTTATAATTTAATTACCTTCGTTGAGAGCTAAGCTTTCGCTAATGGAGGGTCAACAGGATCATAAAGCAAATCTTCAAAATATTAAAAAGGGTAAATCCCATCTGATTGGCTTTTGCAAAGTAGCGAGCATTCTTTCATCGCCTCAGTTCCCTTCGATTTTAATTTTCTCACTGCTGTCTTCAGCTTTGTGCATTTAATTGTGATAGAAATAAAATATACTATCACAGGAAACTTGCCACGATACACAATAGACAATGGCGCTACTGTAATTCTGATTGGTTCGGAAAGCTGCGAATATCGCAGGTTACCAAGCAACTGAGATGCCGCCCGGTGTCCACCGGAATATGCTCAATATGCATTGTGGTTTTTTTTTTAATCGTCTTGCAAAACTAGCCATAGCCAAGTCATCCATTGGATTTGCCGATTGCCCAATGAGCATTGCATGGCTCCTATTATCCTAACCCATTTTAATGATTTTGTTTGGGGTAAAATGGATGTACTGTAGGAAGTGGCCTTAAGTCAATGTGTTGCCTAGGGTACTATGAGTTTTTAAACTGCACGCAGTATACAGATGGAGCGCCTCTCAGCTAGTGCTGGGAATCGCCAGATTCCCTTAGCTGGCGATCGCTGGCAGGGAGGTGCTCCATCTGACGGGGACGAGCGAGCGTCTCACACGCTCGCATGTCCCAGTCACTCAGCGGTAGGGAGTGGAATCCCTGACCATCTACTCTTCAGGGAGATAGACAGGGTTAGGGGGAAGTGCGGAGGGCTACGGGTGAGATGGGAGCGGTGGAGAGCTCCGACGGAACTGGACGCACGAGAATCTTGTGCACACGTGCCCCCTTCTGGCGGATGGCGGCGACTGATGGTTGCCGATTCTATCCAATGGGAGCTGCTCCATCTGTATATAAACAATGGATCTAGGATCTTTTGATGTGTACCAATAATATATACTGTACAAAATAGGCACTGCTCAGGGATGCAACCAGATCTTTGTGGGCCCCATATGAAGAGCCCATCACTAGAATTCTTAAGAGACACCTCACCGTTAAATGTTTTAATTGTGTGCCTCATAATAAAGCCCTAGTTTATTTTTTGACCCATAGTAGCATCCTAGTTAATATTATGACCCATGGTGATGCCAAACTTTATTTTATGAACTGTTGTAGTTCCCTAATTCACATGATGTTACATTTTAGGACTGCCAATACACATTATGCCACAATGTCCCTAATTCACTACGCCCCCTGTTGATATTGTGTCGCATTAGAGTTAGAGTGCCCTCCAGTTTAAATTCTACCACATTACAGTGCCTCAGCTTTTATTATGTAACCTTATACTGTGCTTCTCATTATAATGAACAGATCAGATTATGACACATACTGCAATGTGCCCTGCAGTTCATATTGTGACACATTATAGTGGCTGGTCAATTAGACCCAATTAGTTAGCAGACAACACTGGGGAATTGGTATGCAACTTTATAATCTGGGTCCAGGCCAACTGAAGCCTCTGGGTCCCATAGCAATGGAACCCCTTGCACCTATTATAGATAGGTCTGTACTTGTGGATTATCACGGCTCCCATCGCATGCCATATATAGTGGCATGCAATTGGATGCAATTTTTGCAGTTTTTACCGTTTTTACAAAATCGCATGTGATCGCATCGCATGTGATCGCATGTGATCGCATTGCATGCGATCGCATCGCATGCGATCGCATCACATGCGTTTTTTTACAGAAAAGCGTCCAAAATGCATTGAAATTATTATCAAACATGTTCAATGGCCCCCAAATGTCATTTTTGAGGCTGCACCACCCCCACTATCAACGCGAACCCGAAGCGTGGCGAGCGCAGAGAACCCGCGAGGGGCGGCGGTACGCGTCCTACGACCTTTTCATACCCCCACTTTCCACGTCGGCGTGGAGTTGAGAATAGAAAGTGTGGCGAGCGCAGCGAGCCACCGAGCCCGAAGCGTGGCGAGGGGACGCGGACACCTGTGAAGCCCGCGAGGGGACGCGTATACCTGTGAAGGTATCCGTGTCCGCTCGCCACGCTTCGGGCTCGGTGGCTCGCTGCGCTCGCCACACTTTCTATACTCAACTCCACGCCGACGTGGATAGTGGGGGTATGAAAAGGTCGTAGGATGCGTACCGCTGCGCTCGCCACGCTTCGGGTTCGCGTTGATAGTGGGGGTGGTACAGGCTCAAAAATGACATTTGGGGGCCATTGAACATGTTTGCTACTAATTTCAATGCATTTGGATGCTTTTCTGTTAAAAATCGCACGCGATCGCATGCGATCAAATCGCATGCGATGCGATGCGATTTTTTCCCGTGTGATGGCCATCGTGGGAGCCGTGATACTCCACAAGTACCGATAGGTCAATGACACCCTTGAAAAATATACTTTAGCATTATTCACTCACATGTTGCCTGGTGACACTCCATAGGGACAATTATGTACCATTGACCCTAATAAACATTGTGATACAGTCAGGGATTTCAATCTCTTTAAATGTTAGATAAATATTAGGCTACTTGTTAATAATAATTCACTCTGACTTGTTGTATTAGACATGTAAAGGGATTTTCCATTCATTGAACCAAAACCACCTTTATTTAAGCCCATCAGTATAGTTCTTAATTGGGAAGACAGCTGCGCGATTGACTCCATGCTCTTAGAGACACAGGAGAATATGAGAGGTATTCAATCTGAGATTCCATCTGTTGGAACATCCCGACATTCGGAATCCCGGGCCGGAGTTCCATTTGTCGAGTGTCAGAAAGGCAGTGGATTGGCGAAAATGGCCACGGATTGTCAAAAAATGGCCATGAATTCGACAATCCGTGGCCGTTTCCGATAAAACAGATCCAACTTTTTAAAAAGTTGGATCTGACAACCTTCAGTGTTTTCATTAACAACAGTATTGAATAGGTGAGTCCCTGTTGGGAAATATAGGCACAGATTGAATACCCCCGTATGTAAGCAAACTTTTCAGAGAGGTAAATTACCAGCCAATACGCTTCAAAGTGCCTTACTAACAGTGAAAAATTACCGGAACAGATTGGGTGGTACTTTTTATCTCTCTCCAATGTTTGATACATCTCCTCTCACGCTGTTGTGATGGGAGCCAAGGTGTCTCTGCATTTCCCAGTTAATAGCAAATCAGATACCATTTACAGTACACACCTCCAGTTCAGATCACGATGATTGATTAATATCCTGATCTATCCTTGGCCTGTAATTATCATATAACCATTTAAGTTTTTGTAATATTATATGAAATGTAGGATACATATTAAGTGCAAAAAAAGATAAATACATTTAAGTATTTCTTGGACAAATTAATCTTAACTATTTAATTTTATCAGTCTTTAAATAACCAGTTTTACAGAACCGCAAGCTAGCCTAAAGTTTGCTGTACTGCTAGAACTTCTTACTTCAATTGCTGTTGCTGCAGAGCTTTAGTGGTCAATAAGACCAAAGTCCAACAGTAGTTGAAGATGATCATGAGTTTGACTTTAAAGTTACAATGATCATGTATCGCAACATTATTCCACATACAGTATGTGAATAATCTGGCTGATAATAAGGCAGATGATGGTGAAATAGCCACGCTCTGGTGTGGATATTTCACCATCTGATTTTTATGGTCCAGACTAAATTGACCAAGTCATTTGGCTATCTTTGGTGTTCAACCAATCACTAGAGATGATCAATAATAATAAAAATGCTTCCCAGTTTTTAAGCTATGGGGAAAAAAACATAATTGACTGCTGATTACCAACAGTAAATATGTGGCAAAATTGACTAGACTGTTCCCATACCAGTCTATAATCTGGGCCATGGCTGGTTTCACTACCAGAAAGCATAGTTGAGCTTGACTGTTTGATGTTCCAAGCAACCCACATTGCGGATGGATTACCTGGAATAGGGGAGTCAAAACACAACTTGAAGAACATGTTACCAGAAGGATTCCATGTAATTGAGGATCAAAACTTGATGACCATATAACCATAACTTCCCACCACTCCAAAATGGAGTGTTCCACCTAAAATCTCAAGTTTTCTAAAACTCAACAGTGATTTTGCTCATCTCTAGTGCAGCGTTCCTCCAAAGACAATTATCGTGGCTTTCATAGGCCATTTTTATATACTCATGCTAGGTTTTCCGTTCTACAGGACCCTGTTTCTCTGTGGTGGGGCTTAATTATCAACCTCAACCTCACTGTAAACACAAAATGATGTTTGACACAAAATGATAACTAAGTGATGTTGCTGGTGCCCAGTGATTTGATAAATATCATTAATGGCTGCAGGAGCTTATTATCCCGGAAGGAAAAAGTAATCCTGTTCAGAACTTAAACAATCTTAGCTTTAGACTGTATACAATGCCTACTTTAATAGCAAAGTTTTTTATTTAATCAGCCTGATGCCATCAGATATATGTGACGAATGCTTAGCCATTAGTTATCATCTCTCTCTTTCTCTCTCTCTCTCTCTCTCTCTATCTATATATATATATATATATATATATATATATATGTATTGGCAGCGAGTAAAACTACAGATGGAGCACCTCTAGTGCTTGTGTGGGCTGGCGATAAAATTGCCAGCCCCCACCAGCCACCAGGCCCCACCATCTGTCAGAAGGGGGCGCACGTGACGCTCGCTAGACCCGTTCCGACAGATATACCCATCAGTCCCCACTGCCTTGCCGCCGGGTCCCGTTGGTCGCCACCGCCCCGCTGCACCCCCCCTAAAGGGGACATCCTGCCACCCAGCCGCCGAGTGACTAAGACGCGCGTGCGTGTGAGACTCTCACGCGTCCCAGTCTAATGGACTCCCTCTTAGCCAGCGCTCACCAGCGGGGACATTCTGGCGAGCACCGGCATTGAATAAGAGGGGCTCCATCTGTACATCTTTTTCTCACACATGCACAAACACAGAGGCAGTCACAAGATAGCAGACTAGCTTTCGAGGCATTTGCTTCAAGCGGGCTTACTAGTATTTTAATATGTTCATAGAACCATAATAATTTGGTAACACAGAATAATAAATTGCTAGACGATTACACAAAAATACACATTAAAATGAAATATTTCTCATAGATGTAGATTATCTGAATCTGTAACTATCCACTCTTCCAAACTAACAGCTATGGCGTCTTTGCTAAAAACTTTTTTCACCACTTCCAAAGTAGCCTTAAAAACAAATCCAGAGACGTGTTCCTTGATGCACAGCGATAAGATTCCTTCAGAGACGCATAAACCAAAGTAGATAGAGGTCCCCAAACCAGCAGGATGGAGACTTAGGTCTTCATGTTCAGTATTTGCTTAGTCTCTTGTAAGAAGCAACATCTACTTTGCAGGTCCCCTTAATGGCCAAGCCATAGTTTGGCATTTGCGTTGATGCTATAGGGATTACAGATTTATCATCTGGCTGGAGCAACATGCTAAATGATTAGAAATAAAAAAGATGGGGAATACACAATGTATGTAAGGGACTGCTCAGGTAAAGCTCCCCCTATTACAGCTGCCACAGAGGAGGGAATGTTTGTTATCTGTGAAGCCTTTTAACATTGAAAAGGCAGGTACTTGGTTTTAACATTATTTTGTCTTGACACTCAAGGGGTCTTAAAACCACAGAAAATATCAAAACACAACATCATGCACACCCCACGGAAATCACATTTTTTTTTAAATCCTCAAACGATCTTTCAATAAAGTTATTTTATTTTTATTTTTACATAAAACTTATAAACTAGGAGAAAAAAAACTATTATGCTGCTTATTTGAAGAAGACTTCATGTAACAATCTCATCAAATTCCCCTTTTTTACATGTTTAGGCATGTTTTTGTTTTATTATTATTTTTTTTATTATTGTTGTTTATTATGAATATTTTCTGAAAATAATTTTATTTTTTTGCTATAATCAGTCACAGTATCTTACAGCCGTACTTAGTTGTTTTTTGTGTTTTTATGAGTACCCTTATTATTGATATTGATACCCTCATCCTGTTTTAATTTATCCTGTTCTGTTTTTGTCTTTTTGTTTATTTTTTTATTTCTTTTGCTTTGCAATAATGTATGTTTTGTGAGCTAGTTTTTAAGTTTGAATGTTTCTTGTTATACAGTAGTATGGATTTTCAATAAAAAATTAAAATTAGAAAAAAAAATAAGGAAGATATTTTTCAAGATGAGTTTAAGTTTTTCTAAGTGAGATCTATTTTCATTATTAATAACTTTTATCTGTATGATGTCATCATTGTATGCAGTCTCTGCACGGGTGGAGCTTGCATTCATCATTGTATGCAGTCTCTGCATGGGTGGAGCTTGCAATCATCATTGTATGCAGTCTCTGCACGGGTGGAGCTTGCATTCATCATTGTATCCAGTCTTTTGCACTATGGAAGTAAACCTCGTGGGGAAATCCATGTGAACACAGAAAGAACATACCAACTCTACACAGCACCCTGATTTGAATTTAGTGCTCCCCTCTCCCCCTCAGCAATAATGATTAATGTGGCTGTACATACTGCATAGATTTTCTGGATACTGAACTTTAAGTTTTGATATACCTACAGTGGCCCTGGCATTGTCATCCTTAATATATCGTTTAGCAGTGCTCCTCACAGTAACTATAGAATTTACTTCTATAGTTACTGTGAGGAGCACTGCTAAACGATATATTAAGGATGTGGCTAACAGATAATTGAAAGTCAATTTTCTAGGCAGATATTGCACTTTTTTTACTGTTCATGAATCCAGCCTGTGTAACTAGGAGCGACGATGGACATTCGTGTTCCATAGTTGTATGCATCAGCCACATGCCCATTTATGGATGAAACAGTGTAACTGGTCGGCAACTTGGCATTCGCACATTGGCTAAGCATTCGGGGGGGGGGGTGTCATGGATGTATATGGAATTGTAGGCAATGCCTAGCTGAGAGTACCAATGATCTGTACTGATCTGCTACAGCAGGTGTAGGACTGAACAAATTGATGGAGACATTGCACTCCTGTGGTGGGTCCAAAGGAGCACAGCATATTGCAGCAATATAGAATGTTTTTCCCCTATTTATCAATCTGGGGCTCCTGTTGGATCAGAGTTATTTACGCTTTAATCTGACGCAAATGCTGGGAAAAAACTAGTAATATGTCCATGCTTTTGCATTGAGATAGAGGGATATATCTATGATACAGTAATAAGGGAGGATAAGTGAGCCAGAGGAGGCGTGGGCCGTGGCCAGTGCCAGATTAAGCCTTCGGGGGGCCCGGGGTACTTTAGACCGGGGGGCCCCCTTGCAATTGTCATTACTGGCCGCAAACTGCATGGGAGAATATTACACTGTCAAAACACAGAGTAAAGGCAGAATAAACTTGGTCAATCGGTAACTGCAGGGGAGATATATATATATATATATATATATATATATATATATACACACCACATGAAAAGCCTGTGTTTGTCCCTCTGCACTTTACTCTGTAGGAAAACTCACAGTCCTAGTGCTGCCTCTGATTAAAAACCCTCCCATGACTAAGCTGCTGCTGCTTTTCTCCATGGGCCTGAGAAGCATGTAATGAGCTCCACCAATCAGAGCTCAGCACAAACCTCTCAGCCTCTGCCCTCTGGTGCAAGGTGTCATGGGACTTGGTCAATTCCCAGTAATGCACTGCATGCTTGGCTCCCAATGCTCAGCACCATTAATCATTGTCACATTGGCAGATAGGTGAAGCTGAAGCACTACCCCACTCCCATGCACAAAACCTTTAGCTAAAAAAAAAAAAAAAAAAAAAATTTTTTTTTTTTAAATACATGCCAACCATAGGGGGCCCCTAGCTAGAGGGGGGCCCAGGGGCACTGACCCCTTGTGCCTCCATTATAATCCGGCCCTGGCCGTGGCCCATGGCAACCAATCAGCTGCTCTGTATAATTTAATTTTTTGCAAATTACAGATAATATTTTTCGTGCTGATTGGTTGCCATGGGGGGCCACTTCTCCTCTGGCTCACTTCTCCTCCCCCTGCTTCATACATGTACCCCACAGTCCTGTAAAAATCCAACATAGTTACTACAGCTTTGATGGTCCCCCATTTCCAAGTATAGGTAACGACATCTTCAGAAGCGGTTACATAGCAGCAAAAAGTTTAGTTTTTCACAACTTGCTAAATTGTCACACGCTGGGGAAAAACGCTGGAGAGGATCCCGGGGGGCGCCACAAACTTTTTGTCAGGGAGGAGCAAAATTTATAGTTACGTCACTGCTGTATACCCAACTATTAATGGGGAAGCGGTCATCTATTAGAATGAACTTAGGTCTACAGTCATTAGGTCGACCCCACTAGGTCGACTGGCAGGAAGGTCGACCTGACTTAAGGTCGACATGGGCCAAGGTCGACATGACTTAAGGTCGAATTTGCATAAAGGTCGACATGAGGAAGGTCGACTGGTCATAAGGTCGACATGGGGTTTTTCACTGTTTTTTGAGCCGACATGTGCCGACAGGCGGTATTTCATGCCCTACCATCCACTAGGGCGTGGTGGGAGAAAAAAATAGTGTGCCGAGCGCAGCGAGGCACCGTGCCCGAAGCATTGCGAGCGATGCGAGGGTCCGATTCTCATTGCCAACTGTGTCCATGTAGACTGTGTCGACATTCGGATAAAAAAACAGTGAAAAACCCATGTCGACCTTATGACCAGTCGACCTTCCTCATGTCGACCTTTATGCAAATTCGACCTTAAGTCATGTCGACCTTGGCCCATGTCGACCTTAAGTCAGGTCGACCTTCCTGCCAGTCGACCTAGTGGGGTCGACCTAATGACTGTAGACCTAAGTTCATTCTGACAGATGTACCGATTCCCTATTAATGAGAGGCAAAAAACGGCAAAAAACGCAGATTTTGCCACGAAATTGCACATTCTGAGGGTGTGATTTTTAGTACGCCGTAACTCGCATCCAGATGTTTTCCCATTATAAAGTATACAAATCGCATATTTAATGAGATGCAAAAACGGGAAAATGTTACTAAAAATCGCTACACATGCAGACCAGGTTCTGACAGGAGAATTTGCCAGAACTATGCACAGATCATTAAGATCTGTGCATGGTCCTATCTTAAAAAATGTGTAAAAGTTAGTTTTTCTTTTTTAAATGGCTTGAAGTCCCCTCCTAAGCATAACCAGCCCCGGGCTCATTGAGCCGGTCCTGATTTAAAAATATGGGGGACCCCCAAATTTTTTGTCCCCCGTATTTTTGGAACCAGGTCCAGTTGAATGAGCTCGGGGCTGGTTATGCTCAGGAGGGGGGACCTCAGGCCATTTTTTTTCTTTTTTTTAACACAAATTTGCACTTTTCCTCAAATTCTCACATTTTCATGACTAAAAATGGCCCATTATCGCACTATATCGAACATTTTTGCCCAGAACACGCAGCTCATTAAATATGTGAATTCACAGCAAAAATGTGATTTTAAAAAGTGCGATAATGGGCGATTTTTGGAAGTGACTAAAACTCTCATCCCATTAAATGTCACCCTGTATGTTTATAAATATTTTAATTGTCTTACTCTCAAGGCATTCTAAAATGCTCTCTCCGTTTTCCTGTATTCAAAATTACGATTTTCCATTGTCCAATAACAACATACAGAAATGAAACCAGAGCGATTAATTAAGCTTATGTAACACTGTATCCTAAACAGACAGCCGGGCAGATCTAAAGTTCCGCGATGTCAGGAAGCAGAATCTCCAGCCAGTCAATCCATCAATCAGAAGCAGCCACAAAGAGGTCACATAAAAAACACAAATGAACAAGTTAAGGAAAGTCATCTCCTGTAAATCTTTTATTTCTTCTACAATCACTTCCAGAAATAGACAGCAGATGGGGCTACAAAAATCAACATACATAAAATATGAAACACAGCTGTTTAGGCTAAAAAAAATATATACGGAGACATTTTTGAAGCACAGAAAGGGTGATATTTAATAGGATGAGAGATTTGGTAAGAAATCACCAGTTTTTTCAAGCGGCAATCATTTACACTGCAAAACCAGTTTAATTTTGAAGTTTAAATGATTGCCGCTTTAAAAAACTGGTGATTTCTTACCAAAGCTCTCACTTTCTGAATCTCTCACCCTATGGGGGAAATTTACCAATATGAAAAACCTAGTTTTTCGTATTGGTATTTCCCCTACGGTTGCATACGACTGTTTAAGTCGTATGCAAACTCGTGTTCCGGAGGGTCAGTTACAAAGCAGTCAGATACGACTGCTTTGTAACCCTCCGATGGTGTAGCTATCCGTATTAGCGGCCGTATATACGGCTGCTAATACGAATTATTTGTAGGCAGTCTGCACGGATCAGTCAGATCCGTGCAGGCTGCAGTGTGTAAAAAAAAATAGAAAAATAAATAAATGAAAAAAAAAAACGGCGTGGGGTCCCCCCCACAGCCGAAACCAGCACCAGGCTGACGGAGCCTGGAGCCGGTAATTAAAAATCAGGGAACCCGACAAATAGGGGATCCCCGATTTTTAACAACCAGCCCCAGGCTCCAGGTCCGGGGCTGGTTCCCAAAATACGGGGGACAAAATGACTAGGGTCCCCCGTATTTTAAGAACCAGCCCCAGGCACAACCAGCCAGCAGGGTAATGTCACAGCCGGGGGACACTTATAATATAAGGTCCCGCGGCCAAAACATTAACCCTACCGACCAGTCAGCCTGGCCAGGGGCCCTGGGGGAGTGGGGACCCCCCCAATGAAGGGGTCCCCCCCCTCCAGGACTTACCTGACCAGGCTGAAGCCTGGTGCTGTCCTCGATGCCCCTGGGCGGTGGGCATCGAGCTGATAGTGGTGTAAAAAATAGATTAAACTATTGTTTTTTACTGTGGCACTACAAGTGCCAGCAAGCTGGGACTTGGAGAACCACAAGTCCCAGCCTGCTGGGCATTAAAGGGCCCGCTGGCACTTGTAGTTCCACAGTTAAAAAAATAGTGCACAAAACACACTGACACACTTTTAAAATAAAACTTTAATACATCCATTACACACATACTAATACTTACCTATCTTCTTCCCGTAGGTAGCCCTGGTCCTGATGTCCTCCGGTCCTGTGTCGGCGTTCCTCTTCATGTCGACGTCCTTCTTGAAGTCGACGTCCCTGTCGGCGATGGCGTCCGGTGTCCGGGTCCGACGAAATCCATGGAGGAAGCTGTGGAAGGAAACCATACTCACCTGTCCCAGCGCGACGTAGTCCAGGTAAGTGTCTTGGCAAAAAAACAAACCGAACACCCCGAAACCAGCCGGACACGGAGACGCACGGTGTTTGTTTACATCGTGCGGCTCCGCCTCCCGAATGCCGCTATTGGCCGCCTTGCGGCCTAGCGGCTCCTGATTGGCCGCTAGACCGCAAGGCGGCCAATAGCGGCATTCGGGAGGCGGAGCCGCACGATGTAAACACCATGCGGCTCTCTGTCCGGCTGGATTCGGGGTGTTCGGTTTGTTTTTTTGCCAAGACACTTACCTGGACTACGTCGCGCTGGGACAGGTGAGTATGGTTTCCTTCCACAGCTTCCACATGGATTTCGTCGGACCCGGACACCGGACGCCATCGCCGACAGGGACGTCGACTTCAAGAAGGACGTCGACATGAAGAGGAACGCCGACACAGGACCGGAGGACATCAGGACCAGGGCTACCTACGGGAAGAAGATAGGTAAGTATTAGTATGTGTGTAATGTATGTATTAAAGTTTTATTTTAAAAGTGTGTCAGTGTGTTTTGTGCACTATTTTTTTAACTGTGGAACTACAAGTGCCAGCGGGCCCTTTAATGCCCAGCAGGCTGGGACTTGTGGTTCTCCAAGTCCCAGCTTGCTGGGGAGGCTTGCTGGCACTTGTAGTGCCACAGTAAAAAACAATAGTTTAATCTATTTTTTACACCGCTATCAGCTCGATGCCCACCGCCCAGGGGCATCGAGGACAGCACCAGGCTTCAGCCTGGTCAGGTAAGTCCTGGAGGGGGGGGACCCCTTCATTGGGGGCCCCTGGTAAGGCTGACTGGTCGGTAGGGTTAATGTTTTGGCCGCGGGACCTTATATTATATTATATTAAGTGTCCCCCGGCTGTGACATTACCCTGCTGGCTGGTTGTGCCTGGGGCTGGTTCTTAAAATACGGGGGACCCCTAGTCATTTTGTCCCCCGTATTTTGGGAACCTGCCCCGGACCTGGAGCCTGGGGCTGGTTGTTAAATATCGGGGAACCCCTATTTGTCGGGTTCCCTGATTTTTAATTACCGGCCCCGGCTCCTTCAGCCTGGTGCTGGTTTCGGCTGTGGGGGGGACCCCACGCCGTTTTTTTTTTAAATTTATTTAATTTTTCTATTTTTTTACACCGCAGCCTGCACGGATCTGACTGATCCGTGCAGGCTTAAAGCAAATAGAACAGGAAAATGGTGTTCTATTTTCCTGTCGTATTTGCGTGGGTGTTTCACACCACTTAGCAGCCGTATTGTCAGTACGGCTGCTTAGTAAATCAGAAACCACCATTCTTTTGAATGGTGATTTCTGTCGTATCCTATCGATGGTGTAGGACATTCGTATTTGTAAATACAAATACGAATGTTCCATCTTTAGGACTACGAATTGTTGTATTTTTGGGATTGTAAATCCCGAAAATACAAATTCGTAAAAAAAAGGTGTATTTCTCCCTACGAATACACCTTTTTTCTACGAATCCATTTTGGTAAATGTCCCCCTATATGTCAATCTACAGTACAGTATGTTTTCCCTTCCCCATATAAGTTGCAAATCTCTGCAAAAACTCTGCTCAGGGGTAAATATATAAGTGTGAGTTTGTAGAAGTGAGAGGCATTGCAACCAACCAGATTCTAGTTATTATCTTCTAAAAAGTGCTAGAAAAATGATAAGAAGAATCTGATTGGACGCTATAGGTGACATCTCTCACTTACAAAACACTCACAGTTTATTAAATGTATCCCATACACAAATTGTGCACTGTGTTACTTTTCACTGCAGCACCCTCAGCTACACTCTGGGGCCGATTCACCATGCTGTTCTCTCTTGAACAGGGCCCTCAACAGAATTTTTAGGGCCCCATACACAGATATCTCTAAGGGCCCCCTATCCCCTTAAATGCTATCAAGCCCCCCCTCCCTTTGTTGGAACATAAACTGGACACACTGCGACCTGCGTTCTTTCCCACTGACGTGCTCTCTCGCCCCGCAGCTTGTGCTCTATCACACTGAAGCACTCCCTTACCCCGCAGCCTTTGCTCTATACTGTAACAACAATGCACTTACCCTGCGCTCTATCACACCAACGCAATCCCTAACCCTGGGGCCTGCGTTTTATCACACTATCAAGCTCCTCCACCCACAGCTTTTGCTCTCTATCACACTGATGCACTCCCTCACCCTGCAGCCTGCGCAATATCACACTGACGCCCTCCCTCACACTCGGCTGGTGCAAGCCCCGTCAGTGCCCCGTCAGTGCCCCAGGCAAATCACCCCATGCGCCCGCCCACCGCCTGCTCCTCTCTGGGGGGGTGCCGCACGGGGATTGCCGGGGGTGCCGCACGGGGATTGCAGATCACTAGCTAGGGGAGCGGGCGGATGCCACCCGCCAATAATAATCCATGGCACTAGATTGCCGCTGATGACCACCGGGGAGGGGCTAATATCACTCACCTGCTCCCCGCTCCCTGACCCTGCTGGGATGAGTTCCGGTATACCGTCCTTGGCAGCTTCTGCAGCTTTCTACGGCACATGCTCTCCTTGGATGCTCAGTACTGCCCTCCAGTGGCCGGCGCCCTAGGCAAATGCCTAATGCTGCCTAGTGGTGGCGCCGGCCCTGCTCACTCTGCACCCTGCACGCTAACACACCGATGCCCTCCCTCTGTGGCCACACTCTATCATACTGACACACTCCCTCACCCTGCGCTCTATTATACTGACGCACTCTCTCACCCTGCAGCCTGCGCTCTATCACACCGGTGCACTCCCTCACCCTGTGGCTTGCGCTATATCACACTGACACCCTCCCTCACCCTGCAGCCTGCAATGTATCACACTGACACCCTCCCTCGCCCTGCACTATATCACACTGACGCTCCTTCACCTTGCAGCCTGCGTTCTATCACACCGAAGCCCTCCCTCACCCTACAATCTGCGCTATATTACACTCCTTCACACTGCGGCCTGCACTCTATCATACTGATTCCCTCCCTCACCCTGTGGCCTGTGTTTTATCACACTAATGCATTCTCTCCCCCTATATCAAACTGACGCACTCCCTTAGCCCATGGCCTACGTTCTATCACATGAACATGGTCTGTAACCCTACCTACCCCTGCAGCCTAATCCTTACCTTTGTGTCCTACACCCTTACCCACCCTGAATATAGTATACACACATAAGCACTTACTCTCTGTGTGGCCCTGGAATTTCAGCAGCTTCATCTCCCTTTTGGACAGGCTCAGCACAGCAGGAGCCTGAGATCCGTGTAGACCCGCCCCCTGCCGTGACCCATGTAGCTCTGCCCCTTTCCCCTGAGTGTGTGTGGGGGGGGGAGTTGCTGAGTGGTTGGGTGGCAGGGCCAGGCTAGCCAGCCTTCTGATCCTAGGCTGGCGCTGGACATCTGAGCGAGAGGACGGAGAGGGAAGGGGGGACTGTCACTTGAGTGTCTGAGTGGTATGGACGTCTGAGCGAGGGTCTGGCAGTCCTTGTGGCCCCTCAGGACATCAGGGCCCGGGACGGCTGTCCCCAGGGCTGGACTAAGGTCTGTGGGGGCCCTGGACAACAAAAATTGTGGGAGCCCCCTCCTCTCACCTCCCCCCCCCTCCTCTCCTCTCACCTGCCCCCCCTCCAGCAGCACTCAACCGAGTAGTTATTCACGCTGCCCATCGGAGTCAGAGCTGCTGCACAGGCACGGCCACTTCATGGCACCTGGGACACAGGGTGATCAGGCGGGGAGAGCAGGGTAGGTTCCCCCGGAGACAGTGTGACAAGAGAGTAGGTCGCTGACTGTCCAGGTGCCCCAGGGACCCTCTGGCCTCCCTGCGCTGCCCGGGCCCCAGGGACGTACTGCCCTGACCCCACTGCCTGCAATCCACCCACCACCCACTTGGAGTGTGGGGGCCCCTGATGTGTGGGGGCCCCAGGGCGACCGCCCCTAGTCGCCCCTTGGTGGATCCGCCACTGGCTGGGGTGGAGGGGGGGAGCGATCGGTTGGTGGAGGGTGTTTACCTGGTCTGAATCAACCCCCATGTTATTTTATCTAATGTACAGTTCTCTACAGATAGCTTGACGGCTTTAGTTTTGGAGACATCCACGTATGAGGTACACTGACCTCCTCTCTTAAAGCTTCCCTGCCCTAAACTAAGCAATCTGGAATTTAAATAGTTATAAGTACTGAATCACTACTTGAAAATCTGCTGTTCAGTGCAACTCTGTAAATGACAGTAAGCCTTTTTTAAATTTCTTTGGTGTCTCTGGCCCTAATTCAGAGACTTACGCTAATGCAGCTGCTGATATCGGCAAGTGAATCTGCCGCCCATAAATGAAAAGAATCGCCCACGGCACAACCACAACTCATGCGCATGTGGATACGCAGCCTTTACGCAAGAACGGGAAACATCGCCTGATTGAGTAAGTCTATGGCTACAGTATAAACGTAGGCCTTGTGGTACGACAAAGTCACTGTACGCGGCATTTCTACTACTCTATCAGACCCAGGCGTACTTGTAGGCCCCTAGATAGGCTGTGCCTAGATTATTTAAACCCGCCACCCCCTTGCAAATTCAAAACTAAATGTCTAATTCAGAGATGTACAGAAACCAGACTGTGGCGTCATGAGGGGGGGGTGGGTACTTTTTACCTTGGCCCGGGTCTGCACCGGCTCCCATTGCAGGGAGCCAAGCAGTGGGGAAAGAGATGCCAGGCTGCCGCCGCAGCGCAGCCTCTCTCCCCTGCTCATCACATGCTGCTCAGTGTCATGTGCTGAGGGGTGAGAGAGGCAGGTGCAGCTGCAGCCTGTCCTCTCTAACGCTTTCATTTATTTTTTTTCACTGGGGACATGAGGCCCCTCCCAGAGACCCCACCCCTGCCTGGCGGCCCTCCATTTAACCGGGGCACAGCCAACTTGTCTGCGCCCCTGTGTCTGCATACCTACATATGTACAGGACCTGTGCCACCACACTCAGTACCCCCTAAGCCGCAGCTGCACACACGACCCCCTGAGTCACAGCCTGATTGTTAGACTGCTGCCATTTTGGTTCGGGCAGGGCCAGTACAAGGTTTTTCTGGCACCATAGGCAAAACGCCAGCTTACTGCTCCCACCACAACCCTCACACTCCAGAACATTAGGTGAAAGTGTGAAGGTGGCGTCTTAGAAGTTCAACATCTGCTGTTTTAATTAAGTTCAACAACGATGCTGGGCCATCTTTTCCACTGGACTGAAAAATAAAATGTTGCTTACGGCATTGGCCGGTATCTCTCCCCGGGTACAAATATGAATCAGCTTGAGGTCTTTTGGAAGTAGGCTTAACATCGGTGTCACATTTAAAGTAAACTGACTGCCCACATACAGTAGATGAAACCATTTTTGTGTGTCCAACCTTTTTTTATCCATTCAAAGAACATCAAAGGGTCTGTGGGAGTGTCCGTAGGTCTGTGTGATGTCATAACATCAAACGGAAGTCGCACAATACTCCTCTGGGAATGTTTTGGACAATCAGGATATCTTTACGGGGCCCCCTGGAACTTCCTGGGCCCTAGGCAGGTGCCTAAGTTGCCCTGTGGAAAATCCACCTCTGCTCAGAATCACATAATGGTAGAACCGGACCTGGGGTTGGGATGGGAGCGATGCTGGCCTCTGTTCTGATAACAACTATCTATCTATTTATCTATCAATAATTATTGCCTTTAACATAAATTATTATTATTATTATTATTATTATTATTATTATTTTGTCCCTTTTTCCCTCTTTTAATTTTAAAGCCAAGTTCCAGGTGCAGGGATCATACCCCCCAACATTCTAGAGCCCCGACTTGGGACTCTGGGCCAGATTCTCTAAGCTTCAAAAGTGATAAATTGGAGAGTGATAAACAGCCAGCCAATCAGCTCCTGTCTGACATTTTTCAAACACAGTCTGTGACATGGCATGAAGGAGCTGATTGGATGGCTGTTTATCACTCTCCATTTTATCACTTTTTAATCTGATTGCATCTGGTATCCGGACTATTGTTAGACAGCACTTACATCGACAGCCATTACATCGACACCATTAGTTCGACAGCTCAATAGGTCGACATGGTTTTAGGTCGACATACCATTAGGTCGACATGTCATTAGGTCGACAGCTCATTAGGTCGACAGCTCATTAGGCCGACAGCTCATTAGGTCGACATGTTTTTAGGTCGACACTACCATTAGGTCGACAGTGTCTATGTCGACAGTCAAAAGGTCGACATGGGTTTTTTCACTGTTTTTTTGAGCCGACATGTGCCGACGGGCGGTATTTCATACCCTACTATCCACTAGGGCGTGGTGGGAGAATAAAATAGTGTGCCGAGCGCAGCGAGGCACCGTGCCCGAAGCAACGCGAGCGAAGCGAGCGATGCGAGGGGCTGCGGTACACTTCAAACTGTGTTCATGTCGACTGTGTCGACATTTCGGCCAAAAAACAGTGAAAAAACCCATGTCGACCTTTTGACTGTCGACATAGACACTGTCGACCTAATGGTAGTGTCGACCTAAAAACATGTCGACCTAATGAGCTGTCGACCTAATGAGCTGTCGACCTAATGACCTGTCGACCTAATGACATGTCGACCTAATGGTATGTCGACCTAAAACCATGTCGACCTATTGAGCTGTCGAACTAATGGTGTCGATGTAATGGCTGTCGATGTAAGTGCTGTCTAATATCCGTCCCAGACCCACATACATACTGTACATACATACATACATATAAATATTTACACACACACAAACACCACCTTTTATAAATATTTATATGTATGTATGTATGTACAGTATGTATGTATGTATATATGTATGTATGTATATATGTAAGGTATATGATTCTAGTGGAAGAGGTCATGGGATCTAAAACAGGGTGTGACACTTGGCAAAAATAATGTTTAGAATATAAAAAAGAGAGTGTGATGTCTATGGTCCTACTAGGATGGGAAGTCAGCCACAGATGCGATATTAACGGCTTTCCATTATCTGATTCAAACTCTCAGGGAGCAGGAGCCCGGTAGCAGATGACTCCATTGCCTCCCAGAATTACGCCTTTGGCCAGTGCTCTGAGAGCTGCTGTCCATGCCCCCAATCTCAGTGAATAGGTGCTAAGCAGAGCAGCGGCGGGCAGGGTGACTACCAACTGCTTCACTTCACCAAGGGGCACTGCCTGCCCCAGGTGGGACGTGGGAAAGTCCCCCAAAAAACAGGACTGTCCCGTAAAAATCGGAACTGCTGGGAGGTATGAGCGATTTATCCACATATCTCCCCATTGCAGAAGACGGTAAAAGCTGCATGGTGATATTTGCAATGTACGAGGCGAGTTTTGTGGTGTTGCAGTAATTAGTTGCATAAAGAATGGTAACAGAATTGTACATTGTCATATTTACATTGGTGTATTTGCAGCTCTAATCAGTACATGTCAGCAGAGGGAGAGCGCTCTGCAGCTGTAGCCTCTTATTGAGGAGGGAGCCTGCAGCTGTTGGTGTGTAAGACTAATGGTGATTAATTCCTTTTATGTGCTGGAGATCATGCAACCAGTCCAGACTCTATAATGCTGCCAAACATTGTGCACATCCCTCAATATGCAATTAAGTTGTTACTGTACAGTGCTTAACTTATCTTTTAAAGTCCCACACTGGGAATTATTTTTATATTATATAGTTGAATGGTGTTTTCATACAGTAATCAGGCACATGAGTTTCTTGTCCTGGCAGAATGCGTACGAAGAGATACAGTTCTCCTTATTGTATATTTTATCTGCACTAAAGGGAGCCAGCGTCAACTTGTCTATATAATCAGCCTTTTTCAGACTCATTGGGGTTCTGCATAAAAAGTGGGGGTATCCCGATGACACAGGTCTGGGTGTATTGCTGAGTAGGGGCTTATAAGTAATCCGGAGTATGTGTGACAGTGTGGGAAGGCTTACATGCGACTTTTCTCACTTCCGGCCAGATGTACTAAGCATGAAAAGTGATAAACTGGAGAGTGATAAACAAACAGCCAATCAGCGCCTATCTGCGGTCACAGGCTGTGTTTGAAAAATGACAGTTACAACATGATTGGCTGGCCGTTTTTCACTCTTAATTGTATCACTTTCCATTGCTTAGTACTGTACATCTGGCCCTTACTTTCTAGTTGCTATAAGCTAATTAATTTATTTTTAAATGCTAGGTAATTTTAAACGCGTCTCTGAGGACCTTATTCATTTCCGTTCGGAAGGCAGTATGCGTTTGCACGGGGGGCAATGTTTTGCAGACGCTGGGTGCATTCGCCCACAGCGAACAAACTTTTCGCTGGGTGCATGCACCCAACCTTACGGGTGGTGGGCCAGAGGACTCACCCATGGATATGCCCAGTGTGGGCGACATGGTGCCATGGGCGGGTAGCTGACATCCCCGGATGTCAGCTGCCCGCCCACTTCCTTCAGAGTGCACACGCACATCTAAGGATGCTCTGAGCAATCTTAGATGTGCGTGAGCCTTCCACATCATTCGATGGTCGACGACCATCGAATGATGTGGGTGTTACCCCGCAGGCTGCAAATGGATGTTTATGTAAAACATCCATTCAAAGACAGTGTGTGCGAATACACGCTGCGATTGGACGACGGCTAGGCCTGCATTCGCCAGACGGGCTTTGGTGGACTCGCAAGGACACGCCAACTTCCTAACAAGGGACAGCAGAAGTTTGCCTGTCAGCACTTACAGTATCTTACATGTCAGCTATTTGACTAAAAAATTATCTTACTCTAGCACCTTACTTTAGCACTCTTTCTCATCCTCGAATTGTGGGATGCCCCCTTGCAATGTGTTTTTTTCTTTCTATTCTCTCATTATTTCTTATTAAATTAGTAGAACAGAACTGACTAATCTGCAGTGTGATCTGTAAAGAATTTAAACCTGTCTGACTGAGTTTTTCTGCTGTTTCAAATCTATACATACCTATATCATGTATGCTATCTGAGGCATTGAAATGAATTGTATGAGAATTGACTGTATATATAACTTCTGTATGTGAATATATATACTGTATAACTTTTTTCTCTCAGCTCGGATCTGAGGTTCAGAGGCAATTTCAGCCATAAGAGAACCTATATAATTCAAATGTACTTTTCAGAAAAAATTACATATATTTAATTTGTTTTTAAATTAGTAGATGGTATTGGGGACTTGAGCAGAGCCATTAAGGTCACACACCTGGATGGCTGCCTTTCATCTGTCTACTACTATCTATGTCTCTATCTGTTGATAGAGAAATAGAATCTTTTGCTCATTATAAATATTGACCTTTTAAACGAATATTATTAAAAGCTATATTTTACCTTACTTCTTTTTGAGAGCAAATTACCAATTATCCCCGAACCCTAAAATACAGATTTTTTGTCAGATCTGGCTGGTTCGAACAAAATCCTGGTAATGGATGAGAGCAAATGACAGTTGACCACTGGCTTTGAAATGCTGGAAAGCTGCCAAAAACTGTAATTCAGAAATTACCAGGTTTTAGTTCCAACCAGCACAATCTGACAATTAATCTGTAGATGTATGGCCAGTTTAAGAGTGCCCCCAAAAATTAGTCTTCTTTTATCCTTGTACAAAGAGAAGAGAAAACCAGGCCAGATCATAGCATTGCACTGGCAACTGATTGTTACACCAACTGGTCCACCTTGTGCAGTGTCCAGTCTTATTGGAAGACTTTCCACAAGATTTTGGAGTATTTCTGTAGAGCATTTATGAGGACAGACACTAAAGTTGGATAAGAAGACCTTCTAATAATAACACTTACAGGTGGCAAAGGAATATCAAGCAGAGATAAAATTCCACGAACCGTCTTACTGCAAAGATGAAACGTACGTTTAGCTAATGGAGAATATTCAGCCGATCCTTGTGAGGGGCGGAGCCGTGCCAAGGTGTGGCTGGGCACTTCCGATCACTAGGTCCTGTCCAGCGCGACAAAAAAACAGCAAATCGCAGGTTCGTTAAGAAGGAACCCGGCCTAGACGATTCACGCCAGATGCAAGAGCATGTACTCCTTCTCCTCTGGGAAACCGTGGGGACCTTTCCAAATTCCTGATCCCCTCACCTGACATTTCAGAGAGTGAGCAAGTATGATTTGGAGCTCTATAAAAATCAGCGCGCACTCAATGAAACAAAAAATGAGGTTCCCGTAGCCCTCTCCTGCAGTGTTTATTTATTGTGACGTTTCTTATGTGCTGCAAAATGAAAAGCGATTGCTGCAAATACTTCATGAACGCTGCTCACATCGGCTTCTACTTCCATGCAGCAGATGAGGTGATTGCTCAATTAATTATCACTCGTCGACCCCCAAAACACCTTTGTTCGAGAGCAGTAAAAGCACTGAACACAGAGGTCCTTCTAACTAATTTGCTTTTCCCGGTTAAAGTTCTCTAGGTAAATATTTGCCTTGGTCGCGCTCAGAATAAGACATGCTTTCCTTTCCTTAAGACCCTGCATTATTTTGTGAATAAATAGCAGTGAAATGGTTTTACAGGAGAGTTACAAGCTCGGCAGTGTGTGCAACAAATCCTAGACAGGTACTGTATACTGTACTGCAGGAAAAGGCTAAATAACGCATGTTATGACACTAGCCAAGTAGTCGGCATAATTGTTAATAGGCCTAACTGAGAATAAACACTGGGAGACTATTTAAACCCACTCCCTGTGGGGCGAATTCGCTCTCCTGTCCGATGGCCGGGGTTTGCGCATGTGGGAATACAGATGGCGCCCCTCTCTTCCAATGCCGGAACTCGCCAGATCTTCCCCGCTTGCGAGGGCTGGCGGAGAAGGGCTCCATCAGACTGGGTCGTGCTTGCGTCTCACGCACGCATGTCCCAGTCTCTCGGCGGCTGGACCCTGCCCATCTCTGCTTCAGGGAGACGGGCAGGGTTAGGAGGGGTGTGGAGAGGTGGGGGCTGGCGCCGGCAACCAGTGGCGGGGACCCAAGGGGAGCTCCGTCGGAACAGAGCCTGTGAGCGTCTCCTGCATGCGCGCCCCCTTACGACGCCTGACGGGGCCTGGCGGCTGGCGGAGGCTGGCAATTCTACCGCCAGCCCCTGCAAAGATGAAACCGGCTCCATCTGTGAATATGCGCATGTGCAATCCCCAGGAGCGAACTGCTCTGGTGGTGGGTGGGAAGGGGGCGGGCAGGGGAACCCACGGTTGTGGTGAATGTAATGTGAAATGTATGGTCATACAGTATTTTTTCCTGATTGCAAGGCACGAAAAATTACTTTTCATTTACTGTTAGTAAATTTACTGACTTTAAAAATAGAGACTTTCTCTGACAACCTTCCGCACTTCTGACTCCTTGCACTCTAATACATTTACCATCATGTGTTTCAACTGGTACTGCACCTTTGGGTGGACACACCATGGGATGCAATGCGCAGAGTGCCAATATCCGCTCATACCCTGCCAACAGCCACAGATTTTCACCAATACTTTGGAAAGATGGCATATGGGCATAATATACCTCTGGTAAAGTGCCAGAGTCTCTGCTATCACCTGTGCTGCCTTCCCCAAGATAAACCCCGGAAAGAAAGTGCCACAGGCAAAATACAGGGGTGGGCGTTCTGCTGGGTGGCACACAATGGGGTATGTTGTAGGTAGGGGGGAATCCAGAAGAAAATGAAAGGGGGAGGCACCATAAAGGGGGGCGATAGGGTAGTTAGTAGAGCTAGCTGTATTTACACATGCCGCAGACATGAACGCAGGCAGAAAATGGGAGCCTCATAGGACTCAAAATTAGTACCGCTGTCATTGCCACTGCAAGACCCTTCATTGCGATGTGCTCCAATCAGCTGCACCGACTGTACCATGGCTAGTTCCATCACATGGATTTGCTGCTCTCCAGGAAAGTGTCAGAAGTAAAAAGGATGGCATGGGCCTGCGTGCCCTTCCCCCTGGATCCGCCAGTGGTTGTGGGGCATTGCAGTATCTATAATGGGTATATATAGGAAGCATTCCTGGGGAAGGAAAGAAACATTATCCCCACCCCTTCTAGAATGAGTCACTGTTTAAATTACTACTTTTTTTTTCTTGCTTTAGGCAACTGAAGAGTAAAGAAGTGGCCAAATTCGGCTGTGGAGGATCTCATTCGTCATCCTCCATACAGTTCCGATATCTCCCCATGTAACTCCCATAACTTCGGCCCCTTAAAAAAAAATCACTGAAAGGTCAACAGTTCACCTGTGACAAAGGGGGTGCAGGACACTGGGGAAAACTGGATCCGTCAGCAACCCAGGAGTTTCTACACTGATACTCCCTTCCTCCGCGCTGGGATCAGTGCATCAATGTCAATGTCAATTATGTGTAGTTGTAATGTTACACATGAACTGTAACTAAATATTATTTAATTAAAATATTCTTTACATACAACCGTAGTCTTCTTTTCATTTGGGCACACCTTATACATAGTGTTACAATGAAGCATTCCTCTAATACGGGATGCGGTTAATTTCCCGGCGGTCGGGATCCCGGCGGTCGGAATCCCGACACTGGAATCCCGACCGCCGAAATCCCGAAACTTTCTCCCTCCGTGGGTGTCCACGACACCCATAGAGGGAGAATAAAATAGCGTGCCGAGCGTAGCGAGGCACCGGGCCCGCTGCGTGGCGAGCGCAGCGAGCCCGCAAGGGGGGGCGATCCATGTCCCCCCCTTGTCGGGATTTCGGCGGTCGGGATTCCAGTGTCGGGATTCCGACCGCCGGGATCCCGACCGCCGGGAAATCATATCGGATCCTCTAATACTGATTGAAGTGTTATTTAAACATAAATGTAGTTTAATTTCTCTGCATTATAAATAGTAAGTGATGTTGCTGTCTGTCTTAAAACCCTAGGGGCCAAATGTAATAGGGTGTGAGGATCAGAAATTGAAAGATTTCGGGAGAGCTTTACCTTTTTCTTAAAGCGGCAATCATTTTCATTAAAAAACCAGGTTGATTTTGCCAAATGATTGACGCTTTAAAAAAAATTGGCAACACTGTCCCAAAATCTCTCACGTTCGGATTCTCACACCCTATTGCTTTTGGGGTGCCTCAAACACCTGCACAATATAAAAGGGCTACATACCTCCCAACAGTCCTGATTACCGTGGGAATGTCACGGTTTTAAGGGACATTCCTGCGTCCCTCCCGTGGCCGGCAGTGTCCCGCGGTGAGGAGAGGGGGCTGTTGGGAGTCCCCCTGTCGGCTGCTGAGCATGGCTAGAGGCTCACAGAGCCTCTGGCTCATTCCCCTATAGCGTCAAAATGGGGCGTGGCCTCGAGAGAGCCGCATGTACAGGTCACGCCCCCTTTAATTAGGCCACGTCCCAGAAATTTTCGGCACGCCTCTTTGTGTCCCTTCTTCGTCTCCCTACGAGTTGGGAGGTATGGGGGTATACTTTAGTGGAGGTGGGGGGGATTTAGATGTTGGTTTTTAGATGCAACTCTGCTGCATCTTTTCAAAAGACCCCCACACTGATCTGCTGCAGCATCCAAGTGCTCAGCCTTGCAGATTCAGATCAATTATTTGACACAAGGGGAAGATTTGTTCATTCGCATCAGCCCCTACCACCAGTCCAGTGGCCAGGGGTGGAATAGCCATCTTTGAGCCCACTTATCAGCCAGTCACTTATTTTTATGATCCGGCCCAGCCCAGATTAGTGGCCCCACCCCCTCCTGTCTCCCACACACAACATTTCCCGGTCACAGGGCGGAACATCCAATGCTGCAAATACATCTAAGGCAGTCGTCCATCTATATACATCTGTTATAGGGACAGGAGTGAGGCTTTCTGAGAGTGTAACAATTTCCGGGGTGTTACTGGGTCCACTGGTGGAGGAGCGGGAATAGTTGTGCTATTAACTGGGATTATGGTAATAATTTGTTGTTGTCTGGATGATGGAGGTTTTGGGGTCTGTGTTCATTCTCAGTGGGGGGAGGTGTGGTATGATGTGAAAAGTGAAGGTTTGTGGCTTGTCACAGCACAGTCCAGGTGGGTACAAGACTGCCAAGTATATTAAAAGCAATGTCTTCCACACAGGTGTAGTGATCACACCTATTTTGGTGCTGGCTCTGCCTACATTTGATTTGGTGCTGCTCGAGTGAGGCCACTTCTAGAAATTCTTCCAGGGCCACTTTTATTTCCCAATCCACCCCTGCCAGTGGTGTATCTATAATGGGTACAGATGGGCACCACATTTTTGCCTCTCCATGGTCAGTAACTCTAAAGCAGTATCTCTGAGCACCAGGTGGTGCACAGATTTCTAAGAAAATGGAGCGGTGGCCATTTTCATGGTGTTTCACTGTGAAAATGGCTGCCACTTTATTTTCCCAAGATGTAGTGCTCCTCAGAGTCACTGCCACTGCAGCTGTCTGCTAGAGTGGAGGAGGCACTGATAGGCTGTGTGCAGGCCCCTGCTTCTCAGAGTCACTGTCTCTGCAGCTGTCTGCTAGAGAGGAGGAGGCACTGATAGGCTGTGTGCAGGCCCCTGCTCCTCGGAGTCACTGTCTCTGCAGCTATCTGCTAGAGAGGAGGAGGCACTGATAGGCTGTGTGCAGGCCTCTGCTCCTCGGAGTCACTGTCTCTGCAGCTGTCTGCTAGAGAGGAGGAGGCACTGATAGGCTGTGTGCAGGCCCCTGCTCCTCAGAGTCACTGTCACCTCAGCTGTCTGCTAGAGAGGAGGAAGCTATAACGAAGACTGCACACAGGCCCCAGCCCCAGACCCTTCTAATTCTAAATGGGTCTAAGCGTTATCTACAGCCAACCAAAACAGTCTCTGAACTGTTGAGGAAATTTCTTAGTTCAATAAATTATAAATGTCAACATGAGGAATACAAAAATATACATTTTAAAAGTTATGGGTAAATGTTGAAATAAAATTTTTTAATGTGTTTTTGATGCCACATTTTTGAAAAATGACATATTTGTAAGATATTAATAACACGAGTAACAAGTAAGCAAGCTGTTCCTATACCATCTCCCAGGTGCAACAGCTTTCCCTTCTCACACTGCATTATATATATGTAGAGGTTCCTTTGTCACCAGATAGTTTCTGAATCAGTGGGATAGAACTCTCCCATTGCTCCAATCCACTGTTGACTTATCTGCTCTCAGTTGGGGTGAGTGGGTACTAATTACCCTGACCTGGGCTTCTTTTAGGGACCCAAGCCAAGGGACTCACCCCTGCTGAAGGGTAGAAATGTCCTGGCAATATTTATAATCTTTTCCATTGTTTTTTTTTTGTTTTTTTTCAAAGGTATTATATCCACACCTGCTGGGTTTGCCCATGCCCCCTTTAGTACCGGGGCCCCATGGCAGTGTCAATAGCTCTGTCTGCTGCTTTCACTACATAACACAAGCATGTGGCTTCCTGGCATCAGTACACAGCCCCTCTTGTATAAAGCTGTTTCCTTACCAACTCATCTCATGCTATTCTCTGTGATGATGGGAACTCTGCTTCTTCCACTATATAACTGTGCCTTCCCGATACCTCCATTCCCTTCCTCACATGGGCCATTATTCTGGTCGATCCGTAATTTTCCGAATTATTACGGATGGTGTTTTTTAGCTGTCTGCGCATGCGTGTGCAACGCTATGCGCATGTGCCACGCAAGGTCTCCGTACTCGTTCTCACTAATACCGTACAGAAATGTGCACCGCATTCACTCGGGAAATATGGGCGTAATATGGGCGTCATTTGGAACTACACAGGGGCGTAGTTTCAAAGTGGGCTAAACTGGGCGTAAACATGGGCGTACACGAGGGAGTGCACTAATTCTGGTAGGCGTGCATTCGGACCGCACACCGACTGCACACGAACAAAAAGGCAGGAAATATGCGGTCTTCATAAGCAAGTATTGCTTTGCGGACACCACTCGGTCATGCGCTAGGCATTCGGAACGCCCAATCAGTATGGCTGCACCTGAACCAATGTCAGCTGAACACAATACAATCCACTCCTTTACTCATTACTCATTAATTACACTCTTTTCATTGCTTCAATTGGAACCATTGCAGCTTAAATGGACCATTACAAAACACACAAATCTATGCTGAAAGGCAGGTTCCCGTCCGTTCTGACGCGGTAAGACCGTGCAAACACTGTAAGACCGTGCAGAATATGTGAGTGTCCACCGCACACGCAAGGTTTGGATGTCGTCCGTAAACACGCCCTGGTCTTCTAGTGGGAGTCCGTCCGTATGCGGAGGTCCGGTGGGCGTTTCTTCGGACGATGTCCGCACAGCGTGGCGTGCGGACCGCTCCAAAAGAAAAAGGAAATTTACGCACCAACCAGAATAACCTCCATTGTGTCAGAGCTCTGTCCTCACTAATACATCCTTCATCTCCAGGAATCCTCAATTCTGCTTGGACCCTGCTCTTTCTACTAAGTTCCTGTACTCTACTACTACATGCAGCCTTTCTTCACTCATCTCAAGGAATATTCTGTGCTACTGGAGGACCCTGCTCTTTTCACTATATAACTCTTAGTCTGTGGCTCCTACTATCTGCATTCCCCTTCTAGCATCATGTCATTGTCCCTGTCATGCCCAACCCTGTCCCCACTAACACATCCCTCATCTCCTGATGTCCTTTCACTATAGAACTCATAGTGTCTTCATGAGTGCTGCTTGCTAACATCATGGTACTGCCCTGTTCCATGCACACCTGTACCCACACAGGTAAAGTAGAGGGCATATCACTTCCTACCAAAATGATCATAATTATCTCATCTATGTCCTTTCCAATTGTCATGGGATTTCCTGCTGAGATTTGGTTAATAGATGAGAGGAGAAGGCAGGAGTCAGCACTTCAGTAGATGGACAGCTTCACCATGTGGAAGTGGCACTGTAAACAGCAGACCCATGTGTGTTCTTCTGTTAGGAAGCAGGGTATTTCTCAGAGAAGTACAAGGACACAGGCTACCACAGATGGCAATGTAACATGGAAACTGAAAGCATAAAACAGCTTACTAGTCTTACCTAAACCCTATTATATACAGTATGTGCAGCTATTTTATTCCTATGGGAGTAGAGAACATTGATGATCGCTGTAATTATCCACTATAAATTACATATTGAAACACAAACAAATTATACTCAGGGAACATATAAAAGACACCCATACTAACAGATGCAAGGACACACTCTCACCTAAACCCATATGGAAATAAGAAACCAATAAATAGAGATGGCTCCAAAAAGCTAAAGTGTCAAATGAAGTATTGTACTTAACAAAGTAGCCTCTGACCACAGCTTGCGTGGTAACAACTACTGTAATCCCACCTATCATCTGCCTGGATGTATAAGAATGCTAGAATACTAGACTTCCTGTCCAACATGACTGCAGCCTGCCAATGTGGGAGGTAATTGACTGTTTGTCCTAACTGGGAACTAACCCTAGAAACCCAGTCCATTGGCACAGAATGTGAGTGATTGGATCTGTCTATTTTCAACATTGTACTTTATGTGTGCAGGTGTTAGTTCCCCGTACTGTACCTGTAAAGGTGTTAGTTCCCCGTACTGTACGTGTGAAGGTGTTAGTTCCCCGTACTGTATGTGTGAAGGTGTTAGTTCCTCCTACTGCATGTGTGCAGGTGTTAGTTCTTGGTACTGTATGTGTGCAGGTGTTAGTTCCTGGTACTATATGTGTGCAGGTGTTAGTTCCTGGTACTGTACGTGTGAAGGTGTTAGTTCCTCATACTGATTGTGTGCAGGTGTTAGTTCCTCCTACTGTATGTGTGTGTGCAGATGTTAGTTCCTGGTACTGTATGTGTGCAGGTGTTAGTTCTTCATACTGTACGTGTGCAGGTGTTAGTTCCTGGTACTGTACTTGTGCACGTGTTAGTTCCTCGTACTGTACGTGTGCAGGTGTTAGTTCCTCGTACTGTATGTGTGCAGTTGTTAGTTCCTCGTACTGTATGTGTGCAGGTGTTAGTTACTCATACTGTATGTGTGCAGGTGTTAGTTCCTCATACTGTACGTGTGCAGGTATTAGTTCCTGGTACTGTATGTGTGCAGGTGTTAGTTCTTCATACTGTACGTGTTCAGGTGTTAGTTCCTGGTAATGTACGTTTGCAGGTGTTAGTTCCTCATACTGTACATCTGCAGGTGTTAGTTCCTCGTACTGTATGTGTGCAGGTGTTAGTTCCCTGTACTGTACGTGTGCAGGTGTTAGTTCCTCATACTGTATGTGTGCAGGTGTTAGTTCCTCCTACTGTATGTGTGCAGGTGTTAGTTCCTGGTACTGTATGTGTGCAGGTGTTAGTTCTTCATACTGTACGTGTGCGGGTGTTAGTTCCTGGTACTATATGTGTGCAGTTGTTAGTTCCTGGTACTGTACGTCTGCAGGTGTTAGTTCCTCGTACTGTATGTGTGCAGGTGTTAGTTCCCTGTACTGTATGTGTGCAGGTGTTAGTTCCTCGTACTGTATGTGTGCAGGTGTTAGTTCCTCCTACTGTATGTGTGCAGGTGTTAGTTCCTGGTACTGTATGTGTGCAGGTGTTAGTTCCTCGTACTGTATGTGTGCAGGTGTTAGTTCCTCATACTGTATGTGTGCAGGTGTTAGTTCTTCATACTGTATGTGTGCAGGTGTTAGTTCTTCATACTGTATGTGTGCAGGTGTTAGTTCCTGGTACTGTACGTGTGCAGTTGTTAGTTCCTCGTACTGTATGTGTGCAGGTGTTAGTGCCTCATACTGTATGTGTGCATGTGTTAGTTCCTGGTACTGTACGTGTGCAGTTGTTAGTTCCTCGTACTGTATGTGTGCAGTTGTTAGTTCCTCGTACTGTATGTGTGCAGGTGTTAGTTCCTCATACTGTATGTGTCTTCTCACTTCCATCCTTCCCACACACTCATACAGAGGTCATAGAAAAGCAGTTTATGAACCCTTGGCTATTCTACCCAATGATCCCCCCATTGCATAGCTCCAGGGAAACTTACATTTATTCTCTGTCAGTACTCACACAACCTAGTGATATCCAAAGCAAACGTTTCTTTTGGATTGGACCAGATGGCCTCTGGTAACACCATGACTTAGGCCAAAATAATATCTGTAGAGTTCAACATAAACTATTATTTTCTCACTGAATGTATGGATGCAAGAGGTGGGCGTGGGGCGTTTACATGCAAATGCCATGCGTTTCCTGGGCATACACACGAAAATGCTGGGCGACCCCATGCAAACGAGGTCAGGCACCTGGCTTCTGAGGGTGGGCGGTTGACGTTACTGGACATCAGCTACCTGCCCAGCTCTCGGAGCAGGACACCGCATGTCTACGTCAGCAGAGACTGACTTACAGATGGAGCCGCTGTCATCAGAGCAGCTCCCAGTGCGACTACCGCCATGCTCCATCCTGCACTGTCCACCAGATTGGGGCGCATACACGAGAGATGCTCGCGCACCCCAATCTCAGCAATGGAATGCGCGAAAGTCCACGTCCCCATCCGTCAACGCTTGCCAGCTATACAGATATAGCGCAGTGGCGGAAAGGAAAGGAGGAGAACGGCCCAATCTGTAGATTTGCGAGCACTGAAGGATTTATTTGATGGTCGGCAACCATCAAATGATTTCGGGCCCGCATGCTAGCCTGTGAATGGATGTTTATGCAAAACATCCATTCGCAGTGCAGCGGTTACATTCACTGTGTGGCGGGGGGGGGCATTCGCACACACAAGACTCCTTAACACTAGACCTACATCTGTAAGATCAGGGCTGCCATCAGCATTTGTGGGACCCGGGACAGACAAAATAGTCAGCCCCCCCTCCCCACTTATTGTTACACAAAAAAATGTAGTCAGATATTTTGGCCACACCCTGCTAGTCAGCTCCTCATGGATGGCGCCATATATTAGATTTTTAACATACTCCTTGCCATGGGTTTTATACTCATCGCCATGGGGCAGAGGCTTAGGGAGGGCAGAGCCAGCACAAGCTCCAGGCGCCGAAAGGTCATAGGGTGCCGGAGCCGTGCACTGCAATTGCATTCCTGCCCTCCCTGTGTGCCTTAAGCCCAACACTACCTGCTCCACTGGGAAGTGGCAGAAGTGGACCTGCTGCCGCTCTGTGCTGGCGGTGGAAGCAGGGAGAGAGGGAGGAGGAGATTACCCGCTGCTGCCCTTAGACGCTCTCTACCAATCCGGTCTCTATGGCAGAGGGAGAGTCTGAGGACCTATTGCTGCCCAGAGCTTATGGAGGAAGATCAGGGAGAGGAATATGTACTGAGTCTCCTGCTGCACTCCCAGCCCCACTGCAATGAAAGCACTGCTCTTCTGGCGACACCTGCAGGTATTGGGGGGGGGGGGTATCTGCGTGCCCCTGGTCTATGTACCATATAGAATGCACTATAGTAGTTTGGCCCAGACCCATGGGGGGTGGGGGGTGGCGGCGTCCATCTGAGAGCCTGCGGGGGGAGGGGTTTGGAGGGGTGGCGTCCATATGAGAGCCATACGAGAATGACAGACGAAGGTTGCAAAGAGTGGTGAGGATGGCAGAAAAGATCACTGGGGCGGAGCTCCCCACTGTCCAAGAACTATACCTAGCCAGGGTCAATAAGCGTGCAGGAAAGATCTTGGCGGACAAGCTACACCCTGGCCACAACCTGTTTGAACCCCTTCCGTCAGGCAGACGTTTTAGGTCCATCCCAGCAAAGACGACAAGAACTACAAAAGGCTTCTTCCCAATAGCTGTCCACCAACTAAACCGTATTGAACATACCAAATACTAAATACTAACTCAAACTTTTCTAGATACATGTGAAATGTATGTGATGTATGTTTATGCCTCTCTTCCCACCCCCTTTGTGTTACCTGATTGATGCTGCTCTGTTACCACAAAAAATTCCAAGCATACGCAAGTATACCTGGCCAATAAAGATGATTCTGATTCTGATTCTGCATGGGGGGGGCGTGAAGCATGCCCTTGCTCCGGGCACTGTGGCACCTAGCTACACTGCTGCATGGGGGGGAATAAATGTTCGTTGCCAGGGGGAGTTACTGGCTCTGTGTCCTGCCGCTGTGTAAGCGGAGGACAGCAGGTGACACGCATCCCATCGCTAATAAGTGAAGGAGCCTGTGTACAGCAGGCAGCAGGATACCCACGGCCTGCCGTTGATAAGAGAATGCGGCTCTGGCGGGTGGCGAGAGGTGCTTACGGACCTACTTTTACAAAGGTGGTATCAGCGACCAGAGGATCAGCAGGCCGGCCCAGCAGTTTCCGGTAGACCGGCCCAGGCCTTCCCCTCTCTTTAGAGCCATAGGGCCCAGGACATTTGTCCCATAGTACCCCCTGATGGCGGCCCTGAGTAAGATTAACAGGAGGAGCTAAAGAAAACAAAACATGGCACCACTAGTGAATGGTGAGCGGTGCCAGCGTACTCTCTAATGCTGTCATGTAAAGTCATACTGATAAATACATAATAAAATAAATATATAACGACAAGAGCAAAAAAGTGCTATAGTTTTTGAAATATTTTTAATTTATTAACAATTTTTTTTCTTTGATACTGTAGCCCACGTCTATGTTTTTGTACCCCTTGGCTTGCACAACCCAGATAGCCCGGTAGCACATGTGCAGATACCAAGATCCCGCACCGGCAACGCGAAACTCTGGTGCCTCACTGAGCATTTATTGGTGAATCAAAAGATAATTCTTATCGCCAGTCTACAATAAAAGGTCCCCATAAAGGCGCACAATTTTAGATTCTTCATTTCAAACATTTATTTACTGTTCATATCCACACAGTAACAAAGCGTCTGTTACTGTAACCTTTTTTTGGTAGGACTGATTAAAAATGGCAACATTGTAATCTGTAATAAAAAGTGAACACACAATATCAACCATCATAACAGCCCAAGAACATTAGGTGGATACACTAAATGCATATTTTCCGTGCTCTGCAAGCGATGTGCGAAAACCACATAAAGGCGCTGTACAGCGTCTGACCATTTTACCTAATAACAACAGATGCTCAGACTAGTGACATTTTGAAAAGTGCTCTGTATGCAGCTGATTATTAAACGACAGATCATTTGGCAACCAGACGCGTTGGAACATTAAAATCCTCAGCGCCACATCAATGGTCACTGCAAGCAGGAAAATTGTATCTCCTGTTTACATAACTACAATCAGTTTGATGGAAACCTGCAACTGGAAATGTTGACTCTGAGCAAAAAAAAAATTTTTTTTTGAAAAAGATTATTGCTAATTTCAACGGCGGAAAGAATATTCTGTCTTCGTGGGATCTCCGCCACATTGTGCAATAAAGATGTTTGAATATAAACAATGTGGATTTTTTTTTTTTATAGTATAGCACTAAATGTAAATATTAAGGGTGCGCTGTTGGTTTATTATAATCTTCCTCTGCTGTGACAGACTGTCATCTGCGCGGGGGGTAATTTTCACTGCTACATTAGTCCATATGGCACCAGCTAAATTATATCTAAGCTATGGGCTAATTATGGATGAGTTAATAAAACCAAACAATGTCAGTCTGGCTATTTTCTCTGGTCCTCCACTGACCCCTATGGTGACTCACACCTGTGCGTCTATGTAACATGATTCCCTGATTTGTTGCAGACCTGGGGTTTTTTGTTTTTTTTCCTCTTTGCATAGATTCGAGTTTATCTTACTTCCCTTTCCTGTCTGATCTGCAAATGACACCTTGGGTTTTAAGTGAAAAGAGTCAGAGTAAGCTGTCATTTTATAAAGTCAGTTGAGACCAATGTTACAGGATAGTTAAAGGGGGAAAGTGGGGAGAGAGAATAGATAATGAATCTTTGGTTTCTATAACCAATGACACTGAATAGAAAACTATGTTGAGCTAAATGTAAAGCGCATAAGGAACCCTAGAGTACTGGAGGTGTTTTTTTTCATGGCACCCCTAGGCCAAAAAAATTGGGGTACTTGTTTCCTAGCACGGCGCCCATTGCATCGCATACCATAAGGCATGCGATGGTATGCGATGCGATGTTACGCGATGGCAACCGATGATAAACAATTTTAAATTGTATACCATCGCATTGTATGCCATTGTATGCCATATACAATGGTATACGATTTAAAATTGTATAAGCACCCTAATGGGTGTTTTCAATGTTAAATGTTCCCCCTATAAGATAATTAATTGTATAAGCACCGTAATGGGTGCTTACAATGTTAAAAGCACCCCCACTATCAACGCCAACCGGAAGCGTGGCGAGCGCAGCGAGCACGTGTCCTCCGACCTTTTAATACCCCCACTATCCACGTCAGCGTGGAGTTGATTTTAGATAGTGTGGCGAGCGCAGCGAGCCACCGAGCCCGACACGTGGGGACGCCGAGTACATGTAAAGTAATACGTGTCCCCTCGCGGGACTCGCTGCGCTCATCACGCTTCAGCCTCGGTGGCTCGCTGCGCTCGCCACACTATATAAAGTCAACTCCATGCCGACGTGGATAGTGGGGGTATGAAAAGGTCGGAGGACGCGTACCACCGCCCCTCGCGGGCTCACTGCGCTCACCACACTTTGGGGTGGCGTGGGGTGCATTTAACATTGTAAGCACCCGTTAGGGTGCTTATACAATTTAAAATCGCATTGCATCGCATGCGGGCATATGGCATGCGATGCGATGCCATACAACTTAATATTGTGGGTGCCTTGCTAGGAAACAAGTACCAAATTTAGACATTTTATTTTAAATTAAGTGAATTGTGTTTATATGTGATCCTCAAGTTCAGTTATATTGTAAAGGGTTCTGTTTGTACACATATTTTATGATTGCCAGTCACCAGAGCTGGTTTTGTCCATACTATAAGTAATTGACCATAAACAATTTTAGTTAGTCTTGTACCACCAACCAGAGGCACCCCTGCAAGTGTCCCGAGGCACCCCAGGGAGTTTGGGAACCACTGGCAAAAAGGGTTTGTTGGACTTTCAAAGCAGGCTGTGTCATCTACAGTATACAATATATATATATAAAAGGCTAACTACTCCTCACCTCTATGACGGTAAGTACCACTAATGACCTCTAGAGGCCACTCAATGGACTAAATGACTCCTTTGTGTGCTGAAATATGTCATAATAGAAAGTGAAAGCAATTTTGCAGGGACACTGTGCTTATTCAAACTTGCTGGGTATGGAGAGTGGGTGAAGACCAGGGTTGGCTACTTTTAAAGTCTTCTCTCCTGGAGAAGCCCGGAGAGGAGACTGTCAGCAGAACTTCGGGTGGCATGGCCTGATGTAGACATCAACATTTCTCGATTTGCAACTTTAGCCCTTCCGCTCCCCGAAGAGCTGTGAGTCGCAGGAAATTTACACTGCCGCGGTAGAGATGCGGCACGGGGGGCACCAGTATCCGGAAGGGTTGCCCGCCTTTCCGGGGAACCAATTTTTGGGAGCCTCCTGGCCATTCCGGAAGGGTAGGCAACCCTGGTGAAGAATTTGGTGGAGGCTCAGCAATGCCACTCTAGGTACCTGGGCCCCTGCCCTGCTCTCAGAAGTATGGGTCACTTTGGGGGGAACTCAGCTCACTAATCTATTTATAAAGTCCTAATCAGGCCATGAGGCTCTCCCATCGAATTTACTTTAATCCCAAATAGTAACCATACCTAAATCTAAATAGGTTGGCAAAATATCTAAAGGTTATGACCTTAAGATTTATGCCAAAATAATAATTTTTATCCACACGCTAGAAATATGGCTACATTGCTTTATTCCATGGATGCGGAACATCTCCTCAGATGGTCCTCCACAGAGCAAGTGCTTGATTATTGTTGTGTTGATCGTGTTGATGGCCCAGGAAATCAGTAACCCAAGAAACATGTAGGGTCAAGACATTAATGGTTTATTTAATAAATTATGCTTGCTTGCTGACATTGGACTTGCAACCGTTAGCCGAGGCCAAAATCATAGTTGACTGGTCTTCAGCAGGGCTGCATCCCCAATCAAGGGCCCAGCCTAGATCCCTAGGAGCACAGAAGGTTCCTTCTGGCGCACACAGTGGAATCCTGCCTCTCCTGTCTCCCAGACATGAATGCATTCTTCTTACAGATCGGCTGGTGCTTTATCACCGGCCACTCAGCTCCTAACTGTCACATTTCAAACCCAGAAACTTTGCGTGCCTTGGCCCATAACCTGTTGGAAATATGTGTGTACAGGTGTGAAGATTTAAGAGAGTTTCTGTGCACATCAGCTGATGTCTTACAACTAGGAACAGCCCAGTTACTTAACCGGTGGAGTTGTTTATTAGAGATAAAGATGATTCAGCCGTACTCACTGTTATATACCATTATATATGCTTGAGTGGAGGGGGTTATCATATAGATCAGTCGTAGGTAAGTGAACGTAGGTATCAGGTAGTCGGCAGGAGGCTGGAACAATATATCATATGGCAGGTAACCATAGGTATCAATGGAGATAAGAAGAAGATTACTGCTTCCCACTGTGGCCATCTCACACCATCAAAAAATGGCTCACATGCGTAATAGTAGCCTTAGTGGCCATCTTGGTTCAGGGAATGAAGCTTTCCTAGAGGAGTAGCAACATGGAGTATCCATAATAACAAACTTAACTTTTAACATGCTCAATAATATGCACAGACAACCACAAGAGAAATGTTCAAGATGACATTTTGCATATTTTAATACTTGATAATCCATGAAAAATCACAGACTAGTGTCCATGTCTGAATCAGGTATCATGTCCACAGAGCTGTAAAAGGGGATAAACATAAACGCAATGGAACACATCCAAGATTAAAGATAATAATAATAATATTAATAATAATAATAATAATAATAACAACAATTGTATAGTACATAATAAAAGTGTAAAACATTTATATAACACCACAGGATATGGAGTGACAGGGGCATATTTTATTTATTTACAGATATTTATATGGCGCACACATATTCCGCAGCGCTTTACAGAGTATAGTTGAACACTCACATCAGTCCCTGCCCCAGTGGAGCTTACAATCTATGTTCCCTACCACATGTACACGTGCTCACAGACATTCTAGAATTAATTTTTTCAGAAGCCAGTTAACCTACCGGTATATTTTTGGAGTTTGGGAGGAAACCAGAGAACCCGGAGGAAACCCACGCAAGTACGGGGAGAATATACAAACTCTGCACAGTTAGGTCCATGGTGAGAATCTAACCCATATATTTTTTGCTACAAGTGTGTATCAGTATTACATATTAGGTTTAATGAGTTTTAAATTTACAGGTACAGAGGGTAAGCAAAAGTTTGTGTAGTAACCGTTTATTCATTCTTAGTCAGTAACACAGTTTATTCATTCCTAGACTTAGTCAGTAACACAGTTTATTCATTCTTAGTCAGTAACACAGTTTATTCATTCTTAGTTAGTAACACAGTTTATTCATTCTTAGACTTAGTCAGTAACACAGTTTATTCATTCTTAGCCAGTAACACAGTTTATTCATTCTTAGACTTAGTCAGTAACACAGTTTATTCATTCTTAGACTTAGTCAGTAACACAGTTTATTCATTCCTAGACTTAGTCAGTAACACAGTTTATTCATGCTTAGTCAGTAACACAGTTTTTTCATTCTTAGTGACTAAGAATAATCACCTGATATTGATTGAAATATGGCAGCTTGCAGGCAGCAACTTCCAACTTCTTTTTATTACAATTGCAATTCTCTTTCCTCTACACAGCAGAACAAATATTCTTGGAGTTTTGCTTCACTTTATCAGTTAAATAATTGCGCACATTCATATGAAAACGTATAAATCTGTTCCCTCATCACAGGATTTTATCTATGTTGAAATCACAGTTAATAAAACTGGAACAATTTTAAATATTTGCTCTTTAAAGTCTTAAATGCCTGACTCTTTTTCAGAGTAAAAGGAAATACCAGAAGACTGTCTAGTTGGTTAAGTTAATATTTCCCTGTTACAACCCAATAACAGTTTAACTTTGTTGGAAATAAGTAAATCTCCTGGCTTCCTGAATGTAATGGCCTATATTTCACTTGCCGCATTTTTGAGTTAGTAAGTATGTGAAATAGGAGACTCGGCAAGAGCTGGGAGTTTTTCCTGGTGATGGCGAGCTTAAAAGGTGCTTTGTAAAAAAAAAAAAAAAAATACACTGCTGAAAACGATGTGTTTTTGTGCAATCTTGTGCAGAAAAACACGAGCAAAATATTGACACAGTTCATTGGTTTAATCCTTGAAAAGGTTCTTTTTCTGCACTTAATTGTGCCTAGAACAGGGAGACGTATGTGCTAAATACTTATTTATGATGTTTTATGAGCAAACAGGCTACGTACAGTACACACCGGCTTTATCAACCTGCCTTTAAGGTGCATTTCCAACACAAGTAAAGTATATAAACCAGGGTTGCCTACAATCCCGGAATGGTCGGGAGGGTCCCGAAAATCGGGTCACCCTCCAAGCCCTTTGGAAAGGTGGGCAACCCTCCCGGATTCTGGGGGACCCCCGCTCCCCCCCGATTGTGCCCCTGACCATGGCGTTTAAATAACCTTATTTGCCGATCTCCGTGGAGTTGGCAGGGCTAAAGTGACATAATCTCGTCATTTAGCCCAGCCACCTCCACGGAGATCGGCAAATTGGATCACTTTCCTTTATGGGGGCTGGGCTTAACGATGTCACGCTTAAGCCCTGCCCCCCGGTACTCCTGCTGAAAGTCTTCAAAAGTCGGCAACCCTGGTATAAACTCTGACCATGCCATTAGCCCCCTGTATCTGACTATAACACGGCATAAATAGTAATAGGTTTTTTTTTTTGGGGGGGGGGGTGCCTATGTCAACAAATGTTGACATAGGCACCGTATAAGTGTATGGTGGGATGGTAAAAAAATTGTGAAAAACTCAATTTGCCCTGCCCGCTCGTACACAGAGGGTGCACATGCGCATAAATACTTATTTTCATGTGCAGTCTCTAAAAATCGCTCCCCTGTACGAATGTGCAGGGGAGCGAATCATTTAGAATCAGGGCCTCTGTAAATAAGGGTTGTATTACTGTGTGGCATTCTGTGTATTCTGTGTATATATAACTAATGCTTGCCTATCCTTGAAGGATGGCTGGGGGGCTACCAAAAATCAGATGGTCTTCCAGCCTCCCAAAAAGTTGAGCAAGTCTCCCGCATCACCTCGGACCTCACGCACTCCTCACAACCCCACCGTTCACTGTTCAAGCACAAGCACAGGGCCACCATGATGCAATTGTATCACCACGTGCCCCCCCCCCCCCCCCCACAGAGCCACTTCCCGCTTGGCCAGTCCCTCATGCACCTACCGGGCTGCCCCATGCCAAAGGAAGGTGCAGAAAGTTCAGCAACTATGATTTAAATGCAGAAGTGCATTAAATATAAAATACTTGTATGGAGACTCATTGCAACCATGCCTTTCATTATAACGCCAAAGTTAATAATAGATTCTATAGTATATTATTATAAACTCTGAAAAACTCAATTTGCTGTGCCCACTCGCACACAGAGGCTGCACATGGGCATAAATACTTATTTGCATGCGCAGTCTCTAAAAATCGCTTCCCTGTGTGAATGTGCAGGGGAGCGAATCATTTAAAATCAGGGCCTATGTTAATAAGGGTCACTATTAATGTGTGGCATTCTGTGTATAAGATGTACCACTATGTGGTATAAAGTGTAATAAGGACACTTCTGTGTGGTGCAGTATGAATAAAGAGCAACACTGTTTGGTGTAATGTGAAAAAGGAGCAATATGGTGTGGTGTCATGTGAATAAAGAGCAATCAAATGTGGTGTAATTTGAATAAGGAGCAATATTGTTTGGTGTAGTGTGAATAAGGAGCAATAAGTTGTGGAGTAAAATAAATAAAGAAAAATGGGTCAGAATTGGAAATAGTGACAGTACTAGGGGACACCAAACAAAATCTAACAAGTGCTGACTCTGTGGAAACTCATGCTTAAAATCCTAATAAGTAACCCCTATTCAAGACCACATGGGAAATGCCAATTCATGGATTTTGTCTCAACACCTACACATAGAAGGGTAAAACCATGGCTCAAATATAAATTCCGTTTCCCAGAAGCCTATTCTCCTGAACAGGAGGGGCTTATTTGCTTATTGTCCCCAGGGAGCAGACTGAACCTCTCTTAATTTTCTTATTACTGCAACTGACGCCCAGTGAATAAAGAGTAAATAATAAGTATAATGAGAATAATATTCATTACACTGCATATTATACAAATGACTGACACTGAATCTTATTTAAAATGTTATAACAATCTAACATTTCAATTAGATGGATTCGCCTTTCCACTGTGTTCACCCGCTCATTATTGCCAGCTTCATGGCTTTTATAACCTGTCAATCAGTAAAAATTATTAACGTTCTGCAGGCTGCAAGCCATAAATTTCACATGCATTACAACATTGTGATGAATTAGTAAGTCACTGGTGCGGTGTCTTAAAGACGTCCAAAGTCTGATGTATTTATACTGTAGAGCAACTCTCATACAAAGTTATCATCAAACATGCTATGTCATATCTCTGTTAATTAATGATTCTTATAAGTTGTAGTTTTAGATAATAACCACTGTGACACATAAATAATTATCAGAAGACCGTCTATAGTTTGCTGATTGCAGCCTGTAGCAGAATTGTGGTATAAAATTGTAGTTGTCTACAAATGGCGATTGTGCCAGAAGATGGAAAACATGTATGTACAACTGAAGAGCATGTCCACATCCTTTGGAGGCTCTTGAGTTTCTCTTCTATAGGGTGTATCGAACCAATGCGTGTGGATGGCAGGGTCTACAGTAATTAGGTTGACAGGCACAATGTCAACCTAAACAAAAGGTTGACATAAGGAAATGTGTCAATTTGTAGAGTTCAGAACATAGACCAGTGGTGTAACAATAGTCCCACAGACCCCGCGGTCACGGGGAGGCACTGAGTTAAGTGTGGGCACCGGGGGTTTGCAGGCCTATTGATAGCCTGCACTGCTCTGGAGTTAGGACCAGCATGCCTTATCCCTCAAATGTGCTGCCGCCGGGACCCGTAAATCTCCTTTCCTACGGTACCGGTGCTCGTCCTGTAGCCCCGCACCTGGTAATGCAAATGACTATAACAAAATGGCTTCCCCCTTACAACAGACACTTTTTGAGGATGCTAGAGGAGGCTGCTGGTCCCGGCCACCTATTTGAGGGATAAGGCAGGGTTGGCGGGGCAGATTTATTTTTTTAAGTGGGGGGGGTTTGGTAATTTCAAGCGCGGGGCATGCATTGTATAGTTACGCCACTGACATGGACCCCAAATTAGTGTACCACTTTGGACCAGAATTGAAGTTTATCTTATTATTATTATTGCGGGAAGGGTATAAATGAATATATACCTAATACTTGCCTATCCTCCCAGGATGGCCGGGAGGCTACCAAAAATCAGATGGTCTTCCAGCCTCCCATAAAAGTTAAGCAAGTCTCCCGCATCACCTCGGACCCCTGCACTCCTCACAACCCCACCGCTTGCTTTTCAAGCACAAGCGGGTGGACCAAGTCATCATACCCCACTATCCAATGACAATTTTACAGTTTTGTAAAGAAGTGGGCAGGATCAACTGTATCACCACGCCCCCGCACAGAGCCTCTTACCGCTTGACCCGGCCCCCATGCACCTACCAGGCTCCCCCATCCCAAAGGAAGGTGCAGAAAGTTCGGCGTCTATGATTTAATTGCATAAAATTAAAAAATACTTGTATGGAGACTTATTGCAAAAAATGCCTTTCACTATTACTCCAAATTTACTTGTAATACAGATTCTATAGTATATTATTATAAACTCCGGCAAAACACATTGCTTTTATTTTTCTCATAACTCCAGTTTCTAACGTTATTTTGCAGCTGGTAAGAACTGACACATAATACGTGGTCCCACAAATCCTCTGGTGTAATTGTGGAGGTTGAATCGACCATTATTTCGAAAATTCTGTAGGCATAATACGAAATCACATTGTTTCTTGAAAATTATGGCCACCTGCTCAGGCTAAGTTGTCTAGTATGAATTATAATGCTGTCAGATGTAATTTAGTACAATGAGGAAATGTAGACGTACATTTTACAAGGCTGCTTTGGAAAATGTTCATTTTTACTCATTAACATTAGGAAATATGCATCAGACTCGCACATGAAGAAGCAGTCACGTAATAATAGCTTCTAAATTAGTCAGAAAGCATAAAAATAGAGGTTATTGTTTTGCTTACAGACTCTTAATTGATTATATACCCTTAATATGTTTTATAGCAGTGGTGCAAATTTGTCATTTAGATTCAAAATTCTGACTTTTATAGATGTTTTATTCATATATCAGGGCTTGGTAGGATTTATTAAGTTGAATGAAAGACAGCTTTGTGTGTGCGTATTATAAAAAATATGCATTTATATAAATACTCCGGCATGTTTCGAAGCTGCTTTATTTGTTTATGGCTAAAAAAAAATGTTCTTTGATTTGCGAATTAATGCACAGCGTATATATATCTAACTAAGCAAAGGAAGGTGACAGGAAATTGATTTGGCTGGAAATCATAACAAGATGGGGTATATAAACCTGTCCATGTGGTTATACTGTTTTATCAAAAGTTTCTGTATACTTCAGGTAGCTAACACAATAAAGGACACAGAAACATCAAGTAGACAGTGGCATAGCAACAGCCGCCGCTGATACCATGGCGGCTTAGGGGTATTAGCTACAGTAGGTGTCGGTGCCTGGGAGCTGCAGGGGCAACATCGCTGCAGGACCTGTAGACAATTGTCAAAAGTCCATCACAAAATGGCCACCAACGCCCATTTTGAGAGGAACATTTTAAATGGAGACACACACGATAGACCAGCAGCAGTAGCGGTGGGTAGGGGGATGCACCCCATAAAACTCACAAGGACGTAAACCCCTGACAACGAGAAGAACACCTGACAACAAGCAGAGAACAACATTAAAGGGGGATCCTCAGACAGCGTGCAGATAATTGGGGGGGGGGGGGGCACCTGAAACTTGGGAGTGTTTTATAATTATGCCACTGGATGTACTGTAGCAAAGTTTCTGTTCACACCAGCCAATGCCTTACACAGTGGCGTAACTAAGTTTTGGGCGCCCCCTGCCGTTAGGGGGGGGTGCCCCCCCCCCCACACCGCCGCCCCGCCAAGCACCCCCAATCCCCCGCCGCCCATGCAACCCCCCCCCCCAATACCCTGCAGCCTTACCATAGCGCTGGTCCCGGCGGCTCCGTTCTTCTTCTGCTGAGGACCACCACAAAATGACCGCCCCCATACAGCAGACAGTTTCAGAGAACTGTCTGCTATATGGGGGCGGCCATTTTGTGGTGGTCCTCAGCAGAAGAACGGAGCCGCCGGGACCAGCGAGATAGGTAAGTCTGCGGGGGATTGGGGGGGGGGGTGTAACTATAGCACCGCACACCCGGCGCCCCCACATGCACAGCGCCCCCCCGCGCGGTGGCGGGGGCTGCGGTGCTATAGTTACGCCACTGGCCTTACAACTACAAACTGCCCAATTACTTAACCAATGAAGTGGTATTATTGAAGATAAGCATGTTCACCCGTACTCACTGTTATACACACTGATAGATGGAGTAGAGCATGAACAGGGTGTCATAAAGTTCACTACGGCTCAGTAGTAGCCTCTATGGCCATCTTGGAACAGGTAATAAAGCGTCCTTAGATGAGTAGCAACACAGAGCTTGTGCAATAGGACACTGCACTTTTAAATTAAACTACTCCAATAATTCAGCACCCTGGTTGGTCAGTGACTTTCATGACATCTTAAGAATGTTTTTTTTTTTTTTTTTTAACTAATTAGGAACGATCTGACTATTATTTTTCCCCAAGTGCAGACAGCAGAGGAGACAGAATAATGTCACAGATGCTAATTAAGCATAAATCAGGATGGTACTTATGGTGCAAAAAAAGTCAGTATTGTATTATTGTATTACTACTATGTCTATGAGATTAGCGCCAGAAAGGCATTTTCCCCCAAAGTACACAGAGAGACACAGAGAGAGACAGAGAGAGAGACGGCAGTAGTCAGGAATGTCCTGTACATTATATACATGCATTGCAGTGTGTGTGTTGTCAGCTAGTTCCTTTAAGTAATGTGACAGGCCTTTCCTTGCCTTTGGCAATCTGGTTGCAGTTTTACTCTACAGCTGTTTTGATTGTCAACCTAATTCTGCAACCAGTCAGGAACCCAGTCACATCGCTCATGAATATCTTGTCAGGTTACGGCTTACTCAGGTTACCATACTCTGTCCTCTGTCATTATCTAACTGTAATGGGAAATGACTCACACACACACACACACACACATTCCTTTATATGTGCCCCATTCTCCCGCCACTGCACTCATTTGTATATCTGCACCAACGGCCAACTCTAATTTCCCAGCAAAATCTGTCTCATCTGGATGCAGCATCCTCACTGGCATCCTGCTCTCTCCGTTTTAGCTGGTAGTACCCCCCCTCCTCCTCCTCCCCTCTCCTCCCCTCCTCCTGTGAAGGTTGTCTGATATGAACATGGCTATTCTTCTACAGCCACGGCACATTCAGCAAGGTGAATTGAGGGATCTCTTTAGGGAGGGCGCAGCAAATTAAGGCTCACTGCAGGAAAGTTGTGCCCCTGGCACTGTTCTTATGCAACAGCTGCGGATACAACAACTATCATCTGACATCCTGACATATACGTTGAGCGAAGCAGCAAGCCAGCCAATGAGTACACAATATCGCACAGGACTCCAAGCCCCAGCCTTAAGCAAAACAGGTGTATGACATCCTGTTGCGAGTCATTTGGGGCCGCGGGTACGAGGACAGACATCTGAAAGGAGAGCAGAGGAAATGAGCGGAGAAGGTTAAGGTGTGCGCTGACAGCCTCATTGATAATATTTGAGGGAAAACAAACCCGTCCGTTGACTACAAATTACTTGTAATATCTTTTGTAGACTGGAGGCCATGACCGGCGTGAAAATGGGACTAATTCATTATATCAGGCTAAGAAACCTCTTTACAGAGATAAATAGTAAAGAGAAAACTCTTGTGATAATAACGACCTAGCAGAAAGGCGTATACATTATCATTTAACCTCTGCCGCTCACTTACTGTAAATAACAGACTAATGGCGTGAATTACCCACGACTTATTATGCTACTGAATACGGTGCATGGGTGTAGCATGCTTTGTTTATCTTGCTTTTTATCCTTAGAAATGTCATTTTATTATGCCCAGGGCCGGATCTACATTAGGCAGCTTTAGGCAGCTGCCTATGGTGCCGCAATCTGGTGAGGCTCCACTGACTCTGCCTATCACAAAATTGAGGATGTCTATGAGAAAGACATCCTTGTTGCAGATAATGCAAGTGGTGGCTGTGGAACTTCTAGGACATCAACTCCACACTTGAGGGTCTGGGAAGTGGATATTGTTGGCGGTGTGGGGTTGGGGGATGGGGCAGTAACTTAAAGTTCTGTCTTGGGTAACAAAAATCCAAAAGCTGGTCTTACATTTGTCTACTCACCGAATCCCAACAGATGGGGTCAAGAAATCAGGTGAAAAGTGGCCAAACTGCAGGTGGTTGACAGCTGGATCGCGCATCGGATCGGAGTCGGAGATCGGACCTACTTGCATGTCTGACTCGGACCGCCTCTGTCAGCAGGGAATGGGATTGCATGCGATATATCACATGGACCGCATTCGATAGATCGCATTAGATGATGATGCCCAAGAACTTCCTGGGTGAGTCAGGAGGAATCGACTACGACTTCTCCAGGGGAGAAGAAAACGCCTCTCTTTCTCTCATCTCTCTCTCTCTCTCTCTCTCTCTCTCTCTCTCTTGGAGGTGGATGGCTGATAACGCCGGGCCTAGGGGAGGCCTCATCCCTAAATCCACCCATGACTGGCAGTAATTGGATATGTCATTCTCAGACATAGTTTTACGTATGGCGTATTCACAGTGTAAGTTACACTTGGAAAAGGGAAAACATTTGTTCCAGATGCAAAGGTGGAATAAAAAGGATCACCTTAACTTACAAACACAGTCTGCCACATTTGTGTCCAGCAACCAAAACCACCCCCCCCCCCCCCCCCCCCACACACACACACCCCCCAGCACCTCCTCTATGTGCCGGACAATTCACATCCCTTCATAACAGACATAGAAGAGGAACTAGTGGGGGTCCAGATACACACACACACACACACACACACACAAAAATTCAGTATGAGAACTATAGTCCAAGTGGGAAATAAAGAGGAAATTAAAATAGACAATTACATTAATAACATAATTCAGTCATATTGCACAGCCCGTTAGAAAGGACATTAACATTGGTGCCTATTACCACCACTTCACGCTGGACGGAAGAGAACGAGATAATAGGGGCACCTAGCAATTGACATGAAATCTCCAATGTAATAAGAAAAACTACCACAACAATTTGATTCTTGAAGTGAGGTAATAAAAATGATGACAACAATAATGAGTAAAATGGCAATAATAAATAATCTTGCAGGGACAGCATACAGATAGAGCCGCTGACTTTGTTGTCGCCAATGCCCAAGCCGCTGGTATCTGGCAGGTGGTGCGCCGGCAAACATGGTCGAATGAAGCGTCTCACACATTCATGAGTCCATTGCTGAGAATGGGGAGCGCGAGCATCTCCGACGTATGTGCACCACAATCGTCGGTTGGGGCTGGCGATCGGCGTGCCGGGAGACGCTCAAATGAGAGCGGCTCCATCTGTAATTCCACCTGAGGGTAATGTGGACGATCCAGTCCAAGATTTAGAACAGCTGGAGCAGAAGGGCTAGGGAGATCCAACCCAGGTTTTCCTAGGATGTATTTGGAATCACTGGCTGATTATCAGCACCTGGTGCTTCCTGTTATATGTGTGTTCAAGACAGAAGGTTGGTGTTCCCAATGCCAGTTAATGCCATAGGAATTACGTTACGGATTCTCTGGAAGTACCCTTATTATGAGAACTGTCATTGCTGTAACCTGAGAACTGCCATGCTGTAACTTAAGAAATGCCAGTCTGTTATCCTGGAATGCTGTCTACCTGCTGAGAATAAAGAAACACACTTCATCTTTAACAGGTGTATGTGATTCCTTGTCACAATAAAAAAAAAATAGATAGATAGATAGATAGATAGATAGATAGATAGATAGATAGATAGATAGAATAAAGCTATGGTTAGCTATGGTTCAACCCACTACTCTTCTTGACTCAACCACCACTGGCTCTGCCGTGTTATTCCAGGCAGAAGGAGTATCACTTCACCGCTGGCCATAATGCTTCTGGTACAGTGAAGTTCAGGTATCGAGAGTGTACCCACGCCAAAATGTAACTGGACACATCCGTATATTTATTTGCAGTTGCTTTTGAATGGAACACAAAAACTGACGGATTTTAGGCTGTCAAAATTGGCCAACATTAGGCATTTAAAAAAATGTATTTTAAATTCGAAAATGAATCTTTAGTAAATACACACACACACACACAGAATTATTCTGGCTACAAGACTATATTATGCATGGGACCTCTCCCACTGATAATGCTGATGCAGTATGCCTCAATCTGTGAAAGAACGGGAAGTCAAAGGCATGGAAACACCAATGAAGTGCATCACTTATGAATTACTGGATAAACAATGCAATGTGACAGAACCGGCATCAGCTAATCACAGCTGCACTGGTGAATTGCTCGAGTGTGGCTGTTGTTAAAGTGTAAAATACACAGAGTGGACCAGCAGACAAAACAAACTGGGGGGGGGGGGGGTCGACGTATCAAGGAGCGGAGAAGTTGACCGGTGGACAAATTGCTCATAGCCGCCAATCAGCTTTTACTGAACATTAGCAATTTAAAGGATGTACTTGAAAAATGCTACTATGAAGCTGTCCTAGCTAGTGACCTGGGTGCCAAAATGAGGTGTTGCAATTGAGAGTAGCATACTGGGACATTTAGTACAGTATTTGATGACTACTCTTACTGTTTCCCAAATGATTGTAGCCATATAGGACGGTAAACACTGAGGCTGCCAGTAGCCAACAGTACAATACTGTATATTCATTAATACAATCTAAATGACTATTGCCAGTAAAATTGGGTGTCTTGATCTACAATATAGCCTAATTTGGATTCACCATCTCTATTAATGCAATTTCCACTAATGAAAGCTCCTTCGGTATTTAGTGAATTATTGCATTATTCTAGAAAGTGGAGCGCGCTACTCCATATTGCTGCTCCTGCAGGGAGGATTCATTCTCTGTACCAAGATGGCCACCGAGGCTACAACTGAGCATGTGCAGAGCCATCTTGAGACTGTGTTAAAATGCCACAGCGAAAGACAGTAACCACTTATCTTCAGTGAGACCTGTTGTTACCTGTGGTTCCAGACTCTATTCCAGTATCCTGCAGCACTACTTGGTATCTATATACACTTAGGGGGTGATTCAGGTTCACTCACTATTTAACGAGTTCGTTCCGGGGACCGATGTTGCAGGTCTGCTCTTGCGTATGGGCGTCAATATGCATTTGTGCATCGGTTATGGTATAAAACATAGTCCACTAATGGTCGACAGTAAAAAAAGTCGACGTGGAAAAAGGTCGACATGCGTTTTTAATGTTTTTAGGGTGTCTAAGTGTACCACGTCTGCGGGATGTGTTTATCTGCTCGCTAAGCAGCGAAAGAACGCTGCTTAGCTAGCGGGTCTGAATCAGGCCCTTGGTATCTGGATGGCTGACAAACAGTGTCTAATTTGACGGTCAATAGATCAATACCATATGGTCAACTTGGAAAAAGGTTAACACAAGCAAAAGGCTGGCATGGCAGGTCAATACGTGAAAATTTAAATTTTTAGATTTTTAGGATTTTTTATTTCAATTTGACCTGTTTCACACTTTACCATCCTTTGGAATTGGATTGCAAATGGTCAGGTGTACAGAGCGCATGGTGAGCAAAGCAAGTCACGCAAGGGGACGCGGTACACTAATTGGCTGTTCACATGCTCAGGTGTCAACATTGACACACAAAAAAACATTAAAAATTCACGTCAACATTTACACGTGTCGACATTTTCCATGTCGACCGTTTGCTTGTGGTGACATTTTAATCAGTGGCGGCTCCAGGGGAGGGGCTGCAGGGCAGTTCAAAATTCAAATAGGGGAGTGACACCAACTGCCATTACAAACTGGCTCACTGGCAGTGGGTGTGGCTCACCTATTTGAATTTTGAACTTTGCCACTGCTTTTAACTGTGTCAACTTTGTGCATGTCGATCCCATACACTATCCAGCTGTGTTATTTATCCTTCACATTTTAAAGTAGAGAAATTGCTTTGCAAGTCCATGGCACGTAGATGGGTTAAATGAATGTATGGAAAGATTGTGCTCCCAGCGTACAGTGAGCGGGTAATTAAACAGGCTTTCTGTCAGTCATTATAGCACCCCCAAGTGACACTATCATGTACTGGAACTTACCATACCACGGTCTACAGAGAGATTTTATTAAAGTTTCCTATTTGCAAATCTGAGTAGCCCAGTGGAAATAGTAAAGCAGTTGCAATGTTTTCATGCTAACTCCTTTGGGTTCAATTTCCTTTCAATGTATCACGTTCTATATTAATGAGTTCACACACTATACTGACTTGATCTGCCTCTGATTAACGGGGCGATTAAATGAACAACTCCTACACTATCTGCTACAGAGGATTTCAGCTCCGCAACCCCAAAGCTGACAATTATTACGGTGTTATGCCCTTATTGTTTTCTAGCCCATAAATGTCACATAACTAGTTTGACCCCAGATAATAGAATTGTCAACGGTAACAAATATTTATTATAAACGTGTGCATTGAACTGTCATCACTGTAATTTGTTTTATAAAGTGAAATGAAAACAAGAGAATGCAAACTGTAACATTTCATTCATATTCGGTATTGGCATCAGTGCACATTGCCAGAAATGTCTGAAAGTCTGTCCCCCATGTTAAGTCACAATTGAAGCAATTTTATGCCATAGTGAACTGTTTTCTATCTTATTTATATGATAATGCAGTATATCATCTTAAAGAGAATTCACCGGTCATCACCACAGTGGGCGGTATTCAATGAGCCTGATTCGCCAGGTTTTTATGGCGAATTTGTGCTGTTTGGCGAATTTCTGTCAAAAACGATGAATCACCCTATTCAATGACCACATGGCGAATACATTTGAAGGTTTTTTTCGCCATGATTCACCGAGTAGCAATCGCTATCTTTTTATGGTGAAGTGGAATGTGAACTTTTAAAATAAAGTGTTTTGTTTTTTACATTTGGTGTAAAAAAATCAGGAATTTTATTCTGAGGAGGGGCATGCTATTTTTATTCATGTGCTGTAAGCACATGAATATATATTTAATTTTAAAAATAATATTTTTTTTTATTTTTTTTTTTTACACAGCAGCCAGCAGGTGGCGCCAGAGCGGAGCCGCTCATTACATATTCATATATTCACTGCACGATCATTACGATCCTGTGTAGTGAATATACGCTCGCCTGCTGGCACCCCCGGGGGGGCAGCCTGTGCTGCCTGGCACCCGGGGAGCACACCTAACCCCCCACAAAGGTCTGGGCTAGGCAGAGAGACTACCATCTCTCTGCCTGGCACCGTCCTGAGGCTCCCTGCGGCAATCGCCGCAGGAGCTCATATTCGCCAGTCAGGGGCTCGCTGCCCCTGACTCGTTGAATACCGGAGCCCGCCGGCTCCGGAACATGGCGAATGTGCAGCGAATCCAAAAAAGGATTCGCTGCACCTCGCAGGTATTCACATTGAATACCGCCCTATATATATAAAAGGCTAAAACCTCACCTTTTTTTTTAAATGAAGTACCTTCAGTGACCACTAGAGGCCACTCAACGGACCAAATTCTTAATAGAGAGTGAAACCAAAATGATCTATTTAAAACTTGCTGCATATGGAGAGAGGGAGCTGTGAGGACGGAGATTGGAGGTAGGAACAGATGGGGACTAAGCAGTCATTTATCTAGTTAAACACATAAAGATTTTTGCTTGCAGTATATATTGTATTATAATATTATAATAGCTGTCCCCAGCGAGAGGTATATATAAAGCAAGTGCAAAGCCAGATCTACCATTAGGCAGCTGTAGGCAGCAGAGTAGGATCCACAAGTCTATCACAAAATTAAGTATACCGACATTGGATTCCCGACTGTTCAAATGCCCCCCCCCCCCCCCCCCGTTGAAGCACTGGTGGTCAGGATTCCGATGTCAGTATACTTATCGTCTGAATCCCAACTGTGACGCCGTCATACCACACCCAATGTACTTAGCAGCTGATTGAGACCTTTTCGCTAGATTTCATGTATGCCGCCCTCCACCCCTCCAAATGTCCACCCTCCACCGGCCGAATCGGTTCCCTAGCATGCGTTCACATACACATCCGCTCGCATTCACCTGAACAGGAGAGAAATCATTTGATGGGTGCCCACCGTGGAATGATTTTCCCACTGCTCGCTAAGAAAAGTCAGCCTGGACTGACTTCTCCAGAACCCGCTATTCATGGACATGCCCATAAAGGGTCAACACGGGTCTTAAATCCCAGCACTCCGACCCGGCTCTTGACCAGGGTCGGAGTGCCAGTTTTTAAGACCCGTGTTGACCCTTTCACACTACCGAAAAACCCAGGTTTTCTGCAAATTACCGGGTTGAAAAGTTTTAACCCAGTGATTTGATTCTTGGTGTGAAAGGGGTATTAGTATCATCCAGTGTGACACAAGTAAAGGTGGTTCTATTCCCAATATGGAATGGGGGCTTTCTTCCATGGTCACACTTCACTCTCAGTTCCGTCAGGAAACCAATATGCTTTATTTACTTATTACCAGTTTCGTATATAGCACAACCCTGTAATTTGCGGGTGGTGTGAATAGAGTCCGGTTAAACCCGGCAAAATGATCCGGCATTCAAAAATGCTGGGTAATTGCCGGTTGGCCGGTTCTGAAAGGGGTACTATTCATCTGCAAATTCCTAATTAGAAAAAATGAATTGAACAAATCTCTGTATTGACCTTGGTTTGTGACATTAACGACATCCCATCATGCCTTGCTAAGCATGTAAGACGGTACTTGTGAGTTATCCGGGCTGCCGATTTTTTCATCGCGCCCGAAATCGTGGGCATCGCGTCGGTCGTGGCCGTTATAAGGAGCCGCGACGCGATGCCCGCGATTTCCCATAGACAGTAATGTTAAAAGACACGATGGACCCGATTTCCAACCCGATTTCCCATAGACAGTAATGTTAAAAGACGCGATGGACCCGATTTCCCATAGACAGCAATGTTAAAATAAAATGACAATGTGAAATTGGCCAATATGGGCATTTCACATTGGATATGTTTTAAAAAAAAATGTTTCATGGCCCCCCACCACCGTTAACGCCACCCCGCTATTGACGCCAACCCGAAGCGAGCGAGCGCAGCGAGCCCGCGAGGGACGGCGGGTACGCGTCCTCCGACCTTTTCATACCCCTACTATCCACTAGGGCGTGGAGTGAGAATAGAATAGTGTGGCGAGCGCAGCGAGCCACCGAGCCCGAAGCGTGGCGAGCGCAGCGAGCCCCGCGAGGGGACGCGGACACCTGTGAAGCCCGCAAGGGCACGCGGATGCCTGTGAAGGTATCCGCGTCCCCTCGCGGGGCTCGCTGCGCTCGCCACGCTTCGGGCTCGGTGGCTCGCTGCGCTCGCCACACTATTCTATTCTCACTCCACGCCCTAGTGGATAGTAGGGGTATGAAAAGGTCGGAGGACGCGTACCGCCGCCCCTCGCGGGCTCGCTGCGCTCGCCACGCTTCGGGTTGGCGTCAATAGCGGGGTGGCGTTAACGGTGGTGGGGGGCCATGAAACATTTTTTTTTAAAACATATCCAATGTGAAATGCCCATATTGGCCAATTTCACATTGTCATTTTATTTTAACATTGCTGGCTATGGGAAATCGGGTCCATCGCGTCTTTTAACATTACTGTCTATGGGAAATCGGGTCCATCGTGTCTTTTAACATTACTGTCTATGGGAAATCGCGGGCATCGCGTCGCGGCCCCTTATAACGGCCACGACCGACGCGATGCCCCCGATTTGGGGCTAAATCGCGGGCATCGCGTCGGTCGGGTGTCCTTAAGTTAACTAAACTTAAGGACAAAATCGGCAGCCCGGATAACTCACAAGTACCTGTAAGACGAAAGAAATATGCCGGTACATATATATAAAAAAAAGGACCAATCTGTAGGACCCCGGACTGTCTCACTATTAGGTTATACTGGTTAAATGTTATTTCACTGGTTTTACAAATTAAGTAATAAAGAAGAAAAAGGGATAATTCACCATTACATATTACAGACTGCCAGGGATTGCTTGTAAGGGTCAGCAGATGGGCCGAAGGTGTCAGGCACCCCATCAGAAGACAACACTATCAACCCGTAATGAAAAGAAGCCTGAAACAGTAATCACTGTATATATAAGTTTATTCATTTCTCCTTGTGGTACTCGTACAATGGAATGGGGGGGGGGGGGGGGTTGTTGTTGTTTGTGGTGGTGGTGGTGGTGGGGGCGGGGGAGTATTCCTAAGCTCCCGACACTTCTGAACTCTTAAATCAAAGATGTAGAAGTGTTTTGCAGCCAGAGGCTCTTGCAGGAAAATTTCAAAGCAACGTGACGCGGCCCCATTGGACAAGGAAGGATTACGGAGGTGTTTACTAAACTCCTGGGGGGGAAACAGTCAACAGAGAGGTGATTATTCCAGGCATGTTGGTTATACTAATGGTTCTACCTTTCACATGAAACATTAAACCACCACTGTACAAACTAATCCTTTTCTCTCGGAAATAAGATTAAATTAACCCTTTAACACCAAGTGGTATGAATGCTGTGCCAATATTAGTATATCAATATACTGGGTGTGGTCTATTAGGCAAACAGTGTCTAGGTCAATACCAAAAAGTAGACACACAAAATATTGATGCTGGAAAAAGCAAAAACAAAAAATTGACATGAGTTGTTTTTTTTTTTTTTTTTTAATTGGTGTCAATGTCGGCATATTGATATGCTTACAAAAAAAATAAGGATCAAATATGGTTTGCGGTAACATGTTTAAAAAAGGGGCCGACTAGATGGGCCAAGTGGATCTTATCCGCCGTCAAATTCTATACCAGAGCCTGTGGATCCCCGTAGTTTGGAGGCAGGTGCCTCACTGGTATTACGAATCAGGGGTTTATTTACTAAGATGCAAGTTCTTATAAAGATCGGATGTTGCCCGTAGCAACCAGCCCGAATCTACTTCTTAATTATTTAGCATCTTCTAGAAGATAATATATACTATATGATTGGTTGCCTATAGCAACATCGCATCTTTAATATAACTCCCATCTTATTAAATAAATCCCTCAGAGTCCACAGGATGTTATAGTATAAAAAAGTTCAAAAAATAAATATAAATCCCCCAAAACTTATTTTGACCTTTTCATTGTGGACCATAGCCATGTTGACATTTGCCCATGTCAACCGTATGTATGTCGACGTTATGGTGTCCCCGCCGGTACTGGCTCACCCAAGCCACCGCGGGGTCTGCCTCAACATAGTTACGCCACTGGTGATTTGGGCACGATTTCACCTGATTCCGGAGGATCGGGCAGAGTAATCGGGTGAAATCGGGTGAAATTGCATAGTGTATGACATCTGATCTGATCCGATGCAAGGTCCAGTGCGCACCGGATGGGACTCGGAGATCAGACGGTCTGCACATAAGATAAATCTTATGTGCAGCCATCAATGCGGCAGATAGAGCGATGCCGGGGGAGCAGGGCCCTGGTGCAGTAGGCAGGGACCGGAGAGCTGGGTCCAGGGTAGCGTCAGGTGGCAAGCAGCGGGAGAATAGAAAAAATCCTGTTAAAAAAAACTGAGTGGCCACTGATTGGCTGAGAGCACATCAAGTGCCAAATCCTTGAGCTCTCCTGGGGAGCTGCTGGGGAGCTCAGGGGAAGTCGGACAAGTCGGCTGAATGTATGGGGGTCTTAAGGCTGGATACACACCGCCATGACTTGATGGCAGACTGAGAGTTGCTCTGTAAGAGTAGCCTATCCAAATGAGTATATTCACTGACTGCTCCCATCACAGGCAGATAAGCATTTGAACTTGCCCACCCAGCTGTGACATCAGCTCCTTCAGCAAGTGTACAGGCAGTTGGTGGCCACCTTGAATATACATCAAGATGCGGACATAGCTGAATTTATGAAAATATACAGTATGTCGGCCATGAGCTGTGCACAGCCGATACAATATTTCTGTGAATGTCGTTTATATCATTTGCCTACACCTGCTGACCCATTCAAACAGCTAATATATCACCTAGTGTGTACCAAGCATTAGTGTTCTGCAGGCATGCTGTGTGGGCAGAATTAGGAGTTGAGTGCATGCCACCCACTGCAGACAGCTGGAGAGCGACAAGGGTTAGCCGGGCATTCCGCACACTTGTCTATAGCAGGAGATGCTCGAGGACCAGAGGAGGTGGGCAGCTGCTGCTATACGAGATGGGACATCTTCATTCGCTGTGGGACTCAGGGGGTTGTACCGGGCCCCTAGACAAGTGCCTGACAAGCCAAATGGAAAATGAGGTTTGGGACTGATCATATCAACAGACAAAGTTAAAGTTATGGGTCTCATTTAAAAAAAAAAATGGAAAAAAATAAATGAAAACAATTGGTGCAATGAAGTAATATCACACACTCAGCCATGATCACAAAAGTCACTGTGAGGAGCGCTGCAGAGCAATGGCAATCTGAATAGTGAAATTCACTATTATGAACCTGTGTAGGGTATGATGCATCACAGGTCATTGAATTTTATTGTCATAGTGAATGGCATTACTGCCTCACACTGCCCTGAGGTCCCGAGTTCAATTCCTGACTAATCTGTGTGGTGTTTGTTTGTTCTCCCCATGTTTGCTAGAGTTTTCTCCGGGAGCTTCTGCTTCTTTCAACCATTCGAAAATGGAGAGTTCACCAACTGTCACATTTTCCAGAGAACATTGGTGATGCATTGTACATGGCAGGGGGACTGTTTGCCACATAATTCCAAAAGAAAGCAACCAATTATTACAATCCACGGACCAACACCTTTAATTTGGCATTTGGTGTGACCTTCTCAGACATTGGCATCATAGAGAAATGCAGTGGCAGCTCCAGGGGGGGCGCAGCACAGTTTAATATTTAAATAGGGGAGACACACCCACTGCTACCAACTGCTATTCCAAACTGACTCACTGGCAGTTCTTGTGGTTCCCCTATTTGAATTTTCAACTGCGCTGCAGCCCCCCTCCCCCCACCACTGCTGTAAGTACATCGCACATAAAAGTCATCCTTCTGCTATTTATAGGTAAAAAGAAAAATGAAAAAACATAATTTTCCTAATGAATGTTAAAGTTGTACAGGTCGAGTATCCGGTATCCGGATATCCGTTATCGGAATTATTCCAAAAACCGTGTTTTTTTTTGGAATAGTTCGAATTTTTCTCCCCCCCCCCCCCCCCCCGACCCTTTTTTATACTTACCTAGTCCCCTGGCGTCCACGGCAGGCCTTCAGTTTCATCTCCAGCGTCTCCAGCGGTCCCAGGAGTGCATTGCGCGAGTTCCCAGGCACGCCGGTGCCGTCACCGGCTCGCCTGGGAACTCGCGCAATACACTCCTGGGACTGCTGGAGATGCCGGAGATGAAGTTGAAGGCCTGCCATGGACGCCGGAGGACTCCATTGACGCCGAGGGATCATCTGGGACCCACCAGGGGACAGGTAAGTATGTAAAAAACAAAACATTCCAAAAAACGTAAAAATCCCTTATTCGGAATACTCGTGGTCCCGAGCATTTCGGATAAGGGATACTCAACCTGTAATAACGTGTAAAGTTACTGGTTATGATGTTTAGTTTAAACAATTTATTATTATTATTTATCATTATTGTTGTTGTTATTATTATTATCATTATTTTATCATTACTATTATTATTAGAGTTGTTGTTGTTATTATTAATAGTATTATTATTTTATCATTACTGATATTATTATAGTTGTTTTTATTGTTATTATTAATATTATTATTATTATTATTATTATTATTATTACTGTTATTATTATAGTTGTTGTTATTTTTAATACTATTATGTTTTCACTTATTACAGTATTTATAAATGTAACACTGTAAAGTACAGTACCATCATGGGCTGTGTACTGTATATTTGGCTGGTAATATGCTTCTGTTAGCTGTGTCCTCAGATCTATCACCAGGACATGATTTGGATTTCCCTTACAGCTAATAAATAGCATCTTCTATCCCTGAGTCTCGGATTTCTGAAGAGGGACGTATCAAAGAAGATTTAACATGCCCTCTCAATAAAACAGCCAGACCTAGAGGGAAGGAAGGTGGGGTTGTACGCTCAGGAAAATGATCAGCAGTTAATAAGACATCTATGTTCCACCGAAGGATGATCTTCCCGGGAACGCAGGAATGTAACCGTTTACTTCTTTCATGTTGTGCGTTTGATTGTATTTTTATTTGGTTTATCAGCATTAATAAAAGGCACCTTAAAGGCAGGGCAGGGATAAAGCTGTATATTTTGTTAACAGTCAAACTAGGTAGAGAATATATGGCAGCCAAAACAGGATACCTCTGGAAGGCTTCAGGCAAAATTCATTTAAACTGTTCTCTCTGTCATCGATGTCACCGATTTGAAGCTTGTCTTGTTTACCGGATGAAGGTTTCACACTGTGTCAATGTTCTGCCAGCAATCGGCATTAAAATGAGCAGTTTAGTACAAGTCAGCCATAAACATGGCATATCTGTAAGACTGGCAGAAGCCACAGCAAGCTCCCTCGTGCAGCTTTTAAGCATTTGGCACGCTGCTACCTCAAACTGGAGAGGGGGCTGCGTGCATCATTTGGGCTTGAGTGCAATGCACTTGAAATAATTACTTTAATCAGCAAAAGTTAATTACTTTAAATCATAAATTAATGGCGGAGCATTTGGCAGGGCCTGACGTGTGTGGCGAAGCTGTCAAGCGAGTATCACAGGTGAACCCTCGACCCCTGCTCAGTTTCAATGGACAATTCAAAGGTCTGACCTCCTGCCTCCACCGTCCTGGACCGTAAGAGGAGATCACGGAAATATAAGGAGGGGGGGAGATCCTTAAACTGACATGGATATAAAAAGATAATATATAAAAAATAATTCCGTCTCTTCGGAAGCAGATTGCCGCTAAGCAGGTGCTGCTAGAGGAGTTGGCCCTTGATAATAATAAGATTTTAAAATGGCATCTGCCTTTATTTTACTGCACATTTGGAAAGATGTTTAAAAGTAATGAACCCAGCTGATATGTTTTATGACTTCGTAGTTAGCCGTGTTTACTGGGGATGAAGCAAAGAAAAGTGACAAGACAGACTGAGATGCAAACGCTTAATTGCCTGATCAGAAACGCGCTTTCGCTTAAGGAATGGATTAAAGTAACGAGGCTGATGGTTTAATAGGTTTGCTGGATTTTCGAATGGACTTTAATCACTTTCATCTTATTATTATTATTTTATTGCTGGCAACTGGCTGTCATTTCAATGCTCATCTTCAAACACCAAAACTTGGGGGCAGAGGATCGTTGTAGGGAGCAGTGGTGGTTTTACCTATGGGCTGCATGGGCTGCAGCCCCCCCTCTACCACCACCACCAATCTGCCTCCGTGCTCTGAATAAGTTAAGCCAGATGCAGTCTGTAAGACTACATTGTCTTCACTGTCATTGGCAGTGACTTCCTATTGGAAGTCCAACCTGACAGTCACCCAAGGCAATCCCATTGGGATGTTTTCCCTCCCTCAGGGATGCTTTTATGGGCTGCTTCGGCTGCAGCCCATAGAATTTGGGGTATGCGCATGCGAAGTACCGAGGCCGACACTGCCCATGCACCGGTCTCGGGGCCTGTTACCTGTAGTGTACAGGTGCCGGACCGTGATTTATTTTCTTTCTGAATTCGATGAATAGAGGCCAAATCGCTCAAGCATATGGGGCCTTAACATGCACAGTGACCTGTTCTAATGATTAAATAGTTTAACATTTGGTTACAACATGTTCATATTTAATGCCATTGTTCCTAGTTTATATGTATATTTTCTCTAATGAGCAAGACCAGCATCATGGCTGTAACTCGGAAAGTGATTGTTACCTGTAAAGCGGCACCATGCCCGTAATGGGCTGGGAGTATGGTGGTTGGCGAAGATAATGCAACCGGGCTCGCAAGAACAGATGATGCCCCACCCCCAATACAAAGTGGATAAGATTGAGGTAGCCTACAAACGTGGTAGGTCCTGTGGCATCTGGGATTCACACACCTACCATGTATGTGTCAAAAAAAGATTTGGTTATTCGTAGTAGAACCAACATACAAGCATAAAAAATAAACCATCCAGTGTTTATCTTCAGTCTTACTTTGCCTTCTGACCCCTAAACGAACAAACATGTTAATCATGGGTACTACATTATATATGTAGGGGCATATATGTTTCTATGAGACGGCCGAGATTTCATGATTGCATGGAAAGGTTTCTTCCAAAACCTGGGGGACAGATTATAATCTAAGAGACGTGTCATTTTGGCCTTCAATGCTAGACATAAGCAGAAATTTTATGTACAAAGGGAACATTACTGTTATCTGACCACATGCGAAGGAGTATTGGATTTTCAGTCCCGTGCAGATTCCAACAGTTATCGATGTTCTTCAATAAAACAGAAGCCTTTTCAGCTACTAACTACCCGCTCCTCGGCTGTTCTCTGACTTAGATAACTTCACAAGGCCGGCGTGGATATCTCTGTGACCTTGGAATGTTATTAATATGGTTGCAACGAAGACCATGCTTACTTTGCATTGTAAAAGACACAAACCAGGACGGTAAAGAGATGAAAGGGGAAATCAGTTTTAAGGAGATGGAAAATTCTTGTATTCCAATTCTGTCTTCGCAACATACGATTGCCGTTCAGGAATACTTAATATGACATATTGTCAGTGTAATAAACCTGACATAACCTTGTACTTTATTTCAGTCCTCTGATAGTCATTTGTTTTTTGTACATACACTTCCGGAAATATAACTCTTGGAGTTCTAAACATGATGTTCTTACCAGGATCCCAACTGTAAAGCGTTGCGGGGCATTGCACAAATAAAAGTTTATAATGATCATAAGTTATTTATTTATTAACAGCAGAAAATTCAATTGCGCTTTACAATTGGTTGCAGCGATACAACAAACTATGGGGTTATTTTGGTTGATTCGTAAGGCCTTGGGAGTCCACTAGACGCCGCCGATACGCACCCTCCCTTGTATGCCGCTATTGTACACACGGGCTGCTAATGGATGTTTAATATAACCATCCATTCGCAGGCTGTGGGGAACACTCACATCACTCGATGGTCGCCGACCATCGAATGATGTAGAAGGCGGGGGGGCAGATCTAAGGTTACTCCAGTGGCATAACTATGCCTCCGCAGCCCCCGCCGTGGCGGGGAGGTGCAGAGTAACTATGGGCGCCGGGGGGGGGGGGGCTGCGGGGCTATAGTTACCTGCTGCGCTGCTGTCTACTCTGCCGCATCTGCGGTCACTGTCCCCATACCCTCCAACATGACCCATTCCATTAGGTACAAAATGCTCTGTTCCTGGACTTCCTTACCAGTGGCAATTACAGAGGTGGGGCTCCTGCACAGTCCAAAATTCAAAGAGGGGGGTCACATCAACGGTCAGTGAGTCCAGGACAGTGATGTTTGGGGTGTCAGTAGGTGTGGCTCCCCTCTTTGAATATTGGACTGTGCTGCAGCCTCACATCTGCAACTGCCACTGGCAGGGAAGTCCAGAAACAGAGAATTTTGTACCTAATGGAATGGGTCATGTTGGAGGGTATGTGTCCCGTCACTCGCTCCCGGTGCCGGCTCCTGCTGATAATAAAAACTGACACTTAGAAAATGGCTGCCCCCAAATTGCAGACAGTTTTGGCAGCCATTTTCTAAGAGTCACTTTTCATTATCAGCAGGAGCCGGCGCCGGGAGAGACTGGAGTGACCACAGATGCAGCCGGGCACTCTGTCAGGTATGGGCAGGGGAGGGGAGGGAGAGGGGGAGGGGGGCGCCGAAAAAAGTGCGGCGGGGGGGGCGCAAATTATATAGTTACGCCACTGGGTTACTCTGAGGTAACCTTAGATCTGCATGGACATTCGTCAGGAAGTGGACGGGCAGCTGACATCTGGTGATGTCAGCTGCCCGCCACCGGTGCCCACATCACCAGGTGATTTCCGTGGGAACGCCCAGCGTTTTCATGGGAACGCCCATGAAATTCTAGGCGTTCCCATGCTCTTGACTACCGCCACTCCACGTCCCCCTCCTGCACCCAGCGTATCCACATGCACAGAAATGTGGCTGCGCATGAGTTATCGGTCCCCGTGCGAATGAACACACCAGAATAAGGGCCTGGGTATTTACAGACTGTCAAAACAGGTAGGAGGGCCCTGCTCCCAAGCTTACAATCTATTGATCCTAAGAACGTCATTTAATGAGAAAATGATTGTAGGAAATTTAATGAAAGCTGTCACAAAACATTTTTGTAGCATTAGTGGCTAGATTTTCTAAAACGTCCCCTAGCTTGATATGATCCAAAATATCTATTGGTCCTTTTAAAAGCCAAAGAGCACAATAGGAGGCCATATTGGCTAGTTGGGTATGGATCAGTGTCTAGGGCCACACTGACAACTGAGCACACAATTTGTGTACCACATACCCTTGCATGGGTCACTTCACTTGCCATGCCTCGGGCTAGGTAATCCGCTTCATACCACTGCGCTCGGCACACTTTACTTGTCTACGTGGATGGTAGATTATGTAAAAGTTCAAAAAACAAAGAAACTTGCTTAAAACTCAGTTTGACTCTTTTCAGTGTTGACCATAGCCATGTTGACATTTCTCCAAAAATAGGAATATTCTCAAAGACACATTATTCCCCCGGTACATTATCCCGAGAACATTCAGTTGTCCTGTTGCTAGATATGAGCAATACAGATGGAGTCGGCCTCATTTTTGCAGGGGCTGGCGATAGTATTGCCAGCCCCTGCCAGCGGCCAGCTCTCACCAGGGGTGCGCGCACACGAGACCGTGCGCGCCCTGTGGCTAAGGAGCTGGCTACAGGTCCCCGCCACCTCCCCCGGTGCCCCTCGCCACCCCGCCGTCCACCTGTACCTGCCGGTCTCCCTGTGGAGACCGGCAGGGACCTGCAGCAGCGCGTCCTGAAACTGGGACGCGAGCGTGCGAGACGCATGCGTGTCCCAGTCAGATGGAGCGCGTCTGCGCCGGCAATCGCCAGCGAGGACATTCTGGCAATCCCCGGCCAAAGAAGAGAGGCGCTCCATCTGTAGTTCACAATATTGTGTCGATTCTTTAATTACTACCTCAAACAATCAGTTGTTCAAAATGGCGCATGAAACCATTTTTGGGGTTTTATGAGTTATACAAAACATTCTTAATAGACTTTTGGCATAATTCATCTCCACTGTCTAGACCCCGGGAGCAAATCATACTCGCTGAGCCATTCAATCCAGAGGGAGTGGGCACAGACGAACAGGGGGCCGGATTAGGAGAACGTCCAGGGTGTTATGGACATCCCCATGGAAATGCTGGGCCTTCTCCCCCCGGGACTGCGGGTGGGCCTATGCCTGTTAGGGGTGGGTGGCTGACATCATATGACCCCCTCTTCGGCAGACACAGAAGGAAATAAAAGTCAGTTCAGACTTGTCGGCGACATTTCAGGGCTTGCTAAGCAGCGAATGACCTCTGCTTAGCAAGCCTTCCTGAATCAGTCCTTTTATTACTAAAGGGTGAAATTTTAAATTTCAATTTTATTCTGTTATTTTCGTTCGTTTTTTCCCCCATAATTCCAGGATCAGTACGCTTGAAAATAAATCGGTGGGACACAATGAAGCCGAAGAACAAAAAAACGCATAAAATAGCACAAAATAAGTACAAATCATGCAGTGCATGTTCCACAGATACGGAATAACACAATTAATATTCCGCTGTAGGTGTGTTCCTGAGCAATGAAATGAAAAGAAAGGACGGACTTCTGAGACACCCTCATTTGTCTCCACCGACAAGGCTCTGTCACATTAGCAGGAATTGGGCATGGGCTGGCAGTGCTATTTTAATCATTCCACGGTGTCCAGGACCGGAGATAAACTAAAAAAAGGCGAATATTAAAAGTAGTTGCAGAATTCCCTCATTTCATGAATGAACACATAATAGCTAAAGGCAAAACCGGGAGGTGTCTTCAGTTCTAATCAGTATTTCCATTTTATTGAAACCAGATTGGAATTCTTGGAAAGAAGCCTACATATCACATCTTTAATACTAATTTTCATATACTCCAGTAAAACTGTCAGGGTGAATCAGTTGCTGAAGAAAGCTTCCTGTATAATTTTACAGATGTGACTCCCTGTGGCTGATTGTAGAGTCAGAGAACAGAGGCTTATTTGTGAGGAACCTGGTGGATTCCTGTCCACCTGTGCAATAAGCCGGCCTGTAAATGCCTTCCCTGTCAACTACGTCTTGCAATAAATGATAAGCACTGTAAGATAAATGCAACATTGAGGGTCTCCGGTTCGATGTATCCCTTCATGCCAGACAAGTTCCATCCATAATACAATAATGTTCAGATGTGCAAATTGACTGGTGGCCAGTTAAAATTTCCCAACACAAACAAATATTTATAATGTATAATATATACATAATATATATATATATATATATATATATATATATATATATAATATATACTGTATATGTATTTAATAGCTCCGCAGACCCAGCAGTGGCTTGGGGGCGCTAGGTAAGTTTGGGCGCCGTGGGGTCTGCGGAAGCTATTGCTGGGGTTTAATGGGGCTGCTGCCACCAAATCCGTCACTGATGGCTGTTGGGCCTCCCCATCCTCCCCTCCTCACCGCTGCCGCCCAGTTCACTGCTACCCGCCGGTACCAGCAGATCCTCCTGTCTGCAGTCCCAGCACTCCTCCTATTAGAATGTCACTTGCAAAATGGCCACCCCCTCAGAGCAGATGGTTATTAAGGATGCTAGAGGAGGCGGCGACCTCCTCTTGCATCCTAAATAACGGTCTGCTTTAAGACGGCGGCCACTTTGCAAGTGACATTCTAACAGGAGGAGCGCTGGGATTGCAGACAGGAGGATCTGCTGGTCCCGGCGGGCAGCAATGGACTGGGCAGCGGAGGTGAGGAGGGGAGGTGCATAAATTTTAGTTGCGGGGGGGGCGCCCAAATCATAGTTACGCCACTGCCACCACACCTTGGTATTAGTATTAGCACAAAGGCACACCTAAAAGGGGTAAAAGGGGTAAAGCTAACTTATAAATGGTCTCCGTTGAATTATTTAATTCCCCTTGCTAATAAAAGACAGTCTATTATTCTGGCCGGAGATGGGCAATTTCAGGACGGACAAAAGGTGAAATCAGCCATACACCCCAAGTAGGCATTGACACGCCTGCATTTGCAGAGGTACGCCCAGTGTTTCTAAGGGCTCGCCCACTGTTATTGTGGGCATGCCCATGAAACACTGGCCGGCCACCTGCATCCGCCTCCTGCCCACCCCCAGCCCGCCCATCCTCCTTATGTGCAAACCCCTAACATCGGACGGGGAAGCAAACACAGCCCGCAACGAGCGGATCTGACTCTTAATTGCCCCCCCATGTGCACTGCAGATGGGACAAATGTAACATGCAGAAAGAGTTAGATTTGGGGGAGGTGTATTCAAATTGAAATCTAAATTTCAGTGTAAGAATAATGCAGCCAGTATTTACCCTGCACAGAAACAAAATAACTCACCCAAATCTAACTCTCTCTACATGTTACACCCAGGGCCGGAAACAGAAATCTTGGGGCCCTGTACACTGATATTTCTGGGGTCCCCCGCCCTTAACCCCCCCCCCTCTCCCCCCGTATTCCAAATGAATGAAAGTGTAGATTTGCAGCCATTTATAACTTACACCAGGGGATCTTTATTGCTATTGCTCCAAATAAAAAAATAAGACTTAACAACACCACCAGCACACTGCCATGCGGCCATGCCTAGATCACTCTGAGATGAGCTCCAGGCAGCTCCTTGCCTCCCTTCCCTCCTTAGTCTACTCCTCACCTATTCCATTGAGGATCGGGGGGCGGGCTTTTATTTAGAATATAATCTCAGTCTGGTGTCTGCAGGAGGACCACAGCAGCAGGGCAAAACTGAACTCCAAAGGGCAAGGCAGCCACCACAGATAGTGCGGAACGCAGATTGAGGGTGCCGCGCATGCGCAGTAAGGTCAATGACGTGGCATAGCAGACAGCAGACTCAGGCTCAGCCTCTGAGCGCTGACCTACAAGTATATTTTTCAATATCGTGAGGTAACCCATCTAGTATGTCTGTGAAAAGACAGTTAGTAAGGGATTGGTTGCCATGGGCAACTACTGTACGGCATTTACTACCTCTACAAAGCTTGATACATCTCCCACGGTGTGATTTCTCATATTTCTGTCTAGATTAGAAACCTATGTGGCTTCTTTCATGAGTGGTGGGAACTTACTAATGGATAACTATACCTTGGTCGATTTAATACTACTCATTTAAGAGAATTTAATACCTGACACATAGGCAAACACAAGTCGCTCAAATTACACAACACAGTAGCAATGGTATTTAATATAATTACTAAGACTGCCCCAACATCATGCAGTTTAAAGGGGTGGGGAATAGCGCGCCCACAGTCAGGATTCCAACAGTCATTAGTCCAATCTTGGAATCCTGACTGCCGGTACTCTGACAAGGGTGCGAGGGCAAAGAAGCCCCTTGCTTGCTGGCTGGCTGCGCTCGGCACCTATTCTATTCTCCCTCTATGGGGGTTGTGGACTCCTATGAAGGAGAATAACCCCTGTCAGTCAGATCCTGACTGCCGGAGTTTTAACAGTCAGGATTCCGAAGATGGTGTAATGCCTGACGGAATCCTGACTGTCAGGAGGTCATTCGGCACCCATTTAAAGGACAGAACAGAGCTGCTGAACATGACCAATGGTAGCAGCTTCTACCAAGTTTGCTCTGTGTGTGTGTGTGTGTGTGTGTGTGTGTGTGTGTGTGTGTGTGTGTGTGTGTGATCTCCCCCAGATGCAGAAGATGGGGAGACCACTGGGAGAAGCAGAGACCACCAGAGGGGTATAAGACTATTTTTTTTTAAATTGGATACCCTGGTATCTGCTCCAAATTGGATTCTTTGTTGGAGATATATACCAAAAACACCCTTACCTTTTCTGGGTATTATTGGTGGGACAAGTTATCTTACTGTATTAGTAATATGTTTTAATTGCTTAGGTAATGACCAACATTCTACATGCTGATCTGAGCTGCAGAATATTTCGACTTATGTGTTGGACTTCGTTATGTGCTTAGGTAATTGTTCATTCTGCACACTTTAGATATCCGGGTACTTGTTTCCTAGCACGGCCACAATCTTATGGATCGTGTACCTTTAAGTTAAGGTACACGATCCATAAGATGGACCCGATTTCCTTTGAAATCAGGTCCATTTTGCCGGCTAGGACACAATATCGGGGGCATCGCGTCGGTCGGGACCATTAACATTGGTCCCGACGCGACCGACGCGATGCCCCCGATATTTCCATAGGCTTCAATGTTAAAAAATATTTTAACATTGAAATCGTGTCGGGAAAGGTAAAATATCGGGGGCATCGCGTCGGTCGGGACCATTAACATTGGTCCAGACGCGATGCCCCCGATTTTTCCATAGGCTTCAATGTTAAAATATTTTTTAACATTGAAATCGTGAAAAAATTTGAAAAATGTGAAATGGGCCAATATGACCCATTTCACATTATAGATGTCCCCGTCGTCACCCCACGATAGACGCCAACCCGAAGCGTGGCGAGCGCAGCGAGCCCGCGAGGGGCGGCGGTGCGCGTCCTCCGACCTTTTCATTCCCCTACTATCCACGTCGGCGTGGAGTTGCGAATAGAATAGTGTGGCTAGCGCAGCGAGCCACCGAGCCCGAAGCGTGGCGAGCGCAGCGAGCATAACTTCACAGGTATACGCGTCCCCTCGCGGGGCTCGCTGCGCTCTCCACGCTTCGGGCTCGGTGGCTCGCTGCGCTCGCCACACTATTCTATTCTCAACTCCACGCCGACGTGGATAGTAGGGGAATGAAAAGGTTTTGCAGCCTGCCCCAATGCAAGAGCATTGCAGTACAAATTTTTTGAAAAATGGCCAAAACCATGTGCACTGCAGGTGGGGCAGATGTAACATGTGCATAGAGAATTAGATTTGGGTGAGTTATTTTGTTACTGTACAGGGTAAATATTGGCTGCATTATTTTTAGAGATGTGCATGCTCTGATTTACTACTGATTTACTGCTTTGAAATCAAAGTAAAGGTGCCCATACACGCACCAATTTTGCAGTGCGTTTTGTGCTAAATAGCATCGCATCACATTGCATGCGTTGTGCATGCGATGTAATGCGATCAAAAGAGAGTACAAAAAGTTTGTGCAGCACATACTTTTTGTACTGTGCAATGAGATGCCGCGGGAGCGCGCATCTCATAGCACACATCGCACCGGGAAAATCGGAGTAAATCAGAGCCTGCACATCTCACGCCCCATCCAAATTTAACTCTCTCTGCCCATGTTACACCTGCCCCACCTGGTTTTGCCTATTTTCCAAACAAATTTGTACTGCGATCAGATCTGAATAAGGGCCTAGAAGTGACTCTTTTTTACAGAGTAAAAAGAAATATATGTAATCCCCCCGGGATTATTGTATTCTTATTCTTACCCTGTTAATATATTCACAGAACGATTGAGAGGACTAGCTAATGAACGGATACATTTAAAAATTATTATTATTATTATTATTATTAGCATTATTATTATTAGCATTATTATCATCATAGTAATTATTATTATGAATAATATTAATGATAATAATAGTGATAATATTAAATATGATTATAATAATGCTAATGATAACAATAATAATAACATAAATAAAAATAATATATTATCAACATTTAGGTTTTTTTTACATTAATTATAATAAAAATTTATTAGGTTGCATTTTTTTTTTACTTCACTGTGCGAGTTACAAATCTCAGGGTCGCTCCACTGTACACCAATATTGTTTGTTTTAGAAAACAGAGAGCACAATATCATCCGTCTGATACGCTGCCAATGTTCCGTACCAAGCCAAAATCATTTGTGAAAAAATGTAGGGGAGAGGAATGCGGAGAGAGGCCATTTAAATCCTCCTCATGTGGCATCGCATTGATTGATGTTTGTTTGCCTGGACCCAGGTGGCACGAGGCAGCCGAGGATAGAAATAATTACACGCACCCCATCGAAAGTATACATATAATAAACTCTTACAAAAAAAAACTACCGGTGTGACACAGCGGTTATATTTACTGAAGACCACATTGCACACTTTATAAAACGTCACCTCGCTCTTGGCACGACAGATTTCTCCCTGCATCCGCCAAGCAAAAGAAAAAGAAAAAAAAAAAGTTAAAGAATTAAAATAACTTAATTTAAAAAAAAAAAGTTTCGGCAGTTTATTTTTAACTCTCAACATAATGACTGAATTCCTAATACCGGGGAATGCTAAATTTTTAAAAAGGTCTGTTTGAAAATATTCAAAGCTGAACTTTCGGCAGAAGACCACAGGGAAGTCTATAATGTTTAGTTGGACGGCTGGCAAACCACTGTTTTGGCCTGTGCCAGCATTGCATTCTGACAGAACAAGTGTTGCATGAGATGTGAAGGATGACGCCGATCTGCTGAAAAACCCTGGAGCAGGTGTTCCTCATCCTCATTTGCAATGGAGCATGGCCCTTGGCTCAGTGAGCTGGAGCAAACGTTCTGGCAGGACCCATCATGTACCTGCGTGCTGAGATGCACTAATGATAATGGATGCAGGCCTATTAACCAACCCATTTGTAATGGCACACAACGCTGATTGCTTAAGGGAATGAGTCACAGGCTTTTCCAAGAGGGAGCAGGGGATTATGGGAACCCATGATCCTTTGTGCATTCCATATGCTCTACTGGGTGTACAACCATGTTAGTCTTTATTTAATAATACAAATGAATACATGATCTGCTACATGATTATACATTAAAAAGGCTCTTTGGGCAGTGCAGTAATAATTTAGTTATCTGACGGCAGCGAGCTGTAGCTCTCTCCCTTTATTCGACTGTTTTCCTTGATAACGTGATCCTAGTTGGCGTCGGGAAAGTTGTGTCTTGATAACTCCAATCCCAGCAGCCCTGAAATGAAGGCAGACTTCAGGCGGCCAATGTGAAGCGCTCAGAGACCAGGCATTAAGACGAGTCGTAAAGGGGGGTCTGCTCAGAAACCACTGACATCAGCCGTATTTGCGCTTGGCAGTAATTCTTGGTGTTGTTGCAGCAAATGAAGGAGAAAGCCATCTATTTAACTGGGAAATCACGAAAGTGTGGCAATCGTATCAGCGTGCAGATATATAAATTAATTGTGTAGCTAATCACCCTAAGTTGTGTAACTTTGGCATTTGTGGATGGAAAGTAAACAGTCGACGCGTCCTCTTGTGCCAGTGAGAAAACTTTGCAGCCGCTCATCTGTAGATATTGGCCTTCATTCGGCTGCTGAAGGATCTGCAATGCATGCTGCAAATGACCGATGTTCGGTACATTTTTGCATGCGCAGGAACATGACTGATAATGTTAAGATCAGATTGTCAGTAGGGTGGCCAATCCTGGGATCGGGATCGTCGGAATCCCGGGATTGGGATCTACGGGATCCCAGGATTTGGCCCCAAAATTGCTGGGATTTCAATACCGGGATTGGAGTTTCCAATCCCGGGATTTTGGGATTAGACTGCGCATGTTGGGCTGCTTCTGAGCACCCGCTTAGATGCTGCCCAGCTCTCCCATCCCCGGATGTGTCAGAGGTCACACTGTGCAAGCCACACAGCCGTACCGCCTGCCTCGCTTTCGGCCGCACCGCCTGCCCGACCTCCAGCCACACCTGACGATGTAAATAATTATGTGGGGCGGCCTGGCTATTTTTCTTATTAGGAAAGCCAATCCCGGGAATCCAGGGATTGAGCATTTTTCAATCCTGAATCCCAGGATTGAAAATAAGCCCCAGGATTTGCTTACCAAATTGTCAGTGACTGACAGTCTGATGTAATTTGGGTGTTGTTGGAATCTCTTGGTCAGTGGTCCAGTTCGGATGACACTGGTGGCCCTGTTCAGATGGACATTATGCACGTCCAAGGGTTGGTGCAATGTCCAATGGTGTGTCTTTGTAATGGTGTGTAATGGTTTAGCACTGCAGCTGATATGTGTTTCTAATATGAGTGATTTGTCCCCTGCCTACCACCATGTATCTCTAGGCTAAAGCTGTTACTTAGCACCAATTCCTATGTGACATAAATATGACCTGGTAAACTATAAGCACCATTCTATGTGGCTATGGTGTGAATAGGATCCAAAATCACAATATGCTATCTGTGTCTTAGTGCCCAAATTGCGCCAGGTGTCTTGCGCCACACAGCACACAATAATAGGTGAATGAGATCGTCCCTAGGTGACAACAGCTGACAACTGTGGTTTGAGTTCCTTTCACAGATGTAGAAAGCAACGTGCAGAAATCTACAGGGTTGCAAGAAATAATAAGTAACCGTTATGGCACTAAAATTAAGTGTACCAGGTGCTAAGAGAACTGCCAACTCCTTCTTGACCCATCCACATCTGTCCGTTTACATTCATCAGGTTTCTGATACAACTTTTGACAAGTAATTACCTCTCCTCGCTCTGACCTGATAAACTATGCATTAGTATCTCCATTCAATAAACTAGGAGACATCTTGTCTTGACCAGACCAAATAAAAAACATCAGTAGGAGAACAGTGATTTAATCATGCAGTCAAGTAAAATCTCATGTGCACATCTTTTTTTTTTTGTTTGTGGTTGGTGACGGACAGTCTCCAGTTAGATTAAACACTGTGCTCAGTAACATGGGAGACAGCAGGCATTGCAAACTTAAACAAGGATCCGAAAACTTACCAACAATTTCTCTGTACAGTATTTCATAGAAGTTTTATTGCGGCTCAGTTGCGGTTGGGGCTACAAGTCTAATTGAGTACTGGTTTGGATCTCTTGGGATTCCGAGTTGAACCAAATCCCAATTTTGGAGCTCCCTATAGCAGTGGTTCCCAACCCTGGTCCTCAAGTACCCCCAACAGTCTCCACACAAAATCACAGGTGACATAATTAGCTCCACCTGTGGATCTTTTAAAACGTGTCTGAATAATGAGTGCACCTGCTGGGTGACCTGGAAAACGTCCACTGTTGGGGGTACTTGAGGACCAGGGTTGGGATCCACTGCCCTATAGTGTTGAATCTTGGATTTTCAATGTTTTGGATTGCATTTCAATAATTTTCAAGTGCCGTTTCGATGGGTAAAATTGACTGGTAATTACTGAAAATTAATATTATTGTTGTGAATGATGCTATAAGAACAAAAACAGGTCCAAATGAAAGAAAAGAAAATTGCTGGTGGTTTTGTAAAACAGAAACCACCAGGGTCCACACACATATCTAAAATATACACATATATACACTCTCAGAAACGTTTGTCCTGAAGAAGGAGATACACTTTCTGAAACGTTAATGTTTGTCTCCTGAGGAAGGGGATACGCTCTCTGAAACAGAAACCACCAGGGTCCGCACACATATCTAAAACATATACACACATATATATATATATTATTTATTGATTATTTGAATGTTAAGGTGAGTTAGTTTGTTGTAGTGAGTGCTGGGCCCCCTGTGTTTGTATTTACTAGAGTGTGTGGTCACAGGCCACCGCACCCCACCCTGGGATGTGGGTGCTGTTTGCACCCCATTCCTAGGAATGGCGAGTGTGTTGGTACTTCTGTATCTATATATATATATATATATATATAGATATATATATAGAGATATATCTATATATATATATATATATATATATATCAGGGACGTGCAGTGAGGTAAATGGCCGAGGAGTCCCTGGCAAGTACCAGAGCCAGATTTGCACACAAGAGCCATGGGGTACATGCCGGCAATATACACAAGTGCAGCAGTACTGTATATACTGCTGGAAATTCACTGAGTTTTGATATGATTTACAAGGACGGGGCTGTTATCGCAATGACACCCCACCTTCTCCCCCCCCCCCCCCCATTCCGGATCTGCCCCTGATCACGGTTTATGCAATGCATGCAAAGACTATGCTTGCCATTTTCGATGCACTCTGTAGACCCCAAGTGAGGAAATGAGACTGAGAAGGAGTTTTTAAATACCATAGGTAGGGATTTGAACCAGTTAAGAACTGGATCACAAAGGCAAATGATGGGGCACTGGGCTAAGGTGTGACCCCTGCCATAGCTCAGTGGTACTTGAATTTGGAATTTGGTTTTCAAGGTGCCTGGAAAAGTACTCTACAGCCTATAGAGCAACCCAAAAGTAATCCTTGAGATACTCTGGTGCTCATCTTCCTGGTCCCATCTGCCTCCCGTCACCTGTTGTGACAACATGACATCACAAGTTCAGAGGGGTGTGTGGCAGAGGGTTGAATATTATTCTAATAGAGGCCTGGTCATTGTTATAGAACTCAGGAGCTGATTAACTAAGGGCAAATGTCCTTCTAAAGAAATAGACTTTTATTGCTAGTGATAGGGTTTCGTTTCTGAGCTAAATAGTCATCTGTGTAATTAACAATATCCAAGTAACCATTTAGATAAGTTTATTGTAACTAAAAAAAGACACATATTTATGTAAAATATTATAATTATATTATAATTTACATAGTCTGCTACTAAAGGGTTGTGCTCCAATCGAATAATAAAAAATCAGTCATTCCTTCTTCTCTACAGCAGGTACAGTATAAACGTGGTGGTGTATTGAGGCCATTGTCTGGTACAGCCATGACAGAATTGTGGGGAAATATATAATCATGGATAGCAGCAGAAACATGGGGAGACTGGCAGAGGGTCCAGCGAGGCAGCAGTAATGGGAATGCCTTAGCAGATGGACTATGTGGTAGTGGAGAAGAGACGTAGGGTAGATGGGGACCAGCATCTGCAGGTCCAAGGAGTTGAGCACTGTGGCAGGTGATGCCTCATTGAAGGGGTGGATGTATCAGCAGTGTTTCCCATACTCAATGACAGCAACACATCCCTGCCTCACTGACAGCAGCACATCCCTGCCTCACTGACAGCAGCACATCCCTGCCTCACTGACTGCAGCACATCGCTGCCTCACTAACAGCAGCACATTCCTGCCTCACTGACAGCAGCACATCCCTGCCTCACTGACAGCAGCACATTCCTGCCTCTCTGACAGCAGCACATCCCTGCATCACTGACAGCAGCACATCCTGCCTTATTGACACATACATCCCAACATCTGATTTACGCACCTTCTAAAAATTTGGGGCGTGGCCTAGTGTCAAAGCCTGTGGGCCATTGGCCATGCCCCTGGCTCCTTTGTCTCTGGGAATAGATGTTGCATCTGGCAGGGGGGTCTCCCAACTGCCCCTCCTCACCTCGGGACACTGCTTGCCCGGCGGGACGCAGGACCGTTCTAAAAAGCGCAGCGCTATGCAAAGCCGTCCACAAAGCCACTTATCTGCTGGTAATACAAGCAGATGAGCGGCTTTCCCAGCGATGATGCGGGACCGCACATCACCGCTCATCGCCGAGCCGTATACACTGGGGAGCTTTCAGCTGAAAGCAGCTAAAAACACCAATTTTGAGTGGCTTTCAGCTCAAAAATGCCCAGTATGTATGGGCCTTTACCATACTTGCCTACTTTTGAAAACTAGTTTCATGGAGATTATAGTTGGTAGTAGAATTTTGCACAGTGCCCCATTGCGGGGGGGGGGGGGTGTGTCAGGCTCCACCCACAGGGCGTGCCTAGTTCCATATTGTGAAAAGATATTGTGAACGTGGCACCTAGAATCGTGGGTGTGTACTGCTATATCTGAGAGGAATCTTTTAAAATGACTTATATACAAATGTAGATGAGCCCCAAAGCAGTTAGTAAGAGCTACTATACTTGCTAAAGTGCTGGGAAATGGTGCTGATGATTCAATGTAAATGTATCTGTCTTTCATTTCTTTTTTTCCTCAAAAATGTAACAGTGTAATGTGGGCTAGGTGACATGAGGGAGATTGTTAGACTAATGAGGGAGAGAGGGAGATTGCTGCTATTTCATGGAGTCTCCTGCAGAATGCAGGAGGGGAGGTAACTATGATGTAACAGTGTAATGTGGGCTAGGTGACATGAGGGAGATTGGTAGACTAATGAGGGAGATTGCTGTAATGTCAGGGGGTCTCCTGCAGAATGCAGGAGGGGAGGTAACTATGATGTAACAGTGTAATGTGGGCTAGGTAAAATGAGGGAGATTACTAGACTAATGAGGGAGAGAGGGAGATTGCTGCTATGTCAGGGAGTCTCCTGCAGTATGCAGGAGGGTAGGTAACTATGATGTAACAGTGTAATGTGGGCTAGGTGACATGAGGGAGATTGCTAGACTAATGAGGGAGAGAGGGAGATTGCTGTTATTTCAGGGAGTCTCCTCAAGAATGCAGGAGGGGAGATAACTATGATGTAACAGTGTAATGTGGGCTAGGTGACATGAGGGAGATTGGTAGACTAATGAGGGAGAGAGGGAGATTGCTGTTATTTCAGGGAGTCTCCTGCAGAATGCAACTATAGTTCTTCAAACTTCTTAGACAATGCTTCGTTTCAGTACTACCTATACAATACCGTATGTGCTACCCTAAACTTACTAGCATATACTGTATGATAATTAATATCCTTATCTTGCTGAACGACCTGTAATCTGCATGTAGTATACAGACAATACAATTAATCACCAGAGGTTAAGTGCAGCCTGTGCGTATTGGATCCTGCAGATGATATTAGGAGCTTTTCATGTTGGAGTCTTGTGTTCATTCCTATCACCTAGTGAGAAATGTCAGAGATTTTAGTGAACTCAATTAGGGACCAGATGCTGAGGGTTTATATCTTATCCTATTTAAGACAACAGAGAAGCTCTCTGACATTTGACAAAAGCAAGGATTTAATTTATGAATTTAGCAGACGAGTTTTATTTATTTATTTTATTTAATGATGTTAACCAAAACTATCATGTACTGTAGTGATTTTACAGTCCCATTATCCGCACTTCTTAATGGCAAAGGTAACCGCTAACCTGTATTATTTAGAACGCCAAAGGAAACATAGGGCCTAATTCAGACTAGTTTGCTAGGCTGCGGATGTTTGCAGCCTAGGGAACAGGTAAATGTCACCCGGCCGAATGTCCGCCCCCCTCCCGGCACCCGAATCCCGTCACTAGTATGCGAGGGAATGTGTTCCCTAACACATCCCTTCACATGTTATGGTCGCACGCCATCAAACGATTTCTCTTCCCTTCGGCCTGCAGATTGCGGAATAGGGGGCGGGCGCTGAAGTCATGTGACGTCAACTGCCGGCCCTGAGCAGGCATCGCCACACCCAGGGCCGGCGCCACCATCAGGCATTTGCCTGGGGGCGCCGGCCACTGGCCACCGTGGAACCAGGTGAGTGGCACCCACATCCCCCTCCCCCCCACACCCCAGTAGAGTCACGTGGCGGTGGTGGAGTGGCCGCAAGGCCCCACTCCGTGAAAAAACCTGGACTCAGCCGCGTCTCTCACACACACACACCCGGACTAGGTGGCGGCGGATCCCCCCCGGACTCGACGGCCGTATCAAACACCCCCGCCTAGGGCACTGGCCACACCAATAGAACGACCAATGTTTTTATGTGGATGCCCATAAAACACTGGCGTTCCCCTGCTACCGCCCCCTACCTGCCCCCATTCCACCCATCCTGGAGTGAACGACTCGGCAATTGTGAAACTCCATTCGCTCCTGGGGTGTATGCATGCACCAGCAACCCCCCACCCAGGGGCAGAACTCTGGGAGGCAATGGAGTCATCTGCTGCCGGGCTCCTGCTCCCAAGGGGGCACCTCTCCTCCCCTGCTAGTTTTAATCAGTTAATTGCAAGCCATTGATATCCCTTCTGTAGCTGAGTTCTGCAATATATATGTGTTCTCTCTCTCTCTCTCTCTGTATAAAACACATATATTTCAGAACATATATTATATAAGGTTATGTGTGTGGAGGGGGGGGGGGGGAACCAATATATATATATTGCCGGGCAACTGTGATGAACTTACGCCACTGCCCCACCATAGACCACCGGACTTAATTCAGACCCGAACGAACGGGTCTGAATTGACCCTATAGCTATCACTTCCTTGGAAGCAACAGTGACAGTGCTGTATGGTAATGCAGCAGGAGGCGTTTACTACAAGTATTAGTACTACAGTTGTGGCAACGATGCACCCATGCTGCCCTGAAAGTCGCCGCGTAGAGGACAGGAAATCTCTATTCTATGATGAAATTCTCTGACCTACATGCCAGGGACACACCTCCGTCTTTCAAAGATACCTCCAGTGTCACAGGACCCCTTCTCACACACGTAGAACTGGTCCTGTGTATGCGCAAAGTTCCCAGAAATTTGTACTTCACGACGATGGGCGCAGTTCCAACTAAACTGAATCAGGCCCATTGTGCCAAAGGTGAACTACAGTAGGTGGCTCAATGCTACAATGTTGTATGGATAATTCATAATACTACAGGAGCCTGGGGCATTCTTTCAGAGGAGGGGTCTGCGGGTGGGTCCCCTCCTCTTTACAGTGCAGTAAAGTCTGGCATTGTGCCAGAGTCTAATACACATGCACAGGTCTCCGGAAACATGGCGCCCACCACGTAAAGGAGACAAAATTCTAACTGTGCATGAGCAGTGGCCATATTCTTGCTGAGATGGAACTTTCGGTGCAGGACTCCAAAGAGGTGAGTAGCACAACCTGGGTGTAGTGTGTTTGGTTTGGGCACCCCTGGACCTAGGCACCCAATGTGCACTGCACATATTGCACCCATTAAAGAACCATCGATGACAGTAGCTGCAAGCTTGATGTATTCTTCCTGCACCCAAAGATCTGCACTTCCGTCACACAGTGCTCACCTCTCAGTTCTCTTCTGGTTTGGAGACATGTATGTACGGGGTCTAACTCAGGTGCTGCCGCAGATTCAAGAAATTCACTATCCGGACGATTTACAGTAATCTGCACATGAACGCACGCTGCTGTGCACATGCGCGAGGACTTAAAATTCAGGAGCATGTGTGAGTGGGAATGGCGAAGCAGCATTGCTAAGGCATTGGAATGGCATTGCGGGGGTGTGGTCCAGACAAAGCCGGCATGTCCGGACCATTCGCGGGGCGGGCCATGGTGTCTTTGTGACATCACACACAGCCGATGCAACCTTAAACCAGAGACTGGCTTCACATCTCGGCTGCACAGCCATGGGGCTTCCCATAACATACCAACACTTCGCTGTATAGCAACACGCTCTCATAATAGCGATGCAATTACAAAACGTTGCAATCAATTTGCCGCGAGGGACCCAGCATGCCGGATGGCTGTGCCCAGTGCTGTGCATGCTAGAGTTGGAGTATTGTGAATCTTTGCTGACGCCGAATTAGGCCCACGGTATGCTATGGACCAGATGATACCACTCCACTATCCTGTTTGGCTACACACGCCAGCTTTCCAATATTACTGTGATTACAACTTTTAATTAACAGACGACAAATCACAGTATTTCATTTGATTTCTTTACATTTCTATGTGTTGAATTTACATTGAACGCCGATAGAGGCTTAATTTCCAATAAGAAACTATTTTACAAGCAGGCAGCAATAACAATGGTGTTCTATGGGGACCCGATAGAAATAGAACGCATACTGCACTAATACAATGCGTAATGAAGGTGGTTTATGTGTATGGCCCGTACAGTAGGTGCTTCTACATCATATAGATGATATGTTTCTTCCACGGAAAGAATACGATGACTGCGTCTCATTTAGGCATCTCTGATAATAGGCACTCGCTGTATTGTTCTTCTGATTGGGAGTGTTGCTGACTGATTCTTTTTTCTGCTTCTCGGGGGTCATTCTGGTCCCTTTCGGCTAGTTGCGAATTCGCAACAGGGATCAATATTGACGGCCTGCGCATGCGCATAATCACTGAGCAGGTCTTCACTGCTGGCTCCCTCGGAGACTTGCATAGTCTTGCGCTTGCAGCAGTGGGGCGTGCTGGAAATGGGCAGGGGGCGTTCGCATTAGAGAGGTGCGGGCTCAGATTTCCCAGATCTGAATGGTAGCAATCCGAGCCCGGATCCGAGCGGCACTCGGAGCTTCCCGCCTGACTCGGATCCGGGCAAAATGTCATTGCCCGGCGCGAGATTCTCGTGAGATCTGGATCTATATATAAACCACGAGAATCCGGCACCATTTGTCACTCGTGAGTGAATGTTTGGGTAGGAGGCTGTGACTGTGCAGAGCTTTGTTAGGCTAGGTAGGTTAGGGAGCTTTTTTTTTTTGTGCTGCTGGGGCGATTGCCAGTGCCTACTAGTGCCACTGTCTGCTCTGCTCTCTGGTGGGTGCCCTGCACTGCCATTGGCTGCCAGCCCAGCCAGTACTACCTGGCCACTTCAGTATATGTGCATTTGTGTTAACCACTTGTATACCAGTCTGCTTGTGCATGTACTGCCGTATATATATAATACCTCCCTGCTGGTGCATCTACTGCCATATATATATTATCTCTCTCTGCTGGTGCATCTACTGCCATATAAATAATACCAGTCATAGAAACATAGAAATAGAGAATTTGACGGCAGATAAGAACCACTTGGCCCATCTAGTCTGCCCCTTTTTTAAACATGTTACCTCAAACCATATTTGATCCTTTTTTTTTTGTAAGGATATCAATATGCCTATCCCAAGCATGTTTAAATGTACTACTGTATTTGCCTCTACCACCTCTGATGGGAGGCTATTCCACTTATCTACTACTCTTTCTGTGAATGAATTCTTCCTCAAATTTCTCCTGAATCTTCCTCCCTCTAGTTTCAGTGCATGTCCTCGTGTTCTGCTGCTCCTCTTCCTGTGAAGAATGTCTCCCACCTGTACCTTGTTAAAGCCCTTGATGCATCTACTGCCGTATAAATAATATCAGTCTACTGGTGCATCTACTGCCGTATATATATAATACCTCTCTGCTGGTGCATCTACTGCCGTATAAATAATACCAGTCAACTATACTGGTGCATCTACTGCCGTATAAATAATACCAGTCTACTGGTGCATCTACTGCCATATATATATATATATATATATATATATATATATATATATATATATATATATATAATACCTCTCTGCTGGTGCATCTACTGCTGCATATATAATACCTCTCTACTGGTGCATCTACTGCCGTATATATAATATCTCTCTGGCACGGAGAGTTGAATGGTAAGTTCTGTTTAATTTAAAAATGTAAATTTTAAAGAATTATTTGTCAGTGATAAATCTGTCAAAATGTTAAATACCAGCACTGTTGTCTGAGTTTTATTCTTAGTGGTTATATATCTAGGACCATTTCTTGAGAAAGTCACATAGGAAGATTAGTCAGGGATTAACATTAATTAATTACTTACTTAATTAATTCATTAATTAATTAATCACACTATATGAGAGGGTCAGCTTCTCGATAGGGCATTGGATGATTCACAATAATCCACAGTGTCCATTGGGTGTTGCTAATTATTTGGATGCTGATGCATATCTTCAACAGCCCGGTGTAACCGTAATCTCCATTTGACAAACCGCCTCCACTGTTACAGCAATGCCTAAGAAAACGGTAATCCTTTCAACTCAGATGTCATCTCACCTAATTGATATATGATTAGGAGAGTAAGAAGCATAATCTATATTGATCTCAAGGTTTCAAGCTGTGGAAACATGTCTAGCCAACAGTAAGATAGACACCTGACTGTTTCAACTGGTTCCTCATGCACCTCATACACCATACCACCAGAGGACACCAAGAGTCTGGGGCAATACTTTTTATCCAGACCCAGATTTGGTGGAGGGAGACAGACAGGGTCCTGGTTCCACCTCCCTCCTGCTTTATTTACTTTCTCTGCTGCTCTCGGCATACGGAGCCTCAGTCTCTCTATGCCCCTGTGGTGTACTCTGTTCCCAGATGAGCATTGCAGGAGTGCTGGTGCGGCAGATGTCACACAGCATCATGATGTCATGAGGGTAACCCGCCCGCACTTCCAATCTGCACTGAACAATGTCTGACACCTGTCTATAGGCCCAGCCAGCCTCAGCAGCTGCAAGACCCGGTGCACCACTACCGCAGCACCACCCAGCAGACATTGAGGAGTCTGGAAACTGCAGGAACACACGGAACACACTGGCAAGATGTCAGCACCTGGTAGTAAGCAGCCAGAGGAGAAGGCCCAGTTCAGTCAGTGGCCACAGAATTCAGAAGGGATATTAAACATGCCCCTGAGACCACCAGAAATACTCTTTTCCCAGTGAGTAACACCCTTGCGGTGTCTGACATGATTGTACTGTTTTTCTTTGTTCGATATCTCCTGTTGGGCACTATTACTGTGTGTGGCATAATAGGCGGGATGCCGTCCAAACAATGACTTTTTTTTAAATGGGCAATCACTTACATGACAATATTATGCCTTGTAAATGATTGCCCCTTTATAAAAACGGCCGGTCAGCATCCCGCACACCCACTGAACTCGAGCATCAAGCCCAATGTGCTGATTGGGAATTACTGTGTGTGCAAATTGGGCATTACTGTGTGTGGTATGATGGGCATTACTGTGTGTGGAATAATGTATTATAGTGGGCATTACTGTGTGGCATAATGTATTGTAGTGGGCATTACTGTGTGGCATAATGTATTGTAGTGGGCATTACTGTGTGTGGCATAATGGGTCATAATGGGAACTACTTTGTTGTGTAGTTTAATGGGTCATGATTGGCATTACTACGGCGTGTGGAACAATTTGAATTGTAGATACTATTTTATGGACACATCCCTCCCCATTGAGACCACACTCATTTTTTTAGAGGGGAGAAGAGGACACACCCTTTACTGTGCACTGTTTCTTTAAATGTTCTTTATGTACACAGGCCACCCTTATGTAAGGCGCATGAATCAGAAGCAAAAATATAGTGCTATGGGTTGTTTAAGAGCGAGGCCTAAACTGGTATCTTTCCTAGGGCCCCATGAGGTCTAAAGGCCCCCATACACTAGCCGATTTTGGTCAGATTTCAGCCAGATCAGTCGGATCTGGCCGAAATCGGACCAAAATCGGCTAGTTTTGATGTCCCCTCAGATCCGATGCGCGGTCCCGTGCGCATCGGATCTGCGTCGGGTGGTCGGACCTGCTGCACGTCCGACCACCCGACTTGGGACCTAGTGGGGCGGCGCGGCGGTGGAGGGAGCAGGGGGGGCTGGGGACGCTGCGGGGGACACAGGCGGCATAGAGCCGGGCAGGGGGAGCCGGCGGGAGCTGTCAGTACTGAATTAAAAAAAAAAACCATATAATGAATGGGCGGCCTGTGATTGGCTGAGCGCTCTCAGCCAGTCAGCAATTGGCTGAGAGAGCGCTCAGCCAATCACAGGCTGCCCATTCATTGTATAGGCTTTTTTTTCAAGCACTGACAGCTCCCGGCTCTATACCGCCTGTGTCCCCCGCAGCGTCCCCAGCCCCCCCTGCTCCCACCAGCAGCCCTGCTCTGTAGCCCCCCCCCCCCCTGCTCCCCGGGTTTTTTACATGTGATAAATCGAGACGATTTATCACATGTAAAAAATGGCACATCAAGTGCCAATCTAATCAAGCTCCCCCGGGGAGCAGCCGGGGAAGCTCAGGGGGTAGTCGGGGGCGACTTGTCCTAAGGACAAGTCGCCCTAGTGTATGGGGGCCTTAAATCTGCCCCTGCTGCTACTGCATGATGTGCAGGCAGGAGTGATCACAAATGATCGCACACACACACACACACAAACTGGATCCGCCCTTACCAAGCTGTGTGGCCCCATATGCATAGAATTTTTAACATTTTTGTAGAGGGTGTGCCATGCAAACCTAATTTGGCCTTAATACCCATACCCGGACCCATCCCCAGACCTGTCCCCACTGTCAACAGCCATGCATACTATGCAAAATACACAGGGACACTGAGATATTCCAAGGCGAGATGCAAGAAAACAACTCTTACGGAGTACAACTTTACCGTGCCAGAGCAGAGTAGCCACCGGCTCCCGCCCCATGCATTGATGCGGTGTGCATGTGCAAGGCATCTATTCAGTGATCATCGAATGCTCTGCAGAGGAGAGACAGAAATTTACATATTACACCTCCCAACTAGGGTGGCCATTCCTGGGATCGGGATCTACAGGTTCTCCGGATTTGGCCTCTAAAACGCTGGGATTTTGGGATGCGCAAGTGCTGTTGTTTCTTCCGTGTGGCTCTTCTTCCGCAGGCCATACACCCGTACAGCCTCCCCTCCCACTCTGCTTCACTTGGCTTCCGCCTTCTCGACACCACCAACCGGGCTCAAAATGCCCGCCCTTCTCCCAACTTCACCGCCCACCCTCCCGGCCACACCGCACATGTAAGTAAATATGCAGGGCGGCCGTGGCAGGTTTTTGTATTAGGAAAGCCAATCCCGGGAATCTTGGGATTGGGTATTTTTCAATCCCGAATTCCGGGATTGAAAAAATGGCCCGGGATTGACATCCCTACTCCCAACTGTCTCAATTACAGTGGGCCAGTCCTGCTTATTGGACACTGTCAAACACAGGTGGGACAGCAGGTGCAGTATCCAAATAAGGGGACCGTCCTGCTGTAATCGGGACAGTTGGGAGGTATTGTATGCCCCATTTCTGATGGCTAAAAAAGAGGGAAATTAAATGTTGCAGTGAGATTAGGGATCATTATGGAGACATCAGTGCAGTGCAAGGAAGAAATGTGAAGAGGAGGCAATAAAATACTCCTATCCCATTATACACATTTAAATACAATTTGCATTCCGTGTTTTTTTTTTTTATTAAATATATTACTATAACAATAAATCTGTCCACTATAGAAAAAAGAAATCTAAATTATGACAAAATAATATAATGATCTCAAAGTCGAAATGATCCTGAGTTGTAAATATTACTGTATATATAGTATACCATATACTACCAACGTAATTTTATTTCAGCGAATCATTTTACGGGCAGGGATTTTGCCTGATTCCTTTGATAGTTAAATAAATCACAGAGCTGGAACACTTGTTTTTATTTTCTTTTTGTGAATGTTTTCACCATAGGGATTATACATTTTCTTTTAAAGATAAACCAACGACAGCATTTTTTATTTTCACACCATAGAATCCTATAGAATGTTTTATTGTGTTTCTCTCTATATTTTTGTTTTGAGGCTTTAAGTTGAAACAACGACCCTCAGGGATGTCGTCCACCAGTAGCGGAAAGCGCGTGCGACACTTAAAAAAAAATTCAATTTCTGAGCTCGGAATCACGTCTTTCTCCGCAAACTGCCAGTCTTTCCTACATAATAGACTATGCATGCCAAGGCTTTGTATTAGGGAAAAATATAAAAACGTCTTTCGGCCTGAAGTAAAAATGCTGTGTCCTCGGGGATCGACAGCGCTGGTTGCAGCCATTGCTGCGCTGAGAAACGAGAAGATTTCAATCCTGTAACCAACAAACACAACCTCAGGGACTTTCCTACTACTGGAAGAGTTAAAACCTTTCTCATGTTTGCTTGTGACAAGAGGCATCTGAAAATTTCTCATCTCCATCATGACATTTGTGATTTGGCGTCCCGGCGGAAATGATTTGATGTCATACCTGGTTCAGAGTATTAGCTTGAACTCACTGGTGCAAGGGCTAATTATTCATTTTCCACCATCCCATCTGTTTTGTTTGCTGGTGTGTAGACATTAGAAGAAGCTCTTCTGAGAAAACTGAATAAGCCGGAGTTGCTGAGCGCACAAGTGTGAAGGCACAGAGCCTCAGGCAGCGGAGGCTGTCTCTTAGACTTTCTGCCTGGACAGAGAATGTCAACTGCTGCACACATGTCCTACGCTCTCAGAAGGCCGCTCAAATACAGCGTAGAAGAAGAAAAAAAAGAAAAAATATGACAAAAGTTCATGCAGATAAGGAGGTTAACAAGAAAGATCTGCAAAGCAACTGTGGAAATCATTTGTATAAACAAGATCTTGTTGTCACCGAGCCGAAAATGACAGACAATTAAAGACAAACAAGCAGGCGTAGTACTGGGCGAACTCGAGGAAGGCAGCTGTGATGGTGCGCAATGTCTGGCATTTTCTATTGTTCTATAGCCCATAAACAAGGCCAGCGATGTCATTTCACATGTTCGGTTGCCAGCCATGTTTCGCCAACAGTCAGGTAGCAGGTGAACGGTGTACTCAGCAATGATGTTAAAAAGAATAAAGTGAATTGGAATGACTTGGAAGCCAAAGATGAACAAATTATACCCCCTCACCTCTCTATGCTGCCACTCCTATGTTGTCATCTTTAAAATGTTAGCATTCTTTACCAATTTGAATATTTATGAGACACAGTGGTGGAACTTGTGGGTGCTGAGCCCAGGTGCAAAATTACAATTTGCCCCCCCCAAACTTACAATATGCAACACAGCAGTGAGTGACAGGGAGAGGCAGAAGGTTACAGGGAGAGGCAGGAGGACACAGAGGTGACAGGAAGAGGGTGACCGGGGAAGCAGTGAGCCCCTTGGTTCTCACGGCCCCCGATGTACTGCACCTGCTTCACCAATGGTAGTTCCGCCTCTGATGAGACAAGTAAGTGGCATGCTTCTCACTGAAAAGTGGCAAAACATTATGGGACAACATTTTAAGGTTATGGTACAAAAGGTCAACAGTAATAAAGGTTGACATTAAATGGGTGAAGTGGACAAGGTCGACATAGACAAATGGTTGGCAAAGGCAAAGGTCAACATGGAAATGGACAACACATGAAGGCCAATAAGAGTTTTTTATGTTTTGTTGTGTCAATTTGTAAATTTTTGCATATGGACCCCAAATTAGTGTGACTTGGCCCCTCGCATGCCTCACTACACTAACCATGCTTTTAGCAAGGTACCTCACTCTGCTACCATTGCGTTGGTACACTTAACTATTTCCAAACGGAGTCCATGTGCACTGGATGGTAAAGTAAATTTTTTTGAAAAAAGGTTGTTTAAAAAAATAAAACAGTTTTGTTGACCATTGAGATGTTGACTGACCGTTTCTACAATGTCGCCTATATGGTGTCAGCCCATTGACTGTTAACTTTCAACTTACAACCAGATGCGGCCTTCAACCTATGACCGGACACTCAGTTTTAAAAAAAAAAAAATAATTGGAGAATTGGGGAGTGATTTTAAATAAATACATTTGAAAGCAAAATTTCAGTACACCACAATCAACCAAATACAGACAATATAATAAAGACACACGGTATACTCAATTACATAACAGATACACTGACAGTCAGAAACACTAAAGCAAATACTGAAAAACAATAGGTTCTGCTTAAGACATTCTCTCTAGGATGATTTCCAGAAACTGTACAATGTAGCCAAATACCTCACTTGCAGGTAGCCAATGAGAGCATGGCCAGGTGATCTGAGATCAACCCTTTACTCCACAATTCTCCTCACCACTGATTAACAGGTTACATGGAATGTTCCACATTAAATGTATGGGGGTGCAGACGGGCACGGATTTAAGAATCAGACTGCTCCTAGGCACCGCATTATTAGGGTCCACTGCTCACTTAATCAGCGTGTGGTAGGCGGCAGCCTTTAAGCTCTTTTGCATGGCTGCTGCCTCCTCAGGAGCTCTTGAATGCTCCTCCTCCACCATGGGATTGTGCCATTTTTGAAAAGCCAAGATGACCATGGAAAGCCAATCATGGCTTGTCGTATCATCACCCCTTTACCTTGCATGGCAAATATTAGCCTACACAAGAGCTGGAGAGGCAGTCCGATGGTGGAGGAGGAGCATTGAAGAGCTCATGAAGATAGAAGATGATGTGGAAACTCTGGAAGGGTGACAGCCATGCAAAAGAACATAAAGGCAGTCGCCCATAAGTTGTAGAGCAAAAAGATGCCATGGAAGCCTTTGATGGGCAGCAGCCATGCAAAAGAGCTTACAAGCCGCTGCCCTCCAGAAAAAGCACAAGAAGACACCCTGAAAGTTCTTGATGGGTGGTGTCCATGCAAAAGAGCTTAAAGGCTGCCCACCAGATGAAATGAAGAGAAGATGCCATGGAAGTCCCAGAGGAGGCATCAGCCATGCAAAAGAGCTTAAAGCCCTGTGCATCACGTACCTAATGGGAAATTGGGCACTGGTTGAACTAGTTAATAGATTAGAAAGGTGTATCAACAAAGGTGGTGGCAATCATGAGTAAAGTGGAAATCCCAGGGTGTTGAGTGCCTGATAGAAGCGGTCTTGTTGGAAGGTCTAGTAACATATGCAGGCTGTGGGGGGTGAGTGTGTGTTTCTTGAAAAACGTGTAAGACTTTGACAGAGCATGTGAGCCTACAGTACATGTGAGCTGTGTTATGCCCTGTACACATTGTACAATGATATTGACGGTGCCACGAAATGAACGATCACAGGGTTAAACACTGTATGATATCGTTAACTATATCATTCAGTGATGTCACTGGGCCTCACACCAAACATGCAGTTACTGACGATATATTCAGATTAAACGGCATGTTCAGATGACAGGGGGATATTGTTAACGACCTGTGGGAGTGCTCATAGTTAGCGATATTGTGGGTACACACTAAACGGTATGAACTAAGATATAGTTATCATGCTTATTGTAATGAAAATCATATAGTGTGTACCCACCTTACAGAGGAAGGGAGCAGGAGGGGGTGTAATACTAATTGGAGCCAATGGGTTACATAGGAGAAGCATGGTTGCTACCGATTTACCTATTTGTCCACACTCACAGCTTAATAGGGACTTTTGGGGGCAATTCAGAACTGATCGCAGGGCTGCAAATTTGCACAGTGGCCAATTATCAGTAGTAGGCATGTGCAAGGCCATCCTTCGATGAAGTCCTACTTCTTTTTTCGATTTGCACGCCATTTGCAAGTTGATTGACAGGAAGTAGGCTTCTGGGGGGGGGTGGTAACCGGATGTTTTGGGGAAGTGCTAAGAAAAATGCTGGGAGTGACGAGGGAAACCCTAGGAGTGTCTGAGCGTTGTAGACGAGGGTGTGTAATGATAGCTCCAGGCCAGATATGCCTGCTTTTATTGCAGTGAGTAAGCCTCAGGCTGCACTGAGCCTGCCATGACTTGTGCCCGGTGTAACAAGCAGTCAATAATGAGCCTGTAACGGGTGCCGGACGACTCACCGACAGTCGGGATTCCGACAGTCATTACTCCGACGTCGGAATCCCAACTGCTCCTTGTGGGGGTCCACGACCCCCATAGAGGGAGAATAAAATAGGTGGAGAGCGCAGCGAGCCTGCAAGGGGCTTCATTGCGCTCCCCCACTGTGCAGTAGGGATTCCGACGTCGGCTAATGACTGTCGGAATCCCGACTGTCGTTGTGTTATACCACACCCCCTGTAACAATGGGTTTGGGATATATTCGCTCAGCTGCAAATTAATTAAACATGTTTTTCTGAGAACACCAGAAATAACGTTTAGGAACTGTAAAATGATATACTTCAAATTAAATTAAAATTCAGCAATAACATATAATACCAATAATAATATTAATAATAATAATAATAATAATAATGTGTAAAGGCCCTTATTTTTATCCTTAGGGTGAGGAACTTGTCATAGATCACTGTGCACCCAGACATTCCAATAATAGATCACCCAATGCGTTTTGTCTAAAAAGACTTCCTCAGGGGTGTTCATAGGAAATAAGAACTCAATAATAAACATAACGTAACTAAAACCCTGAGGATGGAAACATGTTACTGCTGAATGTAAATATACAGTAGTATGAAGTAAACAATTTGACAGTGTCTAAATTAAGTTGCCAACATTATTTCCGGTGTTCTTAAACAAACATGTTTAATTGTAAGTAGGGTGGCCAATCCCGGGATCGGTGGGATCCCGGGATTTGGCCCCAAAAACGCCGGGATTTCAATCCCGGAAGTGGAGTTTCCAATCCCGGGATTTCGGGACTAGACTGCGCAAGCGCGCAGTCTAATGCCGGGCAGCGTCTGAGCATTGCTCAGACGCTGCCCGACTTCTCCCGGTAGCACTGCGCAGCGTGACGAGATCAGAGGTCACGCTGCGCAGGCAGAGGTCGCATCCGGCAGTGTGATGCCGCTCCGTCCGCCAAGCCAGCAAGGAACACCCACCCGCCCGCCCACCAAGCCCACCCACCCGCCCACCAAGCCCACCCAGCCAGCAAATCCACCCGCCCACCCAGTGCCAGCTCGCCAGCCTGCACCCAGCAAGGAGCATGGACGACCCGTCCCCCCACCTAGCAACCGGGCTCCTGGCAACCCTGCTGCACCCTCAAATGAAGGTAAATGTGGGGCAGCCAGGGTGTCTTTTTATTAGGAAAGCCAATCCCGGGAATCCCGGGATTGAGCATTTTTCAATCCCGGGATTGAAAAAATGCCCCCAGATTGGCTTCCCTAATTGTAAGGATTAAATTTACTAAAGCTTCAAAAAAGGAAAAGAGGCGATGTTGTCCATAGCAACCAACCCGATTCCCTCTATCATTTTCTAGGATTCAACAGACAAATGATAGACAGGATCTGATTGGTTGCTAAGGGCATCATCACCTCTTTTCATTTTTAGAACCTTTAGTGAATTTGCAGAAAGGATGGAATCATTGATTCTGTTGGAAGGCAATACCCGAACCATTACTTTTATCTGCAACATCTGTGATCCGTTCAGGCAATGGATCCTAAATGGGGATTTTACAGGATTTTTTTTTTTAGAATCATATTGTTAATGAATTAGGAGCAATAGTGTTTTTTTTTTTTAAATTAAAGATATTTGGCCCTATTCAGACCTGATTACTGCTGAGCAATTCAGCAGAAGCCAGCGAACAGGTAGAAGCCGCTCCGCTATAGTGAAATCTCCCCTTGCGAATGAATGTGCTCGCTGTGTGAATGGATGTGGGTGGCGAGCGAAGACTTCACGGCCAAACGCAAATGTCCAAATCCCATTGCAAGCCGCTCAATCAATTTTCCACTGGGCACCAGTCATCACAAGCTTGGAGTAGCCAGAGACGCACTCGGCAGCATAGATAAATACGAATGATCTCAGAAGTAGGGATGCCAATCCCGGGGCACTTTTTCAATCCCAGGAATTTGGGATATAAAAATGCTAATTTCTGGGATCCCGGGAATGGTCTCCCTAGTTTAAAAGAATTCCCCTCCAAAGTGCCCTATTTACTAATGTGTGCAGAGGCGGATGGTAGCAGGGGTGTGTGGAGGTGTGGGTGCTGTCGAGAGAGTGTCGTCGGGTGCTGGAGTGATGGCATAAGCAGGCGGGTGGCAGTGGCGCGGCCTACGCAGCATGAACTCTGACATCACGCTGTGCAGAGCTGCGCACTGGGGATCAGGAACAGCTGGGCAGCGGGTACTCAGACTGCTCAGTCTAATCCCGAAATCCCGGGATTGGTGTACCAGGATCCCGCCGATCCCGGGATTGGCCACCCTACTCAGGCATTTATTTGCATATTACAGATGGAGCTTAGGCCATCTTTGCAGGGGCTGGCGATTCTATCGCCAGCACCCGCCATCCCGCAATCCTGCCAGGGGTGCGTGTCCCTGCCCATCTCCGCTTCAGGGAGACAGGCAGGGTTAGGGGGGGCTCGGGGCAGCGAGGGGTACCTGCGGTGACAGCAGGGGAGGTGCCGGGGACCGGAGGCAGCTCCATTGCCAGGAGGCGCGCGAGCGTCTCATGCGCCCCCTGGCAATGGAGCTGCCTCCGGTCCTCGCCGCCTCCCCCGCCATCGCCGCAGGTACCCCTCGCCGCCCAGAGCGCCCCCCTAACCCTGCCTGTCTCCCTGAAGCGGAGATGGGCAGGGACACGCAGAGTCCCCGCCAAGAGACTGGGACGCGCGTGCAATGAGACGCACGCACATCCCGGTTCAGTGTAGCCCCTGTCCGCCGGCGCTCGCCAGCGGGGAGGTTCTGGTGAGCCCCGGCCAAGGATGGCCGGGGCTACATCTGTATTTATACATTTCTTTAAATTTCATTTTTAGACAATTACATTTCTTAAATATTGTTCATATTCTTTGAGTGGATCATACAGTATAGACAAATGGAAGTAGTTCAGCAAAGTGGACATATTATTGCTGAGACTGTAACCTATTCAGTACTTAAGTATTCCACTAAAAGTAATTTCATCTGTAGGACACAATGTCAATGCGCTAAATAGAATGTACAGGGTGAATAGATTACAGGCACCTTTTCTGGCAATATTTATGTCACCTGGTTGACATGAGCGATCAGATGAATAAAGATCAGCCGTGACAAACGCTCAATTATTATTTTCTGCTGTTATTACTGTTACTGTTGCCTGTACTAAGTCATTTCTGGTCTCGCTATATTGTTTTATGTACCGTGGCACAAATCATTATTTGTCTGATGTATATTGCAAGCGAAAATAATTTTTAATAAAGAAAACATTTTTTTACGGCTATATAGATTTCAAATGCCAAATCCTTGGAGTTCAGACCTAAAATACAATAATGCATCTTATGTTTTATGCACTATGTAGCTTCAAGAATTACCATTGATTTTTACCTCCGAAATAATTTTCTCACACGCAGTTGTCGTTGGGAAATGTGAATAAGGTCTTTAAATAAAATAAAAAGTCTTTCAATTGTATATAATTATATAAATATATATATATATATATATATATATATATATATATATATATATATATATATAGAATGATGTGTCACAGGATGGCACTCAATGCAGGTAATTGTTAATAGTCCGGTGCCAGGTACATATGAGAAACATGAAAGCACTTACCCCCTCTTACAGGAAAGGATTGGAACCAGCACACGGATATGAAGTGAAAGAAAAAACGTGGTTTATTGTACAAGCATTATTGCACAACAGACAGCTGTTCACCTGACAGCCGTTTCAACTGCATGGCAGCAGTTTTCATCACCTCTGATGAAAACTGCTGCCATGCAGTTGAAACGGCTGGCAGGTGAACAGCTGTCTGTTGTGCAATAATGCTTGTACAATAAACCACGTTTTTTCTTTCACTTCATATCCGTGTGCTGGTTCCAATCCTTTCCTGTCCTTTCCTGTAAGAGGGGGTAAGTGCTTTTATATATATATATATATATATATATATATACATACATATATACATACATACATACATACATACATATATACATACACACACACACACAGTATATATAATATGAAACTATGAAACATATATATAAAATATCGAGCTACTATATATATATATATATATATATAATGCGCATAGGCGTGCGCAGCACATTATATTAGGGGTGCACCGTCAAGGGGGTATGCCTAGCACCACCTACTGGGCATGTCTAACACCACCCACTGGGTGTGTCTAACACCACCAATCAATGGTCTAGTACAATTATCAATGCAAAACACACATAATTGATTGATAGGTGCTTCTTTTAATGGAATACAGTTCTAAAAAGCAAAAGTCTGGTAAAAGGTATTGCTGGTATTGCTAGCGGCAGGGAGGTGTTCATAAGGGTGGGCACAGCATTAGGGGGTGCCTGTGCACTCTTAACACTCAATGTGCGCACACCTATGATAATGCATCATACTCAATTTTTCTTCCCCTTCAGTATAGCATGGAGTAGGGGTCACCCACAAATATTAGAAGAACCCGATGCATTTCATCTTATAGAGACTTCATCCGGGGAGTATCTTCTACTGTAATACCTTTTCCAAGTATGAGACACAACGGGTTGGGTTCTTCAAAAAAGCTTGACTAGCGTTTTTTTTGGGACATCTATGCCATGTCTATTGCCATATTGCATTACCTAAATATTACTATTGGAAAACCGCCAATGAGATTGTCTAGAAATTGGCTGTATTGTGTTTTTAGATTTTGACGCTTTTCAATGTAATGATGTTGTTGTTATTGTCCGCAGCTTTCCTGTGGGGCTCTCAGCAGCTGACACTTCCACTCCGTTCAGAGAGTTGATGGACTGGTGGTTGGCGTGGTGCCGTTGTTAAGGGATGCCACCATTCTGTGCTGCTGGACATTTCCGGACGGCGTGGCGGTGGGGCTGCTGATTTCCACACAGGTGAGTTTTGCTTTAGGGTACTTCATTAGGAGGATTCTGTGTGGATATTTAGACACCGTATGTTACATTGTGATTTATCCCTGGGGACGAGCAGATGCTCAAAACAATTGTTGGATATTATTGTTGGTGAATAAATCATCGTATTTGGAAACACTCTGAGTGACGACTCTGCTTTGCTTCTGTTTTCAATATATCTGGGTATCCAATACCCTAGGAAGGCACCAGAATGAGTAAACTACAATTGAATTTTGGAGTCTCAGATGCTTTGTTTTCTGTATTATGTTTTTTTTTTCTATGTGTGCCTGTTTCTATTTTTACTGTCTGTACTATTAATGTAAAGTTTGTGCTTTGTTTATTCACCCAGGTGCAATGGGGTTGAGATCTGGTGGCTTTGTTGGCCACTCCATCACAGACCGAATACCAGCTACCTGCTTCTTCCCTAAAAAGTTATTGCATTATTTGGAGGAGTGCTTTGGTTCATTGTCCTGTTGTAGGAGTAAATTGCCTCCAATCAAGCTCTGTCAACAGAGTATGGCATATCAAAATAAAGTGATAGCCTTCCTCATTCGAAATCCCCTTTACTTTGTACAAATATCCCACTTTACCAGCACCAAGGCAGCCCCAGACCATCACATGACCTCCACCATGCTTGACAGATGGCACCAGGCACTCTTTTAGCATCTTTTCACTTGTTCTGCATCTCACAAATGTTCTCTATGATCCAAACACCTCAAACTTTGATCGTCTGTCCATAAAACTTTTTTTTTCAATCTTCCTCTTTTCAATATCTGTGTCTTTTGCCCATATTAATGTTTTCCTTTTATTGGCCAGTCTCAGATATGGCTTTTTCTTTGCCACTCTGCCTAGAAGGCCAGCATCCCAGAGTCACCTCTTCCCTGTAGACGTTGACACTTAATGAAGCTGCCAGTTGGTGACCTGTGAAGCATCTATTTCTCAAACTAGAGACTCTAATGTACTTGTCTTCTTGCTCAGTTGTGCACCGGATCCTCCCACTTCCCTTTCTATTCTGGATAGAGCCTTTTTGTGCTGTTCTCGGAAGGGAGTAGTACACAATGCTGTAGAAAATGTTACGTTTCTTGGCAATTATTTTCATGGAATAGCCTTCATTTTCTAAGAACATAAATAGATGGTTGAGCTCTATTTTCTGGACATTTTAAGAGTATAATTGAACCCACAAATATGATGCTCTAGATCAGGCCTGGCCAACCTGTGGCTCTCCAGCTGCTGTGAAACTACAAGTCCCAGCATGCATTGCCACTGTTTTGGTAATAGAGAATGCTAAATCTTTGGCAAAGCATGCTGGGATGAGCCACAGGTTGGCCAGGCCTGCTCTAAATACTCAACTAGCTCAAAGGATAGCCAGTTTTATACCTTCTCAAATGAGCAAAACCATTTTCAGCTGTACTAACATAATTTCACAACATGATTAGCAAACACAATGTACTATTAGAACACTGGAGTGATGGTTGCTGGAAATGGGCCTCTTTACACCTATGTAGATATTCCATTAAAAAACACACATTCACAATGTATAGAGCAGGGGTGGCCAAACCTGTCCTCAAGAACTACCAACGGTGCATGTTTTCCAGGCAACCTGTGGACCTATAGTAGGAATGAATCCAGCAGGTTTGAAAATGTGACTGTTGGTATTGACTACAGCTGTGCACCAGCTAGGTGATCTGGAAAACATGGATCGTTAGTAGATCTCGAGGACCGGTTTGGCCACCCCCGGTATAGAGTCTATTTCTGATTAATTTAATGTTATCTTCATTAAAAAAAACAGTGCTTTTTTATAAAAAAGAAATTTCTAAGCGACCCTAACCTTCTGAATGGTAATGTATATACACCAATCCATAAAGGAACCATAAAGGAACCACTCAAATGTAAGATAGTCCTAGACAGCTGAGTAATTCAACATTACAAAGTTTACTACTTCATCAGAACATAAAAAGGACAGGAGTACCTAGGAAGGCAACAGTGACTTTATCTTCTAAAATAGGGGTGTCCAACCTTTCACCTTCCCTGGGCCACATTAGAAGATGAAAATTTGGTTTGGGCCACACATAAAATAAAATAACAGTAACGATACCTGATCATCCAAAAAAAACATAGAAAACATAGTTAACATATTAAACTTACTTGGAAATGAAGTTAGTGAGATGTTTGACATTGTTTCTCACATTGTGACACATAGAATAGGCCGAAATTCACATTCTGACACAGAGAATAAGCCAAAATTCACAATGTGACACAGGGAATGAGTAAAAATTCACATTGTGACACAGGGAATAAGCCGTAATTCACATTTTGACACACACAATAAGCCAAAATTCACATTGTGACACAGAAAATAAGCTGAAATTCATATTCTGACACAGGGAATGAATAAAAATCCACATTCTGACACAGGGTGCCAGATAACACATATGCCCCCACAGTGCCATATAACACATATGCCCCCAGAGTGCCAGATAACACATATGCCCCCACAGTGCCAGATAACACATATTCCCCCACAGTGCCATATAGCACATATGCCCCCACAGTGCCATATAACACATGTGCCCCCACAGTGCCATATAACACATATGCCCCCACAGTGCCAGATAACACATATGCCCCCACAGACCTGTATTGCCTTACTATTTTTGCTGCACCGTCCGCCCCTCCACCTTCAGCACTGCAGCAGGACACAGCGCCGTCCGCCCCAAGACACCAGCAACACACAGCGCTGTCTGCTCTTATGCCGCCAGATATGCTTCCTTCCCTCCCTATGGCCACCGACTGCATGCAGAGTGCCCGCCTCCACCGACTCCTTTTGGCGCCTGACGTGGTGTAAGCGCCGTAATCCAGTGCGCGGGTGCGTGGTGACGTCACACGTGCACCTCCGCAAAGGACTGCTGGGAACGGGCTTCAGAAGAAACATCATGCCCCACAACAGTCATTGAAGCCCGTTCCCAGTAGATTTCTTTTTCTCTTTTCAGATTTTCTCGGGCCGCGAATTTGATATTTCTACTTAAAAAAAAAAAATTGCACTGGGCCGCATTACTAGCCGACCTGGGCCGCATGCCTGTTCTAAAAGGAGCGCTGCCCTGATCTGAACTATATATATATATATATATATATATATATATATATATATATGGGGAAAAAGGGGGTATTGTAGGGCGCCACCTGTGTCCTGAACAACTGAGCTTTTTGGTACAAAAACAGATATACCTTTTATAGAAAAAAGGGTGTCAGCTGACCTTTTAAAAAAAACACCTTGGTAAGGGGTGTAACATGAAGGATACAAAAGTTTGGAAAAAAGGTCTAAGCGACTAACAAATATCTGCACCAGAAATGTTTAACTTTTAAAACATATAAAAGTTTTATTCGTATAAAAAAATATATATATATAAAAGTACACAGGAGCAATTTATATAAGAACAAACAGTACACGAAATATCATAGAAAAAACAGTAAAAAATAACTTAATAAAAATGCCTATCAAAAAATATATATTTGTAAAAAATGGGAGATATATAAAAAATTAATAAGATAAGGTGCAGAGGTATCAGAACTTATCTTTCTATGGAGGAGTCAGCAGGCAGTACCCAACGCGTTTCGTCATCTAGGACTTCATCAAGGGGTGAGAGGGATGTGTGCCTGGTGCTCTATTTATACTATGTAGGTCTGGGGGTAGCAATTATGATGTCACATCCTGTAGGATGTGGCTATCGTTTCAGGGATAACAAAAAACTATAGAAGTTTGGATATAAACATATTAGTGTCTAGATATTGGCTCTATGTAGCCTGCGCTTTGGAAAGTTAACAAATATTCACAGTGGCAAATGGAAAAAAACATATATACAATAGCGGGGATGCGTGCGCCCACTTCCGGCGGGCGCACGTCACTTCCGCCCCGCTTCCTGTGTCCGTCTATGCTGTTGGTGGGAGCGTCTTCCGCCTCTCTCTGGCGGATGTTAGAAATCGCCCCACTTCCTTTCTTAGGAGGATTGCGTCTCATTGGTCTGTTTCATTCCTGACGTCAGCTCTGTATAAACGGAGTTTATTTCGATCTCTGTCTCCGTTTCAGCGGCCATTTTGTTAGAGATTTTTCAATCTTTTGCTTGGTGAATCAGCCATTTTTTCGGATACAGATATGCAGACTTTAGAGTAACAGTGCTCGATTTTCTCATGGGACATATGGAAAGATATGAGTAAATGAATACAATACGTTAGTATTTGTACTTGTATGTGCAAAATACATAGCTTATGTTAACCATATAGATGATGTTAACCATATAGATGACTTTATAAAAGCAGCATAAGTTTGTTTCAATAATAAATTATTTTAAGAGCGCACTGCCCTTCATGAATTCATAATGACCCAAATAAAAAGAATACCTATGTACATACAATTATAAATATACATATATATATATATAAAAAAAGGGGATAAGAGATATATATAATACCTATAAAATACAAAGATAAGATGATAGCAGCAAAATATTATACAGTGATAAATAAAGGGATTGAAGATCCTCAGTGAAACAGCAGTGATTTTTTTTTATAGAGGAATAATAGTATATATATAAGTGAGTGATATAATAATAAAGTGATATTCAGTGTTTTCAGTATTTTTATTATTTTTATTGTTAATTCATATATATTACAGTGATTTCTGTATATAAAGACATGATAATATATTTGTGCATTGTGAAAGAATAGTGGAGGGAGTTGAGCCATGGTATCTCTATTGAGTCCTTGCCACGAGGTGTACGTTGTCTGTGCATTACAGTACCCGTTCTTCTCAGGTAGTCACCTGTCCTGATACTGTACGGGCCCATACACTGCTTGGCTGCCAAGATCGGACGGGTTTGGGCATTGCCAGTGTGGTATGACTGTAATGTTTGTTCCATGTTTCCTGCGTGATTGTCCATTTTATTCTTTATGCTTCTCACATGTTCCTGGATCCTTATTTTTAGGGGGCGTTTCGTCTTGCCGACATATTTCTTCCCACAGGTACATTCTAATAAATAGATAACTGAGGTGGAATTGCAGTTGGTAAAGTCTTTTATTTGGAATTCATTATTATTTCCCGTGTCCGTGAAGCTCTTCCTATTAGGGTGGAGGTACTTGCATATGATGCATTTACCACATTTATACGATCCTTTGCACTTCGGTAGTCTGTTGGATACTGTGGGCATTTTAAGCATACTAGGTGCCAATATGTCCTTTAGATTCTTAGATTTTCTATATACAATGTCTGGTTTCGGTGGTAGAATTCCCTTTAATACTGGATCCATCAGGAGGATTCCCCAATGGTTTGTTAATGACTTCTTGATGGTGTCTTCATGCCTGTTGTAGGTGGTGATAAATGCCACTGACTCTTTTCTTTCCTCTTCTTTCTTCTTTTTATACGTGAGTAGTGAAGTACGGTCTGTGTTTCGTGTTTTTTCTGCTGCTTTTTCGATTAAACTGGGTGGATAATCCTTTTCTGTAAATCTTTGTCCATAGAGGGTCAATTGTTCTTCCATATCTTCTGGCTTGCTGCAATTTCGTTTGATCCTATGGAATTGGGAGAACGGTATATTGTCCTTCCATCGTTTAAGATGGTTACTCTTGTGGTGCAAGTAACTATTCTTGTCCACGCTCTTGACATAGTTTTTAGTTACTACTTTGTTATTTTCGTGTGTCAAGATCAAGTCCAGAAATTCAATGGAATCTTTCTGTACATTAGATGTGAATTTTAAATTCATATCATTAGTATCCAAACTTTTGAAGAATTCCTGGAAACGCGAGTCTGTTCCGTCCCATACGATTAAAATGTCATCTATATAACGTTTGTATAAAATAATTTCATTTGTGAAGTTGGGGTTATTATAAATATGCAGATTTTCCCAGTGTCCCATAAAAAGATTTGCGAAACTCGGCGCAAAGATAGTCCCCATGGCTGTTCCGCACTGCTGTAAATAAAATTGATCCTGAAATTTAAAATAATTATGGTGTAGAATAAAAAACATGACATCGCAGATAAAATCCCTGTGCTCCGGTGTAATTGAGGCATCCTTTTCTAGGTAACTCCTGCTGGCTTCCACTCCTTTTTTGTGTTCGATGCAGGTATACAATGATTGCACGTCTATTGTTACCCATTTGTATGTGTCTTTCCATTCAAAAGGTTCCATTATGTGGAGTACGGATGTTGTATCTTTTAGATAAGAAGGTAAACATTTGACATATTTGTTGAGAAAGCAATCCACATATTGCGACAGGTTCGAAGTTAGTGAGTCTATGCCTGCCACGATAGGTCTTCCGGGCGGGTTGTTAAGGCATTTATGGACTTTAGGTAAAAAGTAAAAAATCGGGGTAATGGGGTCTGATCTTAATAGAAATTGGTACTCGTCTTTTGTTACAAGGTCTCAGGAAAAACATTTTAACAAAAGACGAGTACCAATTTCTATTAAGATCAGACCCCATTACCCCGATTTTTTACTTTTTACCTAAAGTCCATAAATGCCTTAACAACCCGCCCGGAAGACCTATCGTGGCAGGCATAGACTCACTAACTTCGAACCTGTCTCAATATGTGGATTGCTTTCTCAACAAATATGTCAAATGTTTACCTTCTTATCTGAAAGATACAACATCCGTACTCCACATAATGGAACCTTTTGAATGGAAAGACACATACAAATGGGTAACAATAGACGTGCAATCATTGTATACCTGCATCGAACACAAAAAAGGAGTGGAAGCCAGCAGGAGTTACCTAGAAAAGGATGCCTCAATTACACCGGAGCACAGGGATTTTATCTGCGATGTCATGTTTTTTATTCTACACCATAATTATTTTAAATTTCAGGATCAATTTTATTTACAGCAGTGCGGAACAGCCATGGGGACTATCTTTGCGCCGAGTTTCGCAAATCTTTTTATGGGACACTGGGAAAATCTGCATATTTATAATAACCCCAACTTCACAAATGAAATTAATTTATACAAACGTTATATAGATGACATTTTAATCGTATGGGACGGAACAGACTTGCGTTTCCAGGAATTCTTCAAAAGTTTGGATACTAATGATATGAATTTAAAATTCACATCTAATGTACAGAAAGATTCCATTGAATTTCTGGACTTGATCTTGACACACGAAAATAACAAAGTAGTAACTAAAAACTATGTCAAGAGCGTGGACAAGAATAGTTACTTGCACCACAAGAGTAACCATCTTAAACGATGGAAGGACAATATACCGTTCTCCCAATTCCATAGGATCAAACGAAATTGCAGCAAGCCAGAAGATATGGAAGAACAATTGACCCTCTATGGACAAAGATTTACAGAAAAGGATTATCCACCCAGTTTAATCGAAAAAGCAGCAGAAAAAACACGAAACACAGACCGTACTTCACTACTCACGTATAAAAAGAAGAAAGAAGAGGAAAGAAAAGAGTCAGTGGCATTTATCACCACCTACAACAGGCATGAAGACACCATCAAGAAGTCATTAACAAACCATTGGGGAATCCTCCTGATGGATCCAGTATTAAAGGGAATTCTACCACCGAAACCAGACATTGTATATAGAAAATCTAAGAATCTAAAGGACATATTGGCACCTAGTATGCTTAAAATGCCCACAGTATCCAACAGACTACCGAAGTGCAAAGGATCGTATAAATGTGGTAAATGCATCATATGCAAGTACCTCCACCCTAATAGGAAGAGCTTCACGGACACGGGAAATAATAATGAATTCCAAATAAAAGACTTTACCAACTGCAATTCCACCTCAGTTATCTATTTATTAGAATGTACCTGTGGGAAGAAATATGTCGGCAAGACGAAACGCCCCCTAAAAATAAGGATCCAGGAACATGTGAGAAGCATAAAGAATAAAATGGACAATCACGCAGTCCCCAGACATTTTACTGCAACTCATGCCTCCAACCCTGAAGATCTGACGTTCAAAGCAATCGAACATGTCCAGCTGGGGGACAGAGGTGGTGACCTGGCTAAGAAATTATCCCAAAGGGAGATGTACTGGATCTTCCAGCTCCAGACACTGTATCCAAACGGTCTAAATGAAGGATACGAGATTGCACCATTCCTGTAAAGGTTTCGTAAATTCCCTGCAAACGTTACTGTCCTAACACTAAATGGACCACATATCTTCCTTTTTTCCCCTAACTCTCACTCTGGTCCCACTACACGAGCAATAAGGTAACAAAGTCCGAGAGGTCAGGAAACATGGAACAAACATTACAGTCATACCACACTGGCAATGCCCAAACCCGTCCGATCTTGGCAGCCAAGCAGTGTATGGGCCCGTACAGTATCAGGACAGGTGACTACCTGAGAAGAACGGGTACTGTAATGCACAGACAACGTACACCTCGTGGCAAGGACTCAATAGAGATACCATGGCTCAACTCCCTCCACTATTCTTTCACAATGCACAAATATATTATCATGTCTTTATATACAGAAATCACTGTAATATATATGAATTAACAATAAAAATAATAAAAATACTGAAAACACTGAATATCACTTTATTATTATATCACTCACTTATATATATACTATTATTCCTCTATAAAAAAAAATCACTGCTGTTTCACTGAGGATCTTCAATCCCTTTATTTATCACTGTATAATATTTTGCTGCTATCATCTTATCTTTGTATTTTATAGGTATTATATATATCTCTTATCCCCCTTTTTTTATATATATATATATATGTATATTTATAATTGTATGTACATAGGTATTCTTTTTATTTGGGTCATTATGAATTCATGAAGGGCAGTGCGCTTTTAAAATAATTTATTATTGAAACAAACTTATGCTGCTTTTATAAAGTCATCTATATGGTTAACATCATCTATATGGTTAACATAAGCTATGTATTTTGCACATACAAGTACAAATACTAACGTATTGTATTCATTTACTCATATCTTTCCATATGTCCCATGAGAAAATCGAGCACTGTTACTCTAAAGTCTGCATATCTGTATCCGAAAAAATGGCTGATTCACCAAGCAAAAGATTGAAAAATCTCTAACAAAATGGCCGCTGAAACGGAGACAGAGATCGAAATAAACTCCGTTTATACAGAGCTGACGTCAGGAATGAAACAGACCAATGAGACGCAATCCTCCTAAGAAAGGAAGTGGGGCGATTTCTAACATCCGCCAGAGAGAGGCGGAAGACGCTCCCACCAACAGCATAGACGGACACAGGAAGCGGGGCGGAAGTGACGTGCGCCCGCCGGAAGTGGGCGCACGCATCCCCGCTATTGTATATATGTTTTTTTCCATTTGCCACTGTGAATATTTGTTAACTTTCCAAAGCGCAGGCTACATAGAGCCAATATCTAGACACTAATATGTTTATATCCAAACTTCTATAGTTTTTTGTTATCCCTGAAACGATAGCCACATCCTACAGGATGTGACATCATAATTGCTACCCCCAGACCTACATAGTATAAATAGAGCACCAGGCACACATCCCTCTCACCCCTTGATGAAGTCCTAGATGACGAAACGCGTTGGGTACTGCCTGCTGACTCCTCCATAGAAAGATAAGTTCTGATACCTCTGCACCTTATCTTATTAATTTTTTATATATCTCCCATTTTTTACAAATATATATTTTTTGATAGGCATTTTTATTAAGTTATTTTTTACTGTTTTTTCTATGATATTTTGTGTACTGTTTGTTCTTATATAAATTGCTCCTGTGTACTTTTATATATATATATTTTTTTATACGAATAAAACTTTTATATGTTTTAAAAGTTAAACATTTCTGGTGCAGATATTTGTTAGTCGCTTAGACCTTTTTTCCAAACTTTTATATATATATATATATATATATATATATATATATATATATACCTCTCTCAAAATTTAATTGGCACTCATGTACAGCTGGAGCCCCCTGCATTCAAGCTTGGGCTAGTGATGGAATTGCCAGCCTCCGCCATCTGCTGACAGCCGCTGGAAGGGGGCAAGTGCGCATGAGACACTCATGCACCCTGTTCCGATGGAGCTCCCCATCGGTCCCTGCCGCCTAGCCGCCAGTCCCCGTCGGTCGCCGCTGCCTCCCCTCACCCCCCTAATCCTGCCCATCTCCCTGAAGCAGAGACAGGCAGGGCTTCCAATCCCCGCCACCGAGTGACAGGGACGCGCGTGCACGTGAGACGCATCTCAGTCAGATGGAGTCCCTCTCAGCCAGTGCTCGCCCATGGGGACATTCTGGCGAGCCATGGAGCTGAATGAGAGGGGCTCCATCTGTAAGTTATATTGGTCCACAGTTGGGTATTTGCAATGATATATTAGTATCCTGCTGCTAATTTTTATTTTTCATTTCGGTGTTTACATTTATTGTTTCGGTACTTGTTTCCTAGCACGGCGCCAGCGATTTTTATCTCAAGCATCGGGACCTAAAAATTTGCGTCGATCGCATTGCAAGCAACCAAATCGCATGCGATGCGCTCGACGTGATCAACGCAATTTTTACATTGGAATCAATGTAAAATGGTCCCTGAGACCCAATTTTACATTGGGCCCAATGTAAAAAGCCCCCAAAACCCCAATTTTCATTGCATACCCCCCTCATGGGTGAAATGCCCCCCCCATTGTTAACGCCACCCCACGATGAACGCCAACCTGAAGCGTGGCTTGCGCAGCGAGCCCGCGAGGGGCGGCGGTATGCGTCCTCCGACCTTTCCATACCCTCACTATCCACGTCGGCGTGGAGTTGATTTTATAAAGTGTGGCGAGCGCAGCGAGCCACCGAGCCCGAAGCAAGGCGAGCGAGGGGACGCGCATAACTTCACAGGTATATGCGGCCGCTCACCACGCTTCGGGCTTGGTGGCTCGCTGCGCTCGCCACACTTTGTAAAATCTACTCCACGCCGACATGGATAGTGGGGGTATGAAAAGGTTGGAGGACGCGTACCGCCGCCCCTCGCGGCCTCGCTGCGCTCGCAACGCTTCGGGTTGGCGTCAATATTGGTGTGGCGCTAACAATAGGGCGACATTTCACATACTTAAAACCCATGACGGTGCATATACAATCAAAAATTGGGCCCATTGGCCCATTTCCCATTGTTCCCTATGTAAAATCGCGTTGATCGCGTCAATCGCATCGCATGCCATTATAATGGCATGCGATGGACGCAATCAACGCAATTTTATCATTGAAAGCTAAATTAACATTGAGCCCTATGTAAAATCGCATTGATCGCGTCGGTCCCATCGCATGCCATTATAATGGCATGCGATGGACGCGATCAACGGGATTTTCTCATTGCCGGCAATAAAGCCACTTAATTGACAGAAAATCGCATCCATCGCGTCAATCGCATACCTTACATTACCATAACTTAAGGTATGCAATCTACCTCGATGGGAGCCGTGCTAGGAAACAAGTACCTTTGTTTCATGTATATTTGCTATTGATTTATCATCCTTTCATCTGTTGCAATGCAGCTCTAATGGGTTGATCCTCTAGAACAGTGATTTTCAACCTTTTTACCTTGCGGCACACTAAATAGGACTTTAAAATTGCCAAGGCACACCCTAAGATCCCCACAGGACAAAACACATTGGCCACCACAGGAAAAAAACAAACCTATTGGCCCCCACATTAAAAACAATCACACTGATCCCCACAAATAACAAAAATAAAATACAGTGGCCCTCTACATGAAAAGAAGAGACCAGTAAACAACATTTGAACTGGTGGTGGCTGTAAATGGGTTTGGGCATCTCTAGATGTGGGGGCACACTTGAGAACAGCTCAAGGCACACTAGTGTGCCACGGCACACTGGTTGAAAAACACTGCTCTAGAATATGTGATACTTAATGTCTTAAAATGCTTTGGGCTTACTGCAATATTTATTATCTATAGATGGTTGTGAATGTCACAGAGCCTGGCTGTAGGCAGGGGATCTTGATGAGCAGCATGGCCGCTGGTATATATGTTGTTTTAGGGTGGGTAATTAGGGTTTTGTTTTCATGTAATTTGTTTCTATGTCCTGTTTGTGATCCTGGCAAAGGGGCTGCCCCACCAAAAATGTTTGACTGGCTATGGCATCTTTTGGGCATTGAAAAGTCGTGCGAGTGCCGTTTTTCCTTGCAGTTTTATACATTCAGATTATTTATCAATTAATTAATCTATTAGGTTTTATAGAATGTGCCGCAAATTGTGTTTGTTTATTTATAGATAGATAGATAGATAGATAGATAGATAGATAGATAGATAGATAGATAGATAGATACATATACATATCATGTTTATCATGACCTAAAAGAAGTTGGCTAGCGCTGAAAAATACATTCTAATGCTAATTGTAGTTTTTAAAAAAGCTAAATTTTATTAAATGTAATTAAGATTCTGAAAAATACCAAAAGTTCACTGATGCAAACTTTAAAATTGTCCTTACTGTAGCTTTATAACTACTTTATTCTCTGCATATACTGTACTGACATGAAGAACAGCAAAGAAAAATTGGAATACTCGACATAGTGCAAATTCATCTAATAATAAATCATTTATCAAAACATCATAAAAAAAAATCAGAAATCTTCCTTACTTCAAAACTTTCTTCTCTTCTCCAATTTGTATTTTTGACACTGCCAGCTCACAATAATGATGCATTTGTAGACTAACTTCAACAGCTAAATAAATTATTCTGTATTTCTATGTAAAATTCACATGATCAGCATATTGCTATTTCAGTGCAGAAAAACGCCTAATAAATATTTTGTACTTGAATCAAATTAAGGATTCATTAATATACTGTCTGAAGTGTTCAAATGTAAAATGCACTGTTCGGAGCTCAACAGGGGAAAAAAAGACTTTTTTTTTTTTTTTTTAAATCTCATCAGCTTTTAACCTTGAAAGAAGAAACTCGAGTTGCAGTTGCAGATTGTTTTTAAATAAGAGACGGCAAAACCAACAGGAAATACATTACAGGGAATCATAAGAAGAATCCCAAATGATAAAAACGAAGCATTTATTCAAAAGTCTGTGTTCTGTTTTTTTTTCCAGTGGCTTTTATTGTCTCATTTAAATTCACCATTGAAATCTTAAGCAGTAAATTAAAATTTAATTTAATTAAAAATAGATTATTATATATTTTGCAAATGGGAAATATGTGTAAAAAAAACCCATAATGGAATGTGTTGTCATTTATTTCCTAAATGCTTGTTTTGTATTGTTGTTTCTTACCGAGTCTCATTAAAATTTTAAAAACTGCTATTTTGATTGTGAAGATTTCAATTGTCTCCTATACATATTTAATGATTGTCATTTGTTATATGATTTTATTTTCAGAACTACAGTATATCTAAAGTCCTGGTCTTAGGCAAGACATTATTTAATTGTGTGCTAATTATATACATTTATAGATGAATAAATAGATTGGAACATAAATAACAATGTTCATTTAAATTAATAAATGATTTGCAGAATTGGTTGATGTGAAATTAACAAATATTCTCCATAAATGTTATTGAAATTTGTGTGCACTATATAAATAACTGTTAATAAATAAATTATAATAATCATTTATGTTGCATTTCATTTAGAGTTTCTCTACCAATCTCTCTAAGCTACAAAATGTTCTAATAATTAATGAATGAAAATTGACAAATATAAGAAACATGATGATGACTCTTTATGGGGCTTATGGCAGTAGCTTAAGCTTTTTTAACTACAGTTAATCTTACTTAGCAAATACTGGGGTAGATGTATGAAGCAGATATAAGGGAGGCGAAGTAAGCCAGAGAAGAAGGGGGCCATGGCAACCAATCAGGTGCTCTGCATAATTTTATAGTATGCAAATTATAGATGTTATTTTAGTGCTGATTGAATGCCATGGGCTACTTCTCCTCTGGCTCACTTCTCCTTCCTTATCACTGCTTCATACATCTACCCCACTGTTATTTATACTGGACTATGATGACTATTTTAGGCATCTAATTAGATGTGCTCCACCAAGAGTGGTCAACCCACGTGACTGTTGATCTGTCAACCAGATACGCAATTGGAAACATGCTCTGCTATGAAACTAATTTTAATTCTATTTTAGTAAATAATTGTCCTAGCCAGAAACACCTCGGAGGTACTGTAGCTGATTAATGTACCGTATGTAGTATGAAACTAGCGGTTCTCATATTTAAGTCCACAAGTACTCCCAACGGTTATGTTTTGTGGATTTCTTTAATTATGCTCAGGTGAGTTAATCTTTTTTGCTGGTCAGTAATTATGCCACCCACTTCCACAGCAAGAAACCTTCAAAACATGTCCTGTTAGGGATACTTGAGGGTTGAGGTTTAGGATCGTGGTTCTTAATTATATAAGTAAACCACATCCACATTTGGCTTGTATCATTTTACCACTGACTACATTGAAACCATTAGTACATTATATGAACACTGAATGAATTGGTGAGCTCCTTTCTCAATTATATTTTAAATTGAACTGGAATTGAATTTGTGTTTTTAAATTAATCAATTAAATTGCATTACTTATTATTAATTATTGTTACTGATCTTTATGCAATTTTTTTCAGAATATTTCTATTGTTGTTGAGTAATTATCTAACCCGCTTCCACAGCAAGAAACCCCCAAAACAGGTTGTTGGTTGACGTTTAGAACCCGTTTTCATTTAAATATATAACATCTCCAGTCAGCTTGAAAAATTTTTAAAAGGTATTTTAAAATGGATTGATGAAATTTAAGATTTTTTTGTCTTCCCAGCTTTTATTAATTCCAGGTTCTCACTGCGCAATAGAAATATTAGTGGATACACCAATCAGTCCCAAAACATAGAAGATGGGTGCCATATTCTGAGGCACTATGCACAACCCCAATTGTATAACAACACAGACCAGAAGCAAGGACAGAAGCTAAAAATGGAAAATCAATGTATTTAGTGAAAGGTCTAAGAACGTGTGTGTGAGCCTATACATTAAAGTCATGGGCAAGCAGGACTGGCAGAGCCAGCTCTACCGTTAGGTAGATTTAGACAGCTTCCTAGGGCACCGAGATCTTGGGGATGCCAAAATGTTTACCTATCACAAAATTAAGTATGTCTATGAGGAAGACATCCTTGCTGTACTTAATGCAGGTGGCATCTGTAGAACTTCTAAGACACCACATCCACTTTTTCACATGATGGTCGGCAAAGTGGATAGGGGTGGCAGTGTGGGGTTGGCCAGGGAGCAGTGTTTTTCAAACTCGATCTTCAGGACCCCACACAGTTCATGTTTTCCAGGTCTTCTGGCAGGTGCACTCATTACTCAATGACACGTTTTAAAAGATCCACATGCGGAGGTATTTATTTCACTTGATTCTGTCAGGAGACCTTCAAAACATGCTCTGTGTGGAGTCCTGAGAACTGACTTTGAGAACCTGTGGTCTAGGCGGCCAAAATGCCTTTCACCATCCTTCAGGATTGCCATGAGTAAATGTGAAGCCAGGAGCTGACAAAATAGGCAACATCATGAACTATGTTGCACGACATAAAGTCCTGCACACATCGGCCTGTTGTTGCACATCCTGGTACAGTGGTACAGCTCCATGAATCAGTGGTAGGCGCATGAGGCAGGCTCCTATCTGTGTCTGGGTCCAGGACACCAGTCCAACACCCCACACCCCTCACCCTCTTGATGGCTGCCCTGTTTGCAAGATACAATTATTATCGTTGATCTGATTCTTGTACTACAAACTATGACTTGTACACCTATCAGAATTTGTGTACATCCTTCTGTTGTTTTAAAGGCTGTGTCTGAAAAAGTTACCATTAGTAGTTGATTGGTTAGTGCTTTATTTCTTCTTTCTCCAAGAACTGATACATCTTTCCGCTATTATTCTGCTTTATGTTGGACTTTTATAACTACATATCTCACTCTGACACCACCTGTTTGGATTGTATGGATATGTCACTCAAAACCACCTGATCTTACATTGTATTTGCAAATGTCTATGTTTCGCAACCATCTGAAAGCACTTTGGTTATAAGACAAGGTCAAGACATTCCATGTAACCTCTAAATATCAGCCAGGTATAATTTGAGAATAATTTGTTTACAGACCTCTGTTTAGGAAGGAAACATTTTATGAATTCTGGACATTTCTTGCAATTATGATAATGACAGGGAAACTGCATTGTGGTTACACATTCACAAGTTCCTAATGCAATGGGCTCTATAATTGGTTCTTTTCAAAATTCTAATCATTTTGTGTATGATCAAGTGAAAGTGACAAGCATGACTTCCGGAACACTGACTCTAAACAATGACGGCACATGGGACCCTAACCAGTTTATGTAGTAATTGTTAATTGTCAGATGGATGTCTAAAATAATAAAAATAAAAAATAATAGCATTATTTTAAATGAAGTTTTGTAAAAAAAAAAATTTAAATATGTGCATTTGGGATGCAAACTATATGTGTCAGTAAGAATGTTGTGAAATTCCCACCTCCTTTTTTTTAAATAAAATTTTAAAAAATGATAATGTAGTTTTGCATGTCATCATCATTTGACAGCTCCACCATACTAGCTAGTCAGCCACCGGGGAAATTTGCATGTATTTGAATTCACCCTGCCAAGCAGAGACAGCCTAAACTGACAGTCTATTTAACTAGGTGATAAGTTAATCTGTTCAACATTTGATTGATTTCTGCCCTTTACCCAAGGCATAGTTAATGTAGATGATTCAAGTACAACATTTAAAAAGTGATCTCACTTTTCTTTTCCTTTATGTCTAAGACGAAGAAAGATTGTCTACAGTGTGATTTAATGCCTCCACGTGAGTTTTAGAAAACAGTATGAAATAATCAACTTTTCCCCCAAAAAGAGTGTTTACGGTATATATAAATAATATAAAAGATCATTGAATATATACAGTTTCTGGAATAGTCACGTAAATACTGTAGTGTAAAATAACTGTTTTGGTGCATCAACAAAATAATCAATAATATATAATGCAGACTGAACAAATATCAATAGCCGGGACGCCAAAATATGGCAAAAAAAGTCCACTTTTTTTTTTTGCCCACATATGACTCAGGATAAACAACTTATTTAGAACCAAATCAGTGCATGGGGTAGAATGTTTCACAACATGGACTGACTTAGATCCATATAAGTTGTATATAAAGGTTGAGTATCCCTTATCCAAATATCCCTTATCCCTTAAACTATTCCAAAAATCATACATTCCAGAAAGTGAATTAATTTTTTTTTATGCTAAAAGCTCTACTTCTGTAACAGCAGTACTGAGGACATGATATGTAACTGGCACTACTGAGGACATGATATGTAACTGGCACTACTGGGGACATGATATGTAACTGGCACTACTGAGGACATGATATGTAATTGGCAATACTGAGGACATGATACAGTATGTAACTGGCACTACTGGGGACATCTGTAACAGCAGTACTGAGGACATGATATGTAACTGGCACTACTGGTGACATGATATGTAACTGGCACTACTGGGGACATGATATGTAACTGCCAATACTGAGAACATGATATGTAACTTGCACTATTGAGGACATGACATGTAACTGGCACACTGGGGACATGATATGTAACTGGCACTACTGAGGACATGATATGTAACTGGCACTACTGGGGAAATTATATGTAACTGGCACTACTGAGGACATAATATGTAACTAGTACTAAATATGTGCAGGAAAATGATTACTTGGCATTTAAATTCAGAACCTGAGATAGTACACAAACTTTGTTTCATGTTTTTAAACCTTGTTTTATGCACAAATAAAATATATTTGTGTATATTTCATGTGTTTGATGTATATATATATATATATATATATATATATATATATATATATATACAACATAAATATAAGATACCCCAAGATACATCATTGAAATATAAAAATATTCTGAAATACAGAATAATCCATTATCCAAAATTCTTCTAGTCCCAAGCATTTTAGATAAGGGATACTCAACCTGTACTCTATAATGTTGTAAAGGATGTATTTGACAGCAATCAGCTGGAACTGGGCCAATAGGAGGTTCCATCTTACCACCAGCAACAGCCTGTTACTGACTCCACTCATTGTGAGTGGGCAGGTAACCTACTGCAACCACCAGGCTCCTTCAACAGACACTTTAAAAATGTTCTGCTCCATGTGAGTAGACAAGCTGTGGCCATGCCTTCTGGTTGGTATTGGCTGTTTTCCACTGTTCCCTCACCATGAAAAAGGCTCCACATGATAGCTGGCAATCGTGGAGCTTGGAGACACTGGTCTAAACCACCAAACAGCTGGAGAACATGATTGCATTTGTTGGCATTATTGTTGCATTCTACAGATGCAGTATACTTGAAGGCAAGATGTTTATTGCTCAAGTCGTCTTCAAAAAGACTCTTCTTTTTGGGGGAATAGATCATACAGATGTTCACAGAAGTACCACTCATCTTAAAGTCACAGAAGATATAGATACATACAAAACAGGACTTTCAAGCCACTTTCTATCCTAATTCAATACACAATACCAGAGAGGGTCATTTTTAATGAATCAACATAAGCACATGTGCCTGGCATGAATATATTTAACATTGTCCCTAATGGGCAGTAAGGAGTGGTCATTCCTCTGTGCATGTTCTTCTGCAGTTATAATAAATGCACACATTACAGCATGTCTAGGGTATGTAAAAAAGGTCCCACAAAAACTTCCAAGGTTCTGCTAAGAGACCCAGATTACCAACTCTATCCAACTATGATTTCCTGAAATGGCCAAACTAGCTCCCCACAGAGAACCTCCTGTCCATGGAAGGTGGACAGGGGGACCCATCAGCCTACATTGACCTCGAGTTGACCCATGCATACAGTCACACAGCTGTAATAGCTCATGCTTACTGAGTCCCTACAATGCGGGTTGTGTGCTTTTGCATTATTTTGACCAATTGTTATGAGAACGATCTGAGGTACAGTACATGACATCATGATCTCGGTCCTAGGACATGCTGGCATATGCATTATGTGGAAGGGGATGTATGGTGAGTGTAAATGTACATGTTTGTACATCTTAATGACTTACAGTAGATTTTCTTGGTCAATATAATATATTAGTTGACATTGTGCCTTAGAAATAGTGAGTGTGTACACATGAAATGTTTTTTAAAAATAACTATTATAAAGCAATACATTATTTATTTTATTTCTACATTTATATTTTTAGTTTATTCTTATTAGAATTCATCAGACACATCGAACATTTTAATGCTATGTTTATATTTAAACTGTAGTTACAACCATTGCTGCAATTTAAAATTAATTTTATATTATGCTAAACCTATACATATTCCATTATACCGTAAATCCACCTTTTTATCAACCGCAATATTAAGTCCCTTATTAAAGGGGGTAAACCTTCAGATAACTTGACTTGTAGATGTTCTGCTCCAACGTTTACTATATATATACTGTACATTGTTTTAAAAAAATTTCTAGTTTTGTGTATACAGAATTGATTTATGACAGATTATCCTGATTGATGGCGATGACTGGCAATTCCAGCATTAGTAATAAAAACTAAGAATTAAAAATATTTTATGACTATAGTAAACAATCATAACTTTAGTAAACAATGATAAGGAGTTTTCTCAGCTCATTTGCATATTTGAAATAATTATTAATGATAGCCCAAAATCGGTATAAATTATAATAAACAATATTGTTTTTCCTATACGATACATGGAAGTAATTTAGCTTTTTTTCAGCAAAAAGCTACAAAAATGTAATATATATTGCATTTACAGAGGGTCCTCTAAATAGTCTAGGCAATATTCATGATTGCAAAATGCTATAAGAAGATCTATGTTTTTTTTTAGTTTATAACTGAATTCCTTTATGTACTTTGGATTGAATGAAATGCCAAAATATTACAAAATAGCAGCTATGGTGATAGAACCAGGGCCGGGTTGCCAGATTTTGTGGCGGCAGGTGGGGGGGTGGTGGTTGCCAGGGGAGGGGAGGGGGAATGGGGGATCCAGGGACAATGATGCCGCCACTCACCTCCATTCATTGGGGGGGCACCTGCTCCAAACTACTGCCCTCCAGTGGCCGGCGCCCTAGGCAAATGCCTAGAGCTGCCTAGTGGTGGCGTCGACCCTGGATAGAACTTTATGATTTTGTACATTCTTGAATATGTTTTTCAAAGTTAATGAAAATTTTTCAAAGTTAATGAAAATATTTCAAAGTTAATGAAAATGTTGTTTTGTAGACCAAGAGGTTCATTTACTAAAGGTAGCGGACAGCACCCACCCTATGAAATGCCCTCCCAAGCACATCAGGCTCTCATTCAGCCTCCAAACTTCCAAGCGTTCCCTGAAAACTCACCTCCATCCTTGTGTATCCTTCCTATTAGAATGAAAGCTTGCGAGCGGGGCCTTGCTACCTCTGTGTATCTGTGATTAATCAGTTTGTCTTATCGCTGTAGATTCCAATTGGAAAGCACAACAGAATATGCTGCGCTATATAAGAAACTGTAAATAAGTAAATAAAATAAATAAAGGTTGATGTTTATAGAGTTTTTTTTAATTATTAATATTATTATTATTAATTTGATCTTATATCGATGTTGTGTTTACATTCAATACCATTTAAACATGAATATTAAAATTTATCTGTCAGTAATGTGTTTTAGCCCCTAAACCAAAATTTAAAATTGTAAAAAAATAAAATAAAAAAAATAAACGAACACTGACCTCTAGTAAAATAAAAATAAAAATAAAATTACAAATATTGTATTAATATGGTATAAGCTGATGTTCTTCTTCTCATCCTCTTGTACAGTACTCTTCTGTAGGTTAAATAGGTTGCATGATAGATGTACTTTCATAGTAGAAAAAAAAGAAAATACTTCAAGGCGGATCCCATTTCATATATCTTCTTTCAGGGGAATTTGTGAAGAATAGAAATAAAGAAAATAATCAAGGTTGTAAATGCAATATATAAGGCATTAACTCCTAAGGCCATCTAAATTAGTTTTCTAATCTTCTGATAGTGTTGTATGTTTTTCAACAAGCAAATGTAAGCCACACAGAAAATAAATGGCAGCTTGAGGAAATAAGAAGATACTTTTTTCCTGAACATTTTGTACTAAACTAACATCACACACAAGAACACAATCCATATACTGTCACTTTTCCGGGACTTGTCAAGCACCCGAATCAAAGAAAAAATAACATTTATAAAATATAAGCCAACAAAAGTCAATCATATTAAATTGCAGTTGCATAGAAAATACATACTGTAGGATACATATTTTCAACATTACATAGTAATATTTTGGACCAGGCATTAGGTTTAGATTTGAGAGCATTCAAAATGCATTAAAAAAATTTATTGTATGTCCAACTAAAGGTGGCCATGTGCATTGGACGTCATTGTGCACGTGTGCGAAATTAGAATCTTATGGAAAAAACAATAGTTGATCACATATGGTTTCAGAAAGGAGATATACAAAATATATAGTACGTTCAAAGAAGCGGGCAACTTAATTCTAAGCGAGACAGCATTCATTTTGCTAATCTTAAATGGACCAATGAACCGAGAAGCTGATTTTGGGGAAGGATTTCCTAATTTGATGTTCTTGGTGGAAAGATAATATGTGTTCCCGCTGCTCTATATTGACAAAATAAAGCATTGAGAGCAGCTGCTTGAACTTCCAAGCATACAGTTTCGGAGATTATTGACATTGGAATCCACCGCAGGAACTTCCATATACAGTAACGCATTTAAGAGTATCATAATAAGCAAAAAAAGTAGTTTTTTTTTCAGAGGAGTCATTGATATTATTGTTATGGCAGAGCTACTCCCAAGTCACAATACCCAAGTGGGATCCAGTTCTGACTCCTGCCAACCTGTTAAGAGTGCTCCAAAGACTATGAACAAGACTTCACAAAAATAAGGCATTTATTCTTGACTGAAATACAATAGACTGCGCTAATAGTAAGTAAATAAATAAAGGATAATTAAAAATGCCAGTAACCTAAAATTTAAACATTATTTAATGTAGAAATAAACATATATAGCAGCTTGAGTTAAAAGCAAAGATTGTTACATATATTGTGCACATAAAAAACTAACAATAAGTATATTGCATTGAAAAAATATGGGGGGAATACATTTTTCCTAAAGTGACTGAAAAAATATGTCCATACGGTACCGTATATTTTAGCAATGAGTCCAGCTGCATGGGGGGCAGAAAGTGATGTGCCCACTTGGATCCGTTCCTATTTATGCCTCAGATAAGAGGGACCTGGATGGCTGGGGGAGGGAATCGCAGCTCGATGTTTGTGGAGTAAATGGAACTCCTGCTGTTCCTTGAGTGCCAGGGAAATGGCCTGGTTTTAGGTCTTCTCCCCAAATTGGTGCCAAAACAGGGTCTGGAGGCTGGTCCGGTCTCTCGGGTGGTAAAAGCTGTAGGTGTCTTGTGATGGAAGTCAGTCACTTAGGTAGGTTCACCAACGCGTTTCGCTCTGTGGTAGAGCTTTTTCAAGGTGTGATTTATTCTTGACTGCTATTTCTTTACTCAATTGAAAACTATAATGTGGATTAAATTCTAATATAGGCTGGAGTGCACTCTACTAAAAAAGATCTCTTAATTCAAACACTACTAATTTATATTATCACAATTTAAAAGAAATAATAAAATAAAAACTGGGGCTAATTTAGAGGTACAGTAAGAGTAAATCACGATTTGATTTACAATTGTGAGGAGGAGCATGTCTCACCTCATTTCTAAAATCTTTATTTTGAAATTTTGTGTAAAAACTCTAACATCTTCAAAATATATATTAATTTATTACATTACCAGAAGCAGTACTGTAGCATCGTTAATTTCTGATACAGGACGCTGCTAAAACCTCAGTTCACTCTTTTTGTCGTATTCAACCGAAATCACTGTGGCTTCCCCACTAACGGTCTTTTCCTAAAACCAATGCTTGACATAAAACCGTCCAATGGCTCTCCGTCTCTACCAGGATGCAATACTAGTTACTCTTCTTCACATTTAAAGCTCTCCCCTGCTCGCCCTTTCCATACGTGACCTTGTTTCACGAGCCATCCTCTCTTACTGCTTCTCATTGGACACCTGTCTTCCCCTCTTATACTTCACACTCCCAAACTAATGTTGAAAACCTTTACAAAATTATTATTTTTTTATTCCTAGATTCCCCCAAAAAGTCATGGAACTACAGTAGGAGTGCTATATGTGACAAAGGTTTTTAGATGCAAAATGGTTTGTTGGTGGAATTTAGAAGAAGAGATCAAAGTCACAGTCAATGCCTGTGAAAAGTCTGTGATGTATGTGGGGCCTCCATAAACTTAGAAAATTACAGACAGGAGAGTATCTGTTGTGCAACAATATGCCTGATGTGGATATAATGTATCTGATATGTTAGGTTGACCGGTATCTTCAGTGGCATCACTACAGGGTGACTAGACTGGCAAATGTACGAAGTCCAGAGGTTCCACGGAGTTCTGGGGGAAATTTAATAGGAAATTTACTAGGATTTAACCAGTTCGATTTTTGCATTGTAAATGATTGCCACTTTAAAAAAAACTGGAAATTTCTTACCAAGTCTCTCACTTTCTGAATCTCTCATCCTATTAAATTTCACTCCAGGAGTCTGATCTTTGGCATCTGGATTGACCAAAAGCCACGCCCTGGATTATTAGACTCTGGAATTTCACGGGATCTCATGGAATTTTCTGAAACCAAGCCCACACAAATTTCTAGGATACAAATGAATCGAAAAGTGGGTCAGATTTTCCAACTTTGTTTAGATTAAAAGGCAATTGTCTTATGCATATCCTTCATATCAGTGGGTGAGACAGCCCATTGACAATCCATAATGCACCACTTTTCTTTTCATTATGGGCTGCATTTTGGGGGACATTGGGGATGGGTTTTGCATTACTAGTTTGCAGCATATTTTTAAACAGATTTGCATGCCGTGGGTTTGTGCCGCTGCTTTGTTGCTTAGCTTTAGCTTCAGCAAGCCTTTAGCCAACATTGGTGAAAAATATTGTGATCTGTGGTCAATATTTACTGCAAATGCCTGAAAATTAATGGTATTATCTGGGCTCCCATGTTAAATGCACCCCATTTTTTCATACCCCTACTATCCAACTACACATGGAGTTGATTTTATATAGTGTGGCAAGCGCAGCGAGCCACCGTGCCGGAAGCGTGGCGAGCGCAGCGAGCCCCGCGAGGGGACGCGGTCTCATAAGAAAAACGGGAGCCCAGATATTACATAAGTACCAAATTAATATTATTGATATAAATAAAACTGTAGGAACATAAAAAAAGGGCCCACATTATGGGGTTTTAGTAGTTTTCAATTTTTTAATTGGGTTCAATTTCAATTAGATTTTGCTTATAAAAAAAATCGAACAGGAAAATAGACAACATTGAACTGTATGTACGCCCTATAAGAGTCACATGCCTTTTATAAGAGCTATTCACACAATTTAATTAAAAGATTAGAGAAACAACAACTGACTATGCAGGACTAATATAATAACCATGCAGGACTAACATAATAACTTCATTATTCAGTAATGGGATCATAGATGTGAATAATTTTACTAAAAACAGGATAATACTTATCTACGGAGGAAGAAGGGACATCATGTGGGAGGAAGACACCATGCTTCCTACTCCGGTTCCTCTCACTGGAGGGGGCAGATGTATTAAGCCTAAACAAGAGATAACATGGAGGGTGATAAAGGACCAGCCAATCAGCTCATAAGTGCAATGTTATAGGCTTTGTTTGAGAAATTACATTTGACGAGTGCCGGCGATAGGGACTGGGACGCACGTGTGTCTCGCACGCACGAGCGTCTCAGTCTGGCAACGGTGGCGCATTGGGTCCCTGCCCGTCTCCACATCAGGGAGATGGGCAGGGTTAGGGGGGGTCGGGGTGGCAAGGGGGACCGACGGGGGGGGGGAGAGGTAGCGCTGACCGGCAGCAGCCTCCGTTGCCACAGGGCGCGCACACCTCTGGCGGTAGCCGGCCGCTGGCGGGGGCTAGTAATAGAATCACCAGCCCCTGCAAAGATGTGGCTGGCATGGACAGTGTGGGGAAGACATAGTAATGTTATCTGGTATACTGTCAATTAGACAACTCTGGAAAGGGGATTCAGTATTGAATCCCGGCGGTCGGGATCCCGGCGTTCAGAATCCCGACGCCGGAATCCCGACAGCCGAAATGCCGACAAGGGGGGGACGTGGATCGCCCCCCCTTGCGGGCTCGCTGCGCTCGCCACGCAGCGGGCCCGGTGCCTCGCTACGCTCGGCACACTAATTTATTCTCCCTCCAGGGGTGTCGTGGACACCCCAGGAGGGAGAAAGTGTCGGCATTTCGGCGGTCGGGATTCCGGTGTCGGGATTCTGAACGCCGGGATCCCGACCGCCGGGATCTTAACTGCATCCCCTGGAAAGGTATGGGTCATAAGGTCAGCAGTCAATAGGTCAACCACTATTGGTCGACATGTGAAATGGTCAACATAACTTAGGTCGACATGGTCAAATGTTGACACAAACAATATGTTGACCTGGAAAAGGTCGACATGAAAAAGGTCACATTTTCACATTTTTAGTGTCTATGATGACATAGGTCAACATGGACACTGTATCAGTGTACCGCGTCTGTGCTTTGGGCACGGAGCGTCGCCATGTTCGGCACACTATTATAATCTAACTACCTCTATGTCCACTCTGATGGTAAAGTATGTAAAAACACCTTTTACATGTCGACTAGTTGTCTATGTCGACCTTTTAACCTTGTCAACCTAAGCTATGTTGACCTTTTCATGTTTCGACATATGGCCCGTTGACCAATAGTGGTCGACCAATTAACCGCCGACCGCATCCCTTCTGTAATCAAAAATCATATCCAGAAGGCTAAGGGGCCTATTTACTAAGCCTTGGGGGAACATTTACTGTGGGAGTTCTATTTCACATGGTATGTTGCTATGGGTAACCATTCAGAATCTACTTCTGATTTATTAGCACTGTCTAGAAGATAATATATAGTATCTGATTGGTTGCCCACAGCAACATGCCGTGTGAAATAGAACTCTCACCGAGGTAAATTTCCCCCTTAAAGTGATAAAGTGGACGTAGATAAAGTAACAGCCACCCAGATCCTAACTGTCATTTTTCAAACACAGCCTGTAACATGGCAGTTAGGTGCTTGTGGAATGGCACTGTACTTTATTCCTCTTCACTTGATCTCTCTCCAAGGCTTAGAACACTGACAACTAAGTTGCAAAAAAACAAGATTCCAAAGTGTAGATCTCATCCCTGTAGGGGATGCAGTCAAAATCCCGACAGGGTCAAAATCCCGAATGGGTCAAAAAACCGACAAGGACAAAATCCCGACATGGACAAAATCCCGACATTTAAAATCCCAACAGGGTCAAAATCCCGACATATAGATTTTACAGGTGAAACAGTCTTCATGACTTTCCAATGACAGGTGCGAGGTCGACATGGGTTTTTTCACTGTTTATTGAGCCGACATGTGCCGACAGGCGGTATTTCATGCCCTACCATCCACTAGGGCGTGGTGGGAGAATAAAATAGTGTGCCGAGCGAAGCGAGGCACCGTGCCCAAAGCATTGCGAGCAAAGCGAGCTATGCAAGGGGCTGCGGTTCACTTCCAACTGTGTCCATGTCGACTGTGTCGACATTCGGGTCATAAAACAGTGAAAAAACCCATGACGACCTCGCACCTGTCGACGGAAAGTCATGTAGACTGTTTTACCTGTACATTCTATATGTCGGGATTTCAAATGTCGGGATCTTGAACCTGTCGGGATTTCATACCGAATCCCCCTGTAGTGTATGTGTGTGTGTGTGTGCGCGCGCGTGTGTGTGTGCATGTGTGTGTTTGGGTGTGTAGATAGATATATATCTCTCTATTTCACATAGTATTATGTACAGTAATACCAGATAGGGGGCCAGGTGCACTAAGCTTCAAAAGTGGTAAAATAAAAAGTGATAAACTGCCAGCCAATCATCTCCTACCTGCCATGTCAGGCAGGAGCTGATTGGTTGATTGTTTATCACTCTTCACTTTATCACTTTTAGTGCATCTGGCCCACAGTACATTATTGCAGTCTAACTGCACAGCTGACAGAATGTTATTGTAAGCTTACCTGATCTTTACTTCAGGAACATCAAGCATTTATCACAGCTGCGCTAAATCCATCCAACCTCTTCAGATGCAGAAGTACTCTGCTAATGATGGGCTAAGGTACAGAAAGCACATATGGTACTTGAGTTGAGGCATTAAATAAAATTACAACACTATGAAAGCCAAAACAAACGATAAGACATATTTGTTGTGAATGATAAAATTCTAAGGATTTAAATGCTCACTAAACATTTTTTTTTCTTTTCATTATTTAAAAAATGGGGGGGAAATTATGACATAATAATTTTCTGTATGCTTCATTTATGCTGCTTTCATATCGCAAAATGAAGGTTCGCACTGGGCCTTGAAACGGGTCAGTCCCAGTGCGAATCTTCATTTTGGGATGTTCGGGTTGGGATAATGTCGGTTCGCTGACATCATCGGGGGCACGGCGGGAAGTCGGCGCATCATCGGGGGTGGGGGAGGAGGCAGCACTTAGAGGTGGCACTGCTCCAAGAGCTGCCTCCTCCATAGAGTGAACTGAAAACGGGTCACTCGACCCAATTAACCCGTTCACACCGCCAAGCAACATGGCAACGAACCGGTAAGAACTTTCTTACCAGTTCATATTGCCGTGTTGCTACCCGCTTTAGGGACATGGTAACCCCTTTCACATTGCACTAATTACCGGGTCAAAACGGCTTGTACCCGGTAATTATCCGCTCACATTTGTTTTAGAACACATTTGTTATATAAACTGAAATAAAAAATGTTTTCCTATATACTGTAAGGTAAAAATTAAAGGTCATTATGATGATTAAAACTGTTTGCTTGCCAATTTATACACCTATTTTGAGAAATTTACTTGCCACTCAAAGGGTTTAAAGCTGGAATTGTATTAGTTGACCTAATGTAACAAAACCGTGTTGTTTCACTATTTGTGAGTTAAGGAAACAATCCTGAATAAGGTCTAAGCTTAGACAAAATGGCTGCCACAAACACCGTTATTTCCGTAACCTGTCTAGTGATTGGCTCTGGTTACTTATTCTTTTGGCCCAAACCATATTCAGTTAGATTTCCCAGCAGACCTCTTTCTCATCTGGTTCCTAATTTGCTCTGAGTTTGGGAAGTACATAGAAAGGGTAAAACCACAACTTCACAGACCCATGCGAAACAACGCAGAAATGTCTCCTGTCTGCCTCTATCATGCCTTACATGACCAAAATACATCCTGGTGCCATTATTAGAAAAGGAATTATTTTAAAGTAAAATCAGATTACGAGACAAATATATGTTATACGTGACGGATTTGGTGATACGTTGTCTGTTTACACTAAGTGAAATGATTTATTGTTGACAGGGATATTATATATATCAGAAAATTAGATCAAAGCACAAAAAACAGTGACCGCAGTAAACACGTGTTATATAAGATTTTTTAAAAACATATCTGGATTTATTTGCAGGCAATCTCTATTTAGAGAAATATTCGCACATAAGGCCAGATGTACTAAGCCTTGAAAGGTGATTAAGTGGAGAGTAATAAATGACCATCCAATCATCTCCTGTCATTTTTCAAACACAGCCTGTAACATGGCAGCTCGGCGCTGATTGGCCGTACTTTATCTTCGTTCACGTAATTTCTCTCCAAGGCTTAGAAAATAGACCCTTTAGAATGCTAAACTCTAGAACCTTAAGACAATGCCCCTGGATTAATTATACTCCATTTACACCGCACTCAACCTGGGTTATTATGTCACCAACCCGGGTAGAGGAGCGGTGTGAAAGGGCCACCCCGGGGTCGAGCAACACGGAAGTTCATCCCTGGTCAGGACCAGGATTGAACATGGGTCTGACCCGGGTCAAGGTGCTGTGTAAACGGGTAATCCGGGTTGAGTGACCCGGGTTCCATTCAAACTCTGGAGGATGTAGCTCAATAAGCCGAGTCGGACACAGAGCTTTCAGACAGCAAATGCCAGGTTGCTCCTGTGATGGACACGTGTCCCTATCCCGGATGCGATTCAGCATTTGCGGTCTGAAAGGGGTACAGATGGAGTGTGCTTCTTCTTTGCAGGGGCTGGCGAATCTATCACCAGCCCCCGTGGCGATGGAGCTCCCTGCCGCCATTCGTCACATCCTCCGCCACTACCGGCAGTCCCCATCGCCGCCCCGACCCCCCCCCCCCCCCTACCAACCCTGCCCATCTCCCTGAAGCGGAGACGGGCAGGGTCCCACTGCCCAACTGCCAAGAGACAGGGACATGCGTGCGCATGAGACGCACGTGCGTCCCAGTCTGAAGGAGTCCATTTTAATGTACGCTGTCCAGCTCCACCCTCTCCCCGCCCACCTGTCTATCAGGCTGCTTCTCATTGGACACTGCATGCGATGATGCCCCATTATAGAAATCAGTCATTGCGAAGAAATTTGCTCACATCTGCAAGTGCTGAGTTTCTGTTTTAAAAAATTAAAGTATTTGATTGGTTTGTACAAGTTACGGAACATCTGCGCACATTACACACATTTTTTAAATAAGTCCCTTTGTCTTCTTTTAAGAAAACAACTGGCCTTTTGCCTTCTATTTGATCACTAATATGTTGCTTAAAATAACAGATTATACCACACTGATAAAAAACGCTCAAACAACTTATTGGAAGGTAGAAAATAGGAAATAATTTGTGTGAGATGTTTTAAAAATTGTAACATTTTTCATCACAGACTCTTGTGAATGCCCAGCTGAATATAAAGACAGACAAGGATCCAATTCATTTTAGATATCTCCCTGAATGTTCTACTTTTCCCTGTCTATTGATGTTTGGTGTCTGAAGGGATATCTCTAGGGATTTTATTTCAAGAGTTTCACATGAAGTAGAAGATCTGGTAAAATAGAAAAAAAAAATAAGGTCTTATAATTTTCTTCTTACACTCGCAGAATCGCTTTGCTGTGTATATTATCTCACAAATACACAATGACACAAAAAGGCTAATTATGGGAAACAACACAATATACATATCGCATGAATGGTGGGAAAAGTTCGAACAAACATGAATTCGTTGAGACGTTGTTTCCCCTGTGTAATATCTTCTGACAATTACTTTTTGGAACATGTAAATTTGTTTAGAATACATTTAATGCAATTTTCAAATTATAAACCGTATAAAAAAAAATCACTTCTAAAAAAAAAAAAAAATCAATTGAATCTCATATACTCTAAATATAAATATGTGTCTATTCAGAATCACCAGGTCAGGGGTCGGTATAATCTGCCTATTCATTACGTAGACATGAGCGGGTGGAATTTGTCGTTAAATTGATATTGAAGATGTCGGTATGTTCATGATGTCGACACTCACCATGTCAACATTCACCATGTCGATGCTGATGTAATGTTGACATGGTAGGATTGTCAACATTGTCTTTTTCACGTCAGTGCGTCCAATGCATCAACATTACAAACGTCAAAATTGCCACTGTCGAACTGTTGACTGCGCCCCCCTATTTGTTTATTTAGTAAAAGTTTCGGTACTTATGTAGTAGACGGGCGTCCACTAAGCAATTTGCTTAGTGGGCTATTCTGCATAGAAAAATCGCATGGGCTATTTTAAGGGCTGTGCGATGTGATGCGATTTTCCTACAGGTATGTAATTAATTCATTGCTATCTTAGCCCCGGGGGATCGCATCGCACCTCCCGAAAAATCGCATGCGATCCCATGCGATTTTATAAGGTGTACCATGCCATTACATTAGCTCTACAATAGTATAATTGTATGACATACAATGAGGTTTTAGGCACCCCCCACTATCCATGCCACCCCGAAGCGTGGCAAGCACAGCGCAACGCGTCTTCCTACCTTTTCATACCCCCACTATCCACGTCGGCGTGGAGTTTATTTTATATAGTGTGCTTTACATGTAAAGTTATATAGCATACTTTACATGTAAAGTAATCCGCGTCCCCTCACGGGGATCGCTGCGCTCGCCACGCTTCAGGCTCGGTGGCTCGCTGCACTCGCCATACTATATAAAATTAACTCCACGCAGACGTGGATAGTGGGGGTATGAAAAGGTCGGAGGATGCGTACCGCCGCCCCTCGTGGGCTCGCTTTGCTTCAGGAATCTTAGAATGCACACCCTATATACATAAGGTGCTATCATGCTGGGACTTGTAGTTCTGCAAAGAAAAACACATGGTGCAGATGCACAATCCATATGTTCTATGCAAGTTTCTCTGTAGAGAATGTGTTGATAGTAACATGGCAACATAATCGGTTTTAAACACTTTATTTACATGACCTAAAAAATAATTTGCCACATACTTAATTGCATTTAGTATTGTTCCTTTCCAACCTCCTACAACTCACAGCCAACTACATCCCTCTCTGTGGAGGGACTTTCCAAACTCCCTGTATATATATATATATATATATATATATATATAATCGCACACACACACACACACATTGAGAACACACAAAATCTTCTACTCATCACCACCACACTGTTTCTTATACAGCAATGTCTTTGGATAATGTTGTTAATAAGATATAAATCACATTTTTGTATTGTAGTTTAATGTGGAAATTCAAGATGACCTCCATTGTTCACTCCACTTCTCAGCGACTATACAATCTCCTTGATTATTTTTGTCTCTTTAATAAGGCTGATATATCCCTTTGCTGATATCATTTGTTCTGTTCCAGGAAAGTGTGCAAATAAATAGCTTTCGTACTCCCACATCGAGCTCCCTTCTACAGTGATGCTCGGACTGACTAATGTCCTTTAATTTGCACACATTTGTGTCTTCTACACCCACGCACTCTGCTTTTGATTAATGGCAGTATCGCTATACCATATGTTGTCTGTTTTCATTGGCTGCATACTGTCTATACAACCTTTGTTCTTGCTCTACATTCGCATGGCTGAAAACCTTTGTTTGTATTATATTTTCGGCAACAGTTCAATTCACGTATCGGTACTAGAACTCCGCTTTTCAGCCATATGCGTCAAGTACAGCTGAGCAAAAATTTTCAAAAACATACCGCAGAATATTCAACACATTCCACGTTTAGCTGCCATATTATGTACATTTTGTAGAACGTGTAATCAGCCGCTTCCCAGTTATCCAGCACAGCAGAACGAGTTGACTTTCTGGAGTCTATTTGTAGGCTATAAATTCCGTGAAATGGAAATTTAAAAATAAACATTAGTGCCAAACGGTAACACAAAAAAAAAAAAAACAATTCAAGCTTTGAATGGAAAAAAGGCTTTTCTAGCAAAAATATAATTTAGGAATAATTTGCTGCAGCCTTTTTTGTCTCTACCTTCAAGTCTACTGCAATAATGCTGTAAACTAACCTAAGACTTAAAGACAAAAATAAAAGTCGGGAACCAACTATACTGAAAGCGTGGTCTTCCAAACAGATATGGTCCTTGTGTTAATTGAGCAAATGAAATTCCAATTAGGTCACAGTCATGTAAAAAAAAAATATATAATGGCCTGGGTTCCTATAAATATGACTAGCATCGCTGGAAGTGGAGATTTGAGTTGTGGACATAGGGGTGATATTTGGGGCACCTTTGAATGGAGCATCCGTGATTGAAATATCTTACCTTGACTCAATGTAATCTTAGATAATGTTGATACAGATATCACCCTTGACCATAAAAGCTGTAAAGTGTGGGCAGGACCATACGGACTGCCACTCAATGCAACCTGTTAAAGTTCTTTCCACTCTTGAACCCATCATTGTGACATCATGACATAATTTTCTCGGTAAAGAGGGCAGTGGGGTCCTGCTTTGGTTCCAGCACTGCAACCATATGGTGATTCTATAGCTGTTGGGTAACATTTCCTGGCATAGTTCAAGGCAGGTTCCATGAAAATGCAAGGCCAATGTTAGTTGGAACTTAATGGTTCTCAGTGCTCATTTAAATGTTTTCCTAACAAGCATGTTCTCTTTTAGGATGACAAAGGCCAAATCAACTGCTGTTGTGGCCACCCAATAAATTCATCAGGACACTGATGTCATCCATATGTTATGATCTCACCTTTCTTTTTATAGTATGAAATTCTGCTCCATCCATCTTTCCTTCAACGTTACCTGGTGGGGATTCTGACATAAGTTAGGACTTGGCACCGGAAGTGGGGCAGTAAAAAGAAAAAAGTACAGTAATAGTGTAGGCAAGATCAAGCATGATATAAACAGCATATTATAATCTATTTAATCACAAAATCTTTAGTTATGGTTAAAGGTGTACTTAAAACAATACAATGAATGAAAATAGAGATAAATGACTAGTGAGAACACAGCCAGTCAATGTTCCTCACCAAATCCATGTTCCAGTCCGATCCAATGTGACAGGTGGGAATCCTGGCCTCTCTTGTATGTTGCTGAGATGCAGAATAGAACTACCCCTGGACAACCACAACCAATTATGTACTGTACCTATCAAAAACATCCTAAGGCTTATTGTCTCTTCATAGTCTAGCTCAGCGGTTCTCAAACTGTGTTTATTGACTCCAAAGTGGGTCCCGACCTTCTCAGCATGGGGTCGTGACTCCATGTTGCTGACCATCAGGCTGATGAATTTTCTAATCTCAGCCAGTAATTCAAGGAGTCTGAAAAATCTGTTGAATTGTCTGTTATTTAGACTCCTCCCATCATCTTGAGCCTCCACATTGCTGCCATGTATGTGCTGTCTGCTGCCTACACATGTAATTTGATGACCTTCTGCAGTAACTTGCTAGGGTCCTGTAATTAGTTTTATTGTCTGATGGGGTCCCAGAGCAAAATAGTTTGAGAACCCTGGTCTAGCTACTGGAAGCCAGTGGTTTACTTTTCACTATAATAAACAGACACACACTCCTGAATCCCTATGGTATTGCATTGAAGAGCACCTTATCCTCTTGTGTTAAACCTCTACAGTTACTTAGTGTATTGATTTCTTTCTATGGTACTTGTGTAGTGCTTGCTGCTAGTATTTTGCTTTTTTTGACACTGGGGAACTTCTCTTCTTGTTTCAGTGCTTTCTAATGTTACTCAAATGGTTTTCTTGTGTTTCTTAATCTCACTTCTTACTCCAAGCTCTATTTTTCACATATTACAATTCCTGCTGGGACTTTACAATAGCTGCAAAATGGAATTAATGACTTCTGTATTGGTGTATCCCATTAATGTATTGATTGTTATGGTGAATCAGAGTGCAGTTTGATTTTAGTGGTCCATTTTACAACATATGCTAATTTAAATGGAAGGGGCCATCATGTATGTTATACAGTTGCTTGTTGGAACACATAAAGATCATAGAGATGACACTTTTACAGAGGTTGCTCTTAGAGACAGATCAGACAGTGTGAGCAAGCCAAGGTGAGAAAAATGTACATGACCTCCATATAAAATTGTGTCATGGATCACCACTTTTTGGTGCACCAGGCAAGTGTGGTTTTGATAACGCGTGGCACCCAGGGTGGAAGCCACGTGGAGCCAGGGGTCTTGTTATATGATGGCGCTGGGTGTTAGTGCCGCCATCTTGGTTATAGACAAATAATCCGTAAGAGCCAATCCAGAGTGCTGGCTAAATTCCCTGGCTAGGGAACCAATGGAAGTTGTTCCAATGGTATATAAGGGGTATTTTCTGACTCAGAGGCTGTCAGTGCAAAGTCTTCCTCAGGCCATTCAGAGCTCTCCAGTTACTTTCAGTTCGGCCGAAGTCACTCCATTTGCTGATTTTTGAGTAACCACTTCTGTGCTGCTTTAGGAGGTTTACACCCAGATTTGTTCCCGGTCTGGCTTCGGGGTGAATCTTTAGCCCTGTAGGCGCTACATAGTGACAATTCACCCTGCTAGCTTTTTCCAGTGAAAAACCTGGAACAAATCTCCTCCTCTGGTGGCATGAGTAAAACATGTGGACTCCTTTTCTAGTAGAGCTTTTATTTTCCTGAGGTTTCTTTGCAAAAACGATTATTTGGAGTGGACCTATAGTCTTCAAGTTATCCTGCTCTCAAGTGTGTCTCCATAGACATTATTTGGAATTATCAGAATTCCTCTGGAGATTCTTCTTGTCGGAGTCCAGCTCCAAAAACACTTATTCGGGACTAAGTAGTGTGTCCAAGTTTTCCTCCTTTTCCATATTGTAGCGTTTACATGGGAAGAAACTTTATTAAACCAGCATGATTCCATCCTGAAACTCATGTGTCTGTGGTAGTTTATGAGTCCTTTACTCCAAGCATAACAGATTGAAGATGTGCTCACCTAAAAATTTTTAAGATGCCTTTATTGATTTGTTGAAAAACTGGTAGGTCACACAGAGAGTCTTTAACCACCTCCCACCCTTTGCCCACCTGAAATTTGGGGAGCGTGTTTCCTCTACTGTGAGGGCATGGTTAGCACCCTGTGAGCTGCTGGCCATTACCCAAGCCCCTCTGCCTGCCTGAATAGATGCTGTGCGCATGTACACAGTGTCTATACCTCCACTGCAGTGGCCAGCAGTGGGGACTCCAAACTGCCTATTCCCACTGCTGGACACTGCTGGCCTCAGGTTTGGACGTGGGACCATACCAAAAAATGTGATGGTCTCACAAAAATCATGACAGTTGGGAGGTCTGTGTCTGAGGGCAGGATGTTTTAATGTACATCGCCGCCTGGAGCGCCGTGATGCCAGCGCATATGCAGCTGGAATCACGGTGCAGTGACAGAGACCCACCGCGAAACCTGTATTTTGGTTTGCGGGGGGTCCCCATCACCTCCTCGGCTCTGCGCCATCCCCGGCATCTCCTCCTCCCCCCTGCAGCCGGAAGGACATTTCCGGCTTCAACATGCTGGGGGAGGAGGAGCAGCACGGAGGGCAGGGGAGGGGGGTGCGGACGCCGGACAGCAGGCGGCGATAGAAGCTTATTGGCTTCTATAGGGTATCTCCACACAAAGGTGGCGATAACCTGCCCGCCGAGGAATGGGGTTTTACCGCATTATCATCATAGTACATACCATCTCTAGTGAGAAGCATATATGCATAGGGCACAGTGGTGCTCTCCCAACACTCCACCTTGCTCAAGTCTGTTCCGAGTAACAAAAACACAAGAGTAAGGACTATTGTCTGATATATCTACCATACTACTCTCACGGTATACTCTTTTTCTTGCACTGTATATAAGCTAAAAAATAATATATAATAATACAAGTATAGTGCTAAATTGCCATTGTACAGTAACCCATAGCAACCAATAATGCGTTGAATATCATAGACAGGGAAATAAGTCTCCCCTGATGAAGTCCAGCCTGACACTCATGGCGTAAGAGACGAAACGCGCAAGATTCCTCCACTATGCACTAGCACTTTGCTTTGCACTATTAATGTTAGCATACTGTTTATTTTATTATTATTACAATTGATTAAACTCCATTTTTTTATAAACATTGGAGTTAATACCTTATTATATCTGCACACTGGCCCTGATTCTGGTTGACTCAGTAGGCTGCGAAGCTCACAGCTTGCCAAGTCCCAGAGAGCCCGCCATGGCAAAAATATGCCCCCCACCACCACCACCGTATCCCCTCACAACCATGCCAGGGGATGTGTTAAGAAGACACATCCCCCCGTAATCCCATGGGAACAACCAGCATATTCATGGGGACGCCCATGAAATGCTGGGAGTTCCCATGTCTGTGCACTGCCATCAACCCGTTCACTCCCATCAGGCCCTGACCCCCCCCCTCCCAGCGGCAAATGGCCAGGTGGCATTGTAAAATTACAAGGCCATTAGTAGTTGGGGCTGGGGTCTGGGGTTCGGTTCACTCCCCATTATTACACTCCACTGGGACACTGGTCGGAAACAGAAATATCAAATGGGAGGGAAAAATCGAGCGACATCCGGGCATATTCTGGTAAACCATCATTGTGAGAGGGAGACTTCTCAAAAGACCACATTCTAACACACGGCACAGGGCCGGCACCACCAGTAGGCAGCTTTAGGTTATTGCCTGTGGGCGCCGGCCACTGGAGGGTGGCACGAGTTGGAAAGAAGCCGCGCAAGGAGCAGTAAAGCAACCACAAGCCCATTAATCACCGTGGAGCAGTTCAACGGCACCTCCACCTTCCAGGTCTTTGCCTGGGGCGCTGAGATGCCTTGCACCGGCCCTGGGTACGCACTATACAAATTATTATCACTGCAATATGTAATTATTACACTAGAGAGCACTGTTTCTCACTTTGTTTTAGGGAAATAAGGCATTTCTCTGTGCGCAATCTTGTCCATGAGCTGCCCGTTCAAGGTTGGTTTGTGACAGTTGTCACCCAAGTGGCAGGGTTTCCTGCAGGAAGGAAGTCCTGTCCAACGTTTTGAGGGCCTGCCCTGCTTCAGTTTTTACCTAATCATGAGAAATCAGTTTGAATCCATATTTACATGCCTTAAAACATATTTTATCTAGAAAACAACATCCAATACAAATGTATATCAAAAAATGTTCCGAAAATTATTTAAAAGTTATAAATATTTCAATGTATCGTCATAGTTACATATAAAGTCGCATACGTTTCAGTTTGATTTCAGTCCCGGGTCTTTTGGTTGTTACATACTGTACTCTGTGGTTCAATGGAACCCATCAAACACGTATAACTCAAAACGTCCCGCAGTGCGAGAGGCATATTATTCTACAAAGTCTTGTGTTCTTTACTGTTCGACACTGTATGTGAACTCTGATTTTCTACCTGCTACATATGAGATCTGCAGATTGCCTGGGGGACAAATCTATGCAATAAATCTAACCATTTCTACCATTTAATACTCTTCCTGCAGAGAGATGTCAGATTCTGTACCAACACCCCAACACCAATAAAATCGTACAGTAAAGCAACCTTGGAAGGAAAAAAAATTCAAACAGATTTAGAACATCTGCAGATGTTTTTAAGTCATTTATTCACCCTTCACAACAAATGTAACATTCCATGGAACTCGCACCATATTTCACTGCTCACATAGTGAGTCTTACTAGCTCTGATTTTTAGTGGATTATTGGAGGTGAGCCAGGGGGCAATGACTTTGAGGCATTTGCAGCCTCGCAAATTAGATTTCCCCAGATACAGTTCCTGTCTGTACCACTGCTGATAGATGTCCACACAAGAAGTGACTTGGCAGAACACAAAACTCCACTCATTCAACGGGCTGTTTTGCCACTTGGGTCTTAAAAACGTAAAGAATCTTTAGACTAGCCGGGATGACAATGACAGGGAGGCATTCGTTTTGGGATTTTTTTGGGGGGTGACAGAGGAATCTGCCATACAAGTTATTAACAATATGATGAAATTATTTCAGCAGTCATCCTGAACAGATCACAGCTGTTATTCATGGCGACTGCTTCTGCAATAGCAAGTAACATATGAATTTTCGAACGCAGAATTCAGAGACGGTTACTCCGTGTTGCTACAAGTATTCCCTGCACGGTCTCGCAGCGGAGAGCTTCTTCTGTGCTGAAAGGCGACGCGCGCAAGGCTGCCGCGCAGATTTTAGCCTGGAGAGAAGCAGGAAAAGTATTTTATTATGTAATAAGTCTGAAAGCAAGGGCTGCTAATGTGCTGTGGGGTAAATGTATGACGCTTGGAGGAGTGGTATCTATCCACATAAAGACCGTTATGTGCAAGGTGATCATGCCCCAGCCAATCAGCTCCTATCTGTCAATTTACATATTGGAGCTGATTGGCTGTTATAGTATCTATTGTGCTTGTGAGCAGAGCCAATATCAGAAATGCCAGGCCTTGCTATGAAGGAGGCGTGGTCATGACAGGAGGTGTGGCCAACCCTTTCATGCCTAACTGTCATTTTTCAAACAAAGAGGTCTATGTACTATACAAAGATACAGGATACCAACCATTCAGCTCCTAATGACCATGTTACCGTCTGGGTTTGAAAACTGACAGAAGCTGATTGACTAGTACTTTATCTTTCTTTACTTTATTTCTTTCCAGGGTTTGCTATATCTCCCTCTGGGAAGTTTGGGTTCCCTCTGTTCAGCCAGCACTGAAAAGGCTGTGGTCAAACCATGTTGGGGGACTGGGGTAGTGACTGTGAATTTATGGTTGTCCTTTTTCCCCTTGGTTGACCACTGATTATAATAGTACCTATAACAATTCCTGGGGGGTTGATGGATGTCTACCTGTACTATGGAATAGGCTAGACCCAGTTCAGGGGTATGGAGTCTAACATGCCAGTGGTCTACACCGGTTACCCCGCCAAGGAGGTTTAGGCTTTGATGTGCCGGACACACAGGTCACGACCCTCTGAGTGGATTTCTATGTTCAGAAGTGGGTATACACTGGACTTGATATTGGTAAGTCACTATGAGGCATAACAAAAAAGGAGACAGTAGACTGAGTTGGACGGGTAAGGCAGTAGTAGGTAAGGGTCAAGGAGCAGACACTACGATCAGCAGGAACCAGAACTGGAGCAGAAGGTTGGTGAAGACCAGGAACAATACACAGAAAAGGCAAAAACCAAGAAGGGAGCACAGAGAAGAAGGGACGAGGAACATGATACACAAGCAGAATACTGAAGAGGCAGATCACTGGATTAAGGTAACTGAGCCTGTACTCTGGTATTGACTGCCTTTAGATTTAGCACAAGGCAGAGTGGAGTGCGTGTCCTAATGGAGCTGTGGCCATCTGTAACAGAAGCCGAAAGCAGGTGGAATGAATCCATGCGGTGGGGACCGGGGACCTTCTCCTGCTGCCTGGATGAAGCTGCCCAAGATCAGTGCAGCCGGGAACCATAAAGTTATCAGAAGGATCCAGCACACTGTGACAGTTGCCAAACATTAGTTAAAAAAGTAGAGATCAGTTAAACTATACCTCTTTCCTATATTGATACTGACTGGCAAGGACTGCATTGAAGGTTTTTGGGCGGAGCTTACACAGAAAGGGGTGGTATGCAGTGAGGATGAGGGTTCTAGGTGAGATCATGAAGCGCACAAAATTGCCATACGTAATAAAGGAAGTCTCAATGACACCTCACTCTCATGATTCAATGAGTAAAGTAGAAAAATGGAAATTTGCTATTTATTCACAGTATAGGTTCTTGAGGTTACACATATATTTTTGCATGCTATGACTGTGAATATTTCCCTCTCTCTCTGTAGGACTGCTTTTAATTTGTGTCTCCTAAGAGTGCAGAGCACCTACTGTAATGGGCAAACTGGGCAGGTAATCCAGGTACAGTACACAGTACAATTATTGTATTGTATAGCAAGCAACCAAATCCACTATTAGGTTACTATAGATGCACTAGAATTTTGTAACACCCCCACCCCACCATGAAACTGAATACAATTGTTAACATAGAATTTGACAGGAGATAAGAACCACTTGGCCCATCTACTGAAGTCTGACCTTTATGCTGCCCACACATCAGACAAACTTTCCTCCAACCATCCAACTACTGTAGTTGGTTGGATGGAATAAAAATCTGGTACTGGATAGGAGCAAATGTAATTTGTAATTAATTCATTTGTTTCCCAACTCTGAAAATGGACAACTGTCACTCAGACAATGTACTGTAGTTGGACCTACCGGTATTTGATTTAAACTATTTCACTGAATGTTTTTGTCCATTCTCCTGAGTTTGTGAGCAAATTGCTAATTGGCATCTGCCCCCATACAGAACCAATGATTTCCAGCCCACCCAACCAACTTGTTGAATGGTTGGAGGAAAGGTGGTCTGATGTGTGTCCAGTATTAGGCTACATCAACACTTTTTGATTCTTAGTTCTTTGTAAGAATATTCATATGCCTATCCAAAGAATGTTTAACTTGCTCTACTATCTTAGCCTCTACCACCTCTGATGGGAGGCTATTCCACTTGTCCACTACCCTTTTAGAGAAGTCATTTTTCTTTAAATTTCCCATGAACCTCCCTTCCCCCAGTGTCATGTCCTTGTCTTCTCATACTTCTCTTACTTTGAAAAATGTTTCCCTACTATACTTTTGTAAAACCCTTTATATATTTGAAGGTTTCAATCATGCCCCCCACCTCCCTTTCCCTTCTCTACTCGAAACTATACGTGTTAAGATCTTTTAATGTTCCCGATAAAGTTTTGTGGTGTAAGTTGTTCTCTTAAATCCACGTTTTATTTGATGTTCTATCACTTTTTTCTTATTCCAGTTCTTTACCAGTTACTTCACATTTTTTCAGGCATATAGATTATTAATTTATTATATTCGACAGCCAAGCAACAAGTAATCAATTCTGGTTTGAGCCCTTGATCAATGAAAGAGTGATTGACTTCATTTGTATGGTTTCTGTGATTGTGCTTGTCAAACATTAGCACATAAAATAACCATGATTTAAATGCGCTTAGCAGTAAACAACAAAAATAATTGACACAAAATACACCCAAGAAACAGTCTGTGGCTTATCCCGAAACCTCAGACTAGAATTCCCTTCCCTCTCATTCGCAAATCTCTCAGTGGGGACTGTACCGCATTAATGCATCTTTCCGTGAAAAAAAAAATCTGTATTTTCCTATCTGTTTATTATGATTATTCCACTAACATAGTTGAAAGAAACATTGACGAATTCCATTATCTAATTACATAAAACTTTGTGAGTTCCCATGGAACTAATTTTGAAATGATGAAAAGCAGACAGCTTAGAAACAAATTTCCTGTGTGCTGGAGATAAGGTTCCACTTTTAATGCATTCTCAATTTATTAGATCTAGCAAAACGAGAGGTCTCAATTAATAAACATGATTAGATGTTTACTCCATTCAACTAGAACACTTACTGTACAAATAGTAGTTATTCCCTGTATGCTCTGATTAAGCAAGCATCGTATCTGGAAAATACATGAGAATAAGGGCAATTATTAAGATCTACGCGTCCTCTTTCAATGTCCAGTCCAATCAATTTCTGTAGAGTACCAGCATAGCCAGATTAAGAGGGGTGGGGGGAGTGCAGGGCATACTGAATCTTGGGCCCTTCTTTATAAGCCCCCCCCCCCCCCTTCCTGGCCAGAGCACACTGACATCACTGGATTTCCCTCTTATGCAGCAGCATAATCCAACACACACACACACACACATAATCCTGTCCCAGTGCATAAGTAGGATAGAGGCTGCAGCTATTCTTGCATTTTACAAGATACATTTTAGATTTTATTTTTCTATATGTATTTTAAGGTTATTTAACATTGTAAAATATGTGTCTCTCAATTAGTAGGCACTACCGTAAATACAGTACCCAAACATTATTAAACTAACAGTTTCATCGATTATACACAATTGGCTTAAATTTAGTATGCTTGCAATCACCTGTGTTGAAATATTTTTCTTATCGATTAAGTGGATTAACACTGGTGGCACCAATCATATATTAAGAGTGAAGTCCAGGTAGAGAGCTCTTGTCGTTCCTGCAATCGGTCATGTTGGGAGGTATGCCCAATGTTCCACCAGGGCCCACCCGTCTTAATTGCCCCGATTGCCCCCATGACTTAATCCACCCCAGAGTACCAGCCTCTGTTCTTGTTTTAAGGTGGGTTGAGCTAAGAACAAATATTGAGACTGATTACAGGCCTATTCGTGGTAATTATCAGGGGCAAGTGGATAATAAATCTCCAGTGCACTTTAACATTGCTCCAGCACAGAGGTAGATAATCCATGATCAGCTGTGAATCATTTCACTGCTACTTCAGTAGTGGTGAAACTTAAGGTCCCCATACACGGTCCGTTCACGGTTTTGTACTTTGAGATGTGCGCTCCTGCGGCATCTTATCGTACAGTACAAAAAGTATGTGCTGCACATATTTTTTGTACTTGCTTTACATCGCATCGCATCTCATTGCATGCACAAGGCATGCAATGTGATGCGTGCTTTACAAGTCCAAAACGGATCCGCTAAACGGACCGTGTATGGGGACCTTTAGTGCTGTTCAGTCCGACTTGGCAGTGCTAACGACCATGCATACATTTGGGTTTACACCTGCACGACTTCCTGTGGGAGGAGCAGAGCAGGGTCCGAGGGACCTACGCAACCCCGCCCACTTCCCTTAGGAAAGAGCTGGGGTGGGAACGAACACCATCTGAAGATGGCGAATTCTTCTCTAGTCAAGCTCTGAAAATGTTGTATTGACGTAGTTTACATTTAGATCCCTGAATGATACTTTTCACCTACTTTTGTAGAAATGTAGGGATGATAAATAGACACCTAGGGGGACATTTACGAAGATGGGATTTCTATTTCACATGGGGCAACCAATAAGAATGTACAGTACTTTTTATTTATTTAGCACCTTCTAGAAGATAATAGATAGTATCTGGTTGCCCATAGCATCATCCCGTGTGAAATAGAACTCCCGTTTTAGTAAATTTCCTCCCTACATTAAGTGATTAATGGGGCAGCAACTCTCTATAATATGGTGCATGGATTCCATCATTATGGCTATAGAATACAGTTATAGGATATCCCCAATTATGACTGTACTGTATCTTATGTTAAACTTGGAGCAAGATCCAACTGCCGGGAATGAGTCAAGTTTGAAAGCCGGAAAGGGTCGGACTGTATGACGAAGGAAGGGTCACCAAGTCCGTAATTTGGCTGTGCCTCTTCACCGTCACGCACACACACACACTGCACGCACCTACTGTATGGGTATCACATCCAGCACCCAGGAGGATGGAGGGGTAGAGATGGAGAGGTGTCAGAGCAGGGGGAGTGGTTCGAGAAGGAGCAGCAGAGATGAAGCAAAAGGGGTCAGAACAGTAGAGAGGGGCAGGGTAAGATTGGATAAAGTGGAGGGTGGTAAGCAGCAGAGAAGGGGTCTATATAAATGTAATTATCCATGCAAAAATGCAAGTATGTCACACCCATATTTACGGCCTGCATCTGCCATAGCAAACTCATTCAAAATTACCCCAGCATCTCAGTACAAGTGCTCATTCTACACGTCCATATAAAAGATGATTATCAAAGGCTCTGCAATTGTGTTGCATCTTTATACGAATTTGCTGAAATTACCAAAACCACAGGTGGGTGCGGCGCCTCAATACAAATACTGCTGGCTGAGATATTTGCATTTGGTCCTACGTTGGTTTAGTGAGGATCTCAAAAGCAAATTCTTTCGCTAATGGGCAAAACCATGCTGTACTGCAGGTGGGGCAGATGTAACATGTGCAGAGAGTTAGATATGGGTGAGTTATTTTGTTTCTGTGCAGCATAAATAATTTAGATTTCAGTTTTAACACACCCAACCCAAACCTAATTCTCTCTGCACGTGTTACATCTGCCCCACCCTCAATGCAGCATGGTCTTGCCCATTAGAGAAAGGTTTTGAAATCCTTACTGAATAACCCCCAATATCAGCATAGGGGAAAGCAGCTGTAAATGTATTAGTCCACAGCTTTGAATCAGCCCAATGGACAGTGCTGGCCACTCATGATAAGATTCTGAACTTTGAGACAAAACTGCCCTATCTGCAGCTTTATTTTATGATAAAAGAAAAAAAATTGTTACCATTCTAATACTTTATTTAAAATGACAAACAGAGTGCACGGAATAAAATGTGGCAGATACTTCTTTACTTGTAGACAGCACAATAAAGACCAGTTTTATTTACTCCCAGTTATTTATTATTGAGACAATAGAGATGTCGTTATGTATTAACCATTTCCCACTTTTAAATGCATTCATAGAAACTTCCCGAATACAGTTTAATCTATTTCCCTTTTAAGTGTTCATTTCTGCTGCAACTATTACAGCCTATTGACAGTTACTGCAGTATTTAAAAAATATGACATGCGAAGTAAAATACCGTAAATTCAAGAAATTTCCAATATATTATACAATGTCACATGCTAGAATATCTTCTTCCTATTTTAGTGATCTAGTGTCATAAAATTTATGTTAGAGGTAAATTCATATTCTCTGGCGCTGATTCTTCTAATAACCTGCACTGCAAACTTTTATTTTAAATCAAACCTGCTGTTTTCAGTGCAGATGACTGTTGCCATTGGTACTTTAAATCAAAGTGTTCTCAGTTAACAGCCCTTTAAATTAAAAAATGTCTTTTGGAATAAGTTCGATAGCCAAGATGCTAGTCTACAAAATTACTTTAGGAACCTCTATATCATCTGGCAGAAACTTACAAGAGCCAGACATAGAACAAAATGTATCAAAGGCTGTAAACTTGGACTAAACATCTGGACATGTACAAAAAAAAAATGACCAAACCTGAGAAGTTGGAAATTGTTTAACGATATCTGAGCAGACAAGAAAAGGAAATGATCACTATATACTAGCCATAATAAGAAATAAACAAATAAAGATTAATACAGTACTGATGTTCTGGAAATAGAGCGTTAGAAACATAGGGCCATGATCTTACGGAACGCCGTGGGATTTGATCCTGGGACCTAGGGAACTGTAGGCAGTATTCCAGCCAGTTAAGATAAAGTGGTTGCTACAATTTCTGTTTAAGCATTTTTGATCATGTTTCATTTTACTGACTCTTCCTCGTCCACTTCCTGGTCATAGCCAATCCCCTTATTACTACTTGAGTAATACTTGTTCTAGTAAGCCTTCTGATTTATGTTTCTACCCCAAATTGTCTCAACCATAGTTTGACTACCAGTTACCCTGGCCTCAGCCTACTTAATGAATTTCTTCCTTGCCCTCCACCTACCTTGCACTCAGACTGTAGCTACCAGAGTCCACCCCCTCCCCAACCACTTTAATATTTAATAACGTTCAATATTAACCCACTGGGGTGTCATCACCGTAGTCAGAAACCTGTGTGTGGACGGACTCTGTTTAACTCTGTGCCCTCAGACTAAGATGTGCTGAACTGGGCTGCTTGCTCAGAACCCATCAACTGGGTGAGGTTCCTAACATTATAACCAGCTACAACATGACATTATACAAATTGGTAAATTCATTCCTACACAAATTCTGGGTTAGCACATCAAGATACCTTTCCTCATCAGATTCTCTACTTCTACAAAACTTCAAACAGGTTCTCCAAATCAACTTCTTCAGCAACCCCAACCAATTCTGGGTGCCGGACGGAGTCCCGTGAGTCATTTACCCGACGTCGGGATCCCAACTGTTAAAACACTGACAGACGGGTTCCCGACGGCCATGGCCATTCTCCCTTGTGGGGGTCCACGACCCCCCATGAGGGAGAATAGAATAGGTGGCGAGCGTGGCGAGCACAGCGAGCTCGCAAGGGGCTTTGTTGCCCTCGCCATGCTGTCTGAGTCCGGCCAGTCGGGATCCTGACGTCGGGCTAATAACTGTTGGGATTCCGACTGTCGGAACCCTATACCACACTCCCAACTCTCATCCTAACCCACTGTTTTGCAGCTTGTCTTCAGTTGCAGGGTTCTGAGAACTCCCCAGCCTGGCTTCATTTGGACTGCATCTGCCTTGCTCTGCAATGCTTCAGCTCTAATTGTGCACCTGTGGTAGTCCAGCTTGCTACAGAGGATACTAACCAGCTATTAACCTCTCAAGTGCCTGATTGCTAGTTATGCAGCACCATTGGGTTTGCACTACTGTTTCCTGCAGTAACACTCTCAGTAATCATTTTACCCTGTTGGCATTCGCTCCAGAATCCGTAACTGATATTACAGGCAACTTAAAGAGCATTCATCCAATCATGGAAAGGCAAGGGATTTAATAGCCTGGCTCAAGGAGACAGAAGCTGCTCTGAGCAACTTCGCTATCTCGCTCCATTACCCAGCCTTCAGCAGCTATGCTGAGACATCCGGTTATTCTGTTTCCGTCCACACCCAGCATTGAGTAACTTCCTGGTCTCTAGTATCCTAGCGGGTACCCAGTCATCTGCTGCTCCCCAGCCGCTGCCTGTCATCAGCTGCACCTGGCTTCTCAAATGCAAGGAGACAGCTCTACAGCTACCTCCAGAACTCCTGTGTGGAGGTGTTGTTCCAGTGCCTCAGCATTTAACCCTGAACCTTGTTCCTACTGAACCCTGTGGTTCCCTTCTCCACAAGTACCAGTACTCCATCAACCAAGATGGTCATTTAAGTTATCCTGCTCTGTTTTCTGAAGCCAAGTGGGCCATTTAAGTTCCAGTTATACCCATCCAGAGTTTCCGCACCGAGCTGGTGCTTTAAGTTATCCTGCTGTTTAACTTCCCTTCTCCTGAAGCTGTTGGCCTTTTGAGTTATCCATTATCCATTTTGAGTCTCCACGCCAAGTTGGCCAGCTCCGTTTTGTGTTATTTTCACCTATCCCTCAAGCCTTTGTGTCCTGACCTACCTCCAGTTATCCATTCAGTTATTCTCCTGCCACCAGTGAGTTCTCCTAGTGAGGGGCCGCAACCTGCTGTCCAGATGCAGCGAAATCCAAACCCTCTTGAGGGGGTCCCTGACAAAGACCACTGGGCAGTTAGGCTCTGCGCCCTCACCAAGAAGTTCAGTCAATACTCACGACCTGAGATTTTATGCATAGGTCCTACATACTACCCGCCAAGCTTCAAGTACCACCAGCTCAGCCCGCTCCAGGACTGCTACCAGAGGTGGATCCTGAACCTCCTCCAACCATGACAGTTTGCACCAGCCGCTCCAGTTCCAGCTTGTACACCAGCTCCTGTAGGGACACTCCCAGTGCTCCTACGGTGGCCAGGAATTCTTCCACCAGTCGCAGTTCCTACCCAAGAAGGTATCCTTAATTTATTCAGTACTCCCAGCATGCAAAGTTATTCTGGCATTCTCGGACTCAAGCTCTAATAAAATCCCAGAGTCCTCAGATCCAGATTTCCTGTGTCTCAGGTATCCAGCACTGGTTCACTGTGGTCACACCTGGGTCCCCAAAACCCTTATCTTGACAGTATTCAAAATATGACCCTACCTTAACCATGATACTGTAAAAACGCTAATCCACGCTCTCATTATCTCCTGCATTGATTATTGCAATAGTCTTCTTACTGGTCCAACCAAGAAGAGACTGTCTCCAAACCTTCAAGCGTTCCCTGAAAACTCATCTCTAGCTTATCATATTCCAGAATCGCTCACTCAACCATCATTACCTTTCTATACAATTATATCCCCACTGTATAGGCCACACATCCTCCACATATCTTCTTTTTCTTCACTTTTTCTTCCTTCGAACCATGGTTCATCATTTCTGTGATGTGATATCAAGCAGCCCACCTAGAACCCTTGCAATCCACATCGGGTTAGGTCAACAGGCTCATTAGGCCGACACAAGCATTAGGTCTACATGGGGAAGGTCAATATGGGTTTTTTCACTTTTTTTGAGCCTAAGAAGTACTGTAATAGTGCTGGCAGTTCCATCTGTCAATGTGTGCTAGGCAACTTGGTGGCATTGGCATCCCAGGCATTCCCATACAGCAGGCATGTCCAAACTGTGAACCACCAGCTGTTTCGAAACTACAAGTCCCATCATGCCTTGCCACAGTTTTGCTATTAGGGATTGCTAAAACTATGGCCAGGGATGCTGGGATGTGTAGTTTCACAACAGCTGGAGGGACACAGTTTGGACATGCCTGCTGTACAGTATATGGACTTTGTCCATAACCTTTTATTTGTGATTTCAAATTTGTAACCAATTGAACAGATCATCTTGCATTGTGCAAGAAGACAGATGCATTTTGTGGCAGGCTCGAACCCATCTGCAATAAGTTAAGATAGGACATTTGCAAAGAGCTTTTTCGATTTTTGGAATGTGGCTTGAATTGAAACAGATCTTCATTCTCTGATTAGATCCTTACTGACTTTTAGGTGCGCACAAGCTTATCATGTGAGCAGCTCAATGACAGCTCTCTCAGTGTGTGTACACCCCTATTGGACATGTTTCATTTAAGTGTTAGTCTCGATGTTACAGATCAAAGCAATCCTGGGAGAACTGGGTGACCCTGCTAATTGACTATCGCTATACGCTGTGATTGTGCTGACACTCCGGCCTGCAGTGACAACACAGAGATCGTCTCATCTCCAAAGGAGAATTCTATCAAAATGCCATTTTCTTTCTCCATGGTCCAGTTTTGGCACCACTGGAATAGCAGGGGACTTTCCCTTTCTAGGCAGGCTGATTATAGTTTTGAACATGTAACTTTCTGAGTTAAAGAAAAATATATATACATGATAGTTTTGAACAATTTTGACATTTTACCTTACCCTTTAAAACACCTGGGAACACATTGCACATTAGATGTATCAGCATTAAAAGTGTCAGGAACTATACCAAGTTCCATCATTCATCCTTGGCACTAAAAAGAGATGGAAAATGTAGCAGAAATAGCATTTTAACACCATGACTTATTGAAATTGTTGTCAAACGAAATGCCAAGAACTGAACCTGGTCAAGAACAATGTCATCTCTCACCGTGTCCTATAAGCAAAAAGGGGGTGAGGGGGAGCTGGTCGGAACTGCAATATTTGGGAAAGGTTAACGGGAAGTTCTCAGAGAAGTGTAACTAGGAGTGGGCAGTGGGGGGGTGGGGGTGAGTAGGGGGCAATATCACAGTGGGATAAGAGCAAGCAGATGGAAATTATGAATAAATATCATTGAAAAGTTGCAATGCGGCATGCAGCGGAGCTGCATAAGTGGGGGGGGGGGGTATTCAATTGGTGACTAATTTTTGGAGCCCCAAAAAACTTGACCAATTGAATACCCCGCTAATAGGTAAAGCAATGAAGGTATCATTGTAGACAATGAGCTTCTTGCTTGGGTTCCCCATGATAGGTCTACAATGCACAGGTCAACAGTCAAAAGTTGATATGCACTAGTTGGATTTTAACAAAAGGTTGTAACAAGCAAAAGGTCAACATGATAATGGTTAGAGGCGTAACTAATATTGTGGCGCCCCCCCGCCAAAAAATTACCTTACCCCTCCGCATGCCGCCGCCGGCCCCGCATTCAGTCCGGCACCGCAGATAGCCTCCGGGCTCCGTCTCCTGCAGTAATGAAAAATGACACGACAAAATGGCTGCCCCTGTACAGCAGACAGTTTTTTTAGGGATGTTAGAGGAGGCGGCGGCCTCCTCTAGCATCCTTAAAAACTGTCTGCTATTAGGGGGCAGCCATTTTGTCGTGTCATTTTTCATTACTGCAGGAGACGGAGCCCGGAGGCTATCTGCGGTGCCGGACTGAATGCGGTGGCGGCGGCATGCGGAGGGGTAAGGGGGGGTCTGACCAGAGTGCCCGGGCACCGGGGGCGCCCCACTGGCGCTTGCTCCCCCAAGCAGCCGCGGTGGCTGCCTTACGGTAGCTACGACTCTGATAATGGTCAACACATAAAAAGGATGACATGAGTTTTTCATGATTTGTTGTTATTTTTATGGACTTCTTTCATACTATAACATCCACGTGGACTGATTGGAAGTGGCAAAGTGTGCCGATTGCTGCAGTAGTGGTACGAGGCAAGTGAAGCGAGGGATATGTGGGTATGCATTACCTTAATTAGGGATTCATGTGCTCGGTTGTCAACATTGACACAAAAAAAAATGTTAAAACTCATGTCAAATTTTTTTATGTGTTTCCCTTTTCTAGGTCAATCGTTTGCTTGCATCAACCTTTTGTCAACGTCGACTTTGCTCATGTTGACCTTTTGTCAATGTTAATCTTGCGTATGAACCTATTGACTGTCTATTCTATGATTGAAGCTTGCTTTAGAATGACCAAAGCAACTGCTCAGTCGGGGCCAGGAAATCTGCTTCTGGAGCCGCAGACTCTGACGAATGCACTCCCAGATAGTGGGGAAGACAATCCCCTCTGTTATCAGGAACACTGGCCAGCGCGACAGCCTTTCAATCAGATTTTGGCTTACAGTATGCTGAGTACACACCAGAATGATTTGGCCTCACTTCCCCAAATTTCCATACAATCTCCACCAATTGTATGTAAATTGGTCTTTTGGCATGTTTTAGATCTGATTCCGATCTGATGTGCGTCCCCGCTGGTCGTTTGGCCATTTTGCAGATCCTACTTGCTGCAGTCAGGATTTGAAAATGACCCCTTCAACTGGGTACAGATCGTGATCTGATCGGACACAGATTGTTTCCCTTATTCAGATCTGATCGCAGTACAAATTTGTTCTCAGAATGGGCAAAACCATGTGCACTGCAGGTGGGGCAGATGTAACATGTGCAGAGAGAGTTAGATTTGTGTGAGTTATTTTGTTTCTGTGCAGGGTAAATACTGGCTGGATTATTTTTACACTGCAATTTAGATTTCAGTTTCAACACACCCCACCCAATTTTAACTCTCTCTGCACATGTTACATCTGCCCCACCTGCCGTGCACATGGTTTTGCCCATTTTGAGAACAAATTTGTAATGTGATCAGATCAGAATAAGGGCCTGTGTTCTCCAGCAGATCGTGCGACCATCGTATGATCGTCTCCCGATCATGATCATTCTAGTGTGTACCTAGCATTAGGGTGCACTGCGTCTGATCACGCAGGACATGTTCTGAACATGGGGGTTGCATACTGTACATCTCTGAATCACACCCTTGGTTCAGACCAATTACTTTTAACTCCTACAAGGATCATCTTCTAAATATTGACCTTCCCATTGTCGACCTTAGCCATGTTGATCTGTTTCATATATAATATAGATATTTTAAATGCTCGGAGGTGTATCCACGTGGTGTCGACAATAATGGACTTCAGAAGCGGGATGGTGAGGAAGCAGATGTCTCTCAAGATTTGAGAGTGGGCAACCCAGAGCGCTGGGGAATCTAATTGATAAGGTCCAAAAGTGATCAGCTGGTCCTGGTCCAGGCTATAGCCTAACGCGTTTCGCTGCTTGTAGCAGTGCAGCTTTATCACCGCTTTATCACCGCTTCTGCGGTCCATTATTGTCGACACCACGTGGATACACCTCCGAGCAGGAATCAAGGTTGGTCACAACAAACTGAGATCACTGACCAATTGGTCTTAAAATTCACCAACCCTGAGGACACCTGCCATTTGATACCATCCCCATTATTGGAGCCTCCAGCGACGTGAGACAACAGTGGCCAAAACAGCTTCCAGCCCTACTACACCAATTGGGTTTCTAATCAACTGTGGCCTCACAGTCGCATCCATTTGAGGACCTTTTTGCTACTCCGCTTTCGGGACTGGATCATAATCACCATCAGTGGTAAATATTGGGCAACCCAAATTATCCCAGATATTAACCTATATTCACCATTTATTGGGTTTATTCCATTCAGCCTCCGGTCCAGTTATTGATTCACCTTTTTATTGTTGTATGTAATTGATTTATGTCATGTTGTTTTAATTGATATTAAATATTTGTACGATTATTTCATCAATACCAGCGCCACTTCTTTTTCTTTTTTATACACACACATGTAGCCAAATAAATAATACACCCCCACCCAGACTTAGTCACCAAAAATAAATTATATGTACACACACACACACACAACAGCAAAAGTGCACACACAATACCCCACGGATAGCAGCCCATGCTGACTGCACTGCGGACGCTGCGCACAGGACTGTGTAATTCTGCTGCCGCCGCAGCTGTGCGGCCACACACGGACACTCCGCCGGACGATGCACATGGCACCCTGCGTGGAGGAAGCTGCGCTGAGGGCTGTGCTGCTGTGCGCCCACGGCACCCACCTGAACTGCGCTGAGGACGCAGCACCCAGACACTGGACCAGATTCTCTAAGCTTCAAAAGTGATAAAATGGAGAGTGATAAACAGCCAGCCAATCAGCTCCTGTCTGACATTTTTCAAACACAGTCTGTGACATGGCAGGTAGGAGCTGATTGGCTGCCTGCTTAACACTCTCCTTTATATCACTTTTGAAGCTTAGAGAATCTGGCCCACTGGGAGCTTATACAGCCGCTGCTGTGCGGCTACTGCAGCCGCTGCATACGTCGCGCTGGGGACAAGGGGAGCACCGCCACGGACACCTGCCTCTGACGCCCGGGGACACATAGAGGAGAGCCTGCCCACTGACAGGTCAGTCACTGCTGGAGGGTGGGGGTTAGTGTAGCATCCCCCCAGAACCATGTCACTGCCTACACCTGTAAACCCTCACTGGTTCACTGTACCCCCTTCAACCCTGCCTGTGTGACTGCACCCCCCCTGAACCCTGACTGGCTTCACCCACAGTGTGGCTGGGTTCATTTACACACACCCCCTCCACCTTCCCCTCTCAGCCACCTGCCCCTCCCCCCGCCCACCTCTTCCCCCCTCCACCTCCCCCCTCCCATCATCCCCCCCCTACCAAGCCCTCCCCCTCCCCGCTATAATACTGTGCTCCATGCCTGCCACCACACTAAGCTCCAACCCTGCCTGTGTCACTGCACCCCACTGAACCCTGACTGGCTTCACCCACAGTGTGGCTGTGTTAATTTACTCACCCCCCTCCACCTCCCCCTCCTACCCCCCACCCCCCTCTCCCCACCTCACTCACCCACCTCTCCCCCCCTCCCATCCCCTTCACCCCCCACTCCCTCTCCTCCCACTTCCCCCTCCCCCTCCACCCCCTCCCAAAAACTCCCCCTCCCCGCTATACTACTGTGCTCCATGCCTGCCACCACACTAAGCTCCAACCCTGCCTGTGTGACTGCACCCCCCTGAACCCTGACTGGCTTCACCCCCAGTGTGGTTGTGTTAATTTACTCAGTGGGTGTGGGAATTTACTCACCCTTTCCACTCCCACAACCCTCCCCTCCCCCACCCGCATGCCCCCTCCCAAGCCCTCACCCTCACCCCCCTCCCAAAACCTCCCCCTCCCCGCTATACTACTGTGCCCCATGCCTACCACCACCGCACACACTAAGCTCCAACCCTACCTGTGTGACTGCAACCCCCTGAACCATAATTAGCTTCACCCACACTGTGGCAGGGTGAATTTACACCCCCCCCCCCTACACTACCCTCCCTGAACTCCCTGACTTTGTGACTGCCCCCCCACCCCAACTCTGACTGTCTGCCTGCACCACCCAACTCTGACTGTGTAACTTCACCCCTCAAAATCCTGACTGGGTGACTGCATTCACCACCACACCCCCCCCCCCCCCCCAACTGTGACTCTCGCCTCAACACACAGTGCAGCCCTGGGCGCCCGCTGCTTAATACATCCTCCCCTTCCCATCCCTAAACACTCTTACCAAAACAGGCGCATCCACCTTGCACCCGATGCCTAACACCCCCTACACCCGCTATACTACTGTGCCTGCCACCACCGCCCACACTAAGCTCCCTCTCCCCTAACACCTGTCTCTCCACCCACACCAGCCCACCAACCATGCACTTTACACCAAACGCAACTTATACCACTCCAAATACATCTATTACCCAACATACCCCTAACTCACAACACCACCACCCCAACCCCACACACAATTCACACACGCACTATCTTTCTAACACTATAGCAACAACCTATCCACTCTACACGCAGCTAAACTATCCTACCCCAACACACCAAAGTCACCCACCCAACACATCCCTTCTCCATAACACGATGGCCGCTATCTAAATAATTATGTTAGCAACACTATAACAAACACCACAACACTCTACACCTACACAAATCATCTAACCCAAAACCAATACTATTCTGCTAACACAAATACACCTTCCACCCCCAACACCATCACACCCCCACAACAAATTTAACACACAACCAAACTCTTCACCACACTATATCAACACCCCCTGCACTCCACACCGACAAAAAATACCCAACACAACCCTTCACACCTACACTATCCAACCCTCACCATACACCCAAACAAACAACACCCACTACTCTACTATCTCTTATATATTTGGCTACATGTGTCAATCATCCTGAGAGTGTGTCTATAACGCTGGGCGGGTTCACACATCAACCCTATAGACGCTCACTACACTCATGTAGCCAAATAATAAAGAGATACATTGCTGCCATAGGGACCCCCCGGGAAAGCGGGACATTTACCTGTGCCCTGGTTTACATTTGCCCGATTTCCACCCTGCCCGGACTGTGGCTGCCAACAGTAATCACTGGCACCCGCCCCTTTCACCTGTTTCCAGATAACCACGGCCGCCCGGTGATCGCTCTTGGTGTCGTCGCACACGACAAGAAACACTGGACGGCACCCCTGTCCGGACTGGCCTGTACCATCGCCCAAAAGCCGGGTAAGCGGTGTTAGCACCCTCTCGGACACTAGCATCTCCATCCCCCCTGTCAAAAGCGCTACCCCCGCCCACCGTTACAGCAGCCCTCCCGGCCAGTAGCCTCTCCATCCCACCTGTCAATAGCGCAACCCCCGCCCAGTCTTACTGCAGCATCGCACACAAACCGGGAGGGACAGTAGCATCTTCATCCCCCACCCATTTGACATAGAATAACCGGCAATGTTACTAAGGTTGTTGCATTATGTATTGTAGAGTGTGGTGTGTGTATTATTGTTGTACATGAGATGCGTCTGCAGTATTTATAAGTGTTCTATGCAGTGTAGTATGAGCAGTGTGAAAAGAGTAATGTTGAATGTAATGTGTAAGTTACCTTTAGTGGTTAGTGCTGTAGTTTTGAGATTTGGTTGTTAAGTGAAGTTTTGAGCGCTGCAGTGGGTAATTGGGTATATTTTGAAGTGTGTGTGTTTTGTATGTGTGGTGTATAAATACAAACATCATTAAAAAAAAAATATTTCTATTAATGGGGTGTAGCCCCCTATGACGGTGTGAAGAGCGCCTATGGTATTATTTGAACAACGGACCATGCAATATTAGTATTGACCCCCTTCGCTGGCACTCCTGAGAATTTTCCACTGCCTGCACTCCCTCCTCCTGTGTAGCGCCACTGAGTGCTGAGACTAGCGCTGCGCTCAAAATCAGCCGCTGCCCAGCTTCCCCCCCCCCCGGCTGTGTGCGGCATGACCTTGCTAGCAACACACAGCAGGGTTGCCGGGGGCAGGACCTGGAAGTGGCTTATCTAGTCACGGAAACACAGTGTGTTTTTTTTTTTAGGGAATGCCCTCCCCCCCCCCCCCCCCCCCCAAAAAAAAAAAAAAACTTGCCCAGTGGGGAGTGCTCCCTAAAATAAAACCCACCACTGAAGGTGTTAAAGCCTCATGAAAATCCTGAATGATCCCTATGACAGATACCAATTACAGTGCATTCAATGCCCACATTCAGGAAGCCTTCCTATTGTTGCTTATTTTTTTATTTATTTTTATAAATGAGGAAACAATGAGTTCAAAACCAATTGTTTCCTGTTGATATAGAAATGAGACCTTACTCTTATTTCAGAAATGTTTACAAAATGACTGTCAATTCTACACAATATAAAACCATTTACATGAAAGTTCAAATATAATGAAAAAAGGGAAAAAAAATGTATACTTTGCCTGAAAATGCTAACAGTGCCTCTGGGGGATTAAGAGACAAGACGACACATACATACAAGTGTATTCTTAAGATGTGTAATATTTCCGAGTTAGGTACCGCGTTCCTTTTGATATGTTTGAATGGATTCAGACTGCTTGATAGCCATTTGTCACTTCCCCCTGGTCATAGAGAGTTATACAGCGAGGGGTCTAGGAAATGAGCAATTATTTCAGTCTATTGCGCGTCTAATCAAGGGGTGTGAAATCTTTAAAACTTCTTTCACAGTCGCTAATAAATGCATCATAGCAGTATCATTATATTCCAGGCAACCTAGAGGTTGAATAAATTATGATATCAAGCAATTATTGCCTAACCGGCAATGTATTTTAAAGTAACATTTGTTACAAACAGAAAGCAGAATGAATCTAGATGCAACATCACTTGTAAAATGCTATTGTCTTTAAGACACGGTTCTAAGATAAGGCGTTACACTCAGCTCTAGCTGGGATATGGCAGCTGGGTTCGATGCCCAACTGTGAAAGGTCATTATGCAATGCAGTCGATATGTTTTCCAGCCATTGGCGAAGCTGGCATGAACACCTCAACCATTAGATAATTTTCTTATGGCTTACCAGGAGTCCAGCTGAGTGGTCATCAGTTGTCAGGTGATGTCACATCCAAATCATTGCCAAGGTACAGCTATTATCTTTTTATATTGATATTCTTGTCTCCTTTTTTTACGTCTTTTATAGTGATTTTTATTTATATTGTACACTTGCCTGTATTTCTCTTTATTTATTTACTTTTACAGATTATGGAGGAATTCAATTACGCCGATAGCCGGCATTATTTTGTTTTACCTGCCCGGAGGCGGGACAAACAAAATCCCAGGGAAGTGTTACTTTTCCGCAGCCGTTGATCCAGGAACTTGTGCCAGAACCTGTGTGTTTTGTAATGAAAACGCATACATTTTTCCACAAAAAGTTCAATTGATGCCCCCCAAAAATCAGCGGAAAAAAGTTAGATTTTTTTTTTTTTTTACCGGGGACATTTACTGCGGCCGATTTAGGGGGTGATTCTGTAATGATTGATCGGGGCCAAGTTTTCACACTCGCCAAGCTGTTCACTCCAGAGGGGGCCCAGTGTTTTATGGGCAACCCCAATGAAAACGCAGGCAATTCACCGGGCACACATACATGTTGTTCCCCCTCTTCGGAGGACTCAATAAATAAAAGTCAGTTTAGACTGAATGTTATTTCCGAAGGGGAGAAAAATCATTCGATAATCAGGACCATCAAATGATTTCTCTCCCCTTTGGCCGTATTTGAGGGGATGTGGTCGCATACATCCCCTCGCATGGTACCAAGGGGATTTGGCGGAGAGGGGGGGGGGGGGCGTTCGGACAGGTATTGTTAAATAAGTGTACATGAAATTGTTGCAAATATACTATTTTGCACCACGAAAGCGTATTGATGCCCATACAGTATGCTGTGCCATACACAGTTTGAGATGCTGTCCTCTCCATATAGGCAGCATATACTTTGTGTTATGCCTGCGTCATCATCATCATTTGTACCTACAGTGCCCTCTAGTTGGTGGAAATGATAGGTAGTGTAACAGTGAAGACTCCAGATCATCCCTTACCACCTTTACCTCTCCAGTACTGAGGAGTACTGGATAAGATGCCACCATGGATCACCGGTCACTGGTCCTGGCTGCAGATTATTTTATCTGGAGGGGAGATAAAATGCTTGGGGGGTATTACATTCCATCCAGTTTGTATGTTCTATGTTTTATCCTACACCTTCGATCTAGAGGGGTTAATTGGTTCTGGCAAACACTTAAACCTACAGTACAGTAGTATGTATGTGCATACATGTGATACGAAATACAAGACCTGTCTGGGTATGGTCATTGGGTTGACAATGATAAGGTCCACACCGTAGTGGATGGTAGGGTATGAAATGCTGACTGTCGGCTCAAAAGGAACATAAAAACTCATATCCATGTTCTGCCCATCATCAGAATCCTCAATCCTCTGTACATGCGGTATGATGAGGACATCACAAGCTTTGTGTTGCACTTGCCAATGCTGGCTAACGAGGTCATGCCGGGAACATATCACCTAGTGTTTTCCCAGCATAATAGACAGACGCAATGAAGTTTTTGTATGCAGTTGGAGCAATATTTTTGACACTGCGCATGCATGTAGGTCTCCCTGTGGCAGTGATTGCAGTGAGGATATTTTCTTAGTGATAGTCAGAGAGCTTTTGTGAAAGGTAACGAGGGAGCCGTGATTCAAGCACAGGTGTTTCGTAAACATTTCGGCAGCATTTCAGCGGCTGGGAACTGTACACATCTTCCTGCCATCGGCAGGGCCGTCTTAACATTAGGAAGGGCCCCTGGGCAACCTAGTTCACTGGACCCCCCCCCCCCAAATTAGTTTGCCCAGGAGCCCACAGACACCTCCCCAACCCTCACCTCTCTGGCTCCGTGCGGCAGCCAGTCAGCTTCCGGCGGCCGGGGATCCGATCATCTTCGCTGGGGGATCCGGGCAGCGGGATCAGGGCAGCGGCGGTAGCTAGGAGCCTGCCCTGAAGTGGCAAAGCGCTATTAACTGGCGGGGCGGGAAGCGCTGTTGCATTTGAAAAGACTGGCCAGACGCTGATTGGCTGAATTCAGCCAATCAGCGTTCGGCCAGTCTTTTCAAATGCAGCAGCGCTTCCCGCCCCACCGGCAAATAGCGCTAATGGGAAAGATGGTGGCCGGGTGGCGGGGATCCGACCATCCTCGCTGGGGAAGGGGATCAGGGCGGCGGTGGCGGTAGCTAGGAGCCCGAAGTGGCGAAGCACTATTTGTCGGCGGGGGCGGGAAGCGCTGTTAAATTTGAAAAGACTGTCCGGATGCTGATTGGCTGAATTCAGCCAATCAGCATTCAGCCAGTCATTTTAAATGCAGCAGCGTATCTCGCCCCCCCTGCCGGCAAATAGCGCTTCGCCGCTTCGGGCTCCTAGCTACCGCCACCGATGCCCTGATCCCCCTGCCGGATCACCCAGTGAGGGTGATCAGAACCCCGGCACACGGACCCCCGAAATTAAATTCACTGCTAGCTAGGAGGTGAAGCGCTATTTGCCGGCGGGGTGGGAAGCGCTGTTGCCTTTTCAAAGACTGGCCGGATGCTGATTTTCTGAATTCAGCCAATCAGCGTCCGACCAGTCTATTCAAATGCAACAGCGCTTCCCGCCCCGCCGGCAAATAGAGCTTCGCCGAATCAGGCTTCTAGCTACCGCCACCGCCCTGATCCCCATGCCCGGATCCCCCAGCGAGGGTGAGCGGATTCCCGGACCCCAGCCCCCATCTTTCCCATTGGGCTGGGCCGGGGGCCCCTAGGTCCTAGGGCCCCCGGGCAACTGCCCATCGTGCCCAATGGGAAAGACGGCACTGGCCATCGGCCATACTGCGAACAAGGGGCAGATGTATTAAGCCTGGAGAAGAGATAAACTGGAGATGAAGTGAAAGGAGATAAAGCATCAGCCAATCAACTGTGTTTGAAAATGACAGTTGGAAGTTGATTGGTCGGCTTTATCTCCTTTCACTTAATCTCCATTTTTTTCTCCAGTTTATCTCTTCTCCAGGCTTAATACATTTACCCCAAGGTTACCCAGAAGTTTGATGATTGACCATTGGGCATCTAATGGTTGCATGCAGGAGGGGGTATGCAGGTAGGGGGTGGTATGCAGGCAGGAGGAGGTATGCAGGCAGTATGGGGTATGCAGGCAGGAGGAGGTATGGAGGTAGGAGGGGGTATGCAGGAAGGGTTTGGTAGGCATCTAATCCTGCATTTGCATTGCTAAGGATCACGTATGGTATAATGCTGCTAGCAGCTTAGCATACACAATCCAATCTTTATAAGGGCACATAAGTAAGTAGTTGTTCTGTTATCTGAACTGTAATACTGTATTACAAAGCACAGCTTTACCAACTTCTCTTGTGGAAACTGATAAACTCAAAGTAGGAATAAGATTCACCACCATTCTGGAAGCGTCACCTGCAATTTAGCTGCTAAGCAATGAAATTCCATTTGAGTCGGGAGATTACTGCTGTGTCAATTACTGGAAAACTTCTTCTGAATCTTAAGACATTCAGGCAATATCATATTTAATTACAGGAGCATTTCTGCGATGTTAAATTATAAGATACATCATAACAAGTTAGAAGTGGAAAGAATTAGTTGATTATTGGACACACTGTAGCAATGTAAATTAAGACTCACATTTAATTACATATATAATTGATGTCAAATTACTTGAGGTGCAGTATGCATTCTTTGCAATTAGCCATGTGACTGATTGATATGTGTTTGACACATTCACTTATCCAACAATGCTATCCAGCTATTCTACACTAGTATGAAAGAGAAGACTCAAGATCCCGGAATAAGAACCTTTGAGTGTATACAGTAGTAGATGTAACTGTCAGAGAACTTATAGTACTCGCTAGTACACAGTCATTTTCTCTATATAGAACCCGGTTCATTCAAGCTCTACAAATGCTGTATTTTAGGGTGGAGGTCTTTAAGCTGTTTTAGCCAGTTAGGGAACTTTTTATGAACAAATGGGAGGGGGGTGGGGGAGTTAAATCAGTCCTGCTCGCTCAGCTGTGTTTATTTGGAGCCTAGCAAGCAGATTAACGCCACCCGGTGAATGCAGCGCTTATGTACAGTACATCAAAGAGGAAAAAGAAGAGGAACATATCTGACAAGAGGAGAGTGTGGAGGGGAACTGTATGCAGTGTTCAGTGGCATATTGATAATGGGTGCAATGTGCGCGGTGCACTCTCGGTCGGGCCCCGACTTGCACCACTGGCTGTGGGTGGATTTGCTATCAGCAGGGCCGCCGGCAGGGGGGTGCTGCGGGCACAGCTGTCCCGGACCCTGCCTCTCTGACAGAGAGTGAAGGGACCGGGCAACTAATTCTGCCCACCGCACCCCCTCCCCCCGCTCCTCTGCTGAGGTAGATGCAGTCAGCGGGTTGCGGCGTAGCCGTGCCGGAAGCATCTTGGGATACACTGCAGTCCAGCAGCAGCTCACACACCCCCACCCACCCTCTCCCGCGGCCTGTGTATGTCTCGGCTCCGACCGCTGGTCAGGAGCCGCCGGAGCTGCCGGAGCCGCCACCCGTCACCTGCCACCTGAAGCCGCAATCCTCCTGCAGGAGCAGCTGCTGTTAGCGCTCCGTGCAGGCCACCAGCAGGGACTCTGGTGATACCCGGGCATCAGTCTCCCTGTGGCCACATTGCACACGGTAAGTGTGAATCTATATATATATATATATATATATATATATATATATATATATATATATGCTATGTGTTTGGATGTATGCTGTGTGTGTGTGTTCTGTATGCTGTATATGTATATAGTGTGTGCATCTATGCATGTTCTGTGTGTGTGTGTGTGTATGTACTGTATGTATGTATGTGTGTGTGTGAGAATACTGTATTTATGTATGCAGAGTGTGTTGCATGGGGCAGCGCAGGTAGCAGTGGAAACTGAAAGGGGGGGGGTGCACTAGAAATCCGTCCCAGGCCTCGCAATTTCTAGTGGCAGCCCTGGCTATCAGTGTAACGTGCGTAGGTGTATACAGCGACTGGTGGTGGGCTGAGCCCTCAGCCGGGACCGCTGTTTAGAACGGCCACGGCAAAGCCCTACACTAACTCTGTTGGCCGTCCCGGGCAAGTGACCGCAGGCTGCAAGATGCTAGGCTTCTCCTTTAGTCGCCGCGTTCGAGGGAGCAGGTTAAGCCTGCTCCAACCCCGATGCAACCAGGTTTTATGTTGGGACAAGCCCACGGCGACTGTCAGGGACCGGACCAAAAGGAGAATCTGACTATAAGGCCCTAACTGAATGGGACACCCTGTCTAACGGCACCAGGCCAAGGACGGGGAGGGTGACAGAGTCACAGGCGCAATGCAAATAATAACGGGGTGCCACCACACTAAACACGCCAATACCAGATGGTACCCAGATAATAACAACGGTACCCCAAAGCAGGCGAGAACCCACAGCCGTGGGTCTCTCCTATGCACGGCGAGCAGGATACGGACTAAGATAATAAAACAAACAGAGGATAAGGGCAACTTGCCCGCAACAAATAAAGAACTACGGAACCAGGCTCCACTGGAGCACTTACGTGACCAGACTCGACCCGACCCACTGGCAGCACTGGATGGTAACGTGCACACCGGAGAAGACTGGTCAGGGCAAGATGGAACCAGACGTGGACTGGACCCCGACAGGAACCTGACTGGACCAGGACCGGACGGAGACGGAACCGACACCGAAAGCGACCAGGAGACTGGACACTGTTTGAAGGCACTGGAGGACCGGGACAGCAGAGTGTAGCAAGCACTCTGTGGAAAACAATATCACCGGCGGGGCTGAGCTGAGCCAGATCCCTTAAAAGGGATCCTCTGGCCAACCAGCCGCCGCCGCCTGATCCGGCCCCCATAATTATATATTATTCTCAGGTGGCCGAGCGCGCGCCGCCCGGCGTCCCTGGTTGCTAAGCAACCGCCTGGCGCCGCGGCCTGTACTACATTATCGTCTCCCGGCCGGGCGGAAGTGATGCGCCGCAGCCGGGCGGACGTGACCTCACCTGCCTGGCAGCCGCCGGGCGGAAGTGAGCGCGCTGCCCGGGTGTCGGGACGCTGCTGCGGCGGTGCCGCAGCAGCGAGATTGTCGGCGCTGCTGACAGTACCCCCCCCTTGAGGAGAGGTTTTAAACCCTCTACCCCCAGGCTTATGGGGAAACTCCCGAAAGAACTTTTTCTTAAGGCTTTGAGCATGGACATCCCTATCGGGGACCCATGACCTTTCTTCAGGCCCAAACCCCTTCCAGTGGACTAAAAAGTGAACGGAACCACGGACAAATTTGGAGTCTAAAATTCTTTCAACCAGGAACTCCTGTTGCCCCTGTATGTCCACAGAAGGAACTCCTCTGATGATTTTACGAGGAAATTTGCAGGAAAAGAAGACAGGCTTTAATAGAGAAGCATGAAAGGTTTTTGCAATCCTGAGGGACTTAGGAAGCAGCAACCGGAATGCAACCAGATTAACCCTTTTAACAATCTTATATGGACCAATGAACCTTGGCCCAAATCTTGCAGAAGGTTGGTGTAATTTGATATTCCGGGTCGACAACCATACCCAATCACCAACTTTGAACGGACAAGGACGTCTAGATTTATCCGCAAACCTCTTCTCTTTGAAAGCTGTTTCCTTCAGGGCGTCATGAATCTTTTTCCATGTGGACTTAAAACGAAAGACCCTGGATGGAGTTAAGGGCGAAGCCTGAGAAAAAGAATTTGCCTGGGGATGATAACCATAGACTGCGAAAAAAGGCGAAACTTTAGAAGCAGAATGTACTGCATTGTTGTATGCAAATTCGGCTATGGGGAGATATTCTACCCAATCGTTTTGTAACTTAGAGATGAAACATCGCAAGTACTGCTTCAAAGACTGATTCAGCCGTTCAGTTTGTCCGTTGGACTGAGGGTGAAAAGCTGAAGTCAGGCTCAGTTTGATCTTGAGAGAGGCACAGAATGATCTCCAGAACTGTGCCACAAATTGTGGACCCCTGTCGGAAACAATGTCAGTGGGCAATCCATGTAGCTTGAAGATATGCCGCAAAAACAATGAAGCCAATTCTCTGGCCGAAGGCAATTGCTTCAAGGCCACAAAGTGTGCCATTTTGGAAAACCTGTCAATGATTACCCAGATGGTTTGACAGCCGGCTGACACTGGCAAGCCTACCACGAAATCCATGGCAATATGTGACCATGGCCTTGACGGAATGGATAAAGGCAAGAGCTCGCCAAAGGGCCTAGACCGGGGCACTTTATGTCTGGCACAAATAAGACATGACTGCACAAATTCTTTGACATCCCTGAACATACCTGGCCACCATACTACACGGGTCAATAAGTCCATGGTCTTATGGACCCCCGGATGTCCAGCAGTCTTATTATCATGAAAGTCAGTAAGCACTCTCCGCCTAAGTGTCTCAGGGACAAATAAACGACCCCTAGGAGTCTGGGCTGGAGCCTGGCCCTGGGCCTGACGAATAAGCCCCTCTAGGGTCAAACTGAGACCAGCCAGTATACAAGAGGCAGGAAGAATGGGGGCGGCAGTCTCCTGACTTGAATGTTGCGGAATGAAGCACCGTGAGAGCGCATCCGCTCGAACATTCCTTGGACCGGGTCTATAAGTAATAAGAAAATTGAAGCGTGTAAAAAATAAAGCCCAGCGAGCATGCCGGGCATTAAGTCGCTTAGCAGCTTCAATATATTGCAGGTTTTTGTGGTCAGTTAACACCAACACTTGATGATTAGCACCTTCTAGCCAATGCCTCCCATCATCGAAGGCCCACTTGATGGCTAATAACTCTCTATCACCAACGTCATAGTTGGTTTCAGCCGCAGAGAATTTTCTAGACATATACGCGCAAGGGTGAAGAATCTGGGTTTCAGGGTTGGTTTGTGATAGTACTGCTCCTGCTCCTACTTCGGAGGCATCCACCTCCACCACAAAGGGATGATCCGGGTCAGGATGTCTGAGGATAGGCGCAGAAACAAATGCTTGTTTGAGGGTTTGAAAGGCCTGTTTGGCTTGTACAGACCAATTACCTGGATCCGACCCTTTTTTGGTCATGGCAACCAGGGGAGCTACAATGGATGAAAAGGAATGGATGAAGCGTCGATAGTAATTGGCAAACCCAAGAAACCTTTGGACTGCCTTAAGATTGGTAGGCTGTACCCAATCAACTACCGCCTGAAGCTTCTTGGGATCCATGCTGAAGCCCTCAGCCGAAATTATATACCCAAGGAATGAGATTTGGGATACCTCAAACTCGCATTTTTCAAGTTTGGCAAATAAACAATTTTCTCGTAATTTTTGCAAAACCTGCCTTACTTGGGCCCTATGTGAATCAAGATCTTTGGAATAAATGAGGATGTCATCCAAGTAGACGACCACGAAACTCCCCAGAAAATCCCGTAAGACATCGTTAATAAAATCTTGAAACACGGCAGGGGCGTTGGATAGCCCGAAGGGCATAACTAAATACTCGTATTGCCCAGAATGCGTGCTAAATGCCGTCTTCCACTCATCCCCTGCTTTTATTTGTATGAGGTTGTACGCCCCTCTTAGGTCAATTTTAGAAAACACAGTGGCGGACCTCAATTGGTCAAAGAGAACAGAAATAAGAGGGAGCGGGTACGCATTTTTCACCGTGATTTTATTTAAAGCCCGGAAATCAATACAAGGACGCAGGGACCCGTCCTTCTTGGCCACAAAGAAGAATCCAGCGCTAAGTGGCGATTTTGACGGCCGAATAAATCCCTTCTCCAAACTCTCCTGAATGTACTCATTCATGGCCTTGGTCTCTGGAATGGATAAGGAGTAAAGCCTCCCCTTAGGCAAGGGGGCGTCTGGGATAAGCTGGATAGCGCAATCGTATGGACGATGGGGCGGCAGCTTATCTGCCTTACCCTTGGAAAAAACGTCTACAAAGTCAGAGTATGCCGCAGGGACAGCAGACAGTGACACAGAGGCCTGAAGAAAAGAGGTATTGATACATGAACCAAAACAAGTGGGGTTCCACTGAACAATGTCCCCTGTCTTCCAATTAATCTGCGGGCTATGCTGGACTAACCAAGGGTGTCCCAAGACCAGCGGTACAGCAGGACAAGAAACCAAAAGAAATGAAATTTCCTCTTTATGCAGAGAGCCGACAGTGAGCTGCAGGTTGGGAGTACGAAAATAAATCTCCCCATTGGGCAATGAACTACCATCTAGGCCTCGCATGATAATACGTTGTCCTAAAGAAATGGCGGGAATACCGAGTCTCTCAGCTAAGGCCGCATCCAAAAAATTGCCGGCTGCACCACTATCAATAAAAGCAGAACAATCAAAACTAATCTCCCCATATGTAAGGGTAGTGGGAATCAATAGGGAGTTCTGGGAGGAGAACAGTTTCAGGCCCAAGTGAATCTCCTCCTCATTTACTTGGCCTGACCTTTTACTGCCTTGTTAGGACAAGAGCGGTAATGGTGACCCCTACGTCCACAGTACAGACAAAGACCAGCCCCAATCCTACGAGCTCTCTCCTCAGGGGTAATCCGGATGGACCCCAATTGCATGGGTTCCTCGACATCCTCCGAGGAATCCATGACAAATGGGATAGGACGAGGAAGTGAAGATCTTTCGGCTCTGCGTTCACGGAGCCGACGGTCTATCTTGATAGACAACTCCATGAGTTTATCTAGCGAGCCAGGCACCGGGTATTGGATCAAACTATCTTTGATGGTATCCGACAGTCCACACCGGAACTGGCTACGCAGAGCTGGATCGTTCCACCCACAATCATTCGCCCACCGGCGGAACTCAGTGCAATACACTTCGACGGGATCTTTTCCTTGCTTTAATGCCCGTAAGTGAGACTCTGCAGACGCCTCTCTATCAGGGTCATCATAAAGCAAACCCAAGGACTTAAAGAAGTTATCCACCGAGGCCAACACAGGACTATCCGAGGGCAAACCAAAAGCCCACGTCTGTGGGTCACCCTGCAACCAGGAGATAACCAAGCTCACCCTTTGAGCCTCCGACCCAGAAGATTTAGGTCGGAGTCGAAAGTATAATCTACAATTTTCTCTGAAGTTAAAAAACTCCTTTCTATTACCAGAGAACCGGTCAGGCATATTCATTTTTGGTTCAGGTGTCACTACCGGGGGAGAACGAGACCCTCTCTCCTGATTAGTTACCCGGAGTGACAATTCCTGAACCATTTGCGTTAGACCCGCAACCTGGGCGTCTAACGAAGGGGAGGTAGGATTCATAATGAGGGCTCCGCACAACCACTAACACCCACGGACAAAACAGGTATATTATATAAATGAGATTTATATAATCTGTTCGGCCGGTGATAATGTTACTTGCGTAGGTGTATACAGCGACTGGTGGTGGGCTGAGCCCTCAGCCGGGACCGCTGTTTAGAACGGCCACGGCAAAGCCCTACACTAACTCTGTTGGCTGTCCCGGGCAAGTGACCGCAGGCTGCAAGATGCTAGGCTTCTCCTTTAGTCGCCGCGTTCGAGGGAGCAGGTTAAGCCTGCTCCAACCCCGATGCAACCAGGTTTTATGTTGGGACAAGCCCACGGCGACTGTCAGGGACCGGACCAAAAGGAGAATCTGACTATAAGGCCCTAACTGAATAGGACACCCTGTCTAACGGCACCAGGCCAAGGACGGGGAGGGCGACAGAGTCACAGGCGCAATGCAAATAATAACGGGGTGCCACCACACTAAACACGCCAATACCAGATGGTACCCAGATAATAACAACGGTACCCCAAAGCAGGCGAGAACCCACAGCCGTGGGTCTCTCCTATGCACGGCGAGCAGGATACGGACTAAGATAATAAAACAAACAGAGGATAAGGGCAACTTGCCCGCAACAAATAAAGAACTACGGAACCAGGCTCCACTGGAGCACTTACGTGACCAGAATCGACCAGACCCACTGGCAGCACTGGATGGTAACGTGCACACCGGAGAAGACTGGTCAGGGCAAGATGGAACCAGACGTGGACTGGACCCCGACAGGAACCTGACTGGACCAGGACCGGACGGAGACGGAACCAAGACGTGACACCGAAAGCGACCAGGAGACTGGACACTGTTTGAAGGCACTGGAGGACCGGGACAGCAGAGTGTAGCAAGCACTCTGTGGGAAACAATATCACCGGCGGGGCTGAGCTGAGCCAGATCCCTTAAAAGGGATCCTCTGGCCAACCAGCCGCCGCCGCCTGATCCGGCCCCCATAATTATATATTATTCTCAGGTGGCCGAGCGCGCGCCGCCCGGCGTCCCCTGGTTGCTAAGCAACCGCCGGGCGCCGCGGCCTGTACTACATTATCGTCTCCCGGCCGGGCGGAAGTGATGCGCTGCGGCCGGGCGGACGTGACCTTACCTGCCTGGCAGCCGCCGGGCGGAAGTGAGCGCGCTGCCCGGGTGTCAGGACGCTGCTGCGGCGGTGCCGCAGCAGCGAGATTGTCGGCGCTGCTGACAATCAGTAGTGATCTGAACTTCGTTGTAGGACAAAGTATTGGATCAAAGCCTCCACCAATGGGTTTTTGGCAGCACCCATGCAAGCCACCCTTCATAGAGGCCAGGGGGCGTGGGGTGGCGGGTTGGGGCATTCCCATGATGCTGCTAGGTGTTCCCATGCAAATCACCCGGTGACGTGAGTGCGGGGGGGCGGGCAGCTGACATCACCCGCCCTGTTCTTGTCAATGGTCCATGCATATCTAAGGGACCAGAGAGTCACTTAGAAATGCGTGTACCTTCCACATCATGGTCGGCGACCATCGAATGATGTGGGTGTCGCCCCATAGGCTGTGAATGGATGTTTTTCCAAAACATCCATTCACAGCTGTGCGGGCAACCCAGAGTGTGAGGGTGGGGGCACCGGACCTGCGAGTGGCGGGCAGCGTTTAGTCCTCAAAGGATCTAGGGATGTGGCGATTTCTCTACACCCATAGATATCTTTTCTATTTTTATTTGGGTCAAATTGAGCAAATCTCCCAATTGCTCTTGGGAGCAGCCAATCTTCCATCAATAATTAGTCATGCGGTTAATTTAATCAAGAGTTTAGTGCTTGTTATACAATCCAAAGTATTTCATAGTAATATTCTTTGCACCCGATTGTTGTTGTTTTCTTTCCAGTATAATAGATCCTGCGCAAGCCAATGGTCTCATATCCTGGGCAAGCCGATGGTCTCATATGCGCCTGACTGACCCCCTGTAGGTGCTGTCTGTAGGCCATAACCAGCTTAACATGTCAGACTGCAAAGTTGAATCTACCATTTCTCAAAGAAGCTTAGGGCCACTAAAAACTCCAAGGGACCCATCAAAATGTACTTTCACTTTGAGCTGTGACCGTTTTTATACCACAAACTCTCCGCCCCACCCCCAGCCCCTATCTGCTCCTTCCTCCAATCTCTGTCTTCACATCTCCCTCTCTCCATATCCAGCAGCAGATCAGTGTCCCTGCCGAAATTACATTCATTTTCTGTTATGACATCTTTTAGCACACAAAGGAGTCATTTGGTCCCTCGAGAGGCCTCTAGTGGTCGCTGGAGGCACATCACCTCATAGAGATGAGGAGTAGTTAGCCTTTTATATATATAAATTACATTTGTTTCACAATTACAATTGACTATGCCTTGAAACAAAATTTCCTGGAATATGTTAATAGTAATGTGTAAAAATATTGTGCTGCATAAATATTGTACCGTTTATATAATATTGACAATATATTAAAGTTTTCTCCTCCGTAACATTCTTTGTTTGAGCAAATGCATCTTTCTGCAGAGAGCAGCCGGTCATTGTAGGAGATTTCCTAGACTCCTGCACTGCCTGTATAGCTGTATTTCTAACGTGAGCCTTTATTGATCAGCCCTAATGAGCACCAGTGGAGCCAGAGCTAATGGTGATACGCTTAGTGTTAAGGGCAAATGTAGGAGAAGATTATAAACCCATGGGCATTAGCAGTTGCTGGACTACCATGAGCCCTCGGGGCAACGATGCACTTGAGAGGTCAGCGCGTAGCAAATAGGAGAAAAAAACACGGCTCCTGCTGCTGAGCCCAGTACAGCAAAAACAAAGTTTATCCAGAGGTAATCTTTAATTTGCTGTGATTTACTCATTAAAAGGGCCACAGGAGAGCGAGGGCTATGCAAAACACACACATAACACATACAGTATACATGTATATAGGATATATACACGTATAAAATAGACAAATTAGATATATGACAGACAGACAGATTTGAAAAAGAAATAGAGATAAGCCCTGTACACACACATCGATTTGCTTTTGATTCGATGTTAGATTCGGTTTTCTATTAGATCTGGCATTAGATCTTTCCATTCGATTTGGCATTAGATCTGTACTTTTGCATTAGATATTGAATTCAATGTCGAATTTGATATACATTCATGGTACATTGTACACATTCGATTTACTAGATTGAATTCGATATTTCCTTAGCTGCACAGTAGATTTTTCTGTTCGATTTTGTGAAAACGGGAGCGCGCATCGAATCGAATGTAGATCGAAAGTGACACAAAAACCATTCGATTTCGTTTAGGATTCGATACGATTTTGCTTCTATAAGCAAAATTGAATCGAAAATCGGGAAAATTTGATGCATGTGTACAGGGCTATAGATAGATAGATAGATAGATAGATAGATAGATAGATAGATAGATAGATAGATATGCTGTGCACACATGCATCGATTTTTGGCTATTTTCGATTCAATTTTGCTTATAGAAGCAAAATGGAATCCACATTGTATGGTTTTAAGGACACTTTCGATCTGCATTTGATTCGATGCGCGCTCCCGTTTTTTCAAAATCAAAAAGAAAAATCTACTGTGCAGCCAAAAAAATATCGAATTTGATCCAGTAAATCGAATGTGTACAATGCACCATGAATGTAAATCGAATTGGATATCGAATTCTATATCTAATGCAAAAGTACAGATCTAATGCCAAATCGAATGGGAAGATATTAATGCCAGATCTAATAGAAAATCGAATCTAACATCGAATCAAAAGCAAATTGTAGTGTGTGTACATAGCGATAGATAGATAGATAGATAGATAGATAGATAGATAGATAGATAGATAGATAGATAGATAGATAGATAGATAGATAGATATGAATTATGAAATAAAGAATCAGAATCAGCTTTATTGGCCAGGTATACTTGGGTATACTAGGAATTTGTTTTCGGTTTGCTGTGCAGCAGATAGGTGGGTAACAAGTAAACAGCATACAGTATAAACAATAAACAGGTGGGGGAACATGTACAGTCATACAGAAAGTTATTCCAAGGGGACACTGTGTTAGATTATGTGCAAAGGGTTATGGTGCGACTAGACAGTGAGGAGTTCATAAGTTCACGTGTCAACAGGTGAACCGCTTGAGGGAAGAAACTTTTTAGGCTTCTGGTGGACCTGGTGGGAATGGCCCTGTAGCGTCTGCCTGATGGCAGCAGGTTAAACAAGCCATGGCCAGGATGTAGTTGGTCCTTGACTATCTTCGTTGCCAGCTTTTTTGCTCTGAACAGGTACAGGTCCTGGACAGAGGGAAGGGCCGTCCCGATGATCTTCTCCACAGTTCCGACTACCTTTTGGAGTCTGCATTTGTGTCTCTCGCTGGCGGAGCCATACCAGACCAGTATTGAGGAGCACAGTACAGACTCCAGGATCGCGGAGTAGAAGAGGAGCAGAAGCTTCTGTGGGATGTTGAACTTTCTCAGTTGCCTAAGGAAGAATAGCCTCTGCTGCACTTTTCCAACAATAGTATTAGTATTGGGCCCCCATTTAAGGTTCCAGGATATTGTGGTTCCTTGAAGGAGTACACTAGCGACACCACACTGTCAGCAATTGTTAGCGGAGGAACACCAACAGCCTTCTTCCTAAAGTCCACTACCATCTCAAGGGTTTTGAGTGGGTTGAGCTCTAGATGGTTGCTGCTGCACCACCGGCCAATCGGTCCACTTCTTGTCTGTAGGCCGATTCGTCCCCATCCTTGACGGTATTGTCATCGGCGAATTTGATTATCTTTACTGATTGCACCTCTGAGGTGCAGTCGTTGGTGTACAGGGAGAAGAGCAGGGGTGAGAGTACACAGCCCTGGGGGGCTCCTGTGCTAATGGACTGCACTTGGGAGGTGAATTCCCCTGCTTTCACAACTTGTTTTCTACCATTTAGAAAGTCCACCATTTAGAAAGTCCAAGAACACATAGCTTCAGGGACTCCTAGGCGGAGAAGTTTGGGGTGGAGGATGTTGGGGATGATTGTGTTGAAAGCCGAGCTGAAGTCGACAAACAGGACCCTTGCATAGGTACCAGGCAAATCCATAGAGAGAAAGGTAAAGGGTGCGATAGAGAAAGAGAAAGAGATAGATAGATAGATAGATAGATAGATAGATAGATAGATAGATAGATAGATAGATAGATAGATAAATAGATAGATATGAAATAGAAGTAGAGATAGATAGATAGATAGATAGATATCAATTATGAAATAGAGAGAAAGGTAAAGGGCACGATAGATAGAGAGAGAGCGATAGATAGATAGATAGATAGATAGATAGATAGATAGATAGATAGATAGATAGATAGATAGATAGATACTGTGTAAAGGGGTGTATACACGCTTCGATTTTGACAGGTTTTCGATTCTATTTTGCTTATAGAAGCAAAATTAATCAAAATCAAATGGTTTTTAAGATGCTTTCAACCTGCATTCGATTAGATGCACGCTCCCGTTTTCTCTATATCGAAAAGAAAAATAGACTCTGCAGGCAAGGAAATATCGAATTTGATCCAGTAAATAGAATGTGTACACTGTACCTTGAAATCGATACCGAATGCAAAAGTACAGATCTAATGCCAAATTGAATGCGAAGATCTAATGCCAAATCGAATGGAAAATCGAATCGGACATCAAATCTAAAGCAAATTGAAGCGTGTGTACACACCTTTAGTTTGCAGGTGGGAAACACATGACCCTTCCGCATGTGCATCCTCTGTTCTACTAGCAGGGTGAGGGTCCCTACAGTAACAGCACAAATTCAAGATGCAGAATAGTAATCCATATCTGGTGCTTCGCTCAGCCGATCAGCTACAATAACAGCTGGTAAAAATGTAGACCCACTCCTTAAAATGTTAAGATAGCAAATGCAATTATACTTCATAACTGATACATGTAATAAATATCAGCCCTTATTGCTTTTTACCCTTTTGTAGTAGACTCCTCTGCACACCACCATTGTTACACTGCTAAATCCTTCCAAAATATACAGTATGTAGAAACACCGAGTGCTCCAGACCACTCTGGCATTTCTCCGTGCAAAATCAGGGATATGGGCGGGCAGCTGGCATATGTCCGCCCCCCCACACGTGCGTCACGGCTGGATTACCATACCATACCATGAAACGCAGGGCATACGCATATGGTAATGAGCCCAAACAGCCCTTTATGCCACTCTCCCCCTCCCCTGTTCAGATTGTTCTGACCGATCGTTTTCTGTACAGAATTCACGCCGTATTCATACGTGCGCGACGTTCGCACATGTGCAAACAACAACCATCGGCCGTCCGCCCGCATTCGGAGCCATCCGACTCAACCAGAATAAGGCCCATGGTTTGGTCCATTAAAGAAGGAGTTTGCTTTGGCAAACCAACCCGAATCACCCCGTCTATACAATGCATAGAAGTTTTTTTACACAATGTGCATTTTTTTTTCTTTACTTCCGCTCAATAATAAAAAATAAATGTCATTCTGTGTTAAATGGTTTTCTCTTTGCAACAAAAGATTAGATCGATTTCATTATTCATTCGGACTTGTTACTTTTACTTTGCTTACTTGGTATTATTTTGGGTTATTACTTTAGTGTTCCATCATAGCAGTGATATAAAGTTGATATTTTGTGCTGAATATTTCATATCCATCCCAATCGGACTACTGAGCTACACTGTGTCCTGCTCTCCAATGGTGCTACAAATAATATCGGTGATGGCTTCGGCTTGAAATTTCCCTTAACCTTCCTCTTCCAGAACAGTATGTTAGTTCACCCAGGATACGATGTAGTTTGAGCCCATTATTATGAAGGATGCATTAAAGGCAGCTGGAAATGCCGTATAGCACAAAACCAAAGGCCATATCCTCGCTATGATGCTGGACCAGTAAAAAAAAAATCTGGAGTCGTGGCGCCTCTGAGGAATATGTATTGGGATATTTATGTGGCAGTTGTATTTTGAAGTTGTATATTACTGCTGTAGTAAAAGAATAATGGTTTAATAAAACGAAAATACTTGCCAGGGCTATATGAAGCAGACGCAACATTTTAAAGGATTTATGTATTTTAAAGAATACTTTATATTTCTTCACCAAGTCTGAGGAACAATTAAATTTGAAATATGTTCATTTTGTACTTTTATTATTATTTTCTAAAATTGTAATTTCTACACACTTCTAAATTGATCCGACCACAGACAGACTTTTAGGGGACAACATATACTATATCTGTTGCGGAGCGTATATTGGATGTTTTGCACTGCGCACGTTCTGGAAACAAACATAGAGAAAGTAAGTTTATCCAGTGCAGAATCAGACGCGTTTCAGTCCTATCTCCACTAGGGGCTAAAGGGACATAACAGGTGTTCTCACATAGGCAATGTTCAGAATAGGTATACACAGTCAAGGTGAATACAGAGTTTGTAAGGTTGGATGGATGAGTAAATGCATATACTGTATGTTACCAATGTAGGATGGTGTAAATGTGCCCTAATGATGGGCCCTTTATCAAGTCAACAGATAGAGGGATTCCTGACCCCTGGGATGAATTATGACTCTACATATGTGCAAAAATCTGAATTAATTTCTGTGCATCTATTGCAACTCCTGCATTGGACCCTTATTCAGGATACTTGCATCCATTCCCCAAATGATAGACATTATGGCCCTTATTCTGGTTCACTCGCAATGGAAAATTCCTTCTCAAATGGACAAAACTATGTTGCACTGCAGGGGGGCAGATGTACTATTTTCAGAGAGAATTAGATTTGGGTGGGGGTTTTACTTCAAAGTGAGATCTATATTGCAGTGTAAAAATAAAGCAGCGAAACAAAATGACTCACCCAAATCTAACTCTGTCTGCACATGTTACATCTGCCCCATCTGTAGTGCAGCCTGGCTTTGTCCATCTGAGATGGAATTTGCCTTTCGAGTGAACCAGAATAAGGGCCTACTGTATATGCATTTAGCGACAGTGGCGGGCTGGGCCGGGGGGCAGGGTGAGATTTAATTGTCCTGGGCCATCTTGCTGTGTGGTCTGGCGGCCGGAGGATGTTATCCGGTTGCTCAGTACAGGGCTGTAACAAGGCGGTCATGCGACTCAGGTGCTTAAGATGCTGTGGAAGCAGCATCCTGGACGCGGACCTGTCGGGAGTCCCCCGCCCCAACTGCAGTATCAGACAGAGTGGGCAGTGATGCACGGGCGAGTTACGCCATGATGATGACGCCGCCCGCCCGTGCGTCAGACATCACATGGAAGAGCCGGACGGCAGAGGTCCTGCGTGTTGGCAGCTGTGGTGCAGGAAGGTGGGCAGAGGCGGGAGTCGCAGCAGTCTGTGTGGTCGGAGTGGATTCGGGGCAGGAATCATGGGGACTGTCCTTTTTCTGGTAAGCGAGCCAAGCCCAGCATTATATTTAATTTGTCTATAATTTGTATGATCTGACAGTGTCCCCATTAGATCAAATAACTGTGCACTATGTGTAACTACTGCGGATATTAACATGTTTTGGGATTCATCTGCTAATTAACTCAATGTGTATTGGAGGGGGGATAGTATGTAATAACAGTTATATTGCACACCTGTTGTTAAAGGTACTGCATCCAAGTAGACTTTGATTGCTAGTAACTAGGCAAGTTAGATGCATGGGGGGGGGGGTGGCGTCATGAATTCACCCGCACGGCGTCACTGCCCACTCTGTGATACTGGAGGAGGCTTCCGGCAGCTCCAGTATCACAGTGGGAAGTGGGAAGTGAGGCTGTGCAAGTGACGTAATGACCCGTGTATCTAACTAGACTTAGGGCAAAGTCTATAGTTGCTGTTGCTATGGTGTTTTGATTTTTTTTTTTTTGGGGGGGGGAGAGAATTAGTATAGAATTAGTATATGGATTATGATGAGTATACTATAATATATATCGTTGTATAATACGAGTAACTACATCAGAGGGGCTGGTGGCGGTGGTGGGCAGATTACTTGTCTTGCCCCCCAGGCTGAAAGTTGCCAGCCAGCCCCTGTTTAGCGATGTTGGCATAGCTAGGGATTTTCATTGTCTGTGAATGCAACAAAGTGCTAAAAGTTGTTATAGTATGTACATCAAATCATGTGATCAGCTCACAAGCGCCCATGTAGTGGTCTTTTGTTTTGCTAGATAAGCTGTCCTGCAGCCAGATGTCCTGCAGTACCTGCAGTATTCCTCTTTTAGCTCCTATCATCATGTGCAGAGTTCTGCACCCATGTGCAATGTTATAAAAAAAAAATTAAAACAGACTTTCACAACATCATGGCGGCACTAGGGATACACTGTCCCTCCATTTCATAAATGAGCCATTTTTGGCTATATAGAGAATTTGAATTTTAGACATTGGCATTCTTCAACAACTTAGATGTTTTGGTTAATTAAGTTGTATGTGAAAAGCTAAGTATTTAGGATCATAACGGTCAATGTTATGTAATTGCAGGGTTGCCTGATTATATGTGATCAGTCTTTTAAAACTAATTTTACCAGATACTCACGATTACAGTAGGTACAGTATTGTCTTCAATACTACACCAGAACCACTGGTGAACGTTCTTCACAACAAACACGAAAATGACTTCTCGAGCTGAGCAGAAAAAGAGTATTTTTGTAAGAATTGGATGGAACACAACTGGAGCAACCATTGCAAGAAGCACATAGGTATGAGGCTGTACAATGGGAGAAGAGATGGTCATCCCCAGGAACCAGAATATCATGCCTTCCCAGCATTCTGTCAGTTTGGATTGACCTTGGTTTCCAACACTGTTCATCTGAACAGGAGATATATCCGATTAGTGGAATCAGTGATATCAATGGCAGCATAACAGTCAAAACTCTTTGGTCATGACATCTTCTGTTCATTAAGTGCTCACCTAAAACAGCATTAACTTTGAAAGGGTCACTAAATCAATCCATACATAACAAAAATAATTGTTTTTAGTCATTGATGTTCCAATAAAAGACAAGAGTTGAGGATTGATACAGATGCAAAACCCACTATACGGATGCAACCTATTATATAGTTAGTCACAGCATTGTCCCGGAGTTTTCCCGCACTGGGTGTCGCAGTGCAGTTTCCCAGTTTCCCACTGTTTCAGTGACCGGAATCATTCTGCAGACTGAACACACAAGTGGTTGATATTTTTTCCATAAAATGCTACATAAAGTCCTCACTTATGCCTCTACAATTTACATCTCTTTCCTCATGTGCCTTTACACTCCCGCCCGTCCTCTTCATTCCACTAATGCACGCCAACTCTCCTGCCTACTGATTACTTCCCGCTCCTGTCTGTCTGCCCCTCCCCTTTAGAATGTAAGCTCTCACGAGCAGGGCCCTCTTCCCCCATGTTCTTTTCCTTATATTACTTAAACCATATTCAATGGCACAAAATCCTGATTCTTATGTTAGTGTTACAGCTATGTTTATGTACCCCGTTCTTGTCCTCTATTGTCTTCAATTGTAAGTCACTGTTACCTGTTTTGTTCATTTATATATGTACTCTGTAACTGAGCACTGCGGATCCCTTGTGGCGCCATATAAATAAAGGATAAGAGTAATAATTTTCTTTAATGTAAATGAAAAAAAACAGAAATCTACTTGGGCAGTACGGATGGGGTAATGGTTAGCATTACTGCCTCACAGCACTGAGGTTATGGGTTCAATTCCCACCATGGCACTAACTGTGTGGAGTTTGTATATTCTCCCCGTGCTTGTGAGGTTTTCCTCCGGGTACTCTGGTTTCCTCCCACAATCCAAAAATATACTGTTAGGCTAATTGGCTCCCATCAAATTAACCCTAGAATGTCTGTGTGTGCATGTACATGTGGTAGGAAATATAGATTGTAAGCTCCACTGGGGCAGGGACTGATGTGAATGTTCAAATATCCTCTGTAAAATCGCTGCGGAATATGTGTGCGCTATATAAGAAACTGTTAATAAATAAATACAAAATAAATATTATTTGACATATATATATATATATATATATATATATATATATATGTGGGCAATGATCCGCGTCACTCCAGAGACCACCAGATACATGCAGTATCCATTCTATCAATAAAAAATTACTTGTCATTTCAAAAGTCCTCTGGAGTGACACCGATCATTGCCCACATATCCTCATCACACCGCCCACATATCCTCATCACACCGCGGACACCCGGGGCAGTTGCTACGGAAGGGAGAGTGCCGGTTCACGCACCACTTATATATATATGTCTGTTGCGGCCCGGCACTCACTCAAACTGTTACAGCCACTTCGGTGCCTTCTGGTAAGTGGGATAGAGCTTTGAAACAAACAAGCAGCGGCACTCAAAGGATTTTTCTCAAAGGTGTATTAGGTCACAACAACCAAAAAACCAACGTTTCGGGGCTGACACGCCCCTTTGTTTGACAAAGGGGCGTGCCAGCCCCAAAACGTTGTTTTTTTGTGACCTAATACACCTTTGAGAAAAATCCTTTGAGTGCGGCTGCTTGTTTGTTCCAATCCTCCGGTAGCATCAATATAATTTATTTAATACTGTCTTTCTTTGTGCTGTCACTCCACTTACACAAGTGCGTCACTATGCTCATTGTACACCCAAGAGTCTGACAGGAATCAATGCTTTTTTATAGCCTTAACCCTTTGAGCGCCAAGTAAGTTTGTCAAAATAGGTGTGAAAATTGTCAAGCAAACATCTGTATTCCTCATAATGACCTGTAATGTTACCTTCTATAGGAAATATAATCTTTTTATTACACATTTTTTTATTTGAATTTATATAACAAATGTGAGCGACGCCGGCATTTTTTAGAGAATATTTTGCACATCTCTCTCAGAGCTGTTGGCACTCAAAGGGCTAAACCAGGCATGTCCATCGTTGGCCCTCCAGATGTTTTGAAACTACACATCCCAGCAGGCTTTGCAATAGTTTTAGCATTCTCTAATAGCAAAACTGTGGCAAAGCATGCTGGGATGTGTAGTTTCACAACATCTGGAGGGCCAACGTTGGACATGCCTGGGCTAAACAATCAATGGATCTCCAGCTGCTGCAGAACTACAAGTACTTACTCACCGGGGCACCTTCTGTTGGTATAGACTATGGGTTTGATACGTGTTTGTTAGCAAATCAAAAAAGCGCACAAATGGACAAAACCATGCTGCAATGCTGGTGGGGCAGATGTAACATGTGCAGAGAGAGAGAGTAAACGTGCATACACACTGTACAATTTTTTTGACCAATTCCGTTCATTTTGGCCCTTCTCGAACAATATTGGTCAAAATATCTTTCAGTGTATACACTGAACGACATTGATGACCAATTCCCCGTGAACCCAGTGTCCTGGGCGAAAGATGTTGATGAGAGATGTTGATGAAAGACGAAAGAGGAACGATCTAGCTACAGTCTATAGGCTTTTCTTGACAGATATCCAAATTGAGCTGCATGCACAGTTGACGGACGACCTTGATGAACAACTGGCGGGTATTCGCGTCATCATTCTTCGTTCGGTGCATACACACTGAAAGATAGATTGACCAATATCATCCTAAAGGGCCAAAATGAATGAAATTGGTCAAAAAAATTGTACAGTGTGTTTGTACCTTTACATTTTTGGGCTACATGCAAAAGCAGCCATTATTTCCGCTGCACAGAAACAAAATAAATGTCTTTGCTCCCTACCCATGAGTCAGGCCCAATATACACAACTTCCGTTGCTTTACTAGGTTACGTGTAATGACTACCAGATATTCATTACACTCTAAACTTAAACAGATGATGTTATCTTAATTTTGACAAACGCCGTCCCCTCATCTGTCATCTGAACACCACACCCTGTAATCTCCTAAAACCATTTACGTTTGTAACAGAAAAAAAAACAGAGAGCAGCACTTAACATGTTTGAATTGTTTCTCTTCCTACTGTCATAATCAGATTCTAGACATTGAACTTGCAGAAAGTTTGTGCTCGCCTTGTGGATTTTCATTTCAGATGTTGTCAACTCAAGGGCATTTGGACCAATCAATACCTGTCTGTCTTCCTGCTCATGGAATGTTGGCTATTATAAAAGAGAAGCTTACAGCAAGCTCAGCCAATACCATTAGCCCTAGCCTAAGGGCAGTTCTATCCATGTGTTGGGGTAGGCACCTGCTTCCTCACCTCCCCCACCATTAAGGAGGCCACTTGGGATGTCATTTGGACATAACGGGCAAAGAGCACTTCTTTATGCTTTTTCTTTCCTACACCCAGACTTCACCAAAAATCAATACATCTGTTCTTTGCTTATTTTCAGAACTTTACGTCAATATATGTAAGGACTTTTCTTTCCAGCTACAAATCCGAGGGTCTTAGAAATTTGGGTTTTGTCGGCTGACTTTCCTTTCTTTGTTTCAATTTGTGGGATAATTGAAAATAATGCGTGATTGATGTGTATTTGATTTTATTAGTTTTTTTTTTTTGTTATTAAATAATTCACAGTTGAAAGTCCTTGATCCTGAAATCTTCTATTACGATTCTGTAAATGATTAGAAATGAGTATTTCAGTAGAAAAAAAAATTATATTTTTAATTTTTTTTTAAATCGTGCAATTACTTTATTTAATCGTTGCAATTCTTTTCTTTCTTTCTTTTTTTCAGTGCATTTGTTTCTTTACAGGGAAGGAAAAAAAAAAACGTCATTGCATGGTCAGAAAGATATCCGGACGTTTTACATTTGATGTGCCTGCGTTACAGTGATCTGTGGGGAAATGTCAGAGCGCTGTGTGTATTGTTACAAACCATGTACTATTCATTAATATAATTAGGCGTATAATAGACTAGTGGCGGAGAGCTTAAGAAACGGTTCCAAGATCAGCTGACCTGCTTCAGTTTCACTGGGGTCTCGCCACAATCTATTAAAATCAATGTGGAAAATGTTATATTTGCAAATATCGCAGCTTTGGGGGGGTTTTTTCTTCTGCTCGCTCATTTTTCGGCCAAATATTTTAAGCATGGGGACTTATTGAGCGATTGTAAAACTGTGCTCAATTGGTAACAGTTTATTTAAGCAGAAGAACACCAAAACATGGCACTCAAAATGTATAAACTTATTTAAACAGAATTCAGGTCAAATCACTATGATGTGTTGTATTCTTGAAACTAACTCATTAACCTTATTCTGGTGCGTACGCAAGGCCGTGTGCATTCCCACGGGGCCGATGTTTTTGCTTTGCGCATTTCTGTGCATTCATGTGCATGAGCTGGGTGTGTGTGCGTCCAGGGCGAACAAACTGTTCACTGGGTACACATACCATCCTTGAGGGCGAGGGGGCGGGGGTTGGCCCATTACCATATATAAACGTCCAGCATTTTATGGGCGTTCCCATACATACATTTTATTGGCGTTGCAACACATACCTTCTCCAACACACACTACCGATCCAGGGATGGACGCTTTCGTGTTTTTTTGTGTAGTTTGTTGTTTGTATAAAAAGTTAATTATCTAAATTATCCAATAAAAGTACATTTTTATTACATTATATTCCATCGAGTGCCCCCCCCCCCCCCCCAAAAAAAGAGTCTTCTTCCTCTCCCTTGTTTGCTATTCATAACTGACTCTTGGGACAAGGGGGGGCTGGGGGGGTCACGCGCACCGGGCGCTGGCGGGGGGGCGCTAGTGTGCGGTCCTCGGACTCCTGGCAGCGGGTCCGGGGACGGGCAGTGGGATCCTGGGACGGGCAGCGGGGTCCCGGGGATGGGCAGCGGGGTTCCGGGGACTGGTGGGTTAACTCCGGCTCCTAGCGCTGCGGGAAGCAGATTTTGAAAAGACTTGCCGGACGCTGATTGGCTGAATTCAGCCAATCAGCGTCCGGCAAGTCTTTTCAAAGTCATCAGCGCTTCCCGCCGCCAGGCACAGACAGATAGCACTAGGAGGCGAAGTGAGTGAAGGCTGCCGCTACACTAGTCCCTGGACGCTGCGTACCCCCGCTGGCTGCACACAGGTATGTTGGCAGCAGGGGTCACTCACTCGTCACTCCGTCTCCTATCACTAATCACTGAATTCAGCCAATCAGCGTCCGGCAAGTCTTTTCAAAATCTGCTTCCCACTCACCGCCCGGCAGCGCTAGGAGCCAGAGTTAACCTACTCCAGTCCCCGGACCCCCGCTGCCTGTCCCCAAGCCAAGGCAGTCATTTGGGGTGTGTCCCCCCCCCCCCCCGCCGAAACACCTAGTTTCGGCCCTGTACATACCAATTAGGCAATACACTCATTAGACTGGGGCAATAAATAATTATTTCCTATTTTTACTGTACTGTCTCTATGGCAGATCTGTATTTAGGGAAGGATCCAGTGCAGATTCCACAACTGACATGTCGTAATTGTCAGCATTTGCCACTATTACAGACTCACAGCGCACTTTACCTACCACGTATGAATGTTGTAAGGCTCTTTCTGATGTACTCCTCTTACTGAAAGGTCCAACATTTAGAACATATAAATAAGAGTGGCAACTCTAGAGGTGTGGCTGCAGCACCATCCAGAATTCAGTAAAGAAGTCACACCAACTGCCAGTGAGTCCGGGCTGGTGATGTGTGGCAGAGTTTTGGGTAGAGCAGTAACTGTGGCTTCCCGTTTTAAATTTTGGCTTGGCTTGGCTTTGGCCCCACCTCTTCTTGATCCACCACTGCACAGCACCAAGTTCTCCCCCCCCCCCCCATGCTCCCACATATGGGAATACCAATTGACAGAATCCCCACAACCAGAATCCTACCAACATATACACAACACCGAAAATCAGATCACTGACAACTTCTGGGTGGTGCTCCCCCAGAGTCAGTTATGAATAGCAAACAAGGGAGAGAAAGTAAAACACCAACACAACCACAATGCTGACAGCCAAAATAATGACACAAATAATACTGAATACAGTTTTTCATGGTATTTTCAAAATACTGACTTGATTATACAGTACTTTACCATCCCAGTGGGCATAGATGGAGAATACAATGGTGTGCCAAGTGCACCTGGTACACTAATGTGGCATGTCTATATTTTAACTGTGTTGGTATTTGAACATGTTGGCATTATCATGTCTATATATTGGCTGTAGGCATTTCATCAGTCCAGTATTGACCATATTTACATCCTGCCAGTATATAATGTTGTAATTCATGACGGTAATTCAATTGTCGGTAAATCATACTGATCCCGGTAATAGTAATTAAATAATTAGTAATGGAATAGTAATTAAATAATTAGTAATGAAATAGTAATTAAATAATTAGTAATGAAATAGTAATTAAATATTTTTTTACGCATTTTTCCCAAAAAAGTTTCATGTTGACATAAATTATACACAATTTGTTTGTCATTTATTATGGGGTCATTTAAAACATCACCTGCTCCTCCCATACTAATATTGTGTATTACTGGCGTTACTGTAGCAGCCGTAACACCGAATCAATATAGGGAGATGACAACTACACATTATTGGATGAGAATCATCTCGGACAAATATGAGGGCGGTTTCTTTATCCCATGGGTAAGTGTTACACAAGGTCCATTTTATGACTGCAAAGAACAATTCAAATTCTGTAAAGGATTCCGGTTCTCCAAGGTATTTATTGGAAAATACACTGCAAAAGACGACTCGTACATGGCTAACCATCGCTTGGAGTTCACCAAGCAGAAGAATCAATACTATTTGAAAGAGGATATTTATTGGAGAACAAACTCAAGGAAGCTACAACAGTATCATCTACATGCTCGAATGTCTTCTCTTTCCTGCTCTGTGATTAGCCATAGTTTTTTTCTTTATTGTGTATTAAAGACTTATTTTCATCTTCAATTAATGGCAAAGGTGAAGTTCGTTATTGGTGTCATTTTTTGTTGTTGCTGTATTTGAAAGACTTTACATCGAAACAGAACTTGACGGCAGATAAGAACAACTTGGCTCATCTACTTTGCCCTACAGTAATTGAGCAGGTTAGGGTTGATTCTTGTCAGGACTCAGAGCCAATTAACCTAACAGTATATTTTTGGTTTGTGGGAGGAAACCGGAGTACTCGAAGGAAACACACACAAGCCACTACACCATCCATGTAACAACATAAAAAACATAGTACATAGTACAAAGGGCTTAGTATTACAGCAAGTAGGAAAACAACATACAGTAGAAATAATAATAATAATAATAATAATAATAATAATAAAAACCTAGAGAGCACAATAAGCATAGCGCAGGGTTGATGCAGAAATGTTGGGTAATAAATTCCACGGGTAATATATTCCACCCATGAAAGGTACCAGATGAGGCAGTCATGTTGGGTGCACTATGTAGAATTACCTTGGGTAGAATAGGTTATGCCTAGAACAGATTAAACAAAATAGGTGTTTGCCATGTCCTATCACTAGAGAAGGATCCTAACATAATCCTTCGGCCTGTGTATTTTTCATCCCATCCATGGGTGTACTAGACAAGGCAGCCATATTAGATGCACTACATAGGGTTACCTTGGGTGGAATAGGTTACGCCTAGAACAGATGAAACAAAATCTGTGGTTGTAGCGTCCAATCACTAGAGTGGGGGGCCCTAATATAATTGTCTGATTTGTTTTTCATTCCATCCACGGGTGTATGGTACCAGGTAAGGCAGCCATATTATAGCATTCATTCTAGTCCCCGCCATCTTTAAAAACCCATGCAGTTCCTCTTCCCTGCCTGGGGTGTCGCTGTCTGCTATTGTGTTTCTAGCACAGGTCTGGTTTGAATATCAGTGCTGATATACAGACCACACTGTGCTAGAAGCACTAGAGCAGACAGCGACACCCCAGGCAAAAAAGAGGAACTTTCAAAGATGGCGGGTGCTAGAATGAACACTATATTAGATACACTACAAAGGTTACACTATGGAAGATAAGCCTTTCAGGGACCCAAAGCAAATATGGGAATACTGACACCTTTGTAGTAGTAACATATACCCAGTATGAATAAATCCACGTGTAGTTCATCCTACCATATTTATTTTATATGTTCCTGTTATATTTACTATTTACAAATAGGTATAACATGATAAATGCATATGACAGCTTTATGAGTTCTACTTGTTTCCCCCAAGTAGCATGCAAATTACATTGTACAGCTCAGAATATAATTTTAAATTGAGATTTTAGGGGGTTTCTTGAGTCCCACCCTTCCCCCCCCCCCCCACACACACACTACTGATATGTACCATCCTCAAACCAATAGAATTGAAGTAAATGCACAGACTGCAATGCCACACAAGGGACTGTGTTCTGTGTATTCAGTGACCTGCATTTTACCTATGCTTGATTTCTGACTCAATGCACATTTTTTTTTAAATTAAAATGAAATTGCGAGTTACTTACAGCAGAACATGTCCTATTTCTACAGTTAGAGCTTCTAAAAGCTCAATTAAGAGTTTACAAACAGCCCCGGCCCTCTCTGAATTAAACCTTCTCTTTGTTCGCATAAATTTATGTAGCCTACAAACCTTTTTCTGAAACCTACGGGAATAGTTTTCCATGTAGGTTCCTGCAGCCAAGGATTTACCCAGCAGCTTCACAAGTACAGAACAAGCATTAGATCCATTATCGGAGATGTTTGATTTGTAAAAATGACGACTTGATAATTTAGTGGAACAATTTGGCAGAAAAAAAGCAACTGGCAAAGTGTTATTCATCCCCGAAAATGTCCGGAGGTAAGTAAAATGATATAAGACAATAAACCTGGAAATCAAATAATGATACCACACTGGTCATTTTCAATTTTTAGTACATAAAGCCTTGTAGCTCTTGTGCCAAAACATTGCGATTCTTTGCCATTTGATAATTTGATACTTTAGCAAATTTTCATCATATTTTTGGACTTTTTAACGGACATTTGGGATTTGAATGGCGATGAGATAGAGTGGAGATGATTCTGGTTGATTCGTAATATAACGAGTTCATCCCCGTCGCAATGTTTTGGGGACTGCACATGCGCGTGGTCTTGTATGCACATGTGAAACTCCACTTTGCGAATGGCCATGTAATAGGCAAGTATCGGGGCGGGCCAGGGGCGGACGGCGGTGGTAATAGTGCTTGTCCAGGGCTTTATGAGCATCCCCATGAAAACGTTGGGCGTTGCCATAGGTACGCAGGTGGGCCAATTCCTGCTGGAGGGGGGAGCGGCTGACGTCGCAGGATGTCAGCTGACCATCATTCGATGATTGCCAACCATTGAAAGATTTCTCCTGCAGCGGAGACACACGAGGGTATGTGTTTTTGTTACACAACCACATGGACATGGTGCTAATAAAGAATAAAAATCTAATAATTGATCAATGGGAAAAAAATAAAAAAACAACGCACACATGTCACCATCCCCATAAAATATATGAATTTCACTTGGATAATACAAAACATAGGGGCTCGTTCATTGATGAATTTTAGCTATTTAAAACTCGTTGCCTATGATAAATGGTAGTCCAGCCAGTCAGCTCACAACCAGGCGCTGCGGAACCCTTGTGCCGCCATATAAATAAACAATAATAATAACTGATGTTTTCAAACACATAGTAGCTGTTTGGTTGGAGCATATTAATCATACACAACACATTTTAAATGTCTAAAATCCGTTGCTAATGGGCCCCATAAATGATAAATGACACTGTAACACTGTAGGTGTTCCATCTGCCATTATGGCAACACATATAGGGGGTTATTCTGGTTCACTCGCAAAGGCAAATTCACTCTCTAATGGACAAAGGGACATGTTCACTGCAGGTGGGGAAGATGTAACATGTGAAGAGAGAGTTAGATTTGGGTGTTATATTGTTTCTGTGCAGGGTAAATACTGAATACTTTATTTTTACCCTGCAATATAAATATCAGTTTGAAGTATAAACCCCTGTACTTGTTTCCTAGCACAGCGCCCATCGCATACCATCGCATACCGTATTTAGTGGTGTGCGATGCGTGCGATGCGATCTTCCCGTTAAATTAATAGGAGTGCTTTACAATGAAATATCGCATAGCATCGCATGGCAGCAAATGGCATGAGATGCGATACAATTTTTAATTGTACAAGCACCCTGATGGGTGCTTACAATGTTAAATGCACCCCCATTGTCAACGCCACCCCCACTATCAACGCCAACCCGAAGCGTGGTGAGCGCAGCGTCCTCCGACCTTTTCATACCCCCACTGTCCACGTCGGCATGGAGTTGATTCTAGATAGTGTGGCGAGCGCAGCGAGTCACCGAGCCCGAAGCCTGGCGAGCGGACATGGAATCCGAGCCCGAAGCGTGGCGAGCAGATGCGGAATACATGCAAAGTAATCTGTGTCCCCTCACGGGGTTCGCTGCGCTCGCAACGCTTCGGGCTCGGTGGCTCGCTGCACTCGCCACACTATCTAAAATCAACTCCACGCCGATGTGGATAGTGGGGGTATGAAAAGGTCGGAGGACACGTACTGCTGCCGCTCGCCACGCTTCGGGTTGGCGTTGATAGTGGGGGTGGCGTTGACAATGGGGGTGCATTTAACATTGTAAGCACCCATCAGGGTGCTTGTACAATAAAAAATCGAATCGCATTGCATCGCATGCCGCTATATTGCATGCAATGCGATAAGATGCACTTCGATCAAAATCGGGGGCGCCGTGCTAGGAAACAAGTACCCAAACCCCACCCAAATCTAACTCTCTCTGCACATGTTACATCAGCCCCACCTGCAGTGCACATGTCCATTTGTCCATTAGAGAGTGAATTTGCTTTTGCGAGTGAACCAGAATAACCCCCATAAAGTATCAAAACTGAAGCACCTGTTGGGATCATCATTGCTTTGCCGTTATATCTCCTTTGGTCACTTTTAGCCACTGCTCTATTAACGCAACGAGCTGCATGGAAATGGTGGGTCTTATGGGCATTTGTCCAGGACATGTTGCTGAGAATGCTAGCATACAAAGACACTTCATCCCCCACATTGGAGCTTAGGGCTGATGCAACATTCAATGGTGCGACCAATGGGGACATCTAAAGAGGCAACAAGTGGTATTTGAGCAATGAAAGCCACTCAAGGTGCATATCTAAAGCTGTAAAGAATGTATTTGACCTAGGGTCAAATAGCAAGATAGTCTAACTCTAACATACATTTAAAGTGCAGTTATCCAAAATTTAACAGTCAAAGTTGGATCATCAAAATCATCCATGAACCAGAATCGAACCGTGTGTACACACCATAAGTCCTTGTGCATTAAGAAGTGCGGGGAGGAGCTACAGGGAGGAGCTTTATAGTCCCTGATCCTACACTGGACTAGAGCATGAAGGGAATGCAGTGGTTGGGGCCCAAGCTTAAGGGTTGCATCCAGCTACCAATGGGACTTAGCCAGTGGTGGCTTCAGAGAAGGGGTTGCCGCACAGTTCAAAATTCAAATAAGGGAGCCACACCCACTGCCAATGAGTCCGTTTGAAATGGCAGTTGGTGTTCAGCTCCTATTCTAATTTTAAACTGTGCTTCAGCTCCACCTCTAGAGCCGCCACTGGACTTGGCCAAAAGTTAGAGAAGACATTCAAAGAACAGGACAGCTTTATAGAGGTAGGGGAAAGTGTGTGTCAGGGATACCTACTTTAATAAGCAGGAGGGACAATCTTGGTGCAGTTCCATAGACAAAAATGAGCAACAGCATCCATGATCCTGCTCCACTAAGTTACTGAACCCTAGAGTAGCGGTAGGGGCCTACTGGGAGTTCCCCTGTACACCTGTGGGCCAGTCCGACCATTGTCACCATCGTCCAACTCAGGATCAGATCCTACATGAATGATCCCTAAATGTGATCCATTTCACAATAATACAAAATGCCCTTAACCAGTCAAGATAAGAATGATTATTTGGCTAATACCAAATGAGCACTACACCAGTTTGTGTAACATATCTAGCCTGATGTCTCAGCACATGCTCATGTACAAAGGGGAGAAGGTTGTCGCATAAAGGAGAAAGATATATAAGACAAAAATAGATAGTCAATAAAGCCATGATTTCAATAAAACAGCACAGTTAGTACAATCCTATCTCTACGTTCTGTATTTTTAACACGCACAATGTTGACGCCTGTTATGAAAGTAGTGAGAACAGTGTATCTATCGCTGTTTTAATTATATCAGGCACTTGTAATGCAGCACCATGTCATCTAAATTATTAGTGGTGATCATTTTTATAATAATTTTAATAAAGTTCTCATTCCGTGTGACTGAAGTGCGATGGAAATATTTATTGCACCGTTGGGCACAGCTGGAAACTACAATCCTATCGTTATCAACAGCGGATAATTCATACAAACAGCAAAGTGCATAAAACGCATACATATGCAGGGAGTTAATTTGATCGGAATTCAATTATGGATACTTGGTGGAGTGTCTATTTCTCATTAAAACAAAAGCAACTATAAGTCTGTAACTTGTCATTCCACTACTGCACCCCCACCATAGAAATAGCGCAGATGGCAGAAAAGCCTTCAGAGGATCTCTGTATAGCAGAAACCTGCAAAAGTGATCGTGTGGTGAGGCAGAGGGTGACAGGGAGAGTGAGGGTAATGGGGAGAGGCAGAGAGGGACAGGGAGAGATAGTGGGAGAAGGAAAGGGAGTGGGTGACAGGAAGAGGCAATGTATGGTGCAAGGGAGAGGCAGGGGATGACAGGACAGGAAAAGAATGACGAGAGAGGCAATAAGTGACAGGGAGAAGGTGATGGGGAGAGGCAGTTGAAGATAAGCAATGGGTGACACCAGGAACAGTGTGACAGGCAGTGGGTGACAGAGTGGAGTGAATGATATATAGGGGGACATCTGTTGAATCCTGGGGAATATGTGGAACTTATAAGACACTTGAGGGTATGGAAAGTGGGTGTTGGTGGAAGAGTGTGGCTGGGGTCAGTAAATTGAAGATTTGCCTGGGGTGCCAAGAAGCCTTAAGGCTAAGTTGGGCCCAATATCAACCGATTATGGCAGATTGGGCTGAAAAATCTGGTGAAATCAGCTCAAATCGCATGTGTGTGACATCCAATCCGCGGTCCCATGTGCATCGGACCGGATTCTGAGGTCGGGCATACATCAGGGGTGCCTTTTAGCACCCACATTGTATTGCAATCGATCAGGTTAATAGGTGTGTACCAGCGGTGCTGCACTGCTGGCAAACACCTATCTGCAGAGCAGGGAAGCCCCGGCCAGGAGAGGCACTCACCCCGATCTGCGCCTCTGATACCCCCCAATCCCCCCCTACCACTGGCAACCGGAGAGGCTGCGGCAATGGCAAGCAGGCAGATTTAAAAGCTCATATTCAAATGAATGGATGGCCACTGATTGGCTGAGAGAGACGGCATCTCGCTGTGAGTCCTTACATGCGATATATTACATGCGATTTATCGTAAAAAATGGCACATCAAGTGTGAAATCATATGTGAGCCCTCTCGGGGTTCTTCCGGGGGAGCTCAAGGGAAATCGGGCTATAGATTAGTCCACACAGGGCCTTTACACTGGCTCTGGGTGGAATAATTCATAGCCAATCAGAGCTTTAGAATGCACAGTGCACAAAAAGTTATTTAAGTCAACTGCAACAAAATACGTATTCTAAAAAAGCATCGTTCTATTTGATTGTTGCAAAAAAAATTCCTTTATCTGGAAGCGCTCGAGTTATAAAAATAGTTCCAGTTGCTATTTATACTTCATACAAATTGTTGCCAATTACAAACCTGTCATGAGGTATTGATCTAATTATAGTAATTATTGCTACATTAAGGATAAAATATGGAACTTAAGTAAATATGAACGTTGATTTTTAATCTTTCTCGGGTTGCAGCGTATTGACTTTCTTCCTGGCGTACACATGCCTGTTCAATGCCAGAAAGCACGGCTTTTCACTTCATCATTTTCCCTGTCCTTAAAATGCATCAGGTGCATGTATACAATCTAAAATAAATTACAATTTGATTTTACGGACCATATAAATTATTGATGTTGTACACATTTTTTCCATTGGTTTACATTTCAAGTGCTTTCACAGAATTATCCCAATGGATCGCGCTCCTAAATCACGGAGAACACGAAGTATATTAATGCTTAGCACAACATTCTGAGACTTTTTTCTTTTATTAAGTGCACAACATGGATCAAAGGGATACACTTTGTTTTATTTATGACAGGTATTACTAAATTGCATAACGCCACAATATTCAAAAGCACAGTACAACGGCAGAAGAGGGGGGGGATCAAACCATAAATCAGTCTGCTCCCTCTGCTGAAGGGTGGATATTTCAGCCCACTGTACAGTGTGCGGATTCTATGGGATAGCGATTCGCCTTATTTTAGTTTAACGATGAAAATGTTTTCTAAGTAACATTGGGCCTCATTCAGACCAACTTGCTAGGCTGCGTATGTTTGCAGTCTAGCGAACAGGTAAATGCCACCTGGCTGAACATCTGCCCATGCCACCCGAAACCGGCTGATAGGATGCCCTTGCATGCGTCTGAACGGGAGAGATTCTCTGTACAGAGATTTCTCTATCCTTCGGTAATAAAAAACAGTCTAAACTGATTTTTTATTCCTGCCGCAGATCGCCGAAAAGGGGGCGGGCGCAGACATCATGGACGTCAACCATCTGCCCCAAGCAGGGAACGACATGCCTGTGTTCCCAGGGGAATGCCCAGTGTTTTTATGGTGATGGCCATAAAACGCTGGGCTTTTCCCTGCTGCCACTCCCTGGCTGCTCCCATTCCGCCCTTTCTCGCTGAAGCCGTTTGCTCCTGGGGTTTGTGCATGCACATATTAGCACATGCCCAATCCCCCAGCATCGGACATGGGGCCAAATTCAGCCCCATTATGCCAACTGCAACTTTTTTGAGACTCGTTACTGGGTAATGTCCAGGGCCGGCCTGAGCAATTTTTTAATTTTTTTTGTTAAGCCAGTATTTTTTTAGCGCCACTTGGTGGACATGAAGGATAACTATATATATATATATATATATATATATATATATATGTATGTATATCAGCTACATTACAGTCTAGTTGGTAATAAGGACAGGAAGGGATTGGTGTCACAGGCTGAGCAGAGTGACCTCATCACTGCTGGGACTTCACAGCGGACACATTGTCCTGACACAATTTCCCTGTTAAGTCAGCCCCCTCAGGAAGATCGTCACATGAATATGAAGAGGACTGATAGAACCTTATGAAGTGTTGAATCTTAATGGCCCATTAGCAGTGGTGTAGAAAATGTCCCAGCAGACCCATGCAGTGGCATGGAGATGTTGGGTGACATGTGGGAGTTGGGGGCCTGATGGGGCTATTGCTGCCACTGCCTGGGCCTGCAGTTATCTGCAGTTAAGCCATCGCCAGTGTCCCATCACATCTGCCCTTATTGAAAATGTCCCTCTCGAAATGGCAGCAGCCATAGAGGCGCCTCCACTAGGCCTTTTAGGCCACCGCAACTAAACCCCCCCCCCCGGAGTGACTTGTTGGCATCACCTGCGGGCCCCCCCCCCCCCCCCCCCCCCCCGGGAGCTTCACCCGGCAAATGTGGAGCGATGCAGCAGCAGCATCGCACCCTCTCCCCCCCACCCTGGAGCAGCACACTGGCCGCATCGCAACACCACCCCCCCCCCCCCGAGCAGCACGGCGGATGCCACCCCCCCCCCCCGAGCAACGCGGCGGCCACATCACGCATCAACCCTCTCCGCCCCCATGGAGCCAAGGGCGCTCCAGTGCCTTGCACTGGTCCTGCATAGAGGAATCATGGATGCTAGAGGAAGAGGAGTCCATTTTGTGAGGACCTTTTTACTTGGGGCATGTGCAATGTTCCCTCTAATTTTACGAAGGTTGTGTGCGGCAAAAGATTTTGGCTGTGCAACTTTGGAAGTAAATTTTAATTTTTGTGCGTCAATTATATATAACTGAAAAATGACGTTCAGCATTTGTGTTAACTTTACTTAAAAATGATATTAAACATTTAAACATTCAAAACACAGCACACAATGTAGTTATTGGGTGAAACACACATTAATTGAGTCCACAACTGTAAAAAGGGGCCACTGCTGTTTTGTGCGCTCTGTTGTAATGTCTGTGCGCACGATTGTCGAGTTGTGTGCGCGCGCACGTGCGCACAGCTTAGAGGGAACACTGGGCATGTGCTACAGACCCGCAGCGATGGCTGGAGACCGGTGGGAAGAAGGGAATCCACTGACAACAAGCAAGTGACAAGGGAGAGGGAGGGGCATCTGAAACTTTGAGTATCTGGGGGGAAGCCTTATTTTCAGTATAGTTACATCAATGACCATTAGAATGTGGAAATAATGGAATAGCTTCTACTAGGTAGAGGAAGGCCGGATAAAGGAAATAATGTGCCTGAAGCTTAAAATGTTCAAGGGCCTATTATGGGAAGTGGAGGAGGTAAGGCCAGTGCTATGTAGAACCCATATGTCTTCTTAAATATATAAATGTACAAAAATTGCATAAATGTGTAAAATAGAATTTAAATTTTAATACTTATGATTTATGGACAAACATGTGGCCAGCTGGTGCCTGCCTGTTGATCTTCATGTTGTCATGACGATGGGTCTAATTTTATGTGACATAACAGAGCTGCAGCTCCATCCTCCCCATTGTTCATCTAGCCCTGTGGAGGGAGTAGTTGTAGTTCCAGAGCTGTGGAGCAGCACACGAGGAAACCTTGGATACGGAAAGTGAGGTGACCAGAGTTTAGAGAGACAGTAATCAGTGGATGAGCAGCGAGGGCTGGAGGGACAACGAACAGAAATGAGAATTGGGATTCACGTAGAATAATCAGCCAATGAAATGATAGAATATAAGCTGTCCATATGGTAGACAATTAAATATATCCTATACCTACAATACTAACGGAACAGTTGAAGGTTTGGGCCGTGTGCCGCTACCGGTAACTGTGGTGGAACAATGGCTGGATCTGTTTCATGTGTGTTTCCATATGGAACATAAAATTCAGGATAATGTATGCATTGTCTCTCACCGTCTATTTAACCTGACACTGTTTGAAGTCTGTACTAATTATAATTAAATACTAGACAAGTGAACAAATGTACACACTTCTCACCTACACATTATTAACATTTCTTAAATTACAGGCTGATGCTCCCTGGTCAAAACATGAGTAAAACAGCGTAGCAAAGATAAGCCACCTTGCCTCATTAACACGTACTGTAATTACTCTTACACCGCTCTCATTTGTCATCCGAGTTTGAGTTTATTTCACAAAGGTATCGGTGTAGGTTACTTCCACCTGGGAGTTGATTATGACTATTATATGAGTAAATAAGGACTTTTTATAGCAGGATGTTGCTATTGGTGGAGAGTACTGTACTGTATTTGCTGTTTAGAAAACATTACACTTTTTTAGTGAATAGCTGGGGCTGCTTTACCTTCCTTTCTGTTCCATACATTTGTAATTACTGCTGCTCTACCACATATCTCATATACAGTATATCTCTTTATGCACCATCTTAATGGCGTGCCTCCTGGCCACCGATTGTTCTTTGTCCGGACTGGGAAATCCCAATATTCTCAGACTACAGAACATAACCATAGGCACACGCTGACCCTGCAGTTTTACGTTGCTCAGTTATTTTGAAATGTGTCATCTAATTGCTCATTGTGTTCCCCCTAAGGCTTATCAAGGAACTTTCCTGTCCGTATAAACCTTCAGTCCTTGGCTGAGTAACGGATCACCTTGCTGTGCAATGAAGCAGAAATACTTTATGGCTTTTTCATTTCCTAAATTCTGACCTTTGCTACAGTGTGTCTCTAGATTGAACTTTTTGTGCACCTGTCCTGACCTTGGGTAGTTGTCTTGTTGCTGCCCATGCCCCGGATGTTCTGACTTCTTCCTGAGATTCTGCCTAGATATATTTTTTAGGGATCTTATTAGTGTGCTTGGTGGCAGCCAACTTCATGTACCGGGGCTGTTGGTCTTTCAGGGGCAGTGCCCAAGGCCGATTGTGAGAATTGTCTCCTGAAAACTCCCGAACCCAAACAAAACAGGGGTAAACAGGGCTGGGCGGGCCTTGGTAAAGCTGGGGGTGGGGCCTAATCCCATAGTTTGGACACAACTCCTTTTAAAGCAACTCTGTACAGAGAAAGACGGGCACCTAATTACAAATCCCAATATATTCTTGTTTAGTTACTTTATGTCTGACACCTTTAAACATATATATATATATATATATATATATATATAGGGGTAGAGATCAGCCCGCGACTCTCCCTGTGGGTGCTCAGCTGCCCCGGTGCCCTCTCGGTATACAGGTAGACGTCGATCCAAAGAACAGGCAGAGGCACTCAGGGGGACTTTCAAAGTGGCAAACTTTAGTGAAAATAGACCCCGATGTTTCGGGGTTAGCAAACCCATTTATCAAGGTGTGATCAGTGTAATAAAACAACATACCTTATATAACACTTCAAGGTGATACAAGAGGTTCCCTGTTTGCGGCGCGGGTGGCCGGCGTCTGACGTCATATCCGGGCAGTCACTCCCCGCAGCGTATTGCTGCCTGGAGCCCCAGTAGCTAGGTAACAGCCCGGCACTTCCTGGACCCTGTATAGCCGCATCCCCTGTCTGGGAAACAGACTGACCAGAGCAGGTTATATTACATCTCCATTGACAGGTTTCCATTGTTATAGTGTTCTTAACCATTGATTTTTAACTAGTGATATTGTTACCCCTTTATTATTAATATCTATTCATTTATTAAATATGTTTTAAACACTTCATTGGGTACAATCATTTAAAAACGAGAGCTGCAATACCTTCTTTGTTTCATGTTACCTTAAGGGACCTGACTAGTCCCTCTTGCAGCTGCTCTATTTAAGAAATATGCCATGATAAGCGCTCTGCACAGTTTTTACTGTATTTTTTGTCCATGACCATATAGAGAAACCTGGGCAGGCCGAGCAGTACAGCTTTCCGGTGCCATGCTATGCTCGTCCGCTTGCAAATAGGGACACAGAAATCTGGGCTGGCTGAGTAGCACTGGGACATGCCGTGAGGCCAGACCAGGCCCCCTTTACTTGACTTGAAGCCATGACCTCACCCCCTTTTTTGCATGCACACACCTCTGACACGCCTACGCAGAACATTGCCCAGCCTGATTAAGATCCCCAGCTTGCCCCATTTACATTAATATACGGTGTATATATATATATATATATATATATATATATATATATATATATATATATATCTTTTTTTTATTATTATTTCCCCTATTTCTTAATATTATCATTTGTTTTCTCAAGTTATTCCTATGGATGCTTGAAAGATTAGCACTAATTCTTTTGAGACTCTATTTACCATTATATCTGGTTATTTTTTTTTTTCACAGACATCACTCATTTCAATCCACCAATTCACTTAGAAAACAAATCTCCCAACTCTACTGAGATGCCGCCAGAACATAAGCAGAATGCCCATCTTAAAAGTAGTCAGCCTAATCAACTAGCTGTATGAACTTCAGCTCCAAGGGATTGACAAGAGTTAGAAACAGCATTTAGCACTTTGCTGACCTTGAGACCACCTTTGCAAAACTCCTTCTGGAACCAAGATATTTTCTAACCATTTTCAAGTGATTTTTTTTTTCACTTCCTCCAGAGAATAAAACACTTGATTGACCATCAATGTTCAGCCAAACTCTTTCGCTGGAAAAGATCTTGTTGACTGAGTTTTGCAATAAATCAAACTCACAAAGTTTTTTTTTTTCCATTCCTAAAACCGATATCCATTTGTATTCCTGGAAATAGATGTGCAAAAAAATATGTCCTGTTACATATGCAACACATCGGTAGAAAAAGCATTTTAGGGAATACAGCAATGCACAGAAGAACATTATAAACGCCCAAAATGTTTTTTTTTTTGTATATTTATTTATTCGGAAACCCACTATTACATAAAAAATATGGAACATGAAACAAAAAAAAACACTAATTCATTTCCGCTATGTGTAAAAATTACAGAAAATAAAATAACAATTTTTAGAAATCTAGATGTATTCTTTACGGGTTAAATATGGTTGGATATAATGGAGATCTTTTTTTTTCTTTATTCTATTCATAGAAGTTAAGTTTGGAGACTTCATGAGTGCTGGTACATCAGACTATGGACATTATTCTGGTTGACTCACTCGGGGGGGGGGGCAAATTCCCACCATTGCAAGTAATCCAGAACCCTCCCGGGGGATGGTGGTACGCCCGTCATTTGCACGTCAGCTTTGTTCGTATGCCACGCGAATGGTGTTTTACATAAACACCCATTCACATTCAAGTGGGAACCTCTCCCATCTTTTGATGGTTGCCAAACAGGTTAAGCGCTGAGTTTGCACGCTCCCAGCGTATGCACATGCTCAGAAATGCAGCTGCGCATACCAACCAGTGCAAAGTGCATACTGCTATAAATGGTCAACCTTTTGGTCTTCGTAAAGACCTTTAAACCCATTTGACACTTTGGATGGGCTTAAAGGTCTTGAAAAAAGGTTTCCGCATAGACCAAAATGTTCCTGCTCTGCTCCTACCTCCAATCTCTGTCTTCACAGCTTCCTTTCTCCATATCCAGCTAGATTGAAGCAGATCAGTGCAAAAATTGCTTTCACTTTCTGTTATGACATCTTTCAGCGCAAAAAAGAGTAATCTGGTCCATCAAATGGCCTCTAGTGGTCACTGGCGGTACCTCATAGGGGCCACCTCATAGGGGTGTATTCAATCCACCGCCGCTATTTCCAACGGGGAAATAGTGGTGGGCACCTATTCAATGCTGTCTTTCCTGACAGCAATGAACAGGCATCTCGGCAAGACAAGCCTGATTTTAAAAGCGGTCAGGCTCATTTTGTCAAGACGCCCATGGATTGTGAAGCTCATGGCCAGATCTCGACTATCCATGGCTGTTTCTCGCAGCCACTCCCCCTTTTCGGATATTGAATCCCACCTGCCGAGATGCAGTCAAGCGGGCCGAGAATGGGCCAGGACCGGGTGATGACTGTCGGACTGTGTGTGGGCGGGTGTGTGTGTGTGCGTGTATATATATATATATATATGCTGTAGATGCCTTGCACTCCGCTTTAACAAGAACAACTTGTACGGTGCTGCTTACACCCCAACAGGGGATATGTATTCGCCAACAGGATAAGGCACTCGTAGCAATGAACTTTCATATGTAATGCAAAAAAAATGAAGAGACCCACACAGGGGTATGTGCCAACGTTTCGGGTGTTGAAACCCTTTATCAAGACATGTCAAGATATATTCACACCTTGAAGAAGGGGCGCACAGCCTCGAAACGTCGGGCTATTTGATGTGACACCATGTTGTATTTTTAATACACTTTTTTCAATACCAAACCCGTGAGTACTGCCTGTTTTTGTCTGAAAAAAAAAAAAAAATATATATATATATATATATATATAGCAATCCAAATCCTTGTGGACAAATGGCACTCAGGAGACGATTTCATGAGTGCCATTTGTCCACAAGGATTTGGATTGCTGTATACTCGTTCTAGGCACCGGGGGCAAGCTGTTATTTATTCACTTGAAGTGCCGGCAGACATTGGATTGTATATATATATATATATATATATATATATATATATATACAGAACAAAGGGTGACTCAAGTCGCGCCACTTGGAAGGCCGCTACTCTAAAGAGACTCCCCTGTTAGTGGGAGACAAAGGGTATGGATAGTAGAAAGAGTAGAGAGCGCCAGAGGTTTCCACCACCTTAAGTGCAGTGCATGAGTCAGATATACAAATGATCAAAACATGTTTTTAAAAATTGACATATTTTATTAAAACGTTTATAAGAAAACGTGTGGTGTCTCAGTTCTTTTGGAGACGGTAACAACCCAACGCGTTTCGTCTTTAGAAAGACTTCATCAGGGGTTTTAAAATAGACACAAAGAATACATGGAGATGTCTCAAATATTTTCAAAATATATGATGAAACTCAGTGATAAGAGCGAGTTCGCAATCTTAAATAGAAGTTAAACCCGAATGAGAGATTTTATAGGTCCATGTATGATGAGACTATTGTTGGTCTCATACTCGATATGGAGAATCTTCACAGGATAATCAGAACAGCACCTGCCGTATGATGTAGGTGAAATGTCTGAATAGGTCTGGACTGAATACAACAGGACTGGATGGACGTTCTAAGGGGTCAAACGACCGTAATTTCTTCCAGACGTTTATCTGGGGTAGACCAGATGGTGCTGGTGGAACTAAGTCCGCATAAACAGACGTTGCTGTATAGATACTTGTAATGTGGCTTAATGCTACAGAGGTTCTTCCAGATGTTATCTAGGGTAAAAAGGGTGGTAAAGATGGAACTACTTCCGTACAAACAGACGTTGCTGTGAAAAGACACTTGTACGGTGGCTTTATGCAACCGTGGTTCTGCACAAATGTAGCAAAGAGGGCATCAGCAACGTCCAATATATATATACAGGATCAAAGAAAAGGCTGGCACTCCGGGGTCTTTTAGAAAACGTGCTGTATTAAGTGGCAAGAAAGCGACCAACGTTTCGGGGGTACTCCCCCTTTGTCAAGGTACGTAGTGATAATATATATATATTCGATAGATAGATAGATAGATAGATAGATAGATAGATAGATAGATAGATAGATAGATAGATAGATAGATAGATATAGATATACATAGAGTCAGATAGATAGATATATATATATATATATATATATTGCACATACATACATACATACATACATACATACATACATTCATCATATATGTTTTTAGATCTTTTCTGATTTACCAGTTACCTGCTTGGCTATGTCTACTGTGCTCAAGTCTTAAATTATCTCAAGCAATGTTGAGTACCATATAATAACAGTCAAGTGGACATATGAGCTATTTTTAATTGCAATTTGTTTATTTAAGACAGATTAGCTAATTCCAGAAGCCAAGATTACACTGACTGTCAAACCTGTCAAAAAATAAAAACAGTAATTGTAAAAATTAAATCCTTTAATCCCTAAATTTTGCATCCAACACGGATGAAAGAAACTCTGTTTGAGTGCAGTGAAATTAATCCCTCAAGAGGGAAATAACATTTTTGACATTCAGTCAATACCAGCTCCTCACACATGTAGTATGAATTATATGGGTACACAAAGGGGCCAATTAAAGTGTTTACTTAAACAAAAAAATGCTTAGATTTATTTGTATCACAGACTATTAAGTATGCCCATTTTTTAAGAAAAATTCCTCCATAATAATGAATTTTTTTGCCAGGTCAGATAGAAATTGAGCAGAATGATACTTTGTGACACATGCATAAAACATGAATCTAATAGGCATTGATCAGACTGGTGCTCAGATATACATTGCAAGGAAGGACTATTTGGTATGCTGTAAAAATAGCCAGTTCAAAGACATTAGATTTATATTAAAAGTTCTGAAAATGTAGTCTGAACTCCTACCAGTTTACAAATAATTATCATGAAATAAAACAGTTTTTACTTTATGGGGTATATTCAATTAGAGTCAGAAACTGCCATTTGTCTAAATATGGCAGTTTCCGAGGTTTTTGAATCGAAAACATATTCAATTCTTTCGATTTGTTTCTGACAGGTCGGAATGCACCCACCTGTCGGAAACCACGTGGCTTGGTGGAATAGCCGCCAATCCGCCTGCTTTTGTCAGAAACGGGGCCAAATTCAACAGGTTTTGGACTGTTTCCATCAATCTTAATCCAACTATTAAAAAAAAAAAAATCGGATTGAGGAGATTAGGCAGGCTCTGTCGTCCTCCCGTCGCTCACCCGGTCCTGACGCCGGGCCAGGTGAGCAGCAGCAGCAACTCACCCGACGTTGTGTTCCCATCCGCCATCCTCCCACCGACAGTCGGAATTGGCCGCATGGAATAGGTATTGTCAAATCCAATCCGACAAATGCCTGTTGGAATGAATTTTGTTCCAATTGAATATACCCCTTTGTCAATATAATAATCAACATTATCACATTTTATATCATTTATAGTATTTCTTAGTATTTTATGATTTAAGGGCCAAGCACAAGATGTCATTTTACATTAAATTTATGTAAATTGTCACATTGTGTTTTTAATCACAGTATGGTACAGGTTGAGTATCCCTTATCCAAAATGCTCGGGACCAGGAGAATTTTGGATAACGGATTATTCCGTATTTCGGAATATTTTAATATTTCAATGATGTATTTTGAAGTATCTTGCATTTATGCTGTATAAACACATAATATACACACAAATATATTTTATTACCACATAAAATACACACAAATATATTTTAATTGTTCAAAAAACAAGGTTTCAAAACGTGAAACAAAATGTGTGTACTATCTCAGCACTGAATTTGAATGCCAAGCAATCATTGTCTTGCACATATATAGTGCCAGTTACATATCATGTCCCCAGTGATGCTGTTACAAATGTCCCCAGTGAGTTTTTAGCAAAAAAAAAATTTTTTTTCACTTTCTGGAATGTCCGTATTTCGGAATAATTCGGATAACGGATATTCGGATACGGGATACTCGACCTGTATATGCAAATCCTATCCTAGAATAGTCAAAGAACTATAATATTCATGTAATATGCAGTTTGGGAGGCTCAGTACCTCCAACTAGTGACCATTAATGGTACTTTAAGATTTTTATTTTATGTTTTAAATTTTTTTTCCTTTTTTCTTTTTCTTTTCAAGATTAATTGGCTGGAGCAAATAGACAAGAGTCATCTGTAAACACCTCCCTTCAGTAAACACACTAAGGTTTCTTTGTAATGTAAAAATACAACAATTCTATATATATATATATATATATATATATATATATATTTATTTATTTATATATATATATATATATATATATATATATTTTTTTTTACAATATAAAGGGCCAGATGTAACAAGTGATAAAATGGAGAATGATAAACAGCCAGCCAATCAGCTCCTACCTGCCATGTTACAGGCTGAGTTTGAAAAATGACATGTACAGATGGAGCAGCTCCCATCGGAGCTCCTCCTGGCGATAGAATTTCTGGTACTCTTTACTTAGGACGGCGCCAATCGCGGGCATCGCGTCCATCGTATGCACTACAGTAACGGGTGCGACGCAGGTAAACGCGGCCCTACGCGGGCTTCACAGGTATCCGCGTCCGCTCGCCACGCTTCGGGCTCGGTGGCTCGCTGCGCTCGCCACACTATTCTATTCTCAACTCCACGCCGACGTGGATAGTGGGGGTATGAAAAGGTCGGAGGACGCGTACCGCCGCCCCTCGCGGGCTCGCTACGCTCGCCACGCTTTTCACTTTCTGGAATGTCCGTATTTCGGAATAATTCGGATAACGGATATTCGGATACGGGATACTCGACCTGTATATGCAAATCCTATCCTAGAATAGTCAAAGAACTAAAATATTCATGTAATATGCAGTTTGGGAGGCTCAGTACCTCCAACTAGTGACCATTAATGGTACTTTAAGATTTTTATTTTATGTTTTAAATTTTTTTTCCTTTTTTCTTTTTCTTTTCAAGATTAATTGGCTGGAGCAAATAGACAAGAGTCATCTGTAAACACCTCCCTTCAGTAAACACACTAAGGTTTCTTTGTAATGTAAAAATACAACAATTCTATATATATATATATATATATATATATATATATTTATATATATATATATATATATATATATATATATATATATATATATATTTTTACAATATAAAGGGCCAGATGTAACAAGTGATAAAATGGAGAATGATAAACAGCCAGCCAATCAGCTCCTACCTGCCATGTTACAGGCTGAGTTTGAAAAATGACATGTACAGATGGAGCAGCTCCCATCGGAGCTCCTCCTGGCGATAGAATTTCTGGTACTCTTTACTTAGGACGGCGCCAATCGCGGGCATCGCGTCCATCGTATGCACTACAGTAACGGGTGCGACACAGGTAAACGCGGCCCTACGCGGGCTTCACAGGTATCCGCGTCCGCTCGCCACGCTTCGGGCTCGGTGGCTCGCTGCGCTCGCCACACTATTCTATTCTCAACTCCACGCCGACGTGGATAGTGGGGGTATGAAAAGGTCGGAGGACGCGTACCGCCGCCCCTCGCGGGCTCGCTACGCTCGCCACGCTTCGGGTTCGCGTGGATCGTGGGCTGTCGTTAACAATTGTGGGGGACATTTCACTGCTAAGGGTGCCTATTTGGGCTCTGTGGCCCATTTAACATTGTTTCCTATGGCAAAATCGTGGGCATTAAGGCATTGAACTGAAAAATCGGGTCCATTGAAAAATTTAACATTGATCCCTATGGGAAATCGCGGGCATCGCGTCGGTCGCGTCGCACCCGTTACTGTAGTGCATGCGATGCCCGCGATTTTTTACACCCGATGACCGCGATGGACATCGTGGGCGCCGTGCTAGGTAAAGAGTACCGAATTTCTAACTGCCAGCCGCTGCCAACTGCCGGAAGGGGGCGTGCGTGTACAAGACGCCCTCTGACGCCCACTGCAGCTTCCCCGCTGCCCCCCACCCCAGCTTCCCTCTGTTCCCCCTGATCCCTGCCCATCTCCCTGAAGCAAAGACAGGCAGGGAAAGCACTCCCCGCTGCCATGTTGACGGGGACACGTGTGTGTGTGTGTGTGTGTGTGAGACGCTCGCATATCCCTATCGGAAGGAGCACCTTTCCACCAGCAATTGCCAGCTAAGGGAATCTGGTGATTCCCATCGCTGGCTCAGAGGTGCTCCATCTGTAGGAGCTGATTGGCTGATTGTTTATCACTCTCCATTTTATCACTTTTTCAAGCTTGATACAGCAGGCCCAAAGAAAGCAGACATTTTTACAAAAAAAAAAAAGAAAAAAGAGATTATTCATAGGGAAAAATACATATTTGCATAATTCCCTAATTCCATTAATATTATATATAATAAACTCTCTTGTGCTTTTTCCCATGAATTATAAAAAACATCACCACCACATTTACTTCAATATCACCTGTGAATATTATGATTATGGGTGTAATTTAGCATTGATGGCTAATTATAAAATTAGCTAATTGAACGAATGTTGAAAGACTGCGCACGTGGTGTATGGTTCATTTTGCGCATATGCGCAAGAGGAAATAGGGACAGCAAATGAGTAAGGATTGTAAATGTAATCCACTCGCAGTTTGATTGACAGGAAGTCAGTGTTTGTGGATACTAACTAGTGGTTTTCTGGGTGTGTCGTAAAAATCACAGGCGTGCCCAGGTGTTTTCAGGGTGGGTCTGTGACAAGGGAAGCCGAGAGGTATGCCGGTCCCCGGTAAAATCAAACTAGGCCATGCCCCCCGAAATGTTTAGGGGGATGATAAAACACCATAAAGGGGGTGTGTTATTGTCGTCCTTCCCCTCAGCAGCAGCAACACACCCATGTGCGTGTGCTGCTGCTGCCCAGGAGGGACGGGACGGAAAGGGGGGTCAGACCAGGGCCCCCACCGGGACCCTCCAGCAAGCCTGGGCCCAGGTAATCAGTACCTGCTCTCCCCCCGTATCCCCTCTTGGCGGCCCGGTCTGTGATGTCAGCGCTGGCCTCAATCAGCTAGTCTCAGCTAAGACTTACTCAAATTTGCACAGCTGGCAAAATCTCTTTTTTGGGAATTGGGTATAGATTTGTGAGTGTTATTGATATTGATTAGCAATCCTTTCGTATTTCTCTCGCAATTTTGCAAGGGGCGTTTTCTCTTTACAGGTCGACATTTGGGATATTTAAAAAAAAAAGAACATTTCAACCTTTTGACTGTCTACGTATCCCATGTCTACCTAATGCATATGTCGACCTAATGACCTGTCCACCTAAGCCCATGTTGACCTTCAATGGTCGACCCAATGCATGTAGACCTACCCCTTGTGACTGTATACTGCAGGGTTGCCGACCCTCCCGGAATGGCCGGGAGGATCCCGAAAATTGGGTCTTCCTCCCGGCCTCCCGGAAAGGTGGGTAACCCTCTCGGATTCCGGGGGACCCCCACGCCACCCCTCGATTGCAGCGTCTTCCCCCATACATTTAAAAGCGTCAATCCGCGGGTCTCAGAGGAGGGGGCGGAGCTAAAATGTCCACAATCATGTCATTTTAGCCCCGCCCCCTCCACGGAGATCCGTGAATTGGGGTTTCTTAACATCCTGGGGGCGGGGCTTAATGATGTAAAGCTCAAGCCCCGCCCCCCGAACTGCAGCTGGAAGTCTCCTCTCTGCGCTTCTTCCGGAGAAGAGACAGAAAAAGTCGGAAACCCTGGTATACTGGTCATTGAACCAGGTTTTGGTGCATTTGGCAGTGGGATCAGGTGGCAAATCCTGCTGAAAAATTATGTTAGCATCTCCATATAGCTTTTCTGCTGAAGGAAGCATGACATGCTCTAAAATGTCTTGGTAGGGGTGTGGATAAAATGTCGACCCGACTTAGGTCGACAGTCAATAGGTGGACACCGTTGGGTCGACAGGCAACTAGGTCGACAGGGTTCTAGGTCGACATGGGTGAAGGTCGACAGGTGTCTAGGCCGACATGGGTTTAGGTCGACAAAATGTGTTAGTTCGACATGGGTGAAGGTCGACAGGTCGCGAGGTCGACATGTTTTTTTCACTGTTTTTTTACCCGAATGTCGACACAGTCAACATGGACACAGTTGGAAGTCAACTGCAGCCCCTTGCTTCGGGGTCCGTACGGCAGCCACCGTGGCATCAGTGGGGCGCCGCCGGTGCTCATCAGGTGGCAGAAGCAGAGAGGGTGGCAGGAGAGACAAATGACAAAATGGCTGCCCCCTAATAACAGACAGTTTTTTAGGATGCTAGAGGAGGCTGCCGCCTCCTCTAACATTCCTAAAAAAACTGTCTGCTGTATGGGGGCAGCCATTTTGATGTGTAATTTTTTATTAGAACTGCAGGAGACGGAGCCAGGAGGATATCTGCAGTGCCGGACCTGGAATGCGGTGGCACGGGCGGCTCTTCCGCCACCCTCTCTGCTTCTGCCACCTGATGAGCACCGGCAGCACCCCATTGGCGCTTGCTCCCCCAAGCAGCAGCGGTGGCTGCCGTATGGTATCTACGCTACTGTCTGTATCCATGTGAAGCATACGGAAAATTAGTTGGTGATTACGTCTACAAGGAAAGACCAACAAAAAAATATTATGTGTGGGGTAATGTAATAGGGGATGTGGTCAGCAGGTCAACAATAAATAGTTCGACATGAGTTTTTCAAAAACAAAATTTCCAGAACACGTTTTGTTCATACTTTACTATCTATAAGTGGACATAGAGGGAGAATATAGTAGTGCCTGAGGCATGGCGAGCGCAGGGAGCCACGCGAGGGGACACAGTACACTTATCCATGTCGACGTAAGTTGACAGATATATAAAACCATGAAAAAGCTCATGTTGACAATTTTCAAGTTGACCTCTTCAGTGACTATTTTCATCGACATCTTCACACTGTCGAAGTAAGACATACCGACCTTTTTAATGCGTCAACCTACGTCCCATCGACCAATAGTTATCGACCTAATGACTGTCACCTTAATTTAGACGACCCTATGATACATACACGTGTAATAAGAGATTTCAGAACTAGAAAGTTAACTTAAGTGCGTCAGGCAATTCCAGCTTTATAACTGACTGCTGCTTTAAATGTATATGTGATCCTGCCCAACTCCTGCCAGTTCCGTCCTCTCCGAACCTATTACATAATCCCAGAGCTGTTTAAAATACGTAGAGTTTCTGTACACGATGGGGGTGATTCTGATTGTCTCAGGAAGCTGCGAAGTTTGCAGCTTACCTAGCACCAGATACGCCGGCCACTGCCTCGCCGAATACCCACGAGGGGATGTGTAACGAAAACGTATCTCCTTGCATGCCTCCACTGCAGGAGAAATCATAATGATTTCTCCTGGCTTCGCAAATGAAAGTCAGTCTGAACTGACTTTTAGGTACTTGTGTAGTTTCATGGCGGCAGGCTACGCTACTTTTCAGCGTAGGCAGAGCTACGTTGTCAGCGCAGCCCAACGGCTGCCTAGTATAGTCAGTGTAGTGACTCCGCAGCAGCCCTGCATAGTTAGCGTAGTGTCCCCGCCAGGCAGCTAGTCACCGTACTGTCCCCGGGAGTTACAGCTCTGTTCCTGGCGTCCCTGGTAAGCCTAGTGTTGGTAACCACCAAATCCCCTGTGCTGGCTGATGACAACGGAGAGGGGATCATGCAGGCGCCGGCAGAGAGGCGCTCCATCTGTCTGTGACGCAGGAGCATCTCAGACGCTTGTGTGTCTCAGTAATTATTACGGCAGGGTACGGCATCCCTGCTTGTGTCCGCTTCAGGGAGACGGACAGGGTTAGGGGTGCGGTAGCGCGTGCGTCTCCTGCACAAAGGGGGGATGCGGTACGCAAGTGCGTCTCATGCACAATAATGGATGCATTTGAACGGTGCTCCATGTTATATACTGGCAAATGCCTCCATTTCAAACCCCCACTATCCACGCCAGCCCGAAGCATGGCGAGCATAGTGAGCTCCGCTAGGGGACGAGGTACGTGTCCTCCCGACTTGTTCATACCCCCACTATCCACGACGGTGTGGAGTGGATTTTCTAAAGTGTGTTGAGCGGACGCGGATTACTTGACGTGTATTCCGCGTCCGCTCGCCACGATTTATAAATTCAACTCCATGCCGACGTGGATAGTGGAGGTATGAACAGGTCGGGAGGACACGAACGGCCTTCCCTCACGGGGCTCGCTAGGCTCGCAACACTTCGGGCTGGCATGGATAGTGGGGGTATTTCAGGAACACATTCACACCTGTCATGTCAGGCAGGTTAAAATGGTCAATGGTTCTCACACAATGTAATAAGCGCTGACTGACTATGCTAACTGCGTAATGCTGACTGACTACGCTAACTGCATAAGCTCCGGCTGGCTGTGAACGGGCGGGAACATGATGCTGATACTGACAGGGACGCCTGACTGACTACGCTAACTATGCAAGCTCCGGCTATCCGCGAACGGGCGGGAACACTACGCTGATACTGACAGGGACGCTGACTACGCTGGCTGTGGAAACACTACGCTGATTCTGACAGGGACTCTACTCTAACTACGTAACTGCCTCCGTGAAACTACACAAGTGCTGACTTTTATTTGTTTGAGCCTGCCCGAAGACAAGCCCCAGCAGACATTGGTCCGCCCTTGTAGCCATGGGACTGCCTAACATGCAAATCACCAAAAGCCTTCGCAAAGGAGGCCTGCACGTGTGCACAATAGACCATGCGCAGAGCCACAAGCATCGGAACGAGGAGGAATTTGCCCCCGTTCCGGGGCATTCAGAATGAGAGCCTATCTCCCTCGCAGTTTCTTGATTGCTGCCTTCTCTCCATATTAATGACCACGTACATATTTGGAAACAAAATAAGTTCTACTTTCCCCGATTTTGCTTCTGAGAAAACGAAATAAAGTTTTTGCATTTAAATGATTCAATGACCTTTACAAAGAGACAGGGGAGGAAGTTTATACTGAGCCCCGATGTTCCAAGCCAGACATTTCCATAAAAACAGATGCGTTCCACATACCATAAATCTCCATGAATCCCGAAGCCTCTGTAATAATGAGTGTGACCTTAAAGGGATAATGGAAATGGGGGTAAAGTTGTCATTACGACAAAAGCTTCCATCTACTGAAATATGACAGATTTTATTAAAAAATGGGTAATACCACCAGAATAAAAAGGAAAGAACGTCTCTCAGGGATTTCACTAAAAAAAAGAAGAACTCCGTCTCGTTGTGTTTTTTTTTCCCAGAGTCATAGAGAATATATTGAAGTGTCAATGTGATATAGTTTGTTTATTGGTTTTCCTAATGTTATTGGCATTTTATATGATGCCGTCACATTTTGATGTTACTTTATATTGGGAACTGATGTGGATTTTCTTAAACATTATGGATGTCTGCATGATTTGTACAAGACAAAAGATCAAGAGCATTAAAGGGAAGCCCTGTACAACATATGTGTCTAATTCTATTCCCCAACCATCGGACCCAGCAAGTCTGATAAATACTGTTGTATGCTTTGGAGAGAGATAAAGTGGACCGAGATAAAGGGCCTTATTCAGACCTGTTGGCTAGGCTTCATATGTTCGCACCCTAGAAAACGGGTAAACGCCGAATGCTGCGCCCCCCACTGTGCAAATCCTCTAACATGCGAGAATGGGAGAGAAGTCATTCGATGGTCGCACACCATCGAATGATTTTTCTCACCTTTGGTCGCTATACGCTGAATTTTGGGCGGGTCTGCGTTCGTAGGGGCACGCCCAGTGTTTTTATGAGGTTTTATGGGGGCGTTTTTACGGGGCTGCCCCCTGCTCGCCCCCAACCCTCCCTTTCCAGAGCAAATGGCTCGGCGAGTGTTTGCACATGGGCATAATCGCGTATGTGCTTGTGCAAACCCCGAACATCGAGGGAGGGGCTGAATTCGGTCTGAATCAACAACCAATTACCACCCAAATCAGCTCCTACCTGCCTTTTTTTAAAACCCAGGGCCAAATGTATTAATCCTTAAGAAGTGATAAAGTGGAGAAAGATCAAGACAGATAAAGGACCAGCCAATCAGCACCTAACTGCCATGTTACAGACTTTGGGGCAGATTTATTAAGCCTGAAGAAGTTATAAACTGGAGATAAAGTGGAGAAAAGGTAAAAGGAAATAAAGCACCAGCCAATGAACTGTGTTTGAAAATGTCAGTTGGGAGTTGGTTGGCTGGTGCTTTATCTCCTTTTACCTTATCTCCACTTTATCTTCACTTTATCGCTTCTTCAGGCTTAATAAATCTGCCCCATAGTCTGTAACATGGCAGTTAGGTGCTGATTGGCTGGTGCTTTATCTCCTTTTACCTTATCTCCACTTTATCTCCAGTTTTAATCTTCTCCAGGCTTAATACATCTGCCCCTGTGTTTGAGAAAATACATTTAGATGCTGAGTGTCTGGTCCTTTATCTCTCTTTATCACTCTGTACTTTATCACTTATTAAGGCTTAATACATTTGGCCCCCAGCCTGTAAAATGACAGTTAGGAGCTTATTATCTGGTACTTTATCTCGAGGGGACAGGGCAGGCAGGGCAGGTGGGGAGGTGGAGGGAGCTGGTCCCGCTTGTGCATTTGTAATATGTTGAGCTAATGCTTATCGAACTTATCCCGTATATACTGCAACCAGATGCAGCTCCTTTCCTGTTTGACCGGGGGTTCTTAACCATGCATGGGCTGATTCTATCTCCTCCATGCCACCTGGAGATTGACGGATGATGTCACCATAAAGGGAGTTAGAGTAAGTCTTATTGGAGCGAGTCAAAATCCGGGGAAGGGGCTTAAATGAATCATTACCAGTTACTACACACTGGCTTAAAGAGACTGCTGCCTTTGGAAGTCGGATAGGACTGCCACAGATTGGAAGTTCTGTATCTACTATGGCAGTCTGTCTGGCAGTCCCAGGAGAAGAAAACCCCTACGTTGGGACGGCCTGCCTGGCAGTAACTAGCAGGAAGTGACTTCCCAATTCCTTCTAATCACATCCAGAGAGCTAGGCAGTCCCTGTAGGTGGCAAATTTTGCTGGGGGTCCTGCACCTAGCTAAAATCTGCCCCTGGCTACAACTGCATATTGGGGCAGCCAATGGCTTCCAGACAGTGGCGTAATAAGGGTGGGGCAAGCACGGTCCTGGGTGCCAGCAAAGTGCCAGAGCAGAGGGTGCATTTACCAGGAAAGACGGAGAGCTGGCCAGATGTAAGTGGAGGTCGGAAGGTGTGTGCCATGAAGCCACTATCACAACCTTTTTATGAGCATGTACCCCCAAAGCCATATATTATTTACTCTCTGTGGGCAGTGCCCAGTGCCATTTCCCATAGTGCCTTGGGTGCCAACAGCCCCTATTACTTCTCAAATTCCTGCACTACCTGTAGATGGGTGGAGGTACAGCAAGAAAATGCCTAATATTCTGACAATAATGACTTTCCTAGGATAAGGGAAAGATATATGTCTGAAGGGAATGACTACTAGCCGGCAGAAGACATATCACACACATAATGTATTTGATAGTAATATATGATTGTGCGCTTTTACTCCGTTATTTAGGAACTCGTTGGTGTCACTGAACTGGTTTAAAGATGACCCATCCACTGATCAAGTATGTTCAGTCACAGGCCTACTTCTATTTTTAATCACTCTGCCGCGCGATCGTCAATGAAACTTTGAAAACATCTGCACTTCGGATTGGCGGGGGGACATCCGGCAACGGGGACGGCACACAGCTTATCTCCCCTCTATTCAGCTAGAAAAAAAAGGGACAATACATTTTTAGCTGCTAATTAGAAACCGAAGCCAGTAGGTGCTCACACGGGTGGGCGGCTTTATACTTTGAGAGAGCAGGAGGAATCCTCATCCCAGCTGCTATACACTGGCCTCAATCATTCAGACTAACCAGCAGAGTAATGCCCTCCTCCCTTCAAACCGCCTATCTTTGATCTCGTCAATATCAAACTAGTTCCAGCCTCAGTAGGACGGTATACAGGCAGCAGGTACCACAGTAGTTAGCGATGACATGTGGCTAAGGGCACATACCTTACCCTCCGCAGTACAGCGAGACTGCGAACTGCAGCGTGACATCAAGGCAGGTCCAACCGACTGCCGCTTTAATTAGGAGGCAGAAATTATAATATTATGTTAAAGAACAAAGAGTCTCGGAAGGAAAAAAATATGTGCTGCATATCTGACAAAGATAAATTGGATTATTTCAAAATCTTCCTGATGAAATGTTACATTTTGCAACTAATTATCAATCTGTTTTATCTCTAGACCAGCTGGGCATTTTTTTCGTGAACGCAGGACCTGCCTTACCGATGATCTTAAGATGTCACCGTAGCGTTTTACAGCTTTTTATTTTAAGGCTTAAATAACTAGGAAGTAGATAATGTAATTCACTGCTGAGAAGAAAGGACGGTTAGTTGAATTCTTTCCAAAGTGATCTTCTCCTAATGAACTTCCATGGACTATGAGTAATGAGGTTTTATTCAAATGAAACGTACAAAAAAAAAAAAAAGGAAAAGCATTTAAAATGTCATTCAAAGGGAGACCATTATAACGTACGTCCAACTAAGTACGGTCATTACGTTGCGTGCTATCGAAGACGAGCTTGTTCCTTTATTGTTTTTAAACGCCGTCCGGCCCACCAAATTAACCCTTAATACAGTAGGTATTTCAAGTTTCTGTTGTGGGGGGGGGGAGAGTCATCCTTTTCAGCTCTTTGAAGTATTTCGTTGGGAATATATGTAAAAACTTTTTTTTTTCCGTCTATGGTGCAAAAATAGCTTCTTGAAAGAGAATATGTTACCGCATTCAGAATTTATTTTTTATTTCATAGAGAATAGTAACTTGCACACTTTGGCCAGTATTCAATGCTCTTGATTCACCGCTTTTTTTCGGTGTACTGGGCTGTTTTTCAGCGAAACAGTGAATTTTTTCTCAGAAAATTATATTCGCTGTATTCAATGTTCACTGTTTGCCGAAAGCGAACAGTGAATGCCGGCCAGTTCTCCGTTTCATAGTCGCTGCAATTCGCTGGAGTATTTCAATGGGGTTTTGGCTCTAAATCGCCGAGAGTGTATTCAGTGCTAGAATGGAGAACTGCTTTCACCGTGATTTTCGCAGAGTTTCACCGTTTTGCATTCGACATCTTTTTTAGGTGAACTGGAATGTGTTCTTTTAAAATAAAGGTGTTTTTTTATTTTGTGTGTGTGTCAAAAAATCAGTTATTTAATTATTTCAAGGGTCTTACTACAGGTTGAGCATCAGGTATCCAGATATCCATTATCCTAATTATTCCAAAAAACTTGGTTTTTTGGGGGGAATAGTTCAAATCCCCCCCCCCCGACCCTTTTTTTATACTTACCTAGTCCTCTGGCATCCACGGCAGGCCTTAAGCTTAATCTCCGGCGTCTCCAGCGGTCCAAGAAGTGCATTGCGCAAGTTCCCAGGCCTCAAGCTGAAGGCCTGCCACGGATGCCGGAGGACTCCATGGATGCCGAGGGACCATTGGGGTCCTCCCAGGGGACAGGTAAGTATGTAATAAAATAATTATTCCAAAAACCGTAAAAATCCCTTATTCGGAATGCTCGTGGTCCCGAGCATTTCGGATAAGGGATACTCAACCTATTTGTTTTTTTACATTTTTTTATTTTTATTTTTACACATGTCGTCAGCAGGGGGGCGGGGACCCGCTCATTAATATTCACTGCACTGGGTCCCACTTATTACATATGCACGAGCGGGACCAGTGCAGTGCTCCCTGCATCTCCCCAACTGCCCAGTCTGCTC